>NC_086155.1:183211494-183843369 GCF_035149785.1 Candoia aspera
CGTCCGTGGTCATATGGCCAGCATGACGACACGGAACGCCGTTACCTTCCCGCCGAAGCGGTACCTATTGATCTACTCACATTTGCATGTTTTCGAACTGCTAGGTTCGAAGTCGAGTACTTGAACGGTATTTCTTCTTTACAAAAGTTCTTTAGAAGTGATACCTAACTAAACTAGTTCAGCTGATAATTTGAGTTTCTTAATGAAAAAAACTCTGCATTAATGTTGCAGGTCATTAGAATGGATGGTGGTGAATATGTGTCTATGGCTGGAGAATTCAATGAATTACGTAAGGTAATTACAAGGAACTCCTTGTAAGAGAATGTTGCAAGGTGGAAAACGCCTGTCGGTTGTGGTAATTGGTCAGCCCTGCCCTCCATTCTGTTATGCTTCCCATCATATTTCTCTTTCTCCTCACAATATCAGCATTTCATGCCTGGTAAAAACATCCGGTCCTTATTAGGCTATACCCACCTTCACCCACCTACTTTTAAGAGGTATTTTTCCTCTTAAAATGTTAATATTATATACTTTGATTCGAGTACTAAGCTTAAATCCCATTAATTGCACTGGGGGAAATATAAGGCTATGTTTGGCTCTACTGCTGATCAGTGCAATTTAAGAACATTATCCCTGGCTGGGCCGTACCCATTATATCTACACATTACTTAATGATAGTGAAAAATCAGCATCTCAACTAATGTTTTCTTTTCTATCCTAGGTCACCAATGAACAGTGGGATGTGATGGAACAAATTATAAGAAAAACAAAAGGCTCATAATTTATGTTTTTATGTGATTTTTTTTTACACAGATTAGTTCTAAAATGTTCTGTAACTTATAAATAAAATGCACTAATACTGATACTTACGTGTATGTGCGTGTTCCATCACTTCCAGTAATCATGGCCCGTAATAGAGTTCAAAAATGTTTGAAGGCCACAGATATATCACCTCATTTTAAGCTGATAGGCAACAGCTCTCCAGGGTTTCATCAGGAATCTTTCTCAGCCCTACCTGCTGAGGCCGTATATAGACTTTGGAAACTTACCTGGCAAGCATGTCTTCTCTCACTAAGCTGTTGTTAACAGAAGGAAAACTAAGGGTGCTGGGATTATTCTAGAGTGCATAATTTAAATGAAAGTGTGTTTCCCTACATGACACCAAAAACAAGCAATGCAATTGAGAAAGACTGGATATGATAGGATAGCAAATTTTGTCCTGCCTATCTGGGTCTCTGTTCATGGAAGACCTTCCATGCTATACAATCCATCAGTTTTATCTTCATGCTTTCCTCTCCATTTTGAGTTGATCACATTCTTGGAGTAGGATTTTCTTTTCTCTTTCAAGAGTTGGGATGGAACACCCAGCAAAATACAACATGCACCCTTTGTGCTTTATTTTATGATAATAAGCTACACTAGGGTGAAATGGTAATTAATATTCATTAGGCTGATTTCTGAAGGTTCAGCGCACCAGCTGCTCTAATAAATATCAGTGAGTTTTGTAGCCACGTGGTATTAGCAAAAATTAGGGCATTTATATGTAGACACTTAATTATAGATGATGATTCTTGAGTAATGTTTGAGTCACCCAGGATTGATATTTTGATCAATGGGAGCATTGATCCTGTACTGCTAAATAAATATAGAATCCTATGAGCTTTTCCAAAAGTCATAATCATGTATCAAGTTCTAGCAACTTATTGATGTCTTACATAATTTTACCAGTTAGCTAAAAGATTTCACTGTAGCGTTACCTTTAACAGTATTGTTAAATGCAAATAATTAAGCCGTTCTGTAGCCATAGGAAGCTGCCTTCTGCTGAAATACTAGGATTATGCAAATCCTTTGAAAGAGGTACTTTGAAACATGCAACAGCCCATACAAATTACCACTGTTTAAATGGTTAATGCTTGAAGTGGAATGAACAAAATGGCCTTCTGACCTGATTAAGTAGTAAACTTAATTAAGCGGGGCGTGGGGGGTGGGCTGGTTGCTGGATTTGGGGCATCTGAAAATTAGCTGGGTTGTGGATTGATGCATACAATTGGGTAGCTTTATTATTACCTGTGGCGGAACGGAATATCAAAAATAGACAAGTTAGCTGCCAGTATATTAGTATATTCTTCAGCAAAGGATCGTTACCCTGTCGTGCTGGAGCTTGAGCACCTCAATGATGCCATGAGCTAAACCTTGAAGGGCCACCCAAGACGGGAAGGTCATGACAGAGAGGTCAGAATAAATGCGATCCCTGGGGAAGGTAATGGCAACCCACCCCAGTATTCTTGCCGTGAAAACTAAATGGATCAGTACAACCAGAGATATGTCGGTATACCATCGGAAGATGAGACCCCCAGGCCGGAAGATGGTCAAAACGCTACTGGGGAGGAACAGAGGATGAGTTCAACTAGCCCCAGACGTGATGACGCAGCTAGCTCAAAGCCGAAAGGACGGCTAGCGGCCGACGGTGCTGGTGGTGAACGGCGAATCCGATGTTCTAAGGATCAACACACCATTGGAACCTGAAATGTAAGATCTATGAGCCAGGGTAAGTTGGATGTGGTTATTGGTGAGATGTCAAGATTAAAGATAGACATTCTGGGCATCAGTGAACTGAAATGGACTGGAATGGGCCACTTCACATCAAATGACCACCAGATCTACTACTGTGGACAAGAGGACCACAGAACAAATGGAGTAGCCTTCATAATTAATCGTGAAGTGGCTAAAGCAGTGCTCGGATACAATCCAAAAAACGATAGAATGATCTCAATTCGAATTCAGGGCAAGCCATCTAACATCACAGTGATCCATATATACGCCCCAACCACAGATGCTGAAGAAGCTGAAGTAGAGCAGTTCTATGAGGATCTGCAGCACCTACTGGATGACACCCCTAAAAGAGATGTTATTTTCATCATGGGAGACTGGAATGCTAAGGTGGGCAGTCAAACGACACCTGGAATTACAGGTAAGCATGGCCTGGGAGAACAAAACGAAGCAGGACATAGGCTGATAGAATTTTGCCAAGACAACTCACTCTGCATAACAAACACTCTCTTCCAGCAACCTAAGAGATGGCTTTATACATGGACTTCCCGAGATGGACAACACCGAAATCAGATTGACTACATCCTTTGCAGCCAAAGGTGGCAGGCATCTATACAGTCGGTAAAAACAAGACCTGGAGCTGACTGTAGTTCCGATCACGAACTTCTTCTTGCACAATTTAGGATCAAACTAAAGAGATTAGGGAAGACCCACAGATCAGCTAGATATGAGCTCACTAATATTCCTAAGGAATATGCAGTGGAGGTGAAGAATCGATTTAAGGGACTGGACTTAGGAGATAGGGTCCCGGAAAAACTATGGACAGAACTTTGCAACATTGTTCAGGAGGCAGCAACAAAATACATCCCAAAGAAAGAGAAAACCAAGAAGGCAAAATGGCTGTCTGCTGAGACACTAGAAGTAGCCCAAGAAAGAAGGAAAGCAAAAGGCAACAGTGATAGGGGGAGATATGCCCAATTAAATGCAAAATTCCAGAGGTTAGCCAGAAGAGATAAGGAATTATTTTTAAACAAGCAATGCGTGGAAGTGGAAGGAGACAATAGAATAGGAAGGACAAGAGACCTCTTCCAGAAAATTAGAAACATTGGAGGTAAATTCCAGGCAAAAATGGGTATGATCAAAAACAAAGATGGCAAGGACCTAACAGAAGAAGAAGAGATCAAGAAAAGGTGGCAAGAATATACAGAAGACGTGTATAGGAAGGATAACAATATCGGGGATAGCTTTGACGGTGTGGTCAGTGAGCTAGAGCCAGACATTCTGAAGAGTGAGGTTGAATGGGCCTTAAGAAGCATTGCTAATAACAAGGCAGCAGGAGACGATGGCATCCCAGCTGAACTGTTCAAAACCTTGCAAGATGATGCTGTCAAGGTAATGCATGCTATATGCCAGCAAATTTGGAAAACACAAGAATGGCCATCAGACTGGAAAAAATCAACTTATATCCCCATACCAAAAAAGGGAAACACTAAAGAATGTTCAAACTATCGAACAGTGGCACTCATTTCACATGCCAGTAAGGCAATGCTCAAGATCCTGCAAGGTAGACTTCAGCAATTCATGGAGCGAGAATTGCCAGATGTACAAGCTGGGTTTAGAAAAGGCAGAGGAACTAGGGACCAAATTTCCAAATATTCGCTGGATAATGGAAAAAGCCAGGGAGTTTCAGAAAAACATCTATTTCTGTTTTATTGACTATTCTAAAGCCTTTGACTGTGTGGACCATAACAAATTGTGGCAAGTTCTTAGTGGTATGGGGATACCAAGTCATCTTGTCTGCCTCCTGAAGAATCTGTATAACGACCAAGTAGCAACAGTAAGAACAGACCACGGAACAACGGACTGGTTTAAGATTGGGAAAGGAGTACGGCAGGGCTGTATACTCTCACCCTACCTATTCAACTTGTACGCAGAACACATCATGCGACATGCTGGGCTTGAGGAATCCAAGGCTGGAGTTAAAATCTGTGGAAGAAACATTAACAATCTCAGATATGCAGATGATACCACTCTGATGGCTGAAAGCGAAGAGGAACTGAGGAGCCTTATGATGAAGGTGAAAGAAGAAAGTGCAAAAGCTGGCTTGCAGCTAAACCTGAAAAAAACCAAGATTATGGCAACCAGCTTGATTGATAACTGGCAAATAGAGGGAGAAAATGTAGAGGCAGGGAAAGACTTCGTATTTCTAGGTGCGAAGATTACTGCAGATGCTGACTGCAGTCAGGAAATCAGAAGACGCTTAATCCTTGGGAGAAGAGCAATGACAAATCTCAATAAAATAGTTAAGAGCAGAGACATCACACTGACAACAAAGGTCCGCATAGTTAAAGCAATGGTATTCCCAGAAGTAACATATGGCTGCGAGAGCTGGACCATAAGGAAGGCTGAGAGAAGGAAGATAGATCCTTTGGAACTGTGGTGTTGGAGGAAAACTCTGAGAGTGCCTTGGACTGCAAGAAGATGAAACGAGTCCATCCTCCAGGAAATAAAGCCAGACTGCTCACTTGAGGGAATGATATTAAAGGCAAAACGGAAAAACTTTGGCCACATAATGAGAAGACAGGACACCCTGGAGAAGATGCTGATGCTAGGGAGAGTGGAGGGCAAAAGGAAGAGGGGCCAACCAAGGGCAAGGTGGATGGATGACATTCTAGAGGTGACGGACTCATCCCTGGGCGAGCTGGGGGTGTTGATGACCGAAAGGAAGCTCTGGAGTGGGCTGGTCCATGAAGTCACGAAGAGTCGGTAGCGACTAAACGAATAAACAACAATATTAGTATATTAAATTTAATTATAGATTACACAGAATGATAGAATTATTCTGCAAAATGTGGAAACAGTTTTAGAAAAACGGACTGATACATTCTCTGACATAGCAGCATTTACAAATGCTAAAGATTAAAATATGAGGCAAATTTATGTATTAATTATCTACTTTTAACTGATTAGAAACCTGCCATTTGTCCAGTAAAAATACAGTGTTGCTCTTGCCAGGCAATCAGGGAAGCTTAAAAGCTCCTCAGGGTGTTCAGTACCTTCACATCCAGAGCCTCTGGTGACCTTGGTAGTGAATTTAAGACAGTTGCAGGGCAAAGACATAACATGTCTGAAGTTGGCCTGATCAAAGTAGACTACAGCACTGCCGATGCTTCTATCCCACGAATCCTTTCTTACCTAAAACTGGTTTGCTAATAAGGGACTTCTTAAACATTTCTCAATGGTTTCAGGTATCTCCTAAAAAGAGGTGTCCAGTCGTTTTGGACTGATTGACCTGTAGCACACTTGCCAAAAAAGGCTGACCACCACTTTCTAGAAGATGGATGCCACCAAAAGATTCTGTTGGATTCCAACAGCCTCCCTCCCACGACTTACATTCCTTTACAAGGAAGGAAGGAAAAAGAAAAAGAAGAAATCCACCATCTTCCTAAATTGATTTGGAACTCATGTTTCTCTCCAACATTGTCAAAAGCCTATTTGCTTAATGGAGACCTAGTGTCATGAGTGCCGTTGAGCTGAAGTCATCAGCGCAATGGCACACATGACAATAGCAAGGAAATAGGTGAAGGGGCTCAAGATAAGTAGCCATCAACCCACAACGACTAACGGCCAACAAACAATAACTAAACGGATCACGGAGCACACCCAAGCCATCAGCGCCAATACATCGGAGATCGCCCAGCTGAGAGCAATCACCAGAGGAATAGAAAACCTGATGATGGGCGACCCCGGAACCCCTCACCCACCGGCAGGGCAACGTATTGGACAAAGGGGGGTGACGTGACCGCGAGTGAGGGGGCGCTGACCGGCGCGGGGTATTTAAACCCCGCACCGGCGCGCTCCTGTCACTCTCAGCTTTTTTCTTCCGACGCTGTAACTGCGCTGTGAATAAATCAGAGCCTGATCCACGAACCAGTGTCTGAGTCTTATTCAGAGGCAGGCAGCGCATGACATAAAGCTGAGAGTCATAAACTCAGCCTCGCCGAGCCCCACCGGACGACAACGAGCCGCGGGAGGAGTAGACGGCGAGAAGACCAGCAAGATGAGGCCGGAGCGGCGCGGGCAAGGAGGGCGAGCCGCGCGGCAAGAGACAGAGGAGGACCGACCAAGGCCAGAGGCACCGCGGACTCCCGGAGCCATGGACGCCCACCCCACCCGACCCGAGCCTCAGCTCCAACCCCAAGGGGAGATGGCGACGGAGGCAACCCGACCGCAGGAGGGAGCAGCACGACTTCCGAAACCAGCGGAGGACCCCGCGCCCCACATCACACCCCAGCAACGGGCGTGGAGCGACAGCCCAACGGCGGTCAACACGGAGGAGGACGATGGAGACACCCAGCAGACGGCGGAGGAAGCGGACCCGCGGCAGAGGGAGGAGGAACCCCGCCGGCAACCCACCCCCAAAACGCGCCAGCGGAACCGGCCCCAGCGGCGGCGCGGGCTGTGGACGAGGAGGCACGAGGTGAACTCGCGGCCATGCGGGCTCAACTGACGGAACTCCGGACCATGCTCCAGTCGCTTATGCCCCCCGCGCCACCCAACGACGTCCCCGCACAGGCCCACACCCCGAGCGAAGCACCGAACCCCCACGGGCCAGCGGAGGGTCAGCAGACGGCACAGGCGGACGACACCACAGACCGGGAAGCGAGAGGCAGGGCCGCGCAAAACGCCCGGGCCCCAAAGGACTTCCCCATCTTCTTCGATGGGACCCCCACGAAACTCTCGTTCTTTGTCACGAACGCTAGGGAGTTCATGGGGAGGCACGGACACTCCTACGACTCCGAGGCCGACAAGATCGCCGCCGTGGCGATCAAACTCCAAGACAGGGCGGCGGACTGGTACGTCCAACTGTACGAGTCCAGCTCCCCCGCCCTCGCCACCTTCCCTGCTTTCATCAATGAGATGAAAAACTACTTCGAAGACCGCCTAGCCAAAGTAAGGGCGAAAAGCGCACTCCAAAGACTTAAACAGGGCACACGCACGGTCCCTGACTACGCCCTGGAGTTCAAAGCCCTCGCGGGGAAGGTCAGCGACTGGTCCGAGACCACCCTGCTGGAAATGTTCAAAAGGGGGCTCAACCGCGACGTTCTCCAATGGGCCCTGTACCGCGACGACCCAGAAACGCTACACGGGTGGATCCACCTTGCGGGGAAAGCCGAACACGCGCACCGCACCTTCCTCATGACAACCACGGAAGACACAAACTATGCCGGAAAAAAGGTACCCGCACCACACGTGGGGATGGCCGGCCCCATATACCCAAAAAAGAAATTCAACCGGGAGCCCTGCGGGAGGTGTGGCAAATTAGGGCACAAGACGGTGGATTGCTTCGCCAACCGACCGCCGACCAGCGCGCCCAAACCCACCCCGAAAATTAGCCCCAAACCACTCAACCTGGGGCCGCCCCCTCACCGCCGAATGACCGTGGCCACAGCGACACCAGAGGAAGGCTGGGACGCTTACTGGGGGGAAGAGGATAACGCAGACCCCGAACAGCCGGCGGGAAAAGCTCCCCGCCTGCCCTGAAACGCGTGGCGAGGCAGGCGGTGGGACAGCAGCGCGGACCACCTCGACGGAACGACAAAAGCCCCGTAATAATGGCAGCAATCAAACTTTCTGCCGGCAACGGAGCCACCACGGCCGCGGCACTAGTGGACTCGGGGTGCTCAAAAAACCTCATCCACCCCGACCTAGTCGCCAAACTCGACTTCCGCTGCTTCCCCCTCCCCACGCCGCTGGCATTCCACCAGCTGGACGGCTCCACAGCGGGAGGGAAACCAGCCACGCTACAAACCGAGCCGGTCACCCTGCAAATGGGCACTCACACCGAGCGCACATCGTTCGTCGTTACGCACATCGGACGGCCCATTGCAGTCCTGGGGATGCCATGGCTCGCGACAAACAACCCGCGGATCAACTGGGAGACCCGCACCTTCACATTCGGCGACGGCGAGTATCGAGCACCAGTTCCAGCGGGCAGAACCAACCCCACTGTAGGACGAGCGGAGGCGACCACACAAGACAACGCCGCTACCACCGCAGACCTACCGGAACAATACGCCGACTTCTCCGAGGTCTTCGGAGAGGCAGAAGCTGACCAACTACCCCCCCACCGCAAGACGGATTGCCGGATCGACCTACTGCCCGACGTCCCCTTACCTAGACCAAAGATCTACTCGATGACCCCGAAGGAGATGGCAACCCTCCGGGAGTTCATCGATAAAAACCTTGACAGGGGATTCATAGAGCCAGCATGCTCACCGGTCGGAGCCCCCGTCTTATTCCGGGAGAAGAAAGACGGCACCCTACGGCTCTGCACCGACTACCGGGGCCTAAACGCGGCTTCCCTGTCCAACAAATACCCCTTACCCCTGGTGAAGGACATGCTCGCCCACCTGTCCACAGGCAAAGTCTTTTCCAAACTGGACCTTCGCGAGGCGTACTATCGCATCCGAATCAGGGAAGGGGACGAATGGAAGACGGTGTTCAACTGCCCCCTAGGCGCCTTCCAGTACAAAGTACTGCCCTTCGGACTCGCGGGGGCCCCTGGGGTGTTCATGCAGCTCATCAATGAGGTACTGCATGAACATCTGTTCAAAGGGGTCCTGGTCTACATCGACGACGTCCTCATTTACACAAAAACGCACGAGGAACATGTGACCCTAGTCAGGCAAGTCCTCGACAAGCTCAGAAGGGCGCAGCTCTATGCCAAGCCTACAAAGTGTGAGTTTCACAAAGAGCGCCTAGACTACCTGGGGTACCGAATCTCCGGGGACGGCATCGAAATGGACCCCGCAAAAGTCGAAGCGGTGCTAAACTGGGAGCGCCCCCGCAACAGACGCCAACTACAGAGCTTCCTCGGATTCGCGAATTTTTACAGGTCATTCGCCCGGGGGTTCGCAGAGATAGCCCTCCCCCTAACGGACCTCCTCAAAACCAAAGGGGTGGGGGACACCCGACGCGCCAAGAACCCAGGCACAGTGCTGAATTGGACTCCCGCGTGCCAGACCGCATTCAACAAGCTGAAAGCGCTGTTCACTACGGAGCCAATCCTCGCGCACCTGGACCCAGAACGGCCGTTCGTGGTCCAAGCCGACGCCTCAGACTTCTCCCTGGGAGCCATCCTGCTACAGAAAGACCCCACGGGACTCCTGAAACCATGCGCCTACCTGTCAAGGAAGTTCTCCGAGACAGAAAGGCGATGGCACGTCTGGGAGAAAGAAGCCTTCGCGGTGAAATCAGCGCTAGAGACATGGCGACACCTACTCGAGGGAGCCACCCAGCCATTTGAGGTCTGGACTGACCACCGGAACCTCGAGGCCCTACGAACGCCTAGACGCCTTAGCCCAAAACAGGTCCGATGGGCCCAATTCTTCAGCCGCTTTAATTTCCAGCTGAAGTTCATGCCGGGCAAAAAGAACTTCCTGGCCGACGCCCTCTCCCGACTGCCCCAAGACGAAGAGCCCGCCCCAGACACCATTGGGACGGTCCTATCCGCCTCGCAACTGGGGATGGCCGTGACCACCCGAAGCGGCGCGCGGAGGCAGCTCGACTCTACGGCGCAGCCGACGGCGGGACAACCGGCGACCGGAAGAAGCCAACCGCAACTACCAGGGGGAATGCGCGCGGACCTCGCCGCCGCCCTCAAAACCGACCCCTGGTTCCTGGCAAACCCCGACAAGGTAACGATGGCACAGGACCTGGCATGGGGGGAAGGCAGAATCTACGTCCCGGACTCGCAACGCCAGGTGATCTTGCATAGGTCACACGACGCCAAACAAGCGGGACACTTTGGGTTCCTCAAGACCCTACACCTAACACGGCGTCAATTCTGGTGGCCCGCGCTCAGGCGAGACGTAAAAGCCTACGTGGCATCCTGCCCAACGTGCGCTAGGGCCAAACGGGCACCAGGCAAACCCGCGGGGCTATTACAACGGGTGGCAGAACCCTCCCGCCCATGGGAGGAAATCTCTATGGATTTTATAGTGGACCTCCCACCCAGCCAGAAGAAAACGGCCATTTGGGTGGTGAAGGACTACTTCTCAAAGCAGGCCCACTTCATCCCCTGCACGTCGGTCCCATCCTCACAACAGCTAGCCAAACTCTTCCTCATCCACGTGTACAGGCTACACGGATGTCCCGCACGTGTGGTGACCGACAGGGGCACACAGTTCACCTCCAAATTCTGGCGGGCCTTCCTAAAGCTGACGGGGACCCAACAGGCCCTATCTACGGCTTGGCACCCCCAGACGGACGGAGCCACAGAGGTTCTTAATGCCACCTTAGAGCAATTCATACGATCATATACTAACTACCACCAAGACGACTGGGCTGAACTGCTCCCGTTCGCCGAAGTCGCATACAACAACGCCGTCCACACGAGCACGGGGAAAACTCCGTTTGAAGTAGTCTCGGGGCGCGACTTCGTCCCCATACCGGAGCTACCTCAACCCCCGGAACCCCAGGTGGACGCTAGCGACTGGGGACGGAAGATCGCGGAAGCATGGCCAGTAATCACGGCGGCGCTGAAGGATGCACAGGCAGCCTACAAAGAGCAGGCCGACAAGCACCGGCGCCAACAACCGACGTTCCAAACGGGGGATATGGCCTACCTATCCACCAAGTTCCTAAAGTCAACCCAACCCTCGAAAAAACTGGGGCCTAAGTACATCGGGCCGTTCCGAGTCACGCAAATAGTGAACCCGGTAGCAATACGCTTGGACCTGCCACACAACCTACGGAGACTCCACCCGGTGTTCCACACCAGCCTCCTGAAACCGGCAACCACCTCCCGATGGCACCCAAGCACGCCACATCCCGCACCGCTGATGATCGACGGGCAACACCACTTCGAGGTAAGGGACATTCTCGACTCCCGCAAGCAACGAGGAACTCTACACTATCTGGTCAGGTGGAAACACTTCCCCCACCCGGAATGGGTGGTGGCGCACAACGTTAACGCGCCTGACCTAACCAGAGCATTTCACCGGGCATACCCCGACAAGCCACAACCAAGGTCAGCAAGCCAACCCCCCCCCCCGCAGACCCCCCCCGCCTCCCGTGCCCCAAGGGAAAGGGCCCCCCCAAGCCCGCGACTTGGGTGGACCTCCCCCACCCGGGACTCACTCCCCCCGCCCCGGGCCCACGAGGTGATGACAAGCGTTCGCCAGCACCCTCCCCCCCGCCCCCCCGGCCGCGGGGGAGTGGCAAGCAAGTCAACAGGGCAACCTGGGGGCAACGCCCAGGAGATACAACAAAGGCGACGCACTTTAAATTGGAAAAAAAAGAAGGGCCCTACCTGGAGCTGATAAGCACCCGACCAGCCACGCCTCTCTCCTCGCCGAACTGAGCCAAACAAACAGGGTGTGGCTGGAGCATGCGCACGCCAGGACGGGACCCGGGCATGCGCACCATGGACACACCCTGGGAAGGCACGTGGTAGAGGGAGGGGCAAAGGGAGGGGCGACAACTACTCCGGCGGGAATTTCAAAAAAAAAAAAAAAAAGTGCCGTTTGACAGCTCCACCGAGGGGAAAAAAAAAAAAAAAAAAACCAGAAAACCGGGGGGGAGCACTATTCGGAAAGGGGGCAGTATGTCATGAGTGCCGTTGAGCTGAAGTCATCAGCGCAATGGCACACATGACAATAGCAAGGAAATAGGTGAAGGGGCTCAAGATAAGTAGCCATCAACCCACAACGACTAACGGCCAACAAACAATAACTAAACGGATCACGGAGCACACCCAAGCCATCAGCGCCAATACATCGGAGATCGCCCAGCTGAGAGCAATCACCAGAGGAATAGAAAACCTGATGATGGGCGACCCCGGAACCCCTCACCCACCGGCAGGGCAACGTATTGGACAAAGGGGGGTGACGTGACCGCGAGTGAGGGGGCGCTGACCGGCGCGGGGTATTTAAACCCCGCACCGGCGCGCTCCTGTCACTCTCAGCTTTTTTCTTCCGACGCTGTAACTGCGCTGTGAATAAATCAGAGGCTGATCCACGAACCAGTGTCTGAGTCTTATTCAGAGGCAGGCAGCGCATGACACCTAGCCAATACCAATCTCAGCCACGCTCTTAAAACCTTCTCCCTTGTCTCATGAAAACACAGCCATGTTTATTGGTAAATGTATTGACAGACTGGCCCAAATAATTAAGACATCCTCTTTAGTTACAAAAGCTGTACATTACGAACATTGTAGAAACAAGCTGAAAAGAATGTGCCACACAACCTGGCTAATTATCTATATGCAATTTTAAATGTACAAGGTATAAAAGAAAGTAAAGCCTACTCCCTTATAGTGCACAGTTAATTTTGTTTTTGTTTTTAAAGATACAATATATCACTGGTTGGAGTGGAAATGATGGCAGACTCTAATTTTCCCCAGCGCAGAGGATGAGAGCAAGTTCTGTTCTGTAAAGTTTTCCTCCGTCAGACAAGGCCATAATGTTCTTCTTGTAGGTTGCAAGGTTACTGATATCTAATTCCTGTTTTTGAAAAAAGAAAATGCATTTTGAAGTCACTAGTTGTCATTCCTCTCGACTTGACATCCTTCAGTAGCACTGAATTGCATTTCCCAAATTTACACTGACGTGGTTGGGAAGAAGGTGCAGTTCTAGTCCAAGCCACTTGAAGGGAGACAGTTTAGAGAAGTTTGTGAGAGTGAGAAGCCGTTCCCCTGTATTTCTGGGATTGTATTTATGTGTTGCGCTAAACAAAAATACTGTCTGCTTTTAGTATAGTTAATATGAGTTCAGCCATTGTGGATTATAACCCATGCTTTATGGTTCAGTGCAAGCCATAAACCCACCCAGCTGTGGTTTATAAGAAAAGTCAGTGGCTGAGAAAAACCACTGCTTGGTGCAATGGTCCTTGGGCAGCTGAGGGTGATTTATCTGTGTGTTTGTTTGTTTGTTTCTTTAATTTGCCTCTAAAGGGTCACAGTGGGAGCAGCCAGTGATGCGATGCCACGGAGTGAGAAAGGCTGAATTTCTGGGGCAGGGCAATCAAATCAAAACATTTGTGTTAAACCTGACATGCTTCCTGCACACATTTTCAAAATTATGTCTGCAAAACTTGTAAAAGAAAGTACTTTTAGGGGGGAAAAGAACAAAAGTCATTGTTTTACTACTGAATTTTGGTCTGGGAAGCCGCATACCGCCTATTGACTACGGGATGCTGACCCTCACCGTAGCAGGCTATGTGAACCCAGCCCCAGGAGTGACTCTACCACACAGGCAGCTGTGATTCCATTCTTTTGTCACTAAAGGCATTTTCCCTACCATTTTACTACTAATTAGCTACCAGTGGTGTTGCTAGATCTGGGCTTCTTGTTTGACATTTATGGTCCTCTGAGGGAATATGGTTAATTGCGGCTTCCTGTGGGTTGCTTGAAAGAAACCGTGGAAGAGGCTTTGGGGAAAGAGTGGCTATTTTTGTCATTGGTTAAGGCAGGGCATTGTGTGTCCCTTTTCAAAGTTCATTGTTAATAGGTATTCAGTTCAAAGCAGGAAGAAGGTATGGCAGCTCCTATGCTGCTCAGCCTGGGGACACATCTCAGAGAAATGGTGGCTGTTTTACTAAAGCAGTGATGCGAACTGAGTTCATGTAGGAGTAAACTAGGCTGTCTGGCATCACATATATGATTTCATTCTCTTGTACCCAGAATTCTGAATATAGTGTATTTCAGAAGAACTGCTTGAACTGGCATGGGAAAAGAAAAAGCCCACTAAATCCAATTTACATGGAAATCTTAGAATTACCTTTTTGTTCTTTTCACAGAGATCTTTTAGCAAAGCATCTAATTCATGTTCATCTATGTAACCATTCCCATCCTGAAAAGAAAAATAGCACTTGAGCTTTCCTATTGTTCGTTTCTGCAGCTTTCATTGACTTGTTTCAGCTCAGAAATGCATTGAAAAACTTGGCTGACAGGCTTCGTTTAAAAACAATCCTACTTACTGAATCAAATGTATCAAAAGCTTTATTAAATTCCTTTGCAGACATTTTAACACCCTAATGTTCAAAAGAAGGACAAATATTAGAACAGAAACAAATCAAGGTATCAGTATAGGAATATATAGAACACATTTAAACATGCATACCTGAAATTTAAGGAGGAAGTTTTCCTGTACTGGGAGTAACCTTGGGAGAAAACGAGAGTAATTCAGAACAATTCGTTAGTGATTAAAGAAACAGAGAACAGAGGTAACCAAATCATTTCAGATTTGAAATGTTCTGAGCTCAAAACAATCCATATCCTGTTTGTTAGAGTTATTTCAAGTTGAAAACATCAATGTTTCATGCAGGTGTTTTCCACTAGGAATGAAGCTATTTCCAGCTCAGACCATTTCTTCAGTGAACAGCTGGTTGAACTCAAAACTGAGCATTTCAAACTGAAACTGAAACATTACCATTTCGCTGCCATTCAAACACTATTTTTGTTAAATGAGTTTAAGGATTCACCCTTTTTTCGTAATATCTCAATTGCTTTAACAGTTCCTGAGAATGACACAGTACACTGTTATTCTACAGAAGCCAGTAAATCATCCAGGTGAATCACAGTTTAGCTTTACTGCACTTATTTTTACTTGCAAAGATTTAGATGCTTTCATAGGAACACTTTCTTTCCTTGAACATTTTATACAGTACTTTACACCAGAAATGCCAAGCATAATTTATCTTATCTGCTTCTAGTATTAACAATCTATCTTGGTAGCCACATTAGTCATCTGATATATATATTCTTAAGGAAAGTATCTGAAATATGAGCACAGTCAACTAGACAGTTGGTTTGGATGAACCTCTAAATATTAGTGTAATGGTTCACCTCCTTTAGTTTCCTGGGGAGCTGCTAAAAAAGGTACAATCCTGTCTTCAACTAACAGATTATAGTTTGGTCTGTTGCTTAAACGGAGAACTGTGCTTGGGTTTAATTATGGTATTTGCAGACAAGCCAGGATCTTAAACAATGGCTTGGAATCAGTTTGTTTGGACCAACCAGGTCAGAGGTAATGATAGACTACAGTTAATTGAAAAGTGAAATATTCTATCATATAGCCAAACTGGAAGTTTATGTGTTGTGTCCAGATACAGTTTTATATGCAGACAGTAAAAACCTTTGCTGAGGCATGTAGCTTGATTGAATGTGATACTTACAAGATTCACCTGGGAATGATTAACTGAAAGAATTGCGTGACTTCGGCTCATTGATTGATCATTTTGAATTAAAATTCCACAATTCTTTCGTCCAACAACATACTCGACTCCAACTAGAAGCCGATACAGCTGTCCTGAAATTAAAGAAAATGTTAGTTTCAAAGATGATTATAACCAAGAAAAAGTACTATCATCCACTGTAACAATATGCAGTGGAAAAAATGTTAAAAGACTGAAACTAAATAAATAAGCAAGTCAAATTTTAGAGTGTCACTGAATAAGCATATGCTTATAATTAGAGCTCGGTATCTCATGTAGAAAGGTTGTAATTGTTTTATTTTTCCTCTGTTTATTAAATAAAGACAAAAAAATGTTAATAATATATGGACCTGCATTTGTGACAGCTATACGACATACACATATACACACACAAACACTAACATGCTGCTACAGAAATGTCCTTCTCATATCAAAGCATCCAAAATAAGAGTGGTATGTTAGCCCTCTCCCTGTTTATATATATAATAATATTCAATAAATACCATACAGATGATGATGATATATTGTGGGATTTCCGAATACAAACTGATGAAGTGTTGGTGCATAACACACCAGATTTAATTGTGGTTGAAAAGAAGAACTTGTGGATAATTGATGTGGCAATACCAGGGGATAGTAGAATGGAAGACAAAGAATTGGAGAAGATCACAAAATATCAAGATATGAAAGTTGAAGTTGAAAGATTATGGCATAAACTGGCAATGGTGGTCCTAGTGATTATCGGCACGCTGGGTACCATACAAAAAAGCCTTGGACGACACTTGGAAAATCTGCGCATTGACAATATTTCCATCCGTCAAGTACAAAAGGCCACACTGCTTGGATCCGCATATATGCTACGCTGATACATTATGACATCCTAGGTTCTTGGGAAGAACCCGATGTGAATGAGGGCCAACACCAACTAAAGAACTGGCAGTGGTCATTTCACGCTATTGTGTTTAATAATAATAATAATAATAATAATAATAACAATAATTTATTTAACTTGTATACTGCCCACTCTGGAAAGCTCACAGCAACCAAAGAAAGAAAATTTAATAAAATCAATAAAAGGTAAAAATTAAAGATAAAAGATGGCAAGTGCAATGAAGGGAGGGGTCTCACTCTCCCTCACCAAAAGCCTGGGTGAAGAGTTATAAAGCTGGCCTAAACAGAAAAATAAAAAATTGACAAATATTTGTCAAGTTTATCTTTATTATCGGATTTCAAAGCCCAGAAAATAAGAACAGGTTGGAAGGACAGTTAATTGTTTGGATATATTTTGTTTACCTTGCTTTTACATAATACATTTACATACCACTTCCTATGCTAAACCACGCTGACACATAAAATAATAAGAAAATGCACCTGACAGACAATACCCTAAAATATAATACCCTCTACAAGAACAAAGTTAACTTATTCCTTTAAAAAGCGATGGAGATAAAGACGGCCTAGGAGGGGGAGAGTGTTCCAGAATGCGGGTGCAAACATGGAAGGCGCCCCTGCAAGCAGCTTCCAGGTGGTATTCAATGGATCTCAGTACATGGACCAGGACGTCCCCATAGGAACTCAGTGCGTGACCAAGCCTATACCACAAGGGTAATCTGACTGGTATCCCAGTCCCAAGTTGGTTAGGCCTTGCATGTCGTAACACAGACCTTGATCCTGGCTCGATAACTCACTGGCAGTCAGTGGGCCGTCTTCAACAAAGGTGAAACATGCGCACAGCCAAACCTCCATTCATCTACTAGCCAGGCTGCAGCTTCCTGGCCAAGCACAAATACAGCCCTTCAGGATAGATAGATAAGATCAACGTGAGGTTACCAGCAGGTGAACAAATGCAACTAGGTTGTACCTGCCCAGGAAAAGGCACAGTTGGCGTACCAACTAAAGCTGGCAGTGGGTACCCCTAGCTCTGGAGGCCGCTTAGGTCTCCAGTGACATAGATTACTTTAGGAGGCCACCGAAACAACAGCCCTCTTCTTTCTGAGGAAACTAGACAAAACTCCATAAATAAAATTTATCCTGAAAATTATTTTCAATCTTTCTCCCTCTACTAGCTTTTAAAAGACAAACACCCAACATGCAGCCTTATTCTAGTTTAATAAGCTGATATGTGAATTAACCTCTGGCATACACAACCATTTTGTTCCTCTTTTTGTATAGGTGGGGAAAGAAGCAATATCAAACAACAATATCCCCAAACCAGTGGGGCTACATTTCATCTCCCCCAAACGCTCTGTTTCTGACCTCATAGTGCAATCACTATTACACTGCACTGCCAAATAAGTAATTACACTGAATTCACTGGGAATCATAACCCAATTTCTAGCAACTTTAAACTGAACTTTCTTCTCACGGCTAACCACCTGAACATTGCAAGAACATCTGCACTGTGCTCTTCACTTCTGAGGGGCCATTAGCTCCAGGTCATCTATATTGTCTAAACTTCTTGCATTTTACTTCCCAAAGGTAGGTACAGACACACACACACACACACTCCTCTCTCACATACCCGTAGCCTGTGATCAAGGGGATGTAATCCACAAAAGTGTTCTCCGAAACGTATTTGATTTGCTGGACTTTACGTGCATGTGAATCTGAACTTCAAGGGACTACGCAGTTTCTTCATCCGGCCAACTTGCTAGATTCATCCAGGTAGAGCGTCTCAAAGCCTCATTAACTTCAACTCCCAGAATTCCCCAGCCAGCAGCATCAAGTTGATGAGGTTGAGAAACACCGGTCTAGGATGAACCAAACAACGCGCAAAACAGCAGGGTCAACAGGCACCAAACCGGAGGAAGTCCACGTATGAAAACGCGTCCTCTCCCTCCTCTAGAGTAGGGCGATCTGACAGGCAAGCCTGGCCGCCACTACAAGGTGCCAAGAGCACTCACCACGCTTTCTCTCTTCCTGCCGTCCGGCGATGGTCCGGAGTGTTGCAGCCCAGACTTATTCGCCCTACCCTTCTCCGCCCACCCGCTTCAGTCGTCTTGCTTACCTCCTCCGGCCTCATCGGCCGGGCACAGTTTCCACATCCTAACCCTAGAGAAGAATCGAGGGTGCCGCTTCCCCCAGCCAGGAAGCGGGTCTCCGCGCACTTCTCCCTCGCCCTCAACCCAGCAGGCAGAAGAGAACACTGCGCCTGCGCGCTGCCGGGGCCGCCCATCTCGAGGTTGGACGAAGCCGGCAAGAGGGGACAGCGCCACTTACTGGCAGCGAGGGGGAAGGTTTCGCCCTGCGTCTGGAACGTCGCTTGGCGTAGGCTAAAAAAGAGGGTTTTTCGGAAAAACGTCCTGGAAGAAAGGCAAACCGGTAAAAGAACCTACAAGGATGTTGCTCCGAAGGAATCAGGAGTCGGACTAGACTTGAGGGAGATGGTAGTTTATTATTCTTTGTTAGTTTATTCTGTTTTTTGTATTGTTTTTAAATATTGTAACAATGATAAACCGCTCAGAGTCTCCGGGAGTCGGGCGGCATATACATTTAATTAATAATAATAATAACTATTGGTAGTGGTTAGCTGAAAAGTTTATTAAATGAATGAAGCAATTCTGCTCATGGGCAGCTGGAAACAAAAACCGACCCTTATCTCAGTGCTGAGAATGAGGAACTGCGCGTGAAGTTTTCAGAACTGGGCGCGACGATTGGCGGGGTCTTTGCCCAACGTGATAATAATCGCTCAAAGGAACTTAATCCTGTTAGAACGAATCGAGTTTGCCTTCCGGGAGGGGCGTGGCTTGTTCTGCTCCGCAGGAGGTGGGCAAACGGGGGTGCGGCTCCCTTCTAAGCCGCGCCCACTGCCACGCCCCCGCCCCCCCGCCCCGCTGTCCCGACTGAGGAGGCCTTTCCGGAGCGCCGCTGGAGAGAGGAAGATGGCTGCGAGGGTGTTGAGTCGGTGCGGCTCGCAGACCTTCGCCCCGCGGTGGTTTCTGGCGACTCTGCGGGTAAGAAGCTCCAAGCCTCTCGTCCCCCTTCGGGCACCGCTTCAGTTCCCTGGGGGAGGCTGTGATTTCACAGCTGTCGTTGCTTATGCGTCCCGAAATAGAGAGACCCCGGCAGCGCAGTACTGTGGCAGCAGTGAATTGTACACCGTTTCTGGCCGGACGTGGAATAATGAAAGTTACGTTTCTGCGCCCCCCGCCCCCAAAATAAAATCCATACATATCCAGAAAGCATTCAGTTGGTAACCTCAGTCTGCTACACAAATAATAGGAGTCCCGCCTCACTTCGCTGGAAGGGTAGATTGCCCCCAGATGCTGGGGTTTTGTTGTGCACAGAATTAAGTTTGCTTCATCGAGTTACCCGCTGTCCGGGATCGTTAGAGGGCGGTACTGAACCATCCTCGTATAAGGCCAACACCTAAACTTAATAAAGCTAAATTTTATGAAAGATTTTTCTACGTAATATTTCTTGTTAATACTCCTACAGCTAACTCTTAGAGTATGGTGGGCTTTTCAAAGGATTGAGCTTTGGTTGGGCACTAGGGGGTTCAAAAATCTTTGCTGGTGTTGCTCAGATTAGCTCTGGCTGGGAATCGTTCCTCAGGTAAAACCTTTGTAATTTTTAGCAAATTCTTTAGCTTGCTGATAATCATTGTCTTTATTGATCATTAACTAAGGAGTTATCTCCTTAGCAGCCTAGAATCTTCTCTTTTTTCCAGTTGACCCCATTTCTCATATAGTCCTTTTGTATACAGCTTTATGATCTATTTTGTCTATTCTTCTATTCATGCTCTATCTAAAATGCTTATGTTGCATTTCAGTTGTAATCAATAATCAATAACTACAGATATTACAAAAATTCAAATAAACCAAATAGCAAGGCATTTGTTCTGTTAATGAATCCACTTAACAGAACAAGAAAAAAATTCCTCCTAAGCAGAAGTTTTACTGGGAATGTTGCCCATAAAGGCAGCTCAAATTGTGGGTAATGCTGTTTCCCAACCAAAAGAAGCAGCTTGCTAATAACTTGAAACTCCTCTGTAAACTGTCTGTGATTTTTTAAAGTGTAGATGATTTGCCTAATTTTTAGATGGACTACTGTAGCCTAATGGTAAGGATATGTATATTCTAATTCGCCTACCACCATCCCCTTATAACATCAGCGATGGTTTTATCCCACCTTTACCCATATTTCTCAATTTAATGGTTTCAGGAAAAGGAGCACAGTTGGGCCAACATGTCCACTGCCTTCAAATTGCAGCTTGTTCAAACTGATCCAATTTTTTTATATGGGATACCCATCACAACATTCTTTAAACACTGTAGATTTGCTATCTGTTCCTTATTTACTTCCAAATTGACACGTAAGCAGAATAGAATTTAATTCAATGCTTATTTTTAATCACAGGCTGTTTCTTTAATAGGGACCATTCTTTAATAGCCAGTAAAATCTTCTCCCATCCATTCTCAGTCAAAACTAAGGGTGGTTTTAGTTCAGATGGTGAGGCAATTTTACCTGTTGTCCAGGCTGAGTAATCATTTTTTTCTGCCGATAATGATTATGTTGTGTATTAGGGACCTGAAAGCCCAGTTACCAGCAACAGAAGAATGAGTTCATATGTGGATGTTTAAAATGGAATCCACAAGTGGGGCATTACAGCATGAGTGTTTGTAGCATAGGATCAAAGCAGCTGTAATAAAAAGTACTGCAAGAAAAAAAAAACCCAAAATGGCTGCCAGAGTAATTTTAGGATTGTATTTGTTCCTGTGCCTTTCAGGAGCCAATCTTTTCTTAGGAAAACATTGAATAAGAATCCATGCATTCGAAATGCACTAAACCATTTTATTTCACTGTATTCCATGGGGCTTTTTTCTGAGTAAATATGTGTAAGGTTGTGCTGAAGGGAATGAATTTGAGGTGCACTTTTCATCCATTCCCAAGTGGAGAATAGAAGAAGAGTCACCAATATGCTTCTTCTTGAATTTGGCTCATTCTCCAAAATCTAGTGTATCCTAACTTTAAAGCATAAATGAGAGCAGACCCATTGAGATTATTTGGATTTGAATTGATGGTCTGTTCTAAGTGTGACAAAAGCTGGAACTAACAGAATAAAAAAAAAGATAACACTTATTTCAAAATTAGGAGGAAAATAGTCAATGACGATTGAAGGCTGGCACTGACTGGATTATTTGGTAGAAATATAAATTATTAACTGTATTAAGGACATATTTATTGAAACGGTTTATATACTTTTCCAACATGAAGAAAAAGCTAGCTTAAGTCAAAGGGCTGTTCTCAGCTTCCTCCAAAAACGTCAGGGCAGGGCAAATGCCTTTCTTCATTTTATCTCTACAGCATGTAATTCTTACTTGGATGCCAACCTTAAAGTCCTGAAGCAGTCTTCCTGTGTCATCTGAAAGGGAACTATAAGGCCATCCCATTCTACAAGTAATGCCTCTTGTTAAAATAGGAACAGGTTCTTAAAATGAAAGCCTACATTATGATTCTGTTGTAACAGTGCAGAGCATCTTGCAGAAATGTGTGGAATATGTGTGGGATATGTAAATAAGGATCACCAATTCAGGAAAGGAGCCTTCTGGAGAGCACCCCTGTCCCACTGCAGACCATGTTGAACTTCTGCTGGAGCATGATGTTTCAGGGGCACTTCACAGTTGTCAGAATAACATCCTCCAAACAGAAAACAATGAAAGGACATCATTTTGGTGCACATTATAGATGTCGGGTGCATTAGATCAATTATGAACTGAAATCTTACTTTGTCAAATATTATTTGTTTGGTTATGGCTTAGTATGTTGTGTGAACCCAGTTCTATTTTATAAAGCATTTTATACTGTTCCATAAACCAACAGAGACTTATTGACTAAACATAGTTAAATGAACCATGCCTTAATATAATGAGTGGGCTCTCATAAAACACTGATACACATTATCACTTACCATTTTTGACTGTAGCAGCTGCCTTGGTGTGATGCCTACTGTTGAAAAGTATCTCTATGTTAAAATGATCCTTCTTTTTCAGCATTTCAGCCATGGAACAAACATACTACATCAGCCTGGTGGTCCTCAAGGCACCTTCTTCTCACCACTTCAGAAAGTGATGTTGTCACCAGATGCTTTTCATGGGAAAGTGGCCTTTATCACAGGAGGTGGTACGGGCATTGGAAAAGGGATGACAAGTGCTCTCTCTAATCTGGGAGCAGAATGTGTTATAGCAAGCCGGTAAAAACAAATAAAACTTACCACAGCTCCACGTTCTCATTACTTCCCACTCATTCTGGTTGGATGATAAAAACAAAGTCTTCCTTGCTGGATAGGCCCCTGTTTGCATTCTGATGTTGTGTGCTGGATAAGACGCCTCAGTGACAGACTTTTGCTACCGGTGCAGAGAAGTTCCTAAGGGCATGTCTGCCTCTCCATTTTCTGGAGAAATCCATAAATTCTCAAAGCACCTGAGGTAGCCTCCTAAAGACCTAAAATTGTGCTCTGGGTCCCTTTGGTATATCAGTATGCTATGAATTAGCACATAGTAACCATTATATAGGGACGCGGTGGCGCTGCGGGTTAAACCGCTGAGCTGCTGAGCTTGCCAATCGGAAGGTTGGCGGTTTGAATCCACATGACGGGGTGAGCTCCCGTTGCTAGTCCCAGCTCCTGCCAACCTAGCAGTTGGAAAACATGCAAATGTGAGTAGATTAATAGGTACCGCTTCGGTGGGCAGGTAACGGCATTCTGTTTAGTCATGCCGGCCACATGACCACGGAAGTGTCTACGGACAAACGCCGGCTCTTCGGCTTTGAAACGGAGATGAGCACCACCCCCTAGAGTCGGACACGACTGGACTTAATGTCAAGGGAAACCTTTACCTTTACCTTTAACCATTATATAAGGAACAGTATGAAGAATCCATAAGTGCATTTTATAAATCATATAACGATATATGTAATATCTTTTTGTAGTTTGTCAACAAAAGAATAATATTTTATAAGGAAGGTTGTGTAAGTTATAAAAACTCAGTTGTATAATTTATAACTACTTGCAGGAAACTTGATGTATTGAAACAAACAGCAGAAGAAATATCTTCTAAAACTGGAAATAAGGTATTTAAAATTGTTAATATCTGTGCACAACCTTTGAATCTAGGATGCAAGGCCATATTTTGAATTCCTGTTTAAACTTCTTTTTGCTGCTGGTGGCATGTAATTATTTTATTTTATTGCCAGGTTCACGCGGTTCAGTGTGACGTGAGAGATCCAGCGTCTGTCACCAGTGCAGTCTCTCAATTGATTGAAGTGGCTGGGCATCCTGATGTAAGCAATTGAAAAGCTTGATTTATTATTCCTGGAATTATTTATTTATATTTATTTATATTTCAAATTTAGTCACCGCCCTTCTCACTCAAATATCCTGCATGATATAACAAAGAAGAATGTCACATAAGAAAAACTCATCAAGCAACAGGCAATACAAGTTGCCTTTTATGTAGTTTCAACAGTAATGTTAACTCTCACGTCTACAGTAGTTGATAATACCCATAAAGCCCCATCCAATGAAATGGGACACAGTATGATTTAAGGTCCGCAAACCAGAATCTCGTGAACAATTATTAATATATCAGAAAACGAGTCAAGAAGATTCAGGGAGAAGTTGCTCTTTCTCTCTTGACTGTGTGTACCTCCAGAAGGAAGTTTGACTTGTCCTATGGGCATTCCTTCTCTCACGTATTCCCAGACCGCTTTCCATATTGGTAGAATTTTCTGCAAATTGTTTTGGGTAAAGATCTGGGGTGGTCTGTTACATCAAGGTGTTCATCTTAGAGTGACATGTCAGGATTTGTACTTCAAACCCTTGATGTAGCCATGACAAAAACTGGTTTTGATTGCATTCCATTTCTATTAAATATAATTAAAATTATCTAATATTTCTTTCCTGTTCTCATTTTGACACATTACAACTTACAATTTAGTAGCAATTTTGGACATCTTTTGAGATCCATATCCAACGGTTTGCATAATTTCATAACATGTCATCTTTATTGCCCCTCTGACACGTAATAATATGATATATATGTCAGGGTGTTGTTTTCTTTACAAAAGTACACTCATGTAAGCAGAGATGAACAAACAGGAAAGGCAATTATCTAAGTAAATTGCTGGCTGGAGAAATATCTGTTAAATTTTTATTGAATAAATGATTGCAGTCAACTTTTCATAGTTTTGTTGTTTTTCAGTTATATCACCTTCAACTTTACATAGTGTTTGAATGAATATAAAATACTGATATGTCCACATATGTTAAAAAAAAGCTTTACATTGGGTGTGCCTTCTTTTTCACATGACTATGTTGAAAGAGCCAGATATTGTCTACAAGCTTTTAAAGCCAGAAGTATTACTTGACAGGACAACTTTAAGCTTTCTTTTTTCACTGCTACACTTCTGCTTATGTAGAAATTGGTAACTGATTATTTGTTTCTGTCTTAACTTTTACTGCATCGTTTGAAAATACTAACAAGTTATCTTCAGTAAGCTGAAGATCAAATTTAACACAGATCTAAAGTGTTTTTCTTTATTTCAGGTTATAATAAATAATGCTGCTGGAAATTTTATTTCTCCTTCTGAACGCCTTTCTGCAAATGCATGGAAGGCTATCACTGATATTGTTCTGAATGGTACTGCTTTTGTAACTCTGCAAATTGGGAAAGAATTGATCAAAGCCCAAAAAGGTAAACTCAGATTGATGAACATCACCATTTGTCACTGAATGCAAGTGATGTCTATCTTTATTTCCTTGCAGATGTCTGGAAATTTCAGTTTTCAGTGTAGTTCATTATTGTGAAAATAAGCCTCGTACTTTGTTGGTTAAAACAAACCCTTTGGGGAAGGTGGGGCAGCTTTCTTTACCTGTCCACCTTCTGGAGGAGAGGAAAAGAGCCAACTCACAATTACGTAGATATAAAAGTATGCAGACATGTTTATGGAATGCTAGGCAGTTTTCACATAACCCTTGTAATATTAGCTTTATTGAAAACCTGCCACTTTTTATCATTATCTAACTCCTACAGAACATCTTGACTTTATCTTGCTTGGCACTGTACAAGCCAAGCAAGACCAAGGAAACACTGCATCACTTTTATATGGCTGCTTAAACATTATTTCGCAACTGCGTACCATTTGTAAAGCACATATTTTTAATTTTTTTAACAAAGTTGAGATCATTATTAATTGTGTTAAATATTATTTGCAATTTAGCCGTTATATCTCATACAATTAAATACACAGTTTTCTCTTTAACTTTATATTGCCAGTAACCGAAGTTCAACATGAAGTGTGCATACTTATTGCTTAACTAACGTGTGGTCAAAGGTATGCTCTGTTTCTGTTTTATTAATAGCTGGTCAACAAAACTGCAGCCTTTGGAGTTGTGCTGCAAAGTAAAGAAATAAAAGATATAAAGTAATTCATTTAATTGTCTGATAGATGGTAGCTTATTATCAAACAACAAATACTGCAAATAATAATTATTACAGGCCTCAACTATAACACAGATGATGCTAATCAGTTAAAATTCTTTGCAGCCTTTAAAACCACAGCAATTGCAGTGTTTAAAACCACAGGACTTGCCAGAGAGACCCAAGAAAACGTAAGGCAGACAGTCATACCACAGACCAGAAGAACACAGAATCAGAACCAACGCAAAGCAGAGGACAGAGCGGCCCTCAAAAACCTGAAGAAGGATCAAACCATCATCATCCTCCCAGCAAACAAAGGCTGAACCACTGTTATCATGGACAGATCACAATACTTACAAAAAAGCCAAAGAATTACTGGAAGACAAAGAAACCTACATCCCAATAAACACTAATCTAATACAGAAATAGACAAGCTGATCAAGAGAAACCTTAACAACCTAACTGAGAAAAGTCACATCGCAAAAGAAGAACAGTGGTGGATGGAAAGCAGTGGATGCCCAAAAATACACAGGCCCAACATACTTCATCATCCAATTGTATCGTTACCAGGGACCCCAACATACAACATGTCCAAGCTTTTTGGTAAGTTCTTTGGCTATCTCACTGAGGGGAGCAAATATTCTATCAACTCCCCATTTCAGTGCTTCCAGAAAATCAAAGATCTAATAATAGAAGAAGAGATGATGGTTTCATTCAACCCTTTACATTCACAGACACAGAACTAGGGAAAGAATCCATGGCAGCAGTACTACACAATGCACCCGACCTAACCAAATACACTAAGGTTGAAATACCCAGTATCATGGACCTCATCAACCTCTGCCTCACCACCTACTTTCAGTTTGATGGACAAACAAACCAATGAATCAGAGGAACACCCATGGGATCACCACTCTCAGGACTCAGCAGAGACTGTAATGCAGCGTCTAGAAACTGTAGCGCTCCCACACATATGACCAAAAGTATGGATCCAGTATGTAGATGACACCTTTGTCATAATAAAAAAGGAACATCTTGAGAAAACACATGAAACAATCAACAACATCTTAAAAGGAATAAAATTCACAAGAGAAGAAGAAAACAACACACTACCCTTCCTGGATATCCTCATCAGCAGGGAAAATGGTGGCAAATTAGAAACATGAGTCTATCAAAAAACCACCCACATGAACCAAGTGCACCACTACCAAAGTAATAGCCAAACCTCCCATAAGAGCAGCTGTGTAAGAACATCATTCAGATAAGCACAAAAGCACTGCAGCAGCCCCGAACACCAGAAAAAGGGAACAGACCACCTATACATCTTCCAACAAAATGGATACCCATATAACTTTATCAGAAAGTGCCTGACCACACAGCCCACTACAGCACAACCAACACAAGCAATGAAAAGGGTAACACTGCCATACTGTACATCAGCATCATCTCAGATACAACCAACACACTGTTACACTCACTCAGCATCACCATAGCACACAAACCAACTAAAGCCCTCCAAAACGTCTTAAGTAAACCAAAGATCCAGTAGCCCAAGAAGAAAAAACAGGAGTCATCTACAACAAGCAGTATAAAGACTGTAACAGCCACTATGTAGGACACACAGGCAGAAGACTAGCAGAGTACATCCGTGAACACCAACTAGCAGTCAGAAGACACAATGAAAACTCCTTAATTTCACAACAGACTCAACCAATGTTTCAAGTGGGAAACTGAGCATCCTAGACCAAGCTAAATCCAAAACCAGTGGGAAATTCCTGGAAGCTTGGCACTCGGACAAATCAGCCATCAACAGACACATAGACACTAACTGCTAACACCCAGATAAGCAGGGATTAACACCAGACAAACAAGCAGAAAACAATACCCTAATCAAGGAACTACCGAGGACAAAACCACACCCCCACCAACACTGGCAGGGCAAGCTGCTGTATATAAACAGGGAGCAAACCCCACACTCACCAGCACTGATGATGTTGCCTAGTTGGGTAATGAAATGTCTGCAAGCAAACAGCCAAGCTCAGAGAGTGCCAAGGACTCCACAATAATTACAATTATTAAGTATCTACCATCTCTCTCTCTTGCCAAAACGGTGCTGGAAATGTGGGTATGAATTCCTGGTTTAAACCTGTATTCTTAAACTTTTTTGAAATGGAGGCTTCTAAAGTCCACAAAACGGAAAACGGAAATTACTGTATTGTGTATGTCTGTATGAATGTATACACAGATACATGCATATACATATAGATTTACAAATTCAAATGCTCTCCTTATTTCTACAAGAAACGTAAGAAACAGTCAGTTGTCAGATCAAAGTTGTGACTTACAGCCAACATTTGTTTTCCTGAATTTTTCAGGGGCAGCATTTCTGGCCATTACAACAGTCTACGCAGAAAGCGGGTCTGGCTTCGTAGTACCGAGTGCTTCTGCCAAAGCAGGTGTAGAAGCACTGTACAAGTGAGTACTATTTAAGAGTGCTTTACTTCTTGATGCCTTTGATTCTCTCCCTTGAGAAATATGTTGAGCTGTTTCCCTGCTTCTCCTTTAAACCTTAAAAGTCTTTTAAGATATGTTTATATAAAAAGTCACCCACTTCTTGCAGATCCATAGTCTTTGCTCATAAAGTACAGTAGTCTTATGTTTTGCTGCTGTATTTAATTAAATTCTGCTGATTTCTAGGTCTCTTGCAGCTGAATGGGATAGATATGGCATGAGATTCAACGTGATTCAGCCAGGTCTAATAAAGACAAAGGTACATTTTCGGACATTAAGAAATTAATTGAGATCCTTGCAGTGACCAGAAGTATTGCCCCACACAGGGTTGGGTATGGATGGCTGTTACATTGGGCCCTGGAGACTTGGAATACTGTGTCCAATTCTGGGTAACAGAAAGGACAGTGACAGACTGGAGTGGTCAGAAGAGGGCTACCAAGATGGTGAGAAGTCTAGAAACCAAGCCTTAGGGAGAACAATTAAAGGAGCTAGCCTAAAAAAGACATGATTAAGGGGCAGTATGATAGCTGTCTTCAGATACCTGAAGGGTTGTCACACAGAAGAGATTGTTAAATCTACAGGGCCAGAACCCATGGGTGGAAACCAGCCTCTCCTTCCTTGGTGTGACAGAAAGCTGCTGATCCAACCCAGAGTGCTGGTTTTACCTTTAAAGGTCTAAGTGGCTTGACACCCAGGTCCCTCCAGGGGCTGATTTCTCACCCAGATTTGGATTGGCTTGTGCCGCCTCTAAGGGGGGGTATGTTGAGTGTTCCCTCCTCACATGAAGAAAATGGAAAGCCTTCTCAGTGGCTGCCCTACATTTTGGAACACCATGCTCCCTGAAATGAAGAATGATTTAATCCACTTATTATATTGCCGAGGATACTTTTACCGATGGGCAGCTGCAATTACAGGAAAGTGCAAATTACTGCATTTCATCTTCCCTGCTAATTGTGAGAGACCTTCTAGAAATGGGAACCCTTTGGGAAGGGTGGAGCAGTGCTTCCTTGAGATCACTTTTTCCTGTTATGTTACTGTTCTTGTTTTGCAAGCCATGAACTTCCTTGCTAGGTTAACTTAGTTGTAAATATAATACATTCACCCAAGGGCTGTAATGGAATTTTAAAAGCAACCATTTTTCCCCCGTTTTTCCTCAGGGAGCATTCAGCCGCTTGGACCCCACTGGTGCATTTGAGAAAGAACTTATCCAGAGAATTCCTTGTGGGCGCCTGGGAACAGTGGAAGAGATTGCCAATCTTGCCGCCTACCTCTGTAGTGATTATGCAAGTTGGGTTACTGGAACAGTAAGTTGATCCTGGGTGCATGAAGCTCACCGCTGCTCCGTTAGGAAAGTGTAATTACCCACAAGTGCCACCTGATTCCTTTAAGGCATTTAATGCCAGCATTTTTGTGGGGCTCTGTGGGCTTGATGAGAATGCTTTATCAATCACTCTTTAACTTTTTAAAAGCTACCTACGGCCTAGTGGAAAGAATGCTTTGTGGGCAAATTTAGTACAGTTCAGGGTGTCACTGAAGTCGAGTACTTGAACGGTATTTCTTCTTTACAAAAGTTCTTTAGAAGTGATACCTAACTAAACTAGTTCAGCTGATAATTTGAGTTTCTTAATGAAAAAAACTCTGCATTAATGTTGCAGGTCATTAGAATGGATGGTGGTGAATATGTGTCTATGGCTGGAGAATTCAATGAATTACGTAAGGTAATAATTTACAAGGAACACCTTGTAAGAGAATGTTGCAAGGTGGAAAACGCCTGTCGGTTGTGGTAATTGGTCAGCCCTGCCCTCCATTCTGTTATGCTTCCCATCATATTTCTCTTTCTCTTCACAATATCAGCATTTCATGCCTGGTAAAAACATCCGGTCCTTATTAGGCTATACCCACCTTCACCCACCTACTTTTAAGAGGTATTTTTCCTCTTAAAATGTTAATATTATATACTTTGATTTGAGTACTAAGCTTAAATCCCATTAATTGCACTGGGGGAAATATAAGGCTATGTTTGGCTCTACTGCTGATCAGTGCAATTTAAGAACATTATCCCTGGCTGGGCCGTACCCATTATATCTACACATTACTTAATGATAGTGAAAAATCAGCATCTCAACTAATGTTTTCTTTTCTATCCTAGGTCACCAACGAACAGTGGGATGTGATGGAACAAATTATAAGAAAAACAAAAGGCTCATAATTTATGTTTTTATGTGATTTTTTTTACACAGATTATTTCTAAAATGTTCTGTAACCTATAAATAAAATGCACAAATACTGATACTTACGTGTATGTGCGTGTGTATCCAGTTTAAGTCAACAAAGCACAGTATTGCATTCTCTGTAACTAACATTGTAACGGACATATACAAATTATTAAATGTTAATGTATTCATGAGTTTAGTTTGATATATTATTTTTTACGGCCAGCAGCCTAACTTTAGAATGTGGATTTCTCTCTTGTTTGAATTCTAGTTCTAGAATCGTAAGACGCTTGAATGCGAGTTGCCTTTGTATCAGGCAGTTTGGTATGACAGTACTACCATGTAATATCAGGCTTGTGAGACAGTACACTGCCTTTTCAGTTGATGTTCATACCAGATGAAAATCAGACATGTTCATAATCCTTCGGAAGGAATTGCATTTGAATTACAATGATAACATGATATCATTATTGTAGCTATAGCATTGGTAAGAAGATATTGAAAAACATCTACTGTGAAGGAAGCGAAAGACGTGTTTGCTTAAGTTAGAGGAAACATCACGCTGCAGTCTGCTTAAAGGAGATATTGTACCATTTATTAAAGAAGTTGAAGAGGAAGGAGAGAGTAAGTCTGAGAACTCCTACATTTAGTATAGAAATGGGCACTCCCAATCTTACCTTGATTTTATGTTGACAATATTGAAGGAGCAGTGTCCACTAGAGGGGACCATAACACAATATTCTGGTTATAAGTGCCTGAAAATACTTGACAGTTTGTATCACATTCTCCTTGATCAAAAAACACCATGCAGACCTCACTCTGATGCAATGGATTAAATTCACATGCCATCTTGAGTTGGTGCTGCCATGATTTTATGATGCTGACGATTATTGGAAAACGTCTTTGGATTGAAATTTGTGAATTTTGGCAGAAACATGAATGATCTGTTGGAAGTTACAGGAACAGATGGGAATGATAGTTCTCTTGCCTCTAATTTGGTACTCAGGGCATTGGGGGTAGACTGGATTGGGCATTGAAATCTGTGCGTGCTGGTGTCTGCTTTAATGGGCAACTGCTGAATTCTAACTTTGTCACAGACCAAGAACAGAATGTGGTTAGGCAGGAGGGAGCAGACTCCATTCTCAATAATTGTCATTGCCTTAGTAGAAAACTAAACTAAACCAAATAGTATGTAAGAGACACCTGATAACTTAAATACAGTACAGTATCATACTGTTGTTCTGTCTAGCTTGGCACTGTCTAAATAGGGGAGAAACATTTGGCCTTCCTTTGTTTTCAGATGCCGGTTTCCATCACTTCCAATAATCATGGCCCGTAATAGAGTTCAAAAATGTTTGAAGGCCACAGATTTATCACCTCATTTTAAGCTGATAGGCAACAGCTCTCCAGGGTTTCATCAGGAATCTTTCTCAGCCCTACCTGCTGAGGCCGTATATAGACTTTGGAAACTTACCTGGCAAGCATGTCTTCTCTCACTAAGCTGTTGTTAACAGAAGGAAAACTAAGGGTGCTGGGATTATTCTAGAGTGCATAATTTAAATGAAAGTGTGTTTCCCTACATGACACCAAAAACAAGCAATGCAATTGAGAAAGACTGGATATGATAGGATAGCAAATTTTGTCCTGCCTATCTGGGTCTCTGTTCATGGAAGACCTTCCATGCTATACAATCCATCAGTTTTATCTTCATGCTTTCCACTCCTTTTTGAGTTGATCACATTCTTGGAGTAGGATTTTTTTTCTTTCAAGAGTTGGGATGGAACACCCAGCAAAATATAACATGCACCCTTTGTGCTTTATTTTATGATAATAAGCTACACTAGGGTGAAATGGTAATTAATATTCATTAGGCTGATTTCTGAAGGTTCAGCGCACCAGCTGCTCTAATAAATATCAGTGAGTTTTGTAGCCACGTGGTATTAGCAAAAATTAGGGCATTTATATGTAGACAATTATAGATGATGATTCTTGAGTAATGTTTGAGTCACCCAGGATTGATATTTTGATCAATAGGAGCATTGATCCTGTACTGCTAAATAAATATAGAATCCTATAAGATGAGCTTTTCCAAAAGCCATAATCATGTATCAAGTTCTAGCAACTTATTGATGTCTTGCATAATTTTACCAGTTAGCTAAAAAGATTTCACTGTAGCTTTACCTTTAACAGTATTGTTAAATGTGAATAATTAAGCAGTTCCATAGCCATATGAAGCTGCCTTCTGCTGAAATATTAGGATTATGCAAATCCTTTGAAAGAGGTATTTTGAAACATCCAAAGCCCATACAAATTACCACTGTTTAAATGGTTAATGCTTGAAGTGGAATGAACAAAATGGCCTTCTGACCTGATTAAGTAGTAAACTTAATTAAGTGGGGCATGGGGGGTGGGCTGGTTGCTGGATTTGGGGCATCTGAAAATTAGCTGGGTTGTGGATTGATGCATACAATTGGGTAGCTTTATTATTACCTGTGGCGGAACAGAATATCAAAAATAGACAAGTTAGCTGCCAATATATTAGCATATTAAATTTAATTATAGATTACACAGAATGATAGAATTATTCTGCTAAATGTGGAAACAGTTTTAGAAAAACGGACTGATACATTCTCTGACATAGCATTTACAAATGCTAAAGATTAAAATAGGCAAATTTATGTATTAATTATCTACTTTTAACTGATTAGAAACCTGCCATTTGTCCAGTAAAAATACAGTGTTGCTCTTGCCAGGCAATCAGGGAAGCTTAAAAGCTCCTCAGGGTGTTCAGTACCTTCACATCCAGAGCCTCTGTTGACCTTGGTAGTGAATTTAAGACAGTTGCAGGGCAAAGACATAACATGTCTGAAGTTGGCCTGATCAAAGTAGACTACAGCACTGCCGATGCTTCTATCCCACGAATCCTTTCTTACCTAAAACTGGTTTGCAAATAAGGGACTTCTTAAACATTTCTCAATGGTTTCAGGTATCTCCTAAAAAGAGGTGACCAGTCGTTTTGGACTGATTGACCTGTAGCACACTTGCCAAAAAAGGCTGACCACCACTTTCTAGAAGATGGATGCCACCAAAAGATTCTGTTGGATTCCAACAGCCTCCCTCCCACGACTTACATTCCTTTACAAGGAAGGAAGGAAAAAGAAAAAGAAGAAATCCACCATCTTCCTAAATTGATTTGGAACTCATGTTTCTCTCTGACATTGTCAAAAGCCTATTTGCTTAATGGAGACCTAGCCAATACCAATCTCAGCCACGCTCTTAAAACCTTCTCCCTTGTCTCATGAAAACACAGCCATGTTTATTGGTAAATGTATTGACAGACTGGCCCAAATAATTAAGACATCCTCTTTAGTTACAAAAGCTGTACATTACGAACATTGTAGAAACAAGCTGAAAAGAATGTGCCACACAACCTGGCTAATTATCTATATGCAATTTTAAATTTACAAGGTATAAAAGAAAGTAAAGCCTACTCCCTTATAGTGCACAGTTAATTTTGTTTTTGTTTTTAAAGATACAATATATCACTGGTTGGAGTGGAAATGATGGCAGACTCTAATTTTCCCCAGCGCAGAGGATGAGAGCAAGTTCTGTTCTGTAAAGTTTTCCTCCGTCAGACAAGGCCATAATGTTCTTCTTGTAGGTTGCAAGGTTACTGATATCTAATTCCTGTTTTTAAAAAAAGAAAATGCATTTTGAAGTCACTAGTTGTCATTCCTCTCGACTTGACATCCTTCAGTAGCACTGAATTGCATTTCCCAAATTTACACTGACGTGGTTGGGAAGAAGGTGCAGTTCTAGTCCAAGCCGCTTGAAGGGAGACAGTTTAGAGAAGTTTGTGAGAGTGAGAAGCCGTTCCCTGTATTTCTGGGATTGTATTTATGTGTTGCGCTAAACAAAAATACTGTCTGCTTTTAGTATAGTTAATATGAGTTCAGCCATTGTGGATTATAACCCATGCTTTATGGTTCAGTGCAAGCCATAAACCCACCCAGCTGTGGTTTATAAGAAAAGTCAGTGGCTGAGAAAAACCACTGCTTGGTGCAATGGTCCTTGGGCAGCTGAGGGTGATTTATCTGTGTGTTTGTTTGTTTGTTTCTTTAATTTGCCTCTAAAGGGTCACAGTGGGAGCAGCCAGTGATGCGATGCCACGGAGTGAGAAAGGCTGAATTTCTGGGGCAGGGCAATCAAATCAAAACATTTGTGTTAAACCTGACATGCTTCCTGCACACATTTTCAAAATTATGTCTGCAAAACTTGTAAAAGAAAGTACTTTTAGGGGGGAAAAGAACAAAAGTCACTGTTTTACTACTGAATTTTGGTCTGGGAAGCTGCATACCGCCTATTGACTATGGGATGCTGACCCTCACCGTAGCAGGCTATGTGAACCCAGCCCCAGGAGTGACTCTGTACCACACAGGCAGCTGTGATTCCATTCTTTTGTCACTAAAGGCATTTTCCCTACCATTTTACTACTAATTAACTACCAGTGGTGTTGCTAGATCTGGGCTTCTTGTTTGACATTTATGGTCCTCTGAGGGAATATGGTTAATTGCGGCTTCCTGTGGGTTGCTTGAAAGAAACCGTGGAAGAGGCTTTGGGGAAAGAGTGGCTATTTTTGTCATTGGTTAAGGCAGGGCATTGTGTGTCCCTTTTCAAAGTTCATTGTTAATAGGTATTCAGTTCAAAGCAGGAAGAAGGTATGGCAGCTCCTATGCTGCTCAGCCTGGGGACACATCTCAGAGAAATGGTGGCTGTTTTACTAAAGCAGTGATGCGAACTGAGTTCATGTAGGAGTAAACTAGGCTGTCTGGCATCACATATATGATTTCATTCTCTTGTACCCAGAATTCTGAATATAGTGTATTTCAGAAGAACTACTTGAACTGGCATGGGAAAAGAAAAAGCCCACTAAATCCAATTTACATGGAAATCTTAGAATTACCTTTTTGTTCTTTTCACAGAGATCTTTTAGCAAAGCATCTAATTCATGTTCATCTATGTAACCATTCCCATCCTGAAAAGAAAAATAGCACTTGTGCTTTCCTACTGTTCGTTTCTGCAGCTTTCATTGACTTGTTTCAGCTCAGAAATGCATTGAAAAACTTGGCTGACAGGCTTCGTTTAAAAACAATCCTACTTACTGAATCAAATGTATCGAAGGCTTTATTAAATTCCTTTGCAGACATTTTAACACCCTAATGTTCAAAAGAAGGACAAATATTAGAACAGAAACAAATCAAGGTATCAGTATAGGAATATATAGAACACATTTAAACATGCATACCTGAAATTTAAGGAGGAAGTTTTCCTGTACTGGGAGTAACCTTGGGAGAAAACGAGAGTAATTCAGAACAATTCGTTAGTGATTAAAGAAACAGAGAACAGAGGTAACCAAATCATTTCAGATTTGAAATGTTCTGAGCTCAAAACAATCCATATCCTGTTTGTTAGAGTTATTTCAAGTTGAAAACATCAATGTTTCATGCAGGTGTTTTCCACTAGGAATGAAGCTATTTCCAGCTCAGGCCATTTCTTCAGTGAACAGCTGGTTGAACTCAAAAGTGAGCATTTCAAACTGAAACTGTTTCTAGTTCAAATACTTTGATTCCAAAACATTTTGCACACATACAGTATGATTGACTATCTTTAAAGATAACAAATGCTGAGAAAGAGTCAAATGAGCTGAAAACTCCTGTATTTTGTAGACAAAATTCAAGACATTTTTTTAAAAATGCCTATTTATAACAAGCATAGAATTAAGTAGGGATGGAGAAACAGAATAGTATTTGGGAGAAATATATATATATATATATATATGAATGAATGATAAGAGAACTGCTGCGAGAAGAGGAGGATATTGCTAACTGGGCCTGGAAGTGCTGTGAATTCGTTTCTTCTCTTGGAAGGCCTCCTTCCCCTCTTCTTCCCAACATCAGAGAAGCACTGGATGCAGACATTTTGATAATTGCTTGTGTGGGTTGACCTTTCCCATCCAAGGATGGACCACTCAGTTTATCCTTGGAGGGACCAATCCAGCACATCCTACAGCATTGGCTTTTGCAGTTTGTACTAACTACCAGCATTGTAAAGACATTCCCGTTGCCCACCCACGTTGTGTCATGTTCCCCTACCAATTGATGAAATTTTCTACTTTCTTCTCCAAATATTCTTACCGGGCCATTTCTGTCAGTTCCAGCTTTCCATCATTGTTTTCATCAAACATCTTGAGCTGAAAAAATTAATTTATAGTCTATAATTTTTTTGAATTGAAAAATCAACAAAATCATTTAACTAAAAGCATAGTCCTCTTATGTCTGGGGAATATGCTAACCAATGCAACAGAGAAGCCTCCCATGAAGCCATTGTCAGCTCACCTATTTGAAAATGGTTGGGTCTCAGGCCTTTTAATTTAATTTTAATTTAATCAGACAGAATTGAATGGATTAAAAAAACCCTTTACTATATCTTATTCTGCAGCAGCTTTTACATCTCCTTTTACATTTTGTTTTGATTAGGTTGGATCCAAAATCCTAGTGTTGGAGTTCTGCACACTTGGGGTCCATTTCTGAAAGCCTGGAAGATCTCCAGGAAAGCATGGGGGGTTATGCAGGGAGAACTGTTGGCTATCATCTTCTCACTTCAAAGCCTCCATCAGATCCAAGCTCATTCTTTTCAGGGAAAAACACTTTGCAATGCAATCTTTTAGTCTGACTTTTCTAAGAAGTTTTTCTTACTAGTTAAGAATTGTGAGCCACTTTACGTGTATGTCAGCAAAGGAAAGTTGGATAAAAATTAATTTAAATGCTGCATAAATGTAAGAATTAAATGGTTGAAACTAAATTTACTATTTATCCTCCCCCCAAAAAAAACCAAAGATAGAGATTCAAAATAACTGCTCTACAGTAACTACAATGGCATTCCCCACCCCCATCTCCCCAAGCCCACTCTTCTGAGGCTGGTTATGCCAAAATTTTACCAAGGTAATGGCAGTTGGTACAGCCATGGATCATTACTACATCTGGAGCTATTTTATGTGTATGCAATACATGGCATGAAACTCTTGAGTTTCAATTTCTTATCTCCAAAAGACTTCTAGAGCAGACTTTCCTAACCGGGTGCCCTCAACTCCCAGATTTCCCAGCTGGGATGGCCATTGCAGACAATTCTGGGAGTTGAATCCATGCATCTGAAATGCAGTAAGGTGGTAGAGGACTGTTCTCGTACATGTGAAATGGGCCTGCATTACAGATGAGCCTGCTAGATTTCTTTAGCTGGCTTTGTTCAGCTGGGCATCTGAGTTTTTCTTTTGTTGCCCAGAGTTTATGAACCCTATGGGGCCAACTAAATCGTAACTCGAAGAGTGAGGTGTCAGGGTCCAAATACAGTGATGAGATATTACTTTAGGTTCTGTGTATCTTAAAATGGGGCAAGGGCAATTTATTCCTAGAAAGTAATAGTATAGCTCTTACCATAATATCTGTGTATTCCGATAGCTTTGAATCATCAATCTGCTTGTTTGCTTTCTGTAGCAAATCTTTCAAAAAGCTCTGAAACAAAATGAATATGTCAAAAAGCAATGCTTTATCCTATCCACTTGCAGGATAAGATCTTTTTCTTCTGGTTAATTATGAATAGAAAAATAACATTTTCTTTCTTTTTTTCTATTAAAGCATAAAGGTTGCAATCCTAATTCATACTTCCTTGGGTGTAAGAATCATTGACCTTAATAGGTCTTCTTTCTAAGTAATCATGAATTTCCCTATAAATCTGTGTTTTATTGGCATATGAAGGGAGGGAGGAGAATGAAATTAGATGAAGACATATAAATTAATATTGGTGCAATGAATGCAGCATGAAATGGATTGGGAGGTATGGTTAGGGTTAAGCTCAAGTAGATTTTAGAAAAAGCTTTGGGTTAATGTTTATAAAAGTTTCATCTACAGCAGGTGGCCATATATAGCTAAACCTGATCTCAAAAAGTTAAGCAAGGTCATACCTGGTTAGTACATGTGTGAGAGGCCCCCAGGAAATACTATAATTCTGGGCTAGAATGGGAAGTTGAAAAAAAACATCCTGGAAAAATGCAATTCCCAACCACTTATGTTATTGTACGTTGCAAATTTCAGGGAATGCATCCCTGAAATCACAGAGAACTGAGCTCCACTTAGGGAGAATAGAGACCATCAAATCTAGCTGGTCACAGGATAACCTTCTCCAGCCTGGTGGCCTCCAGATATAATAAGACTATAATTCCCACAATTCTCAACCATTTGAAGAGCACCGGGCTGGGAAAAACACATCAGATCAACAGGGATTATGTAGGTTCAGGAGCATTTTGCAGCCAAATGTTAGGGGAAGGGGGCATGTGACCCATGGGCTACTGAGCCCTGCTTTAGTGCTTCCCCATCAACTGGTCCTCAACTTGAAGGTATAATTTTGTTTGCTAAACACAGTGCTTCTTCGGTTTCTAAATGTTGTCATTTGAATGAGTTTGGTATTCTGCATAGAACTTTATGTAAGGATGGGAATCCCTTTAGGTAACGAAAGCCATGGCTGTAGGCTGGGCATGACTGAGATAAGCAGTAGGTGAGGTCAGAGCTAATGTGGATAAGGCCATTTCTCATCAAACCCTCCTGTTTTTCTCTGGTATTGGCTTCTCCCCCTTCCAAGCAACAGCTTTTGGGAAAGGGACATCAAGCTCTTAGGAGAAGCCTTGGCCCTTCAAAAGTTTGTTCAAATTGGGCCGTGGGCTCTGTGTGACCCTAAGGCTACAGGCTTCCCATCCCTGATCACTCAGTTCTGACAGTGCCTGTGCTTTTAAATGCAGGTTCCATAATCAATTAGTAAGCTGAAGAAAAAGCACAAGTTGCTTTTCTGACCTTGCAAGAAAACTTTATTTCCCAGAAGGGCAGCCAGTTGCCCTACTTTAGTGACATGATAAAATTCTTTATTAAGCTAGAAGTTTTGAGAGCTGGGGAATTATGAAGGCTATCACAAAAAACACATGTGCCTGTTCTAAATTTCTTTCTTAGTATTATTCTTGGGAGTGTTTTTGCTTTTTGATAGGAATGTGCACAAATGGGAAAATGTGTTGGAAATTCATCCAGACTGTTCTAGGCTGGTCATGTTCTGGCTAAACAGAAGCCAAGAATATTCTGATTATTCTATCTGAGAAAACTTTGGAGAGGTTTTAAGGTCAAAAACAGCATATAATCTGTGAGGATTTCCTTAGATTGTCTCCGACAGTGTTCAAAACATAACTCAATATAATCTGTCCACCTCTGCAATCAATAGTGAATGCCCTACGTATTTAGTTAGTTAGTTATCAAATTTATATGGCTGCTCATCTCATGAAAAAGTGATTCAGGGCAGCATACAATAAAACTATAAAACAGTAATATATAAAAAACAATTATTTTCCAGAAAAAAATTAAAAATTGCAATTAAAGGCTAAGAGAGGGCACCAGATGTTAACAATAATGGAGCCACCTCAGTATCTTGCTGGTCCCTTAGGCCACCAGACCTGATAGCATAACCAGGTTTTGAGGGACTTCTGGAAAATCAATAGGAATGGAGCCAGCCTCACTTCGGGGATAGGATGTTCCATGAGGTGCACACCATGGTAGAAAAGGCCCACCTCCTGGGCCCCTCCAAGTGTAGCTCCCTAGCAGATGAGTTCCTTAGCATACCTCTTCTGGAAGATCTGATGGGATCTGATGATACTTGTGTGTCTATGCTTGGGAAAGCAATTTGGCTGTAGGCCTTCTTAGTACAGTAGTCACCCATTGTTGTAGAACTTTATACCAGTTGACATCACCTTTTGTTCAATCTGTGTCTGATTCTCAGAGACTGCCTGGACAAGTCCCTGCAGTTTTCTTGGCAAGATTTTTCAGAAGTGGTTTGCCATTGCCTGCTTCCTAGGGCTGAGAGAAAGTGACTGGCCTAAGGTTACCCAGCTGGCTTTGTGCCTAAGGTGGTACTAGAACTCACAGTCTCCTGGTTTCTAGCCAGAAGCTTTAACCATTACACCAAACTGGCTCTCTTGACATCTACTATAGTATACGAAAAACTTATTTATATATCTTGGCTTTATTTGGCTTAGGACTTTAAGAAGTGCTAGGCTGCATGTAGTGTTTTTATTTGTTAATTTTATATCATATTGTTTTTATCACTGCTTTATTATATGTTTATGGTTTTAAATTTGGCTGAAAGGCAAAATATCTTTAGTAAAAATAAATAAATTCCTAGGCTGTACTTCTTCAGACGCCAGGAAGAAGTAATTACACAAATGAATACCTTACCTTCATATAGAAAGAAGCATTTCTTAAGAAATTTGAACTAAGGCCTATCTCCCTGGTGTTCAGCTTTCTGTTTTTTATTGCTTTCCCGTGCGGACAATATTTATTTCTGCAATCCACTCAGAAGGAGTCAGTCCAAGAACAATGGTACAATCCAGAAACAGTTGTCTGGAGACATTGAAGTGATGCTGGCAAACATTCAGCACTAAAGCAATTTGTAGTTGAATTCTGTGCAAGTGTTCCTTTTTGCAATTATTATTACATTTACTGTTGCTGGTATTGTATAGTGGGGACAGAAACAGCACAGCATAGATATAAACTCTTTGGTCTAACATCAATGGCTCAGACCATCTACTTCAAAGAGAGCGACTTCCCATGAACTCTCTTGCAACAGTGTTTGGCAAAACACGTAGCCTTCCAGATACTTCTAGATTCCTTCATGATTATTTGTATTGATTGAACTAGCTAGGATAGCTGGGGAATGGGAGTGTGGGTTCCCTGAAATGCCCCAAAATGCAGCCTAGTAATGCTTTCTTTGTATTAGGTTCAGGGAAAAAGATGTAAAGAGAAACATCTTTGATAGATCCCTGCTACTATCAAAATCAATAAATTTACTCACTCTTCAGACCTATAAAAACAAAAGCCAATGCTTCCAAAAACTCTTTTGAGTGGTTGGGTGGGGAAAATAAATCAGTACATCTGTGTTGTACGGCTTCTATGTTTTAAAACTTGTTTGTTTTGTTGTTTTCACAGCTTCTTCCTGCAAATACTTTTGATATAGAATGGCCCATACATCTAAGAAATTATTATAAAGATTGCCTTACCTTAAGCTCTTCAGCATCAATATACCCACTGTGGTCACTGTCGTACTTTCGCCATGTCTGGAATTGAGAAAGTAACTACTGGGAAAAAATTGCATATATCCATATGCAAAGTTTTCCACCTTGGCAACGTAATTTTTTGCAAGAGAAGATTTATATGGATTACCTGCATGAAGTCTTCACTAGATTTCAGCTGCTGGCATCTAAAGAATAATAGGAAGTTTTCTTCTGTTGGCAGTATCTGAGCAAGCTGGAGAAAAAAAAAACATTTAAATTCTATTTAAATTTATTGTTCTAAGTAAAAATAGGATTTACTGCACTAGGTTCCCAGAAGGAAACAGGAAAAAGTTCACACACCTATATAGTAGTCTGTGAATACCAGGTACAATCCATGGGTAATTTCTTTTGTATCTAATATATTGAACTATCACAGCACTAAACTGGAAGTATCAAATGATAGGAGTCCTAATGTGATTGGTTTTGTTTTGACTTGGGACAATATGTGTATTTAGCCTTTTCATTTTATAAATGTCATGGAATAGTTGGTCAATCCTTGGTCATTATTGTATGGCAAGGGTCAGAAGCCTATTTTCCTTTCAGATGTTTTTGGACTCAAATTCTCATCAGCCTAACTACTCTGTCTACAGTTACTGTGGTCCATCAGCTGCTGAAGGAACGCAGATACCTCACTTTGTCATGCAGCAATGGCCAAGAGATGAAACTCCACTGTCTGAAACAGATCCCCAAGAAAGGTCACAAACTTTGTAAGATGGTCTCTTTCAAACCATCTTGTGGTCCCGAGAAGATCATCTGTCTTGATTATTACTGCACCCTGAATATATATCTAACTAAAATGGTCTTATATCTTTCCATGGTTTATCAGAAAATAATTCTCATCCTCTTAAATACTCTCCTCTGGATTTCTTCAAAAAACATACTTCCTGTTTTTGCTTGAACAAAGCAAATCCCAAAGCAAGCTACCATACTGGACTGGGGAACACAGATTTAAATTTATGCTCATCAAGATATGATGAAAGCTTTAATTATACTAATATTTTGAAAGGGAGTAAATGGTATCAACTCTCTCCTCTTTTAGTTTGTGATGAAATCTTACTAATGTCAACTTTCATGAATGGCAAGTAGAGACACACAGCTAAGGGTTCATAGAGATTGCTCAGAAATATTGATTGAATATACAGTATATCAGGACAAATTCAATCCACCACCTCCCCACTACTATTTTATAAAATCATCTCAAGATGACATGCAACTGAGAAATGAATTCACTTCAGAATGGGAACAGCTGAATAGAAAAAAAAAATAGATGATATGAATGGTACCACTTCCTTTCCACCCTCAGACTAGAGAATTATAATCTGATTGGGCCTCATACTAGCAGCCTCAAGACTTCCCCTCCAAAGGAGGTGGTTGTATAATTTTGTATTTCACTAATGATAACCACTACTACCACACTAATATATACTGTATATAGTTTTCACTACTATCCACACTGAGTGTGGATTAAACCTTCCCACTGTCCCCATTCTGAACAGAAAGGAGAATACATACATACATACATACATATATATATAATCAGCTGTGACTGATACATATAAATTACCGCAGTAAAAGAAGCAATCTTACCTCTACAATTCCTATTTTTCCATCAGAACTCTTTGAAAAATGGTCCACAAAAGTTTTCATTTCTGGGGTTAAGCCCTGTAAATATAAAGCACGTTGGTTATCTTTTTAAGAAAAGTCAAATAGGAAGCAAGAGCACAATCCATCGCAGAAAGGTCTGCCCAAATTCCAAAGCAATGAATTATTGCTCTGCAAAGTAGACTGAGGCCAACCTCATTAAAAAAGAAAAGGTGCAGCCTAATTCATCAAGAATAGTCACAGTCAGAGGTATCTTGATAAAAATTAAGTTCATGAATGGCTGAGAAATTAATTTATGAAGTGAATAATCTCTGTTCAGATTTCGGTTAAATTTCAGATTAAGATTTAAATAAACAAACAACAACAAAATCAGGATTCTTGTTCTATCTAGCTATAATGAATAGTAGTCACTACTGTATAGTCTTGTCATTTTCACATTTTCAAGGTATTCCTTTTTAAAAGAGCTTTGCGTCTCTTGACAAAATGTGTGAAAAGTGTTCCAGTTAGGGAGACAGACCCCTTATGATGAGTGTTCCAGAAAGGGAGTTAGACCCCCTCAGCCGTATGTGTTCAACTAAGTATGCAGAAGGTGGGTGAGAATATCCATTCAGACCTACTTCTAAATGCACACAGCAATAGAAGTAACCCAGAGAGGGTGGATCAGCCCATTGCCAAATGATCCTCTCTTTTGCATAAACTAATCATCCACAATCCACAACCAGATATTGGCACAAGTTATGCCATGCTGAAGCACAAGGAAACGATGAAACCATCAGCACAGCAGAGTACAATCAGAAGTGTTCACCCAGTTTCCTGGGAAAACATTTATTTCCTTTCTGTTCAGAATGGGGGCAGTGGGAAGGTTTAATCTGCACTCGGTGCGGCTGGTACACTGTAAAAGCTCGTTTTTTCCCTTGGGGTGAATCTACATTAAGCCATGCTACATTAAGCTGGTTAGTGTTCCCTATGATTTTAGTGGGTTAGCCCTAGGCGTAACTATGTTTAGAGTCGACATGTAGTTATAGTATATGTTACTACCAATGAGCAACATATGATGCATGTGAATGCTGACAATCTCAGACAAAGACATGAATATATAAAAACAGGTAATACCCTTACTTGTCAGTTACACAGTACTGAATACTGAGAGTATGTGAATGCTGAAAGACCATTTACTGTAACTAAAGGTCAGCATAGTCTGTGGTGTCCCTAAGACTCCTGGCATAAATGAAATGTGCCTCCGATATAGGGCAATTGTTCCTTGATCAGTGAATGTTACCACTCATATTTCCTGAACCAATGATACTCACTCCAGATAGACCACTAGGTTTTAAGGAGTGGATTCCCAGCAAAGTGTGCCTGAGATCAAACAAGTTGCGTGCACTACTGTGAAAGCTTATATAAAACTAAATCCCACTAAATTCTATGGGACTTAAGACAAATCTTGCACAATACCAGGCAATACAGGAATACAGGATACCCAATACAGGAAGATTTCATTATTATTATTACTATTACTATTATTTTATGCTATTTGGTTTATGTTAACATTTAATGTCACTGTTTTTATTGTGCTTCTTTTTTATTACTTGCAAGCTGTTTATAGTTTTATGCAGAAATATACTTGGCAACAAGATAAATAAAAATAATACAATCATTAATGTAACTTTTCAATCAACAATCCATACTCAGTTGAACTAAAGAATCATGGTTTAAATGTGCAGTGCAGATTAATGACACAGGATTCTCATAGATCCTGAAGAGAAACATATTGCTATCGGGAGGTATAAAATTAGTACAATTGATGAGCATGTATTGATGGTCCTGCAAAATTTTCTTAAGTCTTATGAATATGGAATAATCTATATATCCTCACTTATAATCTTATTTATCAATGTAATGGTGAGCACTTGGAGTTATCAGTGCTTGGCTTCTTAATACATTTGCACTTGAATTTTTGTACACATGGTATTGGAAAGTGAAACAAAAAGAAGAGGAGGAGGAGGTGAAGGGAGCTTTTTCCATTCTCCCTATAATTTAAGAAAATCTGAAATGGGACAAAGGTATCCAGATCTTAGAGCAATGAATGGAGGCATGAATGAAATTGACTCTGCAACTAATTGCAGCCATGCAACTAGCTAATGATTAAATGTTAACACCAAGCTATGTTCATACTGTGATCATTTTACTGGGCACTTATTAATTAGATATAAACTCCAACAGAAAGTGAATTCTCAACAAGCCTCCTTCCCTAAACTGACACCATGATCTAGCTATAATATGACAGTGACAAACAATTCTCAGCCAAGATATTCATCCTAGGAGTTGTAATCCTAACTCATCTCTAGGATGTCTCAGTATGAGGGGAGCTGTTGCAGATAAACCTTGCCCCAAAAGAATAATTCCCAGCAATATTCATAAAAACATATTATAAGCTCCTAGTGTCAATAACTTCAACAACTTTTTAAAATATCAAATAACACCAAATTTTATTTCTAATTTTTCTTTCTAGAAAGCGTTTTCAACATCTACCTTAGACTAGGTGAAGTCCTAATGATCCCAATTCTTCAACACCAAATAAATGTGCATGTGTGTGAGAGTGTGCATATGGGAATCTCTGCGTGTGCATGAGTGTCTGTGTATACTGTGCAGATCTGCTTCTCAGCCACCAAGGGGCAGAAACATATTTCAGCCTACATAGTAAGGTTATGTCCAGCTACCTATTCCTTTATCCACACTGAAACACAAAGTGCAAGTGAACATTTCTTTACAACCAATGCAGTAAGGTCTATAATATCAACCCAAAGATGGAGTGCTCTAGTAGAGGGATGATTTAGCTTGAGTCCAGAATTTTGGGCCGCAACTTTTGCATTTGTCCAGTTTTAGCCATTTGCATTTAAGCTGATAAGTGCATGGCCAAATATGTACATGGTCCTAGTCATCCATTCCTGGAGCTTGGTTACTGGAATTCATTATTATTATTATTATTATTAATAATAATAATAATTTATTTATTTTTAGATTAAATTTATATGCCACCCAACTCCCAGCAACTCTGGGCGGTTTTACTATTACTATTATATTTACAAAAGAAGGAAAAAGCCCCATCTTTACCTACCAATCCAGCTTTCTTTCGTGCCTGCTGCAGCTCTTGGATAAAACTCTGCAGTTCCTTTCCATCCATGTATCCATTGCCTGTAACACGGAGAGAGAGAACATAGGGATTACAGCTCTAAGGGTTCCTCTCCTTCCTCCCTGCTGGTAAACAGCGATACTTCCCGACCTGTCTAAGCAGGCTAACAACGCAATCCCGTGTTTAGACCAAAGTCCCATTGAGTGCAACGAGACTTGGGAAAATACTTGGAGGGTGCAGGCTTGGTTTCATCCTCCCCGAGAAAAAGAATGCTCGGTATCCTTCTAGATTGCGTGACTGGGTTTTATGGGAGGCGCTTTGGACTTTTAGAGGCTTCCAGCCGCCGAGCGATGGCTACGGCAGGAGTCCCAAGGCCCCCGGAGCGAGCGACCGGCCGCTCGGAAGCTGGTCCGCTCCCGTCCTCTCGAAAATGCCGGTATCTCAAACGTTCCCTTCGTTTCAGACTAGGAGGTAAAAGTTGTAACTGGCGCCCGACAAAGTTTCCTGCTTACAGCAGAGCAAGTTGGAGGATGCCGACTCCCTCGCCTAGCTTGGCAGCTGAGCGCTCTCAGACCTCCTCCACTCCACCCCCGCCCCCGCCCACCCCCGCCTTTAGTTCCGAGCCCGACGGGGTGAGAAGCATGGGGCAATGCTGCAATCAATCACCATCGGCGTCGTAATGGCGCCAGATCGCGAAAAACTGGCTTGCCGAGACCACCGCTCCTTGCAGGTAAGCCTCCGCGGTCATGGCGCGAGTGTTGGGCGACGTGGGGCGAGAGCAAAGCCGGAAGGGCGACGGCGTGGCTGCTGGGTGCCTCTGTCCGCGGTGCTGACCTGCTCTCTGCCCGGACAAGTTCTCCTCGTTCTCAGCCGAGGACTCTCTATTTATCTAGTTCTTTGCCTTCCGAGCTCCGCCCTTGGAGCGCTCCCTCCCTTCTCCCCCGTTTCTCTCTCTTCCCCCCTCCACCCCGTTGGTCCTCCTCTCCTGCGCTTCGCTGCTCGTAAACGACGATAAAGCGGGAGCGCCTCCATAAAGTCAAATCCCCTCCCCCTCGAGTCCAAAGGACTCAACCGTAGCCATTACATCCTATTGTTATTTTAAAAAAAAGTAATGAAAACCACCCAGTTTGGGAGTCTCCTCACCCTCCTCCCTACAGAACCACATTTTCCTCAATAAATAAATGAGAACAAAGATCCATGTCGCCCAACATCTCTTCAACTTGGTGCTTTCCAGATGTGAGAGAATGTGACTTCCACATTTGTTGGCCAGGCTGGGGTGAATTTAAATACATCCACTGATCATGCTTCTGGAATACCAGGAGTAAGAGGCCTTTTAAAGTTCTCCATCCAGTCTGTGGACAGAGGAATTGAGCAGGCAATTTATCTGATTTTTGTTTTTTCAAGGGTAGGAGAAATCCTCCAACGAGTTGTCTTGGGCAGGATTTCCCACTAGAGGTGAGAACAGCACTGCAATGGAAAAAGATCCATGAGAGAAATTCCTTCAGGACGTCATTCCTCAGGATTTAACTGCAGTATTACATGTGCATAGCTTGGCTACATCATATCTAAAGAATTCTACCTTCCACCCATGGGATTTTCTTCAAAATTTTCCACTTCTTTGAAAAGCAATCTAAAGCAAATTCTCTTTCTGCAGACTGAATGAAAACACAGGACAATTTATTTGCCTGTCACTCAGAATATATAAACCTTGGCCATTCCTGCTCCAGTGAGCCAAGAATTTAAATGAGGGGAATAGGACCTGGAGTTTCCCTACTGTACTTTAGATAATAGCTGTTGATATAGTTCTCTCCATGAGTTATGTAATCTATCCTTCCCCAATCTGGTGTTATCCAAATGAGCTAGATTTCAGCTCCCATTATCCTTGGCCAGCTAAGTGACCTTGCTGGACTTTCTCAGTTTATGGGAGTTGAAGTCTAATACTTCTAGTGGGTACAAGTTTGGAAAAGGCTGATACCACCAGTTAAAAAAAACGATCTAAGGCAGCAGCTCTTCCCAACCTTGTCCTCCCCAAATCATTATTTGTAAAACACTGATTCATCGTGAGAAACCAGGAAGGAACTATTATCCCACAATGATTAATTCAGGATAAATGGCAGGAAGAAGTTTATGCCATCTCAGATAATTTCTGAACCATAAGAATTCAAGGCTGATACATATGTATTCCACAAAATTTGCCACACATGAGTAAAAGAAGAAATTGGAAATCATCCTGAGATGAAATCTCCAAAAACCATTAAGTAAATCTGCTTGTTTTATATTTAACAATCATTCCAGCATTGCAGAGTGCTACTAAATAGATACAGCACAACACTTTCCCCAGTATAGAAGCTTTCCCAGGAGAATTTCTGACACCTGATTAAGAAAACTTGAAGGAAATTGGTGGCTAACAAGTGTTTAAATCCATAGGTGCCTTAAGAAACTTTGCCACATATTTGCTGATTAAAAGGCATTTTGGTTTCCACAGAAGCACAGAAATGGCAGGGAATTAGCTGTCAACTGTCCCAGCAATGCCTAAGAGAGGAGTACTGTCAATGAAAGATGAAATCATGTTTGTCAGAAGGCTTTCTGGGACCAATCAATGTGCCTGAAAGATAGAAAGTTAGAGGGCTAAGAGATGGTACTGGATGATGAGGATCTTCCCAATGTGATGGCCTTTTATATCTGCCAAGTAAGTTGAACTTCTCAGCCCAGTGCAAACTTTCATCTTGTAGCAGTACATCTTAGTGGAAATTCAAGGCTGAATCGGTTTCCACTGTCATCTTCCTTCTGTTGATAATTGGTAGTAGCTACTGGCAGTGCAGATTCTGGCAACCAGCTTGATTGATAACTGGCAAATAGAGGGAGAAAACGTAGAAGCAGTGAAAGACTTTGTATTTCTAGGTGCAAAGATTACTGCAGATGCTGACTGCAGTCAGGAAATCAGAAGACGCTTAATCCTTGGGAGAAGAGCAATGACAAATCTCGATAAAATAGTTAAGAGCAGAGACATCACACTGACAACAAAGGCCCGCATAGTTAAAGCAATGGTGTTCCCCGTAGTACATATGGCTGTGAGAGCTGGACCATAAGGAAGGCTGAGAGAAGGAAGATCGATGCTTTTGAACTGTGGTGTTGGAGGAAAACTCTGAGAGTGCCTTGAACTGCAAGAAGATCCAACCAGTCCATCCTTCAGGAAATAAAGCCAGACTGCTCACTTGAGGGAATGATATTAAAGGCAAAACTGAAATACTTTGGCCACATAATGAGAAGACAGGACACCCTGGAGAAGATGCTGATGCTAGGGAGAGTGGAAGGCAAAAGGAAGAGGGGCCGACCAAGGGCAAGGTGGATGGATGATATTCTAGAGGTGACGGACTTGTCCCTGGGGGAGCTGGGGGTGTTGACAACCGACAGGAAGCTCTGGCGTGGGCTGGTCCATGAAGTCACAAAGAGTCGGAAGCAACTAAACGAATAAACAACAACAACTGGCAGTGCACAGTTAACACAGTGCATGCATTTTCTTCCATTGGTCTCTCTGATCCTTTATTCAGGGAAAGCTGGATGAGTTCAGATCAATTACTCTTAATTAGACCTACACTGAACAGTGAACATTTTTCAGAATAAGTTATTTGTCATAGGTAATAACTAACTGTAATAGTCTTTCCTCCAGAATTCACATATTTGGATGGTCTTTTTTCCTTTCCTGAGACTGAATACTTGATTGATCTGCAGTACAACTATTAGTTTAATTATTAGATTAAGCAACCCAAATTATAGTCTATTAACCTGTTGAGTTCAATGTTTATTGGTAAATGTTGATGGGGTTAGGCTTTTGTCTATTTTTTAATAATTCTGTTTTTATTGTAGAAGTACAGGAAGAAATGGAAAATAACATATTCAAATAGCATTGCAAAGAGTACTGATAATTTTAAAATTAAATTTGTATATATCTTCAGGATTAGCAGTTTAAAATACTTGTGTATGTTCTACAGAAATAGACATATTTCTTTATGCAATGTGTTGGTAATAAATTAAAACAGAAGTGTTGCAGTCACAAAAATAAAAATGTGCATCAGTGTGACCAAACAAATATGTACATATGAGTTCGCCTACAGCTCATTTGTATCTAGCTAAGTTCTACTGGGTGGGGATGATGTAGTTTAATCCATCTGAAATGTTAGGGATAATGATACCCCAAAGATGAATCACTGCTTTCATGCATATGAAAAGGAATCTGTACTAGTTGTCTCATATTGTGGGAATTACAACTCTTGAACTCCAGCATGCATGTGCACATTCTCATTGCCGAGTAAAGAAATCGTGTTGATGTTCCTTGTAGAGCCATATAAAGAGATGAACCAGTGCACTGTTGCTGGATTAAAACTAATTTTGCTCATGGACATAAAGGAACCAGGCATTTATATGGGAGAAATAATTGTTTCTGTTCCAAATCTTCATTTTTAATAAACTTTGAAATAACTTTTAATCCTCCTTAGAGAGAAACCATAATATTTGTAAGGCTGCAAATTCAATTTGTATCGTATTTCATGAGCAAACACATCAAACGCTTATGAAAGGCGAATAAAAACATATATGGGTTGGATCCAAACGGAGCAGACCCATGGTTTCAAAGCTTCTGAGAGCAGACTAAATATTCATGCTTAAACACAGTTAGAGTATGCATGGGAAGGAGAGGGAGCAGAATCAAGCTCCAATTTGGAACAGAACTAAGAAATGACTAAACTTTTTCCCTTGTGCTAGTTCCCCAACAGAAATTACACTAGCTGTTAAAGGTTGACTGGCAATGGAGGGCAAACAGGAAGATAAAACAGTATCATTGGTTATTTGTAAGCTGTTACTATGCTTATTGGAAAATTTACATATTAGAAGTTGTATCATGTTACCTTAATCTTCATTAGGGATCATAAGTTTGGAATGTGGACACAGCAATTATTCTGCATCGCTGGATCTAGAATAAATAGCTGGATTTGTGGGGGGGGTGCTATATGATCTATGATTTGATTAGTATACTATCTTGAGTATCTTTATTCCATTCTTCAGCAATAGTCTTTCATTCATTTTTCTAGCTAGCAAAAGAGAGCAAAGTACCCACAGAGAGAAATAATTATCTTCTACAAATAGCAAAAGCTCAGGGTTATCTGTTTCCATGGACTGAGCTATTCTATAGTAATGTTTCCATGGAGAGTGGTTCCACTTCCATTAGGACCATGGAAGATCCAGGCATCCAAACTATCTGGGAGAAATTTGCAAGCACTAGATAAAGGTGTTCAAAAAGATAACCCTCGAAAAATGTGATGGATTAGGAGAGGGAGAGTGAACAATTTAGAATGGTGGCTCCCAACTGGTGTCAATGGGGAGAAATTATCTATATCATTGTATTTCACATTGTCTTTGCATAGATTTCATTCATGTTTGTGCCATCCATTAACCTACTCCCAATTCCATCTCATTTTTGGATTCCACAGCTGGTATTATACTGTCAGGAACAGCTGGCCATAGAAACTTCAATGCATATACATGGGCAGTGTATAATTCCATTAGTATCAGGGGCAATTCCATTACTATTATTTCCATTCCACAGCCTCTCCAAAATAGTTGAAACTGATCCATCATGGTTTTCACTCCTGCCAATCTCAAAATGCTGAGAACATGGAGAGTTTATCATAGTCAGCAGTCCTTCCAGTTGACCAATAGGACAAAACAACAACAACACAGTCAGTGCCATACCTCACCCCTACCCATGATACTATCCATCCTGAAATTAAAAACAAAGAAGCATGCAAGCAGCCTTCCCACCAATCCTAGTTACATTTAAATCCCCTTGTCTTTATTTTGCAAAGGCAAAATAATAGAATATTGTCAGTTTTGCAATTGGCACTGCAATTGTTATAAAAAGGAAGCATCGATCAAAGCTCTCATGTAGAGATGCCCATGAATACCTCATCCTAATAATTCACAGCTGATGAATCTATGTTCATAGGATTGAACCTTTGATATTCTTTTGGTTTTACAAAATAGACCAATATTACAGTACTAACTTTCCATCTAACACAGAGCCAAACAAGACCAATTAGTCATTCAATACAGGCTGGAAAACCCTGTAGTGCTACTTCATTTCTATAAATTAACAGTGTACCATTTATCATACTTCGAGGCCAGTTGTGGGGCATTTATTTACTTATTGTATCTCATGCCATCCCACATTGCATCCCATCCTTTATAAAAATTTATTTACCCAGGCATATAATAATAAGATTAAAGTAGCAAAGACTAAAACATTAAAGACTGAACATCACTAAGATCAATGTAACTAATAAACGGACAGCAAATAAAATGAAACCACAAATTCCATCATATTTTTCACAGTCTACTGGCTGTTTATAAATGCCCGGAGCAGCTGATAGAAAGGAAACATTATGACCATTATCTAATATCTGCATAGGAATTATATCAGATAACTGTACAGCTTGGGATAGGGAAGCATCCAATAAAAATAACTAGTACTAATATAAGGAGAACTAGAGGCAAGTATACCTTTGTACAACACATCATAAACTTTGGAATTTCATTATTAATGTAAGCTCAGTGCAGGGCTTGACACTCTGACATCCTTTAGATGTTCAGATCCTCCCATCTCTTGCCATTGGCCATGCTATCAGGAAGTGGACTTTTTAAACATCTGGAGGTAGAAGAATGCCCACCCCTAGCTTAGAGAATTCAGCAAAGTTTATATAAACTTCATAGCCTTTCTTACAAGAAAGCCAAGTAGCCTGAAAATCATTACTTAAACATTTTATTAAGAAATTGAATTTCCTTCTTTCAGGATTTCTGCCATTTTTGTCTGCTTTAGCAAACAACTAATCAAACCCAGATCTTTAAAATATATATAGATACAGATATTTCTAGGTAATTATACCTACCTTTCACAATGGAAAAAGCAATTAGAACCTGTGTATAAAATATATCTTTTGGCATCTAAAAACATGAGATCTCTGGAAAAGTTCTCTGAGAGCAAGGATTATCACAAAGCAGACAATCTATTTTTAGAAAACAATTAACATACAGTATACCAAATTTTTGCATAAGTATTAATGGCTCAATTATGGGTTACTCTTGTAACAAATTCAATTTCAAAAGTAGAGAAAACATTAACTAAATTATAAAGCTTCTATATCCCTTTTTCCATTATAATAGATGCAAAGTTCTGTGTGCTGGAAATCATACCTTTAAGCTCTGCAGGGCAAAATACTATGCAATATTAAAAATAACAGTGGCTTTTTATTTAAGATAAAAATGTAAACTTGGTTCCCATGTCTCAGTATAGGGATCATATAAATATACATAGGGAGGGATAGAATTGATTATACAGAATATTTCAGAAGTTATTTAGGTTTTTTTATCTCTGTAAATTGGGTTGTAAAATTCAAGGACATGAGGAAAAGACCTTAATTTTCATCAAAGCTTGACTTTTTCTTTGAATAACTTTATTGATTTTACTGTAGGTTTTTTTTAAGGAATTGGTGTTGAGCATGCACATAAAACATCTGTAGAATTGAAGCTTGGCTTCACAGCTACCTTCTGGAATAAATCTTCCAGAATAAACCTGCTGGAATAAATAAATAATTTGTGGAATAAATCTTCCAATAAATCTTGAAAGAAGAAGTTCAGAAATGTGGTGAATTATATCATCATCTGAGCTGGCAAAAAAGTTGGTTTTTCTTGAAATATTTTCAAACCATAATAGTGTGTGAATATGCAGAGTTTATATAGCACTGTGATTCATTTAAGGGTGAAGAAATGTACTACACATTACATCTATTTACATTTTTCCCAATTTTCAATTCCATGAACAATATTCTCTTAATATCATTAAATTCAACACACCAATCCTCCCAAATTAGTCTTCTTAAATGTGGTGTCTTCCTGAAATGTTGGACTACAACTTTTTAAAATTTATGGGAGTAGTAGTCACAGCAGAACTTGGGTGATCTTGGCTGATCTCAAAAAGCTAAACAGGGTTCAGTTTGGTTAGGAGTTGCATGGGCTATAGGCTAAACTATAAACATCCTAAACACATCTCAAAAGAAGACAATGACAAATCTCTTCTCTATTGCTGCCAAGAAAAATGCATGCATATACAGTATCCAAGAAATCACCAGGCAATCATTACCTTTTACCTTTGGGTCCAACACATTTGGAGGACATCAGACTGAGGGGGGCTAAAATAAATATTTGATTAAAAGATCATTAATATATATATATATATATATATATATATATATATATATATATAGGGGAGGAGGGGCCTCATGTTTACAATAAAGTTTCTAATAAATGAATAGGAATCTATCCTGTGGTTGCTAGGCAACTGTAGCTTGGCTTTTTCTTCTGGGGATGGAGTAGGGCAAACTGGACTTGAAGTACAGCAGGAATACGTCTATCTGAGATAAAGCTGTTGACCCTGATACTACCTGATACTTATTTTCATTCCTTTTCCAATAATAACATCTGCATCTATTATTTCATTATAAACAGCCATAGGAATGTTTATCTGAGAAAAATATCATACAGCAGTCACAGATGTCATGTTCAGCCTGTGTTGGAAGTCTGGATCTTCAATATACACAGTTCCATTTTTACGCAGATGCCATTTCTTGTCCTATCTTGGATTAAAATACACTTTGTTTATGATGTTGGATATGGCATGATAGTTATTGCTACATCTAGGATTAAAAGCCTTTGAACATCAGTTGCTGGGGAGTGTGGTGCCCTATATATGAGCTTTCCAAAAGCAGTTAAAAGGTCACTCTGTGAAACAGGATGGGGGCTAGATTAACTCACTTCCATGACTCTGCTGGTCTCTTGTTAGTTTTGCACTGCAGCTGCAAAAATGCATTTCCTTTTAAGAGAACAGAAACAGTTCAGACAGAGATCCCTTCTGGGGAAATTGTATTATCTTTCTCTTCATCTTTGAGGATTATCTGTTGTTAAAATGAAATGAAAAGTGTGTGGAATTATGGGTAAAATATGAAGCACAGATTTCAGAGAGCCAAACTGCAAGATTTGGTGAGCCATTAGTCTTGCTGGATGACTTGGGGCCATCCAGTGTTTTTTAGCCTAATTTTATCTCAGGAGCATTGTGGGGATGTGAGTCTGTCATGTCATCCTAACAATGAAGATTTGAAAACAAAGAGAAAATATTTTATTAAAAACACCAGTGTGCATTCTTAACTGTTGAGTTTTATCCATTTTTCATCCATAAAGTATCCCCTGTGGCGCTAATAATATTGCTGAACTCCATTTCCCAGCATCCCTCATCAGTAACTTTGGTGGCTTGAGTGGCTGGGAATTATAATTCAGCATCCTCTAGAGAAGTGTTTCTCAAACTTGGCCACTTTAAGATGTGTGGACTTCAGCTCCCAGAATTCTTCAGCCAACAAACTGCTCTAGAGGGACACAGGGGTTACTTTCCCAGAGACATACAGTATATTTCACCTGGATTTATGAAGTCAGTCTTTGCAGTATCCAGAGTTAACTTTCCTTCTTTACCTCATATACTGGAAAATTAAGATATAGAGTAAGGTTCCATAAATTCAGGAATGGTTATATATAAGAGAAGGGAATCAAGAGGAAGGGCTGCTGTTCATTCTGCTTTAGCACAGTAGAAATCTGGCAAACATAACAATTAGATGTTTATGCTAAATATTCAGAATCCCAAATGCAAGTCCCAACTCAGGCAAGAATCCATCAAGGCGCTCCATACAAGCTGTTCTTTTCAGCCAACTCTGCTCTGACACCAATCTACTGAAGGCAGAAATAATAGATGCATTTGGAGTCTGCATTTCCATTTCCTCCATGGGCAACTTCAAGGTTGTTTGATTCATGAATACAGCTAACATTTCTATGTGGAATGCATAAAGAAAAATAAGCTATTCATTACTTCTGATTCATATTTCCTTTTATCTGAGCAGTGATTTAATGTGTAAGCATATTTACACTTTTTGTACAAGACATATAAAAAGGCCAAATGATTTACTATACAGTATACCGGTTCCCTTATTTTGATCTTCCCCAACCTAGTGCCCTCCAGAACTGTTGGGACTATAATTCTCAGACGGGCCTGCTGGGCAGGGATTCTAAGAGGGCACCAGATGAAGAAAGTTGCTTTACCCAATTCCAAACAGTTTTGCTGGATTGTTCAAGCTAAAAATGCTGCCTGGGTTTAGAAGCTAAGTAGGATGAGGCCTGGCTAGTACTTGAATGGGAAACCATAAGGAAATTCCAGGGCTTTTATCAAAAGGTTAAAATAATCTCCAAAGACAACAATGGGAAATTATTTCTATACTGTTGCCAAGAAAACTGTATGCCTTGACCACATAGTCACCAGGAATCAAGCTGAAGGTATATTTACTGATACATTCAGTATCAGTACCTAAATAATTAGAACCTGAAGTTTAAATAAATTCCAAATACAAAGTAAATTCAAAGTGAGGAGATCTCATGGAAAGTTCAGTTGTCAGTTGGACATTGAGAACCAACTGAAGAGCAGCTGTAACAGGAACCAACAGGAAGAGAAAAATACTTCATAAGTGTACAGGATAAAGCTGGCAAGGCAGAAATTAGTTCCTAGAGAGAAAATGTTATGTCAGCATAGATTAGGTGTCTTCCAAGGCTATCAAGAGAATGGTCAGGTATCTGTTGCCTTAGAAAGGTGGGAAGAAAAAGTGTGGAATTTAAACCCTGGAGCATAGACCTATATAAAGCTTTTGATTTATGTGTACTGTAGAGACAAAATCCTTTGTGTGTATATGGCTTTATTCTTGTCTGCAATATACAAACCAAACTACCCAAGTTGTGCCTAAGAGTCTTCTGACAAGCTCACCAATTGTTGAATAAAGAGTTAAGTGTCTGGAAAGCTAAGATTTTACAGTTGAGTTTGGCAGTAACTAACATGTGTCAGTAGACAGCATCTTCTCTGAACACACAATCACAGGGCAAATGCAGGAAAAAGATTCTCCAAGTGACAATCTTCCAGAGTTTCAAAGATCTGAATCCTATATACTATAATGAGTTGTAAGTGTATTGTGTAGAAATTTCAGTGTTCCTCATCTGGGGGGAGAGCAGAAAGGTGATTTATAAGTCCATAAATTAATAAACAAATAAAGACTTCTAGAGTGTAGTCATTGTCCTAATGCTATTTTCCAGAAAACACAAGCTTGGAGGGACACATTTAACTCTACTCTACAGCTGTATTAGATGAACATGGTTAGTGTGAAAGGAAACCTGAAAATTCAGATGTGCCAATCAGCTTCCTCACCCTTTTGCAAGTTTCTTCTTAACACATCTTATTATACATGGTTTTTTTCCTCTTTCTCTTTCATCATAAAACATCTAAAAGAGCTGCAGCTGCAGATGAAACAGAGATTTGCAGCCAAGACCAGTTTAAGAATAAAATATCTGTAACCAGAGGAGCATCTACCATCCTAAAGCTGCTCATTAATCAATAGCATTTGGGTATCAGACCAAGTAGTACACAGTTATCTAACCATGGCTTTTCCCATGAGCTATTGCATTTTAGCTGTATTTCTACCCCTTTCCGTAATACTTTTTAGCAATTTATAGCAACCACTCAAGTGTTAATCTTTGCCTCCATTATATCAAATCTTCAGATTTGAAGAAATGGCCATAAACCTCCAGTTATCCCAGCTTCTAAAGAAAACTAAGCCATGATATACACTACACCCCTGGAAACAGTTTTTTTTTTTTTTAATGGCAATAGAACATACATATCATTATGAAAGATTTGTGTTGCACAACTAAACTCACTTACTAGAGCATAAATCCCACTGAATACAGTGGGACTTAACTGCAGAGAAGCAGGTACAGTCTACACAGAGAATTTCAGGTACTGGACTGATTAAAACCAGAATTAGAAAACATGTATTGGATTGTCTTTGCTAATACTAATTATTATAGCTTCCTAGGACATAAAATCAATAATATAAGACTGTGGCCTATGGAGTAATAAAATAAAATTTATTGCCTTAGAAATATGTTTCCATTATAAAAATAGTAACCTATTGAATTTTATCCCTTTTTGTACTCTTGCCGGTACAGTCCAGGACAATCTCTACACTGTAAGAATCCACTTTATTACTGCTTAATTGTTGTTTAAGAAGTTATCCATTCAAGCAGAATTATAGAGTATGGTGAGATGTTTTAAGAGATATTCTCCACCCTCAGGAGAATAATGGAAAAAGTGGGTTATCTCATCCCAAATACTTTTATTACAGGTCAACTGGTGTGACATAAAAACAGCATAATTACCTGACTAAAGTCTGAATAAAGCATAATATGGAAAAACCAATAACTATGGCAAACAGACTGCATGGGTGAATAGGTTCATCTTATAACACTGCTGAACTTCTTATTCAGCACAATGTCGTAAATGCTGCTATAATAAAAGTCTCTTAGAGTCTTAGTTAGACAAGCTGCTAATTCTCAACAAAACTGGATTACTTGTAGAGATGGAAATGTATATGATTGCTTTTAGGCACACCTTATAAAGTCTGCAGGCACTCAGGCAGTTGGTTTGGCAAAGATTTACAGGAATAAGGCCCATTTTATTTGAATGTTTAAAAGTATATTTGGAAAACCCAGCTTGGAGACATTTATATAGTTATGGATTCAGGGGGTTGTCAAGATGTTTCCACAATCTTGACCTAAACCCTTGATCCTCAAATTTCTGTAAATTGTCCTGGTAAAGTGCTTCTTAAGACCCGAAAACCTTCAGAAAAGTGTGAACAGTGGCTCTATAGGTTTTTTTTTTTTTTTTTGGTTGTTCAGTCATTTCTGATCCTTGGCAACTGCCGGGACTAGTCCCTGCAGTTTTCTTGCCAAGGTTTCAGAAGTGGTTTGCCATTGCCTTCTTCCTAGGACTGAGAGAGAGGGACTGGCCCAAGGTCACCCAGCCAGCTTTCATGACTAATTATTGATTGTGCACTGCCCTAGAATTCTGTTACTGCAGTATAAACTTATTTTGTATGTATTTTCAACTATATAGTCTCTTACAAAAAGTGTGTATCGGTATACACATATATACACAGAGAGAATAATGTTCAATTCCCCTGTATGTGAGTAGGTTATTAAGGACCAAGTTTCATATTTTCCTACTTTAGTTTGTCAATCCTACAGATAGCTTTTTTAAAAGAGAAGGATAACTATTTTATTCCACAAGATAAAATAATTCATGCCAGAGAAACAGAAGGTCTGCTTATTCATATTCACGGGCAGTATCTGGGCCAGAAAGAAGCAGCTTTCTATCTGCTCCATTCTTCCTGGACATTACTTGCTCCCTTTCATATACCCTCTGATTAGCTCCCATCAGAAGCTGCTGATGGAAGCCAGGGGAATGGATACTCTCTGGTCCTGCCATTATGTGACCATCAGCACCAACAATCTGTGCAAGCAAAGGATCTGAGTTTGCCACACATGATGCAAACTCTTCAATACTAGAAGTTATTACTTCTATTATACACACTCCATTGCCCCAGAGATTGGCAATTTTCTGTAGGCTGAGCATAACTTACTATATTTGCATTACAAATGTGGTGAAAACTTGATTTAACAGATCTTTCATTTAGCAGGCTTCAGATGCACAGACTACATTCCTATCTGAACATCCCCCTGAAGCAACGGACATGTCTGTTGCATCTCAAATAATCTGGATGAAGCAGTTACATGTATATTAATTTTACATCATTCATAATGATTCATGTCAGGTGTGTCAATTTATGTCATTCTGAGAGTTGAAGTCCACACATCTTAAAGTTGCCAAGTTTGAAAAATTGTTATACACCTAACGTTATGACTTGTTCCAAGACAGGGTAAAGGGAGATTTTATGTATTTATTTATCATATTTTTGTCACCGCCCATCTCCCCCACACGGGGGTTCCTGGGCGGTTAAAAAATATGGAACACTTCACAAATTTGCGTGTCATCCTTGCACAGGGGCCATACTAATCTACTCTGTATTGTTCCAATTTTAGTATATGTGCTGCCGAAGCGAGCATGAGATAAAGACATGGCTTGTTCTCTAAAATGTCTTTTTCCTTGTAGAACATGCCCCAGCCATTGTCACTTTGGACTATTTATTAACATTTTGTGTATAATTAAGATTTATATTTTGCAATCTAACCTCTAATTCTACCCCATAGAATCACACAACTGAAAAATACCCTATCATCCTGCCTGATCTCTTCCCAAATCTTGTAGCAACATTGATGTGGCATTTCTTTTTCTGATCCACTGAAGGTGCTAATCATTGTATAAAATATTAATAGGATGTCATAGATCAGCTGCCATACCAGCTGTTTGATCCAGGCTGGGTTCACACATTCTACAAAATTATTATGTTGCTTGTTTAATTTCATCATAGATTATGTGAACTCAGATATTGGGGCTTGTAAAACACAGTTAATGGCTTAGCATGTTCTATGGACTAAGCTGGTTAGTTTAGCAACTTGTAGATAAGAAAATCATGACTTAATGTGAAATATAAACCCAGCCAATAAATTATTTATTTAATTAATTAAATTTATATGGCCATCCATCTCACACAAGGTGACTCTGGGCTGCGTACAACAAAACCAACAATTTACACATATTATAAAATCAATTAAAATCAGTTAATACATTATTAAAACCAAGATCACAAAAGGGTCAAAATCAGACTGTTACGCATGATGTAGTCACCGTGCGGGCTTTGTATTGTCAGGGGATCCCCCAGGCCTGATGAAAAAAAAACATGTTTTGAGAGCTTTCTGGAAGGCCATAAGGGTTGGGGCTAACCTCACCTCAGGGGGAATGATGTTCCAAAGGGTGGGTGCCATAGCAGGAAAGGCTCATCTCCTGGGTCCCATCAGACAGAATTTTTTAGTGGATGGGACCCGCAGCATGCCTCTCCTGCTGGACCTAATGGGATGGGTAGATGTAATTGGGGAGAGGCGGTCCCTCAGATAACCTGGTCCCATGCCATGCAGGGCTTTAAAGGTCAAAACCAGCACCTTGAATTGGACCTGGAAGCAAACCAGTAACCAATGCAGCTCATGAAGCAGAGGTATAACATGTGTCCCTCTAGAGGCACAGATAACTGCCTGCGCCACTGCATTAGCACCAACTGGAGCTTCCAGATACTCTTCAAGAGCAGCCCCATGTACAGCACATTACAGTAGTCCATTCAGGAGATGACCAGGGTGTGAGTAACGGTGAGCAGAACCTCACAATCGAGGATTGGGTGCAACTGGCACACAACACGAAGTTGTGCAAAGGCTCCTCTGGCCACGACTGCCACCTGCTCCTCGAACAGGAGCCATGAGTCCAGGAGGACCACCAAGTTGCACACAGGGTCTGTTTGGGGAAGTGCCACCCCATCCAGTACCAAAGATGGCAAAGCCCCAAATTTGGGAGGTGCTAAAACCCAAAACCACTCAGTCTTGTGAGGGGTTCAGCAGAAGACTGTCTTTCCCCATCCAGACTCTTGCAGCCTCAAGGCACCAGGACAGGACATCAACAGCAAATAATGAATTTAAGATTAACCCGATTGCAATTCTATTTACTATTTTTAAGAAAAGTATGTATGTCTAGGATGCAAATAATTAATAAATAAAAAGATTAATTTTTTTCAAAAGTTTGTTATATTTTATTGCATTTATCATATAAAAGGGTTTATTTTTCTGGGACCCTCATGCAGTGGTTGTTTAATTTACTATATTATAGCCAATTAACTGAGAATGACAATTTCACTCCAAAGAACTTATTTCTTCATAGATACAGTATATCTATACTATTGCACTGTAAAGGTTACAACATATTCATCTGAATTGCTTAATCTTTTTCCCTTTCCTTACTTGTGCTGAAGTTCAAAATCTAGTGTGTTTCTTGCAACAGATAAATGCAGCCCCCCTCTCCAATATACTAAAATATATACAAAAATGAAATGGGGAGGAAACTAATGGCAGTAATGAACTCTTTGCAAGCAAAGTTCAAGACAGTCCAGTGCATTAATGGAAACAAATGCTGTCTACAACATTACTGGCACAGAAAATTTCAGTAACGTGTTAGAACCAAGAGAATCTAGTGAGAAAGGTTTTTTTTCTCCCAAAGTTATGGAGGCAACTATTATCTGGATCCTCGTGTAGTATCTTAGACTCAGTATTCAATATTCATAAAGAAGTTTATCTTTATTGTTCATTATATCAGGATAGATATAGTGCTGCATATAAAGTCCTTGCCATTCATCATGGCTCAGAATTAATTGCCCTGCACTGTATTTTACTGGTACAGTATTTCGAGTTATGAATGGGAATATTTCAGGTATGGCTCCATCTAAATATATACACACTTCCTTGCTTCAGTCCAGTAAGCTGCTGCAAGATATGGGATAATATCTCATGATCAGTCTTAGGACACCATGTGCAAGTTGCACCCTATTCCATTAAGTTTTAGATACATGAATTGAATCACAGTCTAACCCCTAAGCTTATTCAAAGAAGGGGGAGGGCATTGGAAGTAAAGGGGTGAAAGAGGACAAAACTCAAAATTAAAGGTGAAGTTTCTAAGAAAATAGAACAAATCACGTTGTTTTATTTTCAGTGGCAGCAAGCCAAACAAATAATATAATCACAGTTCTGGAAGGTTTCTCAACTATTCTTTCTGATACAAGAAAGATTCATTCTAATCTAAGAACTCCCAGCTACATCATCTCTACAGATAATCATTCAGCCTATATTTGAAAATGTCTAAAAAGGAGAATCTACAAATAACAATTAGTTGCATTATACTCTTGAAATATTACAGGAATTCTTCTCCAGGAAGCCCACAAGTAGACCTCCTCTGTTATTTATCCTCCAGCAGCTGATATGCACAAGTTGACTTGGATTTATGCATTAAGATTTAATTAAATGAAGATGTCCTTGTTAAATTTTGAACTAAACTATGATTTATTTATTTATTGTATCTTTAATCCCCTCAATAACAACAGTTATCTGGGTGGATTGCAACTTAAATTAATTAGAAGTTAATAACTTTAATAAAATAAACAGTAATTAGCAGTAGGAAAAATATGAGAAAATGTATAAAGCTGCTGTCCCAATAGCTATTCTAAAGCACATTCTAATACTAAGAATGAGAAAATAACAAAAATGATCTGCTTTTTTACATCATTCACTATGCAAAGAACTTCTGCCTTGACCTTCTTGTGGCTTATCTGCGCTATGGAGTTACCCATCACTAGAACAGGCAGGCAACCATTTCTGCAGAACAGAAACACATGATGTGACCCTCTTTTAATCCCCCTGTCACTGTGAAACCAAGATCTCAGGATCATCATCATCATCATCATCATCATCATCATCATCATCATCATCTGCTGTAACAGCACAATGGCTTTAATGCTTTCCTTGCAAATAAAGATTGTTCTTTCGAAACCTAACAGATTTTTTAAAATTACTATTTTTCTTTCCCGAGATTCCCACTTTTCCCTGTGTGTGTATCTGTGTGTGTGTGTTTGTGTGTATTTAAGTCCACATTTTCCATAAAAACAGAATAGAAAGTGGGAAGGCACAGGACCAAGGAAATTGTTCTCTGGAAGGTCAGACTAAAAACTTTGTAGACTGTTGCTAAAGTGTCTTACTTGGGACAGTATTTTCTTAAACTGGCTTACAATCAAGGCACCATGAGGACAGGACAGGAGCAGCTTATACACTAAGTGTGGGTATACACTTAATTGTCTTTCTCTCCCAAATATTCCTGAGTAGTTTACTGATACAGTGACATCAATGGCTCCTGGGATACATTTTATAAATATGTGTAAGGTTTCACTTCCACAAGTGTGAAAAAAAATCACCCAGGAGTGAAAATTTTTAAAAGTTTATGATCATTTATAATGTTGGAAATCACCATCTATAGGCTTGATCAAGGGTTTTCAAGCTGTGCTCCATGGAACCTAGGGTTTTGCAAGAACTTAATGGGTTCCATTAGAGACTATCATCAATAAATAATTTTTTCAGAAGTTCACTTGAACACAGCCTCTTGATGAAGGTTCTGAGATTTTTATTTTTTTTTAATTTAACTAATAGATTCTGTTCTCTGAAAAAGTTTGAAAACCCCTGGACTAGATTATAAAAAGCCACTGAACACTGAAGGGAAGATTCAAGCACATTATCTCTCATAACCTTGAGACAGTGCAACATTAGGCCAAGAATAGTGCAAGGGTATGTTAAAACTGTGGAAATGCTATACCTTAGACAGCTAATTTTTAATTTTAGCTAATTGCAGTTTTGCAGACATCCATACACAAATGGATGCAGGTTGTTAACCAGGCTCAGTATATTTCATGAACTAATTATCCAAAAGATTATGGCATTTCATCTCTTTAATGCATACATAGCACCACTTCCACTTAACAAGCTGAATGTAGTCCACTGACTGTGCATGGAAGATGCTCACCAGAGTGCCAATGAACTTCAGTCTTGATGCTTGCCTGAGACCACAAAAACAATTGGGCCACCGATGGCACAAATGGTGGGGTGTAGCTGTTTCTCTGAGTTGGTGAGTCACAAATCCTACAGGTTAATCTATCAAGAATTTTACCAGCCTCTTCCTGAAATTTCCTATGACAAATTCACTTTTCTGCAACAAAATGATCATTACATCCATGGTGCACAAGTTTTTTCTGGGTTGAATGCTGGACATATCTTTTAAGTATGTGCTGGGGACCACATTCCCAAAAAATGGTAGGTGAGATTGGACAAAAACTTTAAAGTGGTTTATTTTATTTATACTGGATTAAATATAGCGAAGATGCTTACTTTCCTGCTGTGCAAATAATATTTTCCTCTTCTGTTGTAAAATTACAATTTGATAATAACTTTTTAAAAGACTTTGGGGATCACACTTGAGGGCTTCTGGGGCATCTATGCAACCACAGAATGTGAGGCTATGAGCCTTTGCATGATGTGGAGCTAGTGAGCCAGACCAGGTGATCTCCAGAATCACTTTCAACTGTAACCTTGTTGGACTAGAGCAGCAGACAAGCCCCAGGAAATAGATAAATCAATAAAATTCATGCATTCTGTATTTCTATATCTCTTTCTATATGTGCACGAAATTATTCCTGCTTAACCAAACTGAGGCCATCTGCAGCATTCCGTGCTACTGTATGTTAAAAGCAGAAAGAAATGGATCTAGCTAGCCAGATCAGATACAGTTCACTTCACTTACTGTGCAAGATCTATTTTTAACTTTTGATTAACAAGTTAGTAGCACTGTAGGCAATATACCAGCAAGCTGGTTAACACCAGTTGCTCTTCACTGCCCACAGATTAACCAAGCATGAAATCTAAATATGCATTCCTATTCTGATTAGGGTTATCCTCATCAAGCAAAATTTCAACCTATTGCCCCCATAGTAGTGTTTTGTAAGTGCATTAGTTTCACTGTAAATCATTGTGCTATAAGAAGTTATAACACTTCATATTAAACATAGTGACTTTATGCATCCTTACTTTCATTATAATTCCGAACTCTTAAAGCAAAAAACTAATTGTCACAGATAGCACTGGTGGCTGACTCTACCAGCTCCACCTTGTCTCTTTCCTTTGTAAGCAAAATTAATTATCTCCTGTCAATACAGAGAAAATTAATTTGATTTTGAAGGCTGATCGTGGTTCACTGGCAATGCTGAATATTTCTGTTAGGACTGCAGCTGAATTGTCAAATGAATGTTGAATTGGAGATTGTAACAGGATAGTTAATACAGTCCATGGATGTCCTGTGGGGACACATGCAGTGTCTTAAGGGCTGAACCAGAGCTTGGATATTGACTCGTGGTAATGATCTCATCAGTTCTGGCTATGTGTCAGATTTAGCCTATGAGCCTGGACAGCAGACTTAACCCAGAATGTGACACCCTTATAAATGGAATTCAGATTGTCCTTTCAGGGTGTCGAACACTTATAGCCATGGGCTGGAGGAAGCGATGAAACGTGGACAACACAAACATTGCCCCTTATGTATGACATTGTGATGTAAGTATCAAAGGGTGGGGTTTGCAATGTGATGTCACAATGTACTTTTGTCATTTTGATGTCATTGTGATGAAGAATGGATGATATGGTAATACTGCCCCAATTACATGTTTGACTTTCTGTTTCAGTCTTTGTAGACCAAATATTCTCATGCTTGGGATACCTTCCTGAGCTGAACCATACCTGTTCTTGTGAGTGAAACATGAGAATAAATATGCAGCCTCAAGGTATTTTACTATTTCATTTATATTTACATTTAATTAAAATTAAATATAGTTAATTTATGCACCTCAGAGTTAAAGCAAACTGAATGTAAGTGAATTTTTTTTAAGATACTGTATATAATGTGAATGTTGCTGATACATAACTTACAAGTGCCTGATAGGAAGTAGTTCTTAGGTTAAAGAACTAAAGTGTACATCAGGTAGATTTTAACCTAACAGTTTTCATTTAAAAGTATTTTGCTGTTATAACCAGCAAGGAACAGCAGCCTTGTTTATTTTTTATGACCAATAAAATCCTTCCTCAGCTTTATAGGTTTTATCCTATGCCAGTGGCTAACCTGAGACTTTAGACTACTTTTATCCTTGTGACGTAAAATGGAAAAAATATCCCATCATTTGCAGATAAGGATCTTGAAGGATCAGTTTCCATGTGACACAGTTGTTGCAGAATTCACTGTGGGTGTACTTTTCTCCTGCACAGGATCTTAAAAAGAGTTATTCCTCACTAGAATACTATACAGTTATAGAAGAGACATATGTATTTCTCAGAGTATATCTAAGGATTTTATCCTTATAATAAACAAAAGTTAAAACTGTCTCTCTAAATTAAAGAAGTTAATTATAGTATTTTTCAGAGTAGATATATAGCTTGAATAAATTAGATTGCTACCTTGATTGACTTTTTTGGCCTTGAAATAAGTGGAAGGTTGGCTGAAAACCGGGATTTGAATACCAAACTTACCAAGGAATGGGCAACTTGCAACCCATGGTCCAAATGCAGCCTCTAGTTCCATTTTGCAGCCTTCAGAGAACCTTTTAGATTGTACAGCTGAATGTGCCTAATAGAAGCCAAAATACTTCCTGCTGCTGCACTAAGTCATATTTTTTTAACCCTGGTTTATGGAGCAAGCCATAGTGGCCTGGTTCTGACATCACACTAAGCCAAGAGCCATAGTTTACAAACCCATAATGTTCACACACCAAGTATACCAAAGTCCAACAAATCATACTACGTCACCATTCATGGACTCATCCAGTATTTTGTTTCCAACTTAGCAATGCCATGCATCATGGTACTGCCAAAGAAGCAACTAATTGGGGATGGAGAAGGGGAAAGTGTAAACTTCTTAATATTTTTTGATCAAGTCTGCCCTTTCGGTATTTTGGGAAGCAACCCTTTTGTACTGAGTATTTTATTTTGCCAATTGCAAGATCATTGCTGCATTTGCTGGGATGCTCAGCAGAATACCTCTAATCATACCATGGGAGTAACCCAATTTTTATTGCTATAGTGCTGGTGAAGTAGTGCCTACAATAAGGCCCTCTAGCTATGAAAGAGTAGATGATAAATAAAGCACATCATATGAGTTGGCTTCAGCAAGTGCATGTGTCTGTGTATGTTATATGTGCGTATGTAGGCTAATACTAAGTTCATCCATTTTTATTTACGTTGCAGATATTCACAGTGGTAGTGGTACAGTATACTCTGATTCTATATTACTTTGCCTGCAATTTATGACACAGCCTCAGTAGGATAATATTTCAAAACACTGTTTCTGCCATTTCTGCAAGAGCCCTGCATTTGCAACATTTGGCTTGCTGCTAATAAAAATGATTGGCATATGGAGCTTAGTGGAACACTCTACAGGGCATTGCTATGGAAACTCTTCATCTGTGCATGTTTCTGAGCTACATCATATGAAAAATCATTGCTGCCTGCTCCACAAAATGCCAGTTTGTATACGGGTTGCTAGAATTGCATTTTAGATATAAACCACAGATTCAATCAAATGCAGTTTTGGTCTCCCCCATAAACTGGCTTCCTTCTCTCTTAAGGCATCACAGACCTGCTCTGGTCTCATAGCAACTATAGCAGCCTGAAAAGAATAATGTGAGTGCATGTGTATGCATGCACATTACACAACTATCGCTCTTACTTAGCATCAGAACTCTTTGAAGTAAAGTTAGTGACATTACTGAGTCCATAATTAAGCACTGGGAAGCTCAAGTGATTAAACATTTTCCTTTTAACTCAATGGTATTGGAAGTGCCCTGATGATTAAATTGAATCTGGCGTGTTCAGAACTTTCCAGACTTCATTGCATTCAGAAGTAAAACAAGTTTTGCAGATTCGAACAATGGAAACAGCAGATCAGATCAGAATAGGTTTGATGCAGAATGAATCTGCACAGAGTAGGAGCCCTATATAGGAAAACTGAATGTATGCGGCTTCTTTCTTTCCAAATACTTCTGGAAGCCCAACAAAAATTCCTTACCTGCATGCAGTAAGGAAGTTATATAGAACAACAAAGTAGATCTTTACATTGTGTGACCTTGTATTATAATTTTAGAGCTCTAAGAGAAATTAAGTATTAGACTGACACCATTACCACTACTGCTACACATTAAAATGCTCTGTTTATGGATTGTGGCCCATATAATTGTGGCCCATATAACATATGTAACATGAATACTTATAATCCATAGGAATAGCTGTATAGTTAACCGCCCAAAGTCACTTATTGTAAACCGCCCAGAGTTGCTCTTTGAGATGGGCGGTGACGAAATTCTAAATATAAATAAATAAATAAACAAACAGATAAATAAATAAATAAATAAAAAGTTCATATGGATGAACTGGAACCCATCAGTTAAGTTTTTCACTGAGCATGTTTCACATAGAAACACAACAATTTTCTTTTTTCATAGGCACATACATAGAAGTGAATAAGGAACTGAGTTTGCATTTAATATCCTGTGAAATTTGTATCAAACACAGTGAGGTGGAGATCAGAACAGGGGGAGAGGCGAGTGCGTTCCAGGCTGACAAGCGTTCTCGCAGTTTGCTTTCCTTGGAGAATGGGGAGGGGCCGAGGAAGAAAGTTAGACTTGCCTTAGAGTCACAAGAGGATTTTCCCCTTCAGCTCAGTTAAGGGTCCTTTAGTATGGCAAGATTCTGTGTATGGTAGAGAATAATAAAGAAACTAGAGTCTGCATCTGTCTCAGCATGGTTCTCTTCGCCATTTCCCCTGACACACAGGGACCTGGTTTGTTTGTTTGCTTGTTTGTTTAAGTTAGAAAGTGGAAAGACTTCAGAGGGATCAAGTTCTACAGAGTTTATTCTCTTATAGAATAAGCTTTTGTGTATATTTAAGGTACCACAAGTCTCTCTGTTGCTCTTCTGTAATAGCTTGATATAGTTACTAGGACATTTGATTCAAAAGCAGTTTGAATGAATCTCCAAAATCAGTTGCCTTTCCTAAGCAGCTAGTTGGTTCAGACAGAATGAATTAGCTTATAAATCAAGCTGATGATTTAATCATCTTTTGCACACAAAAGTTTTTTTTCCTGAACCAATTCAACATTTATTTAACAATTTGATTCAGAAATCTAAATTATTCAAATCCAGTCTGATCTGATCTGTATATTCCTAATAACCCTTCTGAAAATATATATAAATGATTAACCATTTTATTATATGTATATGTGTGTGTGTGTATATATATATATATATATGATTATAAATATGATTAACCAGCCCATAGTGCATAAAGTAGCCTTTCCCAATCTGTTTCCTTTCAGATATATTGGATCACTACTCTCAGAATTTCCAGTTAACATGGCAATTGCCTATACTGGCTGGGAATTTGGGAACTGTAGTCCAGCAAATCTGATGAACTCCAAATTGGGGACAGCAGTCATAAACTATGGAAAAAACTAGTTTCAGAGTAAATTAATTGTTAACCCTTCATCTAAGAGAAAGCAAAGCAGGCACTCTAGCTGGAGTGGAATCAAAAGAACTTACCATTACAACTCCCACAGATAATTTTAAAAATTTAGTTATTGAATTCTAGATTTCTAACTATTAATCATCCAAAAGCATTGAGAAGTAAATCAAATGGACATGAGTTTTAAAACAGCAAATTCCTCTTGTAAAAATAACTCAGCGCTTGTTCTACTGTTTGTGTGAATTATTCAGGGTTTCAGTGACACTGAGCCATCAGGACAGTTTTATCTATCTTTGATTTCATTCTGATCATTCTCCACTGGTTCTGAAGATGGGGCCATTCCCAACTTTCTGCATCTCTATTATAACAGAGACACATCTAAAGAGTTAGAAGCTCATGTGTACTGTGAAGTTGATCAAACTTTTAACATGCACCCAATGGCTATTATTCTTGGCTTTAGCCTGGCAAGCTCTTTTCATCAAATTGCCCATTCTTCAAGGACTGTGCATATGTACAGCGATTATCATGTTTGGCCTAAAGTAGATGGGTAAATATAAACAAACAAGGAGCATTTGTCAGTGGATAATTAAATGTTGTCACAACTCTCAATTCAAGAAAATGCAGCTGGGTCTGATGCTGCTGATTTCCATGCAAATTAATGAAGAGCAGATTAATCAAACACTCTTGTGCTAGTGTATTTATGTTAAAGTTATGTAAGTATTCCTCATTCATTTATGAGTCAAAATTTGTCTATGGGAACATAATACAAGCAATATGTTGGAGAGGGGAATATAAAGCTCTATCTGCAGCATTCTTGAAAGTATTCTTCCATTCCAAAGAGTTAAGTGTGTCACCTTATTAAAACATACATAAGTATCATGGATAGACTGGCTAACCTTGAATTTAATTATAATCCTGGAGAGTAATCAACTTGACTTTTAACTAATAGATTCAAGGAGAAAGGAAGAAAAATAAACTGATAAGTTTGCATGCTATGTGCAAGCCCTTATCAAAGTGATGTGTATCATTAACTGCATTATCAAGCTTCCACATCTAAGTGAGAGTTTCTGGATACATTCTGATTTCTCTTCCACAACAACCTTGCCCTAGGAATAAAATGTAACTGAAGATAGAAACCCAATAGAAAGACATTTTCTGATCTGAGGCATTAATCTGAAAAATACAGAGGACTTCTTCCTATATATAGGAACCGAATTGTGAATTTTCCTCTATTATCTCTTACCTGTTAATACTACATATTGTCATATTGACCATGATTAATCTGGTGCAGGGCCAGCAAAAGGTATTTTACTGCCAGAGGTTGAATAGCAAATGAGGCTCTCTGCAGGCAAGTACATTGGTTGCTGCAAGGGGAGCCAAATTATTTTGATACGTCATAAACCCCTAGGCTGAAATCCTTGCAATCTAAATAACCAATAATAATTAAACAAGAATTTGATGCTCTCCATAACAACCAAAAATTAACTGCCTGAGGAATCACCTTGCACTGTCTAATGATAGGACCAATTTTGTTTTGGTAGATAGAATGTAGTGAGCAGAACTCACTCCTTGTCAGCAGGTACTGACAACCACTTTAGGAAGTGTAAAGTGATGCATATTGGAGCTAGGATTCCATGGTTCATTTATAAAATGATAGTGAATGATAGCCATTTTAACTGCTAACCAAGAAACAGCTCTTGATGTCACTGTAGATAGTTCAATGAAATCATCTGTATAGTGTGCAGTGACCATAAAGAAGTGAAATTCTATAATAGGGATCATTAGAAAACAGATAGACAATAAGTCTGTTGTTGTCCTAACAGCCAGGAAACACACTGAGACAAGGAACTGGTCTCTAATATTTATTGCTAGTACTTAACAGGAATCCTAACAAACTGAAGAAGCGTGGGAAAACCCAGACATATAAACCCCAAGGGTTAAGGCGGTCCCGATCTGTGTCTCTTTGAATGGCTGACCAATTCCTCAGTGCTACGCATGCGCTTGACAGTCTGGATGGGAGCCCCCTGCTCGCCATCCTTACTCATGACAGTTGTTATTACAATACCCCCATACAAATCTATGGTGTGGCCACATCCAGAATACTCTGCATCATTCTGGTTACCACATCTCAAGAGAGGTATTGTAGAGCTGGAAATGATGTAGAGAGCGGTAACCAAGATGACTGGGTGGGGGTGTGTTTAATACTTTCCATATGAGGACAGGATTCAGTGACTGGAGCTGTTTAGCTTAGAAGGAAAAATGCATATAAGGAGATTTGATTGAGATTTATAGCACTATGTATGATAAATTAAGGGTGAATGGAGGTGTTTATTCATCTCCTATAATACTAGAACTATTGGCTGATTAGTAACACAAGAAGAAGCATTTATTTACCTAGCATGTAAACAACCTGTGAAATATGCTGCCACAAGATGTGGAGTTGGCTGCTAGCTTAGATGACTTCAAAAGGGACTAGACAAATTCCTAGAGGACAGTTTTATCAATGACTACTAGCCTTGATGGCTAGGTGCTGCCTCTAGGCACAGGAGCAGTTTGTCACTACATACTAGATGCACAGAAACAACAGGATCTCCTATTTGTGGACTTCTTAGATGCATCTGGTAGGTCACATGTCAGACAGAATGTTGGCTAGATGGGCCTAGACCTGACCCAGCAGGTCTATTCTCAAGTTCAGTTCGGGATGATGGCCACATCTGGAATTTTGACAGCTTCTCAGTGGCACTCTCACAAAATGACTGTCACAAAATATGGCTTGTTTATTCACAAAACAGTTGCTGTGGTGGGCATGACTAGTTGCAAAACAATGCTTCTATCATACATTCTACTTTGCTATCTTCCCAGATTATTATTTCCATTTTTCTTGTATAGATAGGTATGCTTTCAAACAAAGCTGCACTGCTGGATAACAGCCATTAACGATTTTAATTTTAAGAATATCCATGGGATCAGAGCACTCTAGTAAATAAGGAGATGCTACAAACTGAAGCTTTGCAACATGTCACGTCCTTCATGTTGTTGTTATTGATGATGATGATGATAATTAAGAATATTAAATAATTAAACTTAGGGAAGGGAGCCTGGGAAACGCAAAGGTACTCTTGGACACCCTACTGTGCCCTCTTACCTACAGAACATATTATCTGGAAAAGAAAATGTGAATAGCAACAATAATATTTTTTCTGAGCAGTGAAATTTCATTTTTCAAAACAAGTGCCCTGTACTTATTTTTAGCACAATTTAACTGTCCAGTAATTCAAGTTGGAAATGTGTACCTGTCCATCTAAACATCTAAACACATTTCTACATTGTTTTTCTCACCAGAGTTTGCCCAAACTGCCCCAGCATACAGAGTTGTTGCTTTTGAAGAGGTAACTAAGGGCAATTATTTTAATTGGAGAAGTATTTATTCAGGATAGACAGCTGATGTTCCAATTTATATTCAGCAGTCAACTCTCCCTCTAAGTAAGAGCAAATTTCAACTCTTGCCTCGCTGACTGCAGGAGAGATGGTTAAGAAACGCGCATTTATAATAAGGTCAAAATAAGAAGTGTGTTATTTAAAATCAGCATGTGGATTGCCAGTTTTGAAAGCCTCTGAATGTGGGCACAGGACGTGGGGGCGGGGGGAGATTATCAGCTAAACACTATATTAAGAAAATGTTCAATGTTTGCATTTAACACTGATACAATTATTGTAGGTACTTATGATGGGGTTAAGTAGGGTCACCTCAGCATGAATCAAAGCACTTCTATCTTTCCGTATAAATTGTAATAAGATTGCTAATTTCTACGTAATGTCAATTTTACAAGAGCTGCCCTGGTAGGGAGTTAGAGAGGAAAATAACAGCAGGAGCAACTCCAGACCAAGGCTAGCTTTACACATCAGTAGTACAATCTTAGGAAGACTCTTAGGAGCCCTTATTCTACTCAGTGGAATTTCTTCCCAGATTAGCATCAATTAAACCACTAGCATCAAGTGCCTTTTAAAGAGTAGAGTTCAGGGAGATTTTTAAGGAGGAAACGAGGCATTGCCCTGGTCCCACAGATGAAGGGCGCTTCATTCAGAGTATGGTTTTCAAGTCATCAACTGTATAGATAGTGTTCATTTGAGGCAGTACATCAAATCAGTTAAAATATAATAGCAAAAGTATTCCAGTATTTTGAGAGTGAATCATGTAGTGGTGAATCACCAAGTAGTGGTCAAGGTGCTGAATTTAGGCCTGGGAAGACCTAGTTCAAGACTGTCCTAATTTGTACATTTGTGCTGACTGATACTCAGCCAATTTCTAGGCACCACCAGGTGACCATGTTAAAGTGTTGTCTAACTGAGAGAGCTTTTTGGAATAAAATTTGCTACCTTGATTGCTGAGCCCTAATCATTTAAAGTAATGAGGCTGGTGCCTGCTGCTCACATTACAATTTTAATGCAATTAACGAGTTAAGGAAAGCAATTCGTGGATTCTCCTTGCTTTGTATCCTTCCCACCATGCTTTGCCTTTATGTGCAGTAGAGCAGAAGAGGGCAAATATAGCTGTAACTAGAATGGCAAGTTTAAACACCTGTCGAGTCATCTGACTTGGTCGTATGCATGGAGCTGCTCCAGTACTACAATCTGTCAGTTGGGCTGTTTCTCAACAAGGGTGTAGCACTCTTCTAGAATTGTAGACCTGTCTCCAAAACTAGCCTGGTTGACAGTTCTCAGGCATAGAGGAGGGACACAGGGTGAAGCAGGAGGGAGTGTCAATAACAAGTGAGGTCCATTCTTAAGTAGTGTTGCAAGGGAATGACAGTGCTAGCAACAAGTCCAATTCTGTCCTTGTAGGTAGACACCCACAACTAGCCTCCATGGAGCTGGAATGAAGTAGGCAAAATAGTCCCTTCCTCCCCACTGTACTCCCAGTGATAAAAGCAATAACAAGTAGAGCCACACAAAGCCACTTCTTGGCAGAAGCAGCAGAAAACCTGTAATGCCCCCTGTGGTAACAGCACAAGGAACACACAAGTAGCAGAACCCTGTGTGGAAGGAAGCTTTTATAGAAGAGTGTAAAAAATGTGAAACTTTTCTTTGCGTATACTGTATGTCTATAGCTGTAACATGCTGGAGAAGAGCAATCTTTAACCTTTGCTTCTGTCTTGTTTTTTTGGTTAAAAGCTAACGCAGAACCTCTAGAAAATGCACGTTCTTCTAAGTACAATACATTTCACAACTGTCCTAGAAATGACAGGAATATCTGAATTTTCTACCTCCCTGTTAACCAACTAACTGATAACTAGGGCTCTGGCAGAAGCCAGGTGAGGTGGAAGAATTGGAAGTTATTTCTGGAGCTGGCATATGCGTATGTGTCGGGAAACTACAGTTTCGTTTTAAAGAAGAGAGAAAACATGAGTCTGGGAAGATGAGATGGGACAGCCCAGAAGAGTCATGGAAGACAAGCCAAGGAAGCTGAGAGTGCGCTGCTGGGAATGAGAAGTGGACTTGCCATAAAAGAAGCAACAAGTCCAGAAGAAGCAGCTATCAAGTGACTGACTCCATCTGGAATTTCGAGGGAAAGAAACAGACTAGCTCAGAGCTGATAGGAAAAAGATGGTGTAGACAGCTGACCCCGAAAGTGAAAGCAAGTTGGAGTGAGTGTAGAAATCACCTCAATACAGAAAGTACTGAAGGATTCTGTGGAGAGACTATACAGTATAATCATTGGACTCAATTCATAATGCTAAGCAAAATATTGAAAAGAACTGTAAGTTAGGCTAGGAGTAGAACGTAGCTAGAAGTAAGAATTTATGACAGCAAAGCTAAAGCCCTACCTATGTAACTGTCAAGAAATAAACAAAACCCTTCAAGGGTGAAATTTATTTCTATCTGTTGTCCTGCTTGCATCTGTATCATCCAAAATGGAAACAAGACACTCTGCTGTATTTCCTGGTTTGAATCAACCTTGTATGCAGCACAGGACTAGAGCACTTTCAAAACGTGTTTAGAGGTATTTAAAAAACAGATCTAGCACTTTTTCAATAAAGCACTAAACCCTTTTTGATAAAGTTTGGCAAGTGCTTTGGGAAGTGCCCACCAGGCTTTACAAGGACAGATGTCTCTGCAGAAGCCAGGTATCCATTCTGTCCTTCAGCCCAAGCCAAAATGGCCATGGAGGACAATGCCCAATGGTCAGAGGGGAGGGGGAGTGCAGAAAGTGGCCAGTGGGAGTTGGGCAGATCACACTCCTATCTACATCAGCAACCACATCATTGATGAAGGACATTAAAATGTATACATTGCAAAAAATGGGTTGGCAGAAGTGAGTGACAAAAGCAACATCATAAGGAGATGGCACAGAAAAAGGGTTTCTATGGTGTGTTCATGGTCTAGTTAGTGGGACATTTAATTATTTACTTATTTATCAAATTTGCATGTCTCCACAATCACAAAACTCTTGGCTAACAAGGTATTAAAATGCAGTAAATATAAAAAGTAATACCAATATAACCAAAACAAATTATGTGGCATCCTCTGGAATGCAGAGTATGTTGGAGACAAACAGATCTCCAAAAGAAGGTCATTCCAAAGAGATTGCCCCATCACCAAAAAACTACCAAAAATGGGGAACCACCAGCTGCTTCTCCCTGCATGAACAAAGTGGTCAGGCTACTTGCAGTGAAGAGCGGTGGTCCTGCAGTTAAGCAGGCACCAAGCCATAATGGGCTTGACAGGGTTTTTTTTTTTTAATCTGTTCAGCCATGTCTGATTCTTGGAAACTGCCTGGACAAGTCGCTCCAGTTTTCTTGGCAGGGTTTTTCAGAAGGTGTTTGCCATTGCCTTCTTCCTAGGGCTGAGAGAGTGACTGGCCCAAGGTCACCCAGCTGGCTTCGTGCCTAAGAGGTGGTCTTTAAAGGCAGCCCAATGCAGAGCATGTTGTAGCAGTCTAAATAGGCAGTAGTGAAGGCATGAGCTCAGATCCTCAGATCTTCTACCTCCAAGAAAGGCTACAACTGGTACACTACCTGTAGCTGGGTAAAGGCCCTCCTGGCCACAGCTTCCACCTGTTGGTCTAGCAGCAGCCACAAGTCCAGAAGGAACCCTAAAGCACAGACTGCTTCTTCAAGGACAGTGCCACCCCATCCAGAGACAAAACAGGGAGCGCAGAGCACACCCAATGTACAAGCGGTAGCTCCATCTTGCTGGGGTTTAGATTAAGCCTGTTCTCTTCCATCCATAGCTGTACAGCCTCCAGGCACTGGAACAGGCCTTCCACAGCATCTCTGGCCTGGTCTGGGGTTACAATATAAATTGGGTATCATCAGAATGTTGATGATAGCAGACCCCAAACCATTGGATGACCTCTCCCAGAGGCTTAAAAATGATGTTGAATAGCAAGGGAGCAACTACAGACATGTGAATGAACCATCTTTCTCTTGTTCAGCTCAGCCTATCCCATAGAAATATATGACATCTTGAGGTCATGCAAGAAAGACAAAGAATTATCAATATTTTTACCTTTCCCCACTCATTCCTGTTTAGTGGATATGGATTTCAATGAAGAAAAAACAAAGGAGAAAGCAGTATATTATTAACAGAGGATTCAGTAAATAAAGAAAAGGGACAAGAGTACCTATGTGGATTCTTTATATTGCACCTCCCAATCTTAAAATGAACTTGATAGAATTGCTGGGGATAACAGCTTTGCATGTAAGATAAGTAGGAATGCAATGACCATGAGATGGTGAAATTGTGGCATAGTAGTACTGATGGAATAATTTCAGATACCATGTGTGGAAAATCCATTTTTGAAGACCTGACAATCCGAAAAACTCACTACAAAGAAGAATCTTTCCAATCTGCTATTCTCCAGATACATTGGAATTACAGTATAACACAAATTAACTATGTTGATTGGAAATTCTGGGGCTTGCAGTCCACATATAATAAATGCCAGATTGGGGAGGGATGGGCTTCAATCTCTCTCTCTCTCCCTCTCTCTCCTGCCTACCTGCCTTGCAGATAGTTGATTTTCTATCAGGGTGTATTCAGAACAGGTACTGTAGTCATTGTCTGTAGTCAGAAATCATACTTGCCACACTACCCCTGTAAGACTTATATTTCTTCATTCTCTTACAAAGGATCCAGCCTCTGATGTTTGCACTTCTATATGTTTTTTTCCCTAGAGAGAAAGTTTAATTTTGTTGACAGTGGAAGGAGGGAAAGAAATTGCAAATATTTAGCCTCATTTAGTCTATTGAAGTTAAGGTCCAACAGCAGTGCAACAAATAAGCATAGAATTCAGTACATGATGTACTTGTGGCCATGACATGTACTTCAAATAATGAATACACCCGATTGTTATTATCTTATTATATCTGTATTTAATTGGATGTTTTCTGTATCTGTTTTGGGCATAAATTATATATTTGGAATATACATGGAAAATTTTAGAAGGTGACTGGAAGCCAAATGGTAGGGGTTTTTTAATGTAAATTTGTACAGATTTATTATTTAAGAAAGAAAGAAAGAAAGAAAACAAGAGCTTCTCTCAAAAAATCTCACTCAGAGCCCCCCTGATTTTCTCCTGAGAGGGCAAATTCTAGTTCCTCCCATGGACACCTTTTTTGAATCTTTTGCCTGCACCCAAAAGGAGATGACTTGGGGAGGAGATATGGATGTCTGCTTTCAGTGAGAAACCATCACACATTTAGCCCCATCACCTGCAACAGATTATGTAAGTCTCTTTGATTGAACATGCTGAAGAGTCTCCCCATCAGAAAGCAAGCAGGTCCCCTCATGTGCATGGAAATGCCTGCATGGGGCTGTGATTTTGACAAGTTCATACAAAGCCCTCCACCAATGCAGGTAGTGCAAATCCAGCAGTTTTCCCTTACACGTAAAGCCAGCCTGTCCATGGCAAGCAGGGGGCCATGTGGAATCAGGGAGCAAAGAGCACAGCCTTTCATAGCATGGATGCCCTGGACATGAGTCATCGCTTTCTCATGTCTCATGGCTGCTAAGCTAATGGTTACAAATCCCAGAGCTGAAGTCTGTAGTGGTGTTTATGGCTTCTCAACCCCGTAAAACCACAAACTGCAGAGACAATCCTGCTGACTTTAGCAGGAACACTAGAAAATAATTAGCTTTAATAGCCCGGTCCAGACACTTTATACTACCATGTTAAAGAGCAAACTACTTAAAGGCAAAAACACACATTGTCTCTGAGATAAGTGACAGGTATTCTTTACTCAGCCCTGCTCTTTTTCCACTGTGTGCTTTACATACAGAGAGAAGCAATGGCTATTCATTTGCTGAATGACATAATCTTTTACCTTGGTTTTAATAACAACCAAAAAAAAAAAAAAAGGGAGGAGGAAGAGGAGGAGGAGGAGGAGGAATTAATTGCTGCATGTCAGTTTCTAGAATTTAATTGCAAAACAGGGCAAATGTTAAAATATTAGATGCACCCCAAGAATACTTTTATTCCATTTTTATATTTGTTTTCTTCAAAATACTATACACAGCCCTTTAATTTGTTTGCTTGTTTTATTAAAATGTTGAAAACTGCCAAATAGCCAAAGCTCTCTCGATGGTTTATAAGAAAACTCTCTAAAAATACAGTTTGAATAAAAACATATACATTAAAATGCAAAATAAAAATACCATATAAACTTTGCAACTGCAAAGAGGTCATTCAAAGACTAAATTAATATAAATTAAAATGCAATGAAGATATAATGAAAACCTAATTTAAAAGCCTGGGAAAATAGAAAAGTCTCTGCCTGATGCTGAAATGATCCCAGTGAGGGCACCAGCCAAGCGTGTCTGGGGAAGGAACTCCATAACTTGGTGAGGGGACATGAAGGACAGCCTCATTAGATGATCTGAAGGTCTGGGTAGGTATGGAAGAAGGTGCTCCTAAGGTAACCTGCTCCTAAGCCATGTAGGTCTTTAAAGGTCAAAAACAGCACCCTGAATTGGGTCAGGAAACAGACCAGCAGCCAAGGTAGATGACAAAATACTGGTATAATATGTTGTTATCAGCCAGTGATAAGTGGGCAGTCTAGCTGCTCTATTTTGAACTGACTGAAGTTTCAAAAACATTCTCAAAGGCAGTCCTGTGTACAAGACATTGCAATAATCCAACTGGGAAGTTACCAGAGCATGAATAACTGTTGCAAGGCTGTCTCTGCCCAGGTATGGTTGCAGTTGTTTAATAAACTGAAGCTGATAAAAGGTACTCCACCCCACAAGGCCACCTGGGCCTCTGGTGATAATGATGGATCTAGAAGCACCCCCAAACTGTAAACCTGCTCCTTTAGGGCAAGTGCAGACCTTTCCAGGACAGGCAGGACGCCACTTAATGGACAAAGGCATCACCTACGAACAGCATCACCATCTTGTCTGGATTGAGTTTCAAGTTAATCCAGTCCATTACCTTGCCCAAGCACTGCTTCAGAATGCCAACTGCTTCACCTGTGCTAAATGAAAAGGAGAGATATTTATTTATTTATTTATATTCCAAATTTCTATCACCGCCCATCTCTCCCGAAAAGGGGACTCTGGGCGGTTATTGCTGGGTGTCATGTGCATACTGATGGCATCTCAGCCCACATCCCTGGATGACCTCTCCCAATGGTTTCATGTAGATGGTAAAAAGTGTGGAAGATAAAATGAAGCCCTAAGGTACTCCATAACCCAACCACCATGAGGCAGAGGAATAGTCCCCCAGCACCACCTTCAGGAAGCAGCCATCTAAGGAAGAGAGGAATCACTATAATACAGTGCCCCCACATCCCAACTCCGACAGCCTATCCAGGAGGATATTACTGTCAATGCTACTGAAAGCTGCTGAGAGGTCCAGGAGGACCACGCCCATTTTCTTCTCAGCACAGTTCATCCCACAGGGCCATCAAGGCAGCTTCTGTCCATAGCCAGGCCTGAAACTGGATTCAAATAGTTCTAGAAAATAGGTTTCATTTAAAGGAGCCTGTAGCTGATTGGCTACCACCCAATCAAGCACCTTGCTGAGGAAGTGAATATGGCCACTAGTTTACAGTTGCTTTCATCCTCTGGGATCAGATTTGGTTTCTTTACAAGTGGCCTGGTCACTGCCTCTTTTAGAGAGGCTGGAACTGCTCCCTGTCATGTCCCCCGTTGCGATGTATACATACATCACAATGGGGAACATGCCTTACCGATTTAGAGGAAGGGGGAGGAAAGAATCAGGGCTAATCCCATAAGCACCGAAAGACAATACAAGACAAAGGACAAAGGAAACATACCTTTGCCCTGACCCGGGAAGCCATCATCCTATCTCCCTGACATCTCTGCATTACCACGGGGGACACACCTGCTCCGGACACAGGAAGAGGACAGGAGTAATCGGCGCTAATCTCCCTGATCGCCCATCGAGGCTCCTGAATCGCCCCCTGATCGCCCATCAAGACTCCGGGTTCACCATCGGGCAGGACTTTGGGACAATGGGGGGTGGGGAAGGACCACGTCCGCACCGCGGGTATTTACAGGCTACCTCGCACGCCATGTACTCATTCCCGTCTTTCTCAGTGTATGCATTCTATTCTCAATAAACCGGAAATCCTTAGCCCAGGCTAGTGAGTCTGTGCTTTATTGGAATAAGGGCAACCATCACACTCCCTCTCTTAATGAAACATCTGCTATCTCCTGGACCAACTGGATAACACCTTCTGTATTACTCTCACAACACTAAAAGATTGACTAGGTAAAGAGATAGTTATTAGTTCAGTCATGAAATTCATTACATGACTTTGATTAGGATAGCCTATTCCTAACCATGCACAGGGATGGACTCAGTGGGTATACTGCAACCAATGACTCTTCATGTCACTTCCTCACCCATAAAATGAGATTACTAACTGCTGCAACATAGCTAGCTCATAGGGTAAAAGGCTAGAGGTCCCAAACCACTTCACAAAGCCCACTAGGTCAACATACTCTGGCTCTCCATGTAGTATTGACTACACGGCTAACTCTCTCTCTTTCTATATATATACCATCTATATGATTTTTCAGTGTAGTAAAATATACAGATCAAAAACAAAGATAGAATATAAGAAATAGAGAAAAAATTATGATTGTAAGCTGCCCCAAGTCACTTGCTGAGATGGGCAGCTATAGAAAATAAATAAATAAATAGAAATAAGAAAAAAAACCATACAATTATTCCTTCTATCCTTCTTTCTATCGAGTAATTTTCATCTTAAACTTTTCCCCTCTTTATCCTTTTTAATCCCCAAATCCTGAAATCATCAATTTGATTTTTTCCATATGAGGCTTCCAGTCTACATGGCTAAATGTTTCAGGCCTTCTTCCCTACGCTTGGAGATAAATAAATCTCTCAAGAGGTAAATAAAATCAAACTTTATTTTTTTAAAAAAAGAAATTCAAAGGTATGACATATGAAACTCAAAATACATGCAGTGTTCCTACCAGACCTTAATATGGTACTGATCTGCTATAACTGGTGAGCTAGGGCAAGCTGAAGCTTGCTGCTTCCAAATTAGATTTTGGCTGACAAAAAGTTAATAAAGAGAAAATAAATCTTCTAGAAAACAGTCTGAAATTACATAGAATGCTCTACTTGTGCAGAGTAATAGGAACAAGAGACAGTAAGACTTAACTAACACACACAGACAAAAGAAGTGAAAACTTAATGCAGTATCTGATTAAAACAATTGCCAATTTCTTATAGATAAGTTGAATTCCAAAACAAAGTCCTTTGCTTCTTTCCCCTGGACCTCCAATGACTTCTTGGGTAATTTCAGATATTTATCAGAGCTGCTGGAGAGATGGTTATACCACATTTGTTTTCCCAGCCCAGGTACAAAAGTTGCTTGTTCCATTTTATTTATTATTTATTTATTAATCAAATTTATCACCACCCATCTCCCAAAAGGGACTCCGGGCAGTTTACAATAAAACATAAATAAAAATATAAAACTGTAAAACACTATAATACACAATAAAATAAATATAATAAAAACCTTGATGGCTGGAAGTTCTTTATGATTTGCAAGCAGAGCAGGGTCCTTCTAAGAAACTAACCGTCCCCAGGAATGGCTACTTTTTCTCCTGCCCCAGGTGTAATTACAGAACCAGGTCTTTAGCTGTTTCCTAAAGTCCAGGAGGGAGGGAGCCAATCTCACTTCTGGGGGAAGGATATTCCAAAGGGTAGGGGCTATTGCAGAGAAGGCCCGCCTCCTGGACCCCACCAGATGGAATTCTCTTGCAGACAGGGTCTGTAGCATGCCCTCTCTGCACGACCGGGTGGGACGGGTTGATGTGATGGGGAGGAGACGGTCCCTTAGGTAACCTGGACCCGTGCCATATAAGGCTTTAAAGGTGATGACCAACACCTTGAATTGGACCCGGAAACATACTGGCAACCAATGCAACTCGCAGAGCAAAGGGGTGACATGTGCTGATCTTGGGAAACCCAAGATTTTCTCTGATTTTCTCAGAGTTCTGCCCTTCTCTTTTAAAAGAATCTTTTCCCCTCTTTATTTAAAAGGGGAAGCATTAAGGAAATCTCCTTACTAAAGCTCATATCTGAGAGAAGGTGTATATTCAAACTCAGACACAATCTGGCAAGTAGGCTGGCTAGGAGTCTACAACACTGTGAACACAGGCTGACTAATCACAGTACCATCTTTATGTTACTATACAAACATGATTTTTTTTCTTGTCAGGATTTCACTAATTATATCAATAATTCCAACAGGTCTGAATGTAGTTTTGAGAGTAAATCATATTAGGATACCCTACTAGCTAAACATCAGCTTACAATTTAGTCTAATAAATAGGAGAACTGATAAATTTGGAGACATACAGTATAAGGACTATGGATGACATAGTCAAGGATGGGTAACTTTTTTTCCCCTAGTAGGTACATTTGGGATTTTGAAAGCATGTCAAGGGCATTTTAGCAAAAAGTTATCATGCTGAACATGGCCTATCACAAAGCAGAAAGCGCTCATTTACCATAAGCAGGTTACCCTATGCCACTCACCCATCCCCTCATGATATTCTCTACCAGCTTTGTAAATTTTATTTGTAAGCACATTTCCAAATACAGCCTCAAGCTGCAACCATCCACTATTTGCATTTTTATGAAAACCGAACTCTGGAATTCCAGTTAATAAAGATGATGGTAGAGGTTGACACTTTGCTTTGCTGCATTTCAGCTGGCTATATATTTGTTTTTTTTAATTAAAAGAATGTAGAAAAAGATGGAGCAGGGAGTCTGGCAGGTATCAAGGGAGCATCTATATGTATGCTGTTATCTGGATATCACATTGCCTGACCCTGATATACATAAGCAGTAATTTGTTCAAGTCCTCAGCTGAATATACTGCTTCCAGTCCCAGCTTTCACAATAATTACATTCAAGCATTGTTGTATTTAATTTCAGGAAGTACATATGCAACAAGGATAGAATGAACCCTTTGGTTGAAATCTAGCTGTTAGGATGATCATTATGATGCAAATTCATAAGCTTGCTTTCTGTTTTCATGCACATTTTATATACATTTTTGCTCTTTGATGTATGCAGTATGCCTCTCCCTCTTTTGGAGGGTGGGGGTAAACTTTGCTGTAGCTATGTGTTTAAATCTTAGCAAAGCAAATGTGCTAAAGGAATAAATCTGAACAAATTACACAAGAAGGCAGTCTCTTTTTGTACTTGTTTGCTGCATTATTTTGGCAATCCCAAGATCAGTGCATCATTCCTTTTTGTCTAACCTGCCCAGGCTGACTTCCTTCCCCCCTCCCACTCTAAAATCTGGCCATCTTGCTATGGAGAAAGTGTTAAACATTTAATATCGAAGAAACTGATGTAGTTGCATTTTGTTTCCCACCTTGTTTTCTCCCTTTCCAGTAATACCATGAGATGCTATATTTACAGTTAGGCTTAAAGGTATTGTATGGCTAAGAGAGCACTAAAAGTTTATATTAAAGGCATCTCAGATAATGCAGAAAAGACACCTAAAGGTTCTATGTTTGGAGTATAGTGTAATAGCGTAGCCATGCTGGCCCTTGTCCACTGCTATTTGGTTTCCTTTAAAAGTAAATTATAGATTCCTTTCCTCTTTATTATTCAGTACTTCTACTCTGAAAATTCTGATTTCCTCCTCATATAAATGAATTTCAGTTATTTAATATATTTTCACATATGCTTCAACTAACCCCATATCAGCCTACCAGGAGTTGGTCCTACACTTTCATTTGCTCGACATGTATAGCCAACAGTCCCATTTGCACTATTTTACAATCATTGGCAGGATGCCTACACAACAGCAATGTTCATACAACATGCCAGACTAGGCTAAAATGATGTTGGATAGCCTCTGACCCAATGCATTATTGGAATGTAGACATTACCTTTGCATATAAACCAAGCTATCACATTAAGTAATACGACAATTTATTTGTTTGGGCCTAGAATATTGTATGAACTGACTTGAGAACTGGAATTTATTCATTGAAAGGGAAGTGGTGCTGATTCACATAACCTAGTTGCAATGCTGCACAACTGTCTACCTCCATCCCTATGTTACACATTGTGGACACCTTCAGTACAGAAGCCAATGCAGAGAGAGTTGCACATGATCAGGATCGCCTACAGATGAAGTATTTCTGATTGTATAAAACCCTATGAACATACCAGAAAGGGAAGCTGGGAAAATGCCTACAAGTACTAAAAGTCTAATCCAGGGTCCATTCTTAGTTATTGAAAGCTCTTTGAATTATCTTTCTCCTAAAATGGAGTGACTTATTCCATCCCATGGATCAAGTGTCAATCATTATTCTCTAGATGCACCTCTTTCCTGAAATTCAATTATTGGGATATTTTATATATCAATAGGTTATTGATGGAGGAAACTTTGTACCAGTTAGGGAATAAAAGTGCCTAGCATACCTCACAACTATATATGTATCTGGTGGGAGGAGATGGGCAGTGACAAATTTGATAGATAGATAGATAGATAGATAGATAGATAGATAGATAGATAGATAGATAGATAGATAGATAGATAAATGTGATTTCATCAAAACATCTTGGGTTGAGATTTCAACCATACCTCATCAAAAGAAAGTTTCCTTGTCCTTGTGCTAAGGTAGGAAACTTACAGAAATAACAAGTCAGTGTTACCATTATTACTATTCACCTGTACTGACTAAAATCTACTTTCATGCCTTGAAGAAACAGCAGGCGTAGTGCTAGATAAGCCAAAAGACCATAAAGCAGGTTGAAAGACCCTGTTCCTAATAACTGATAGCCAAGAGCTCCTATAAGCAGAGGATGATGGAAATGGTCATCCCTGCTGCTCACTGTTTCCAAAAACTGTCAGAATAAATTTTATATGAACAGGGTAGGAAGATACAATTTACCATAACATGCCTTATCCAGTATTACAACTTGCTTGCAGTTTTCCTAGAATTAATACATAGCCTAATCTTCATGTTCCTTTCCACTGACCACCACTATAGAGCAAGGTGCATTAATACCAACTCTCCCCTTGGCCTTACATATTTAAAGGCCACTGATGTTTTGCTCTCTAATAACTAAAGTTGATTTATATCTGCCACTGTATCTCACACTGACTTATTTTGCATCTTTATTTATTAGCTTTGCATCCTGTCTTTCTTTCAGCTCAGGGTATCATACATAGCAATTTCTCCTCTAATTTTATCCCCACAACAACAACCCAGTGAGCAGGTTGGGGAATCACTGGGAGTTGAGTGACAGAGAAATTTAATAGATGATGATGATGGTGATGATGATGATGATGATGATGATGATGATGATGATGATGGCTGAGAGCTAGTGACTAGCCTACAGCCAGGAGTGAACTTCCATGGCTGATAGTGGCCCTGAACCTGTGTTGCCTGGTACTAGTCCAGCATCTTAACCACAACACTATACCAGCCAACGTATTTCTGTCTTCAGAGCCCTCACATAAAATTATCCAGGTGAGTTTCATTTCATATTAAAATTTCATTATCGTTACAACATTTTCTTCAAGTGCTTGCTTGGAGGAACTTTGAGAACTAGAAAGAAATTGGCTGAGATGCATCTTATTTTACTGTGAAAAAAAAAGAAAAAGAAAAAGCTACAGTAACAGAATTGCCAGTGCTGATTTTCCAACTACCAATGTGGCTTGCTCCTTCCTTCCTTCCTTCCTTCCTTCCTTCCTTCCTTCCTTCCTTCCTTCCTTCCTTCCTTCCTTCCTTCCTTCCTTCCTTCCTTCCTTCCTTCCTTCCTTCCTTCCTTCCTTCCTTCCTTCCTTCCTTCCTTCCTTCCTTCCTTCCTTCCTTTGTAAAAGTTGATCTTTTAGGTATGGCAAGTAGCTAGACTTTTTTTTAAAGCTTCTCCACATAATGCTTTTGAGATAAAATTAGTCACAACAAAGTGCCCTATGTGGTAAAATCTTAAGTTTCATCATCCCAAAAATCACTTTACATTCTAGCATTTTTGCTAAAGTAGTTGTGACAGTGATATGTTGTCAGGGTGAGGGTTCTTCCATTAGCTTGTAAGTATTAGTGTATAAACTGTGGTATAAATTTAACTTTTCAAAGAGATCTTACTATTTAAAAAGGGAAAAGTGAATTTTATGTGCCTTATTGTGTGCTGTGTGTGTGTGTGCGCACGCGTCTTTGAGTCAGTGTTGACACCTGGCAACTGCCTGGACAAGTCCCTGCAGTTTTCTTGGCAAGATTTTTTCGGAAGTGGTTTGCCATTGCCTCCTTCCTAGGGCTGAGAGAGAGTGGCTGGCCCAAGGGCACCCAGCTGAATTCATGCCTAAAGTGGGACTAGAACTCACCGTCTCCTGGTTCTTAGCTTGATGCCTTAACCACTACACCAAACTGGTTCCCTTATCCTATATACATGCTATCAGTGCTGATCCCTTAAAGTGGGAACTCTGAATAGTTACTTCCCTAGATTAGCTGGATTCCCAAATACCTTTACATTTTTCCCTCACTTAATGCTTCATAACAGTGGACAGAAACTTTAGGTTTTAAGTATTTTGAACCAAAAGGTGGCTTGAACTGGATTTCCAGAATGAACAATATTGGAGTTGGAACAACTGCAAACCCAGCTCGAGTCAAGGGATTTAAAATAGAATAGGAACATTACAGCAAGAACAGTCTTTCCTACTTGGCAGAAACACCCACAGTGGGGTGTGCAAAATAGCAGGTACATCATCACAACTGAAGACCTGATCCCTTTGTACATGCACGCAAAAGGACTGGGGCATTGGTCGCGATGTCACGCGCACCATCTTTCTGGCACTTTTAGACGTTCCCGTTCCCCATGGATGGCCCTGCTACTTGGCAAAAGAAAGCAAATATTGCACTGCTGCTTTTAACAGTGGATTGATTAGCCAGGGCTCCCCCACACAAAAAAACAGACTTTAAGTATATGAGATTCATAGAGCTGCTTCAGCTACATAAATCAGGAGATGAGATAAACAGACTTGATTTATGGACTGACATATATCATGATATGAATGGTACCTTTCTCTTTACTAACCCTTTGGTTATATCTCATTCTATTACCTTTTCGATTTTATGGAAATCTGGGAGTTACACATTTTTAAACTTCTTCCTGCAGGACTCAAAGGAGGCCTGGAAACTTTCTGAAAGGGGGTGAAAGTGTCCCAAAGACTAGGAACCATCACACGTCGGATGGTTTCATTACTGTGTGACAGACCCCAAAGGTCTTGCCAGGTTCTAAATTAACCCTGCCCTGAAACCATCAGGTGGACAACCACTTTATGAAATCATTTCTTCAAGTGTCATTTGGAACCAAGGGGCACCTTTTATCACCAGGAACAGCTGTTAAGTTTTAGTTTTTCATTTGGATTAACTTTTAGGGCAAAAGATAGCAATTCGGGTTTTTTTTTAATCCCCAAATGCACAGCTCCCTGAGCACAATCACTTGGTCTGATAAAGTTTAGTGGTATTTAAAGGTGATTTTATCTTTATTTAAGTAACTTTGGCTACTTTGCAGACACTGTACTCTCTCAGTTTGAAACCCAAGAGCTTTAAGGGCAATTCAGAATAACCCTCTTCTCGAAGACACCTACAGCACAATTGTTCTGCAGAGAATTCTCTGCAGTCAGCTTGGATTTAGTGACCACAAACTGTGAATTGTTCAGAACTGGATCCCTTCAGCAACAGGACTTCTTGCAGGCACAACTGGATACTTCACAAAAGAAAGAAAAAGGCAAGCATTAAAGCAGCCAAATTGCCAATATTTAATTTCATCTCGCCCTGTCACTACTTCTCCCTGACCCCATGATTAAATTCAGTAGGTAGACCACCATCTTTTGGATAGTTCTTTGTCATTTGTAGATCTTATGCAATTATAAATACTGTCCATCATGGTACTCTCCCAACAGGGAAACCAAAGTGTGATAACTAATAAAAGTATGAGCAAAATTATAGAATATGGATCCAAGGATCAAATACCACTTAGCCTTGGAATTTGCTATCTAAAAGCTAGTTATAAAAGTAAACTCTTTGGCTTAAGAAATATTTTTTCATAAAATAACTCAGTAGAATCTAAAAGTCAAATTGAAGTGGCCCTCACCACTTGGAAGCCCACTTGCAAGAAGGCTCTGTCCTTCCCCCTACCCACAAATTCTAATTATTATAAGGCAAAGTCAAAAGGTAAGGAGGTTTATAAGTTTTCAGCTGATATTTCAGAAGTGTTGACAGGAAGATTTTCTCTTTGATTGAAAAGAACATTGTAACATTAATAAAGTTTAAACATGAAATCTCTGAAATGGGTAAGTCAGTCTGTGTGTATTCTTTTAACAGTGGGAGTGAATGTTGTAATTAAATAGAACAACAGATATCTGGGGTTGGAAGGGATTTTGGAGATCATGTACTTGAACACCACCAGTTAATGCAGGATGCAAAAACAGTTGTGAATTTAAGCCACTTAAGATCTCTCTCTCTCTCTCTCTCTCACACACACAGTATATGCACAATTTATACTAACCATGGAATTAAGCTGTTGGCAGCCATCTTGGTCCCTAAGAAAGAAATGAGTGGAAACCTTTTTGAAATGGCTGAAGAAAGAGTGAAGCATCTTCTCAAAAAGATTCTGAACAGCATATGTGAGTAGCAGAAAGCAAGTCAAGCCTATACCGGAACAGTGACTAGGAATAAAATTACATCAGCTCTTTAAAAATATGTGACTTCCCAAACGTTATCCAGGATTATTGATGGTTCATGGTTAGGTTTGCACTTCAGGTTTTGTTAGTGAGGTTAATCATAGCCTCATTATTAAGTCTCCACAGTCACTTGGGCTGAGATTGTAAGGGTGATATGGTGGTTTGGTCTATTAGAAAAAGTATAGGACAGACATCGTCCAAAGTGCATGTGTGCTGTTCCTGAATTGGATTCCTGCCTGTACAATGTCATTTCTACTAAACACCTGAACCAAGTTCAGGCTTAGTTACAGTGCAAGAAGAAATGCTCTGAAGCCAGCTTTCAGCTGCAAATGTTTGAGTTCTGCCAAGCTTTGCTCTGGGCATTTTCCAACTGGCATAAACTATTGCCTCACCTGCCTTCTGAACTCTCCCCCATCCTGAAACAGATAGCTACTGCACATAGTTTTAATTTCACCATAGGAGAGAAAAGAGAGAAGGCCCCTTTGTGACTTAGTGACGCTCCCTTACAGTGACCGTTAATCTTCAAAAAAAAGAAAAAAGAACACCAAATGCCATACCAGAAGTTGCTACTACTTGGATGTGGGTTGAGGGGAGCGGGCACTGGTTGGGTATAATTTTTTATGTACCCCATCAGTCAGCTAGGTTGGCCCCATAGTGTTCTCACCAGTTAGAGGTCAGCTATACTGAGAATATATGTGGATTGGCATTAAACTAAGGAGTAAAAATTGGGAGAATGGATTTACATTTGCGGAAGTAAGCCATCCATCCATCTCTTCCTCTAAGCAAGTATTCCTGTGCCAATTTTTGTGCATGTACTCATTCAGGCAAAAGAGAAATTAAATGAAAAGAGTGGCTACAGTAAGGGTACCACACTAATTTTTTGATCCTCCATTTTCATTTTCTTGGTGTTCTGTTACAATCTATCTCCAGGAATCCAGTTCTATTTCTGGGAAAGATCAAGGAAATGAGAAGATGGAGCCATTTGTTGATTACAGTCTGTTTTTTCAGAATGTTGGATTATGGGCATTACAGGAATTCCTGGAGTGTGAAGTCCTAATAAATGTATACCCTGCCCAAATATATCTTAGAACTTAAACTTTATAAGATAGCTCCAGTTTTTTGTGGGGAAAGGTATATTTTGACGTAAGTACTTTAATTGATCCACCTCCATGCCATTATCATGGCTTGTCATTTACTTGCCCTCTCAATCTAGGCATAATCTATCCATAAGGAGGAGGACAAAAGTAGCATATCCTGAAGCTCTTTCTCCTTATTTTCATACTGTAACTACTTCCTGAACTCTCTGTTTATCAGCTGGGGTGGCTCATATCATGTTCCAAGTATTTTGAGATCAGCTGTCCTGGGGACAAATGGAGGTTGGTAAGTGAGCAAGTAGTCAGAGTAAAGAAAATGAGGAATCTGGAGGGCTAAAGGCCACATAGGCTTCAGCAGGTTCTTAACCATGCTTACCATGACATCAGTCCTGATCCAGGGATGAAACCAATCCTGCATTGCTTGCCTGAATAATAGCAGTTATTTTACAGCATGCAGGTCACCTGCCAGCTAGTGCTCCCCTGTGCTGTTGCCTTAGACTGTATGGTAGAGATGATAAACTTAGTGTTTGAACTGAGGTTGTTTGCTGCAGAAATTCAAGAAGGAGCACAGGTTTAAGGAAGATCTGACACATGCTGACTGGAGGAAAGGGATTATGAGCCAGTTTCGACCTTTTCTCCACTTCAAAGATACAGCAAGTCTATCTTTCCCTCCTGAAGGGCTTCATTAAAACCTTTTCATGTGAGAAGAAAAAAATATAGCTGTAGCATCAGCTGTGGCATCTCTCTTTCATTCCGGAAATGAGAGCACAGCCATACTGTAAGTTGATAGAACTAAATAAGCAGCCATTTGAGTGGATTGAAGTTCATGTAAATACTACTAATAAATTTATGTTGTGTTTGTTATTGGCCACAGGATATGACAATCCCTTTGAGAAATTATGGCAGCATTTGACTCTAAATGAATAACAAATCGATTCTGGGTTCTTCTGTCAGGTATAAATTTGCAGATAACTCACTATTTCTAAGGAAATAACCAGTGGTGTGTTGGAGCCACCTTGTACTGGCTGGTGAGAGCCATTTGTTAAATTTGTGGAAATTTTGCAAGCTGATGACTAGTGCACCAATCAGCTGTTCTGTAGCTAGTGTCATGGCACAGCGTCAGCATTGGAGCTGGCAGAGCTGTTTCTTAAGCATTTACCAGCACACCACTGGAAATAACACACAATGTTAAGCTAAAACATGGTTTGTTTAACCATGGTTTTTTGAATAAGCCACAGTGGGCTGGGTTGATACTGAACCATAAATCATCCTTTACAAACTGCAATAATTGGGTTCACACAGAACATTAAGCCAAACCCAAATAAACCATAATATGGCTTAATGCAGTATTAATGCAGTACAATCACAGAAACATGGGACAAAGCAATAGTAGAGGGAAGTTCCTTTACACAGAAAGGTAGACTAACAGCAAGACCAAGGATGTCTGCAGGGTGTGGCCAGAAAAGTCAAGATGGTGACACTGGTCACACATAAAAAATGGGTGGCACTTTGATCACATCGGTGTAGCTGCCATCTTAACATTTTATTACACTCTGTGGCCACCCATGGGCAAGACTGTCACATTTGGTTCCTCCAAGTAAATACAGCTGTTACCGTCTTGTTAATTCTCACTCAACAATTATGCTATGTTCACATCCCTACATGTTCTGAAGTACTGTTTTGGAATCAAATCTGAAGCACTGCACAGCGCTACTAATTAACACACAAGGACTAAGTTATTGCTTATTAACTTTGAGGAAAAAGGCAAGTATACAACCAGCTGCTCTGACAAAAATAGGGCAGAGCAAAGTAGGTATGGCTTGAACTTCCCAGAAGAAACCTAAACTAGGATCATCAGTGAAACTAGTTATTCAGAAAGGTGTTAGGCTCCCTTTCACTGGATGTATTGAAGTAGAAACTAAACAGCCAACTGTTTGGATGCTTTAATTTCAACTCCTACCATGACAAGGAGATTTAAGGTAATCCTTGTTTAGTGACTACCTCATTTAGTGACCATTCACAGTTACGGTGGTAATGAAAAAGTAATTTTACAACTAATCCTCACATTTATGACTTTCGCAGATCTGTAAAGCAAAGGAAAGCTGAAGTAAGATCATAAGAACAGTTGCAGTTTCATTTAGCCACCACTTCACTCAATGACTGAATTGCCAGTCCCAACTGTGGTCACTAGATGAGGACTACCTGTATTTATGTATTAGATTTATATCCTACTTTTCATTCAAAAGCAAAAAGGTGGCTTAACCCTCCAATTTTTCCTCACAGCCACCCTATAAGGTAGGTTGCAGTAAGAGAGAATGTCTGGCCCAAACTCACCCAGCTTAAATGGCTGAGGGTGGACTAGATCCTGGCTCTGCCTGCTCCTTAACCACCACACTGTGTTGATGACCTAAATGCCCCCTTCCATCTCTACAAGTCTATAATTCTACAATTTCTTTCTGAGTATTATTGGAAAATTCTCCTTCCTCTGGTACAACACAGTTAAGGTTAATGTAGATTTTAAAAATCACTATATTAGACATGCCATATTGAGAATACGGAATAGATACAAACCCAGGTTGTGTCTGAAAGCACCTTTGTGGGTCTCAGCACAAGTAGCATTTTATCGACGAGAAATAATAGGCAAACACAAATGTTACATACTGTGAGATACTAGAATTCTGTCAATGGAAATAGAAAAAAAAATCAAGAGAACAACTGATGGCAGAGGGACATAATTGTCCATGGTTTTCCTATTTACAATTATCAGAAAAATTCAAAATAGACAAAATAATTTTTGGTATTGAATATTCTAAGATGAACATGTGATTGCTGAAATGTATAAACTTTTATTGAAATTTGAAACAGAAGAACAAGTGAAATAATGTATGATAAAGTGGGCTAAAATTGTGATTATAATATACAGATGGCACAATGGGAAAATATGTGGTTGAAAGGATTGAAATTTACACTATGTTATAATCGTAAAGAGAACTTCTATAAAATGATGTACCAGGCATCTCTGTATGGACAATTCTGGGGTTAAAAAATGAAAACAAGCCATGCTGCCATGTAGAAATGGGAGACATTTCTGATTTCATTGGGTTTAATTATAAATGGAATTAATTCCAATGAAAAGGTTTGGAATAAAAATACTATTTCTTTCTGTTTGTTCTGTTGCAGTGAAAAATGGAACAGGTCTGCACAGAATGTTGGAGTCTTTGTTTAAACCATAATTAATATTGCATCTATGACCTTTAAAAAGGGAATTGCATTAAAAAGTGGGTCCTTTCTAAAATTGATCTGAAATTTGGAATACTGTTACATGGAAGGATCAGTTAAATGCCTGAAAATGTCAGACTGCTTGGACTGTAAACACTAAAATTAAAGGCAGCAGAAGACTTTGGCCCATTCCAAATAAATATTAAAAAACAGATTGGAAAGAAGTGAATGACTAATAAAACAAATACTTATTGCTGCAAAGAAATGGAATCATTATAAGCATCTGCCAGAATGTATATTTTGTCTGTCTACTTACTGATGGGACTTTGAGAGTGTTACTACTTGTACTATTGATGGTGATGGAAACTATCAAGGTAATTGAGGATATTACATATTGACCAACTCTCCATGATAAGCTTCCAAACATGTTTCTACTAACTTATTCAACTGATATAATAAAAAGGGTTTTTGGAATTGTGTGTGTGTGTGCGCGACTTCAAGTCAGTGTTGACTCCTGGCAACTGTCTGGAGTAGTTCCTGCAGTTTTCTTGGCATGTTTTTCAGAAGTGGTTTGCCATTGCCTGCTTCCTAGGGCTGAGAGAATGTGACTGGCCCGAGGTCACCCAGCTGGCTTCGTGCCCAAGACAGGACTAGAACTCACGGTCTCCCAGTTTCTAGCCTGGTGCCTTCACCACTACACCAAACTGGCTCTCTTTGGAATCTTTATTCAGTCTTAATATAAATTTAATGTATACCATCACCTTGAGATTCCTTTGTGAGGAAATTGCAACCTAATATGTGTGTGTATGTATTGAATGTGTGTGTATCTGTATATATAGGTATATAGGTGTGTATACAGTATATGTGTGTATAAATACGTATTTACCTTAGGGGAAGGTGACCTGGTATTTAAACTCATTCCTTCCCAGAAGCAAGACTAAACAGACATCTCTTTCACCAAAAGGAAAATGAGCCAGAAAAACTTTCTTTCTTTCTTTTATCGTTTGTCATTTAATAATAAATTATTGGGGGTTAACTACTTTTCTCTTAGAGTAAATATAGCAGTACTTATTTTCGTGGAGCAAATAAATGTATTAAACACAGAGACAATTGGGTATTGTTAGTATAAAGCTGACATCACTCCTCTAGTTGCTCCTCCTGTTTTGTGTGTGTATTTGTGCTATACACTGATTTTCCATTTTTCAAGCTACCTTTTCCATTTCTTTAAAGGAGATGTATCCAAACTGTTTCCAGCAAGCATCTGAAAAGTGAAATGAGCTTGGAATCTCTCTATCGCTATCCTGTTGAATGTGTACCGGAGAAAGAACGCTTTGGAACTAATCCAGCCCACACAGCCCAGGTGCCAGGTGTGAGAGGCCAGGGAAGACAAAGATGAAAGAGGCTGGCTGGACAATGATTAACTGCGCAGAGCAATTAATGCATGAACAGCAGCTAACAGCGTCAGACACTTTAAGGATTACAAAGATCCAGAAGCAAAGGAAAGCCATTCACTTCCTTTTTTCACAAAACGTTGTTTTCTACCTTCTGTGACTACAAAGTTTCCACAACCCAAACATCTAAAGACGCACTTCCCTTTCCTGAGCTTAATTTATCCATTCAGTCCATTTATTTCAAAGCTGCCCAGTTCCAGTGCACAGATTAAGAAAAAAAAATTAAAAGATTTGGGCATGAATGCAAGGGCTTGTTTGTTCTAGGAATGTAAAGATTTGGCAGAGCAAGAAAAATACATTGCGCAATCTGGAACAGATTCTGTACCACAGCTCTACAAATCTTCAGGGGGTTGCTTCACTTTGATGAAGGCTCAAGCAAAGCAAGCCTAGGATTTTACTTGCTTCTAGGGGCAAATGGAAACATCCATGTCACTTCCCCCAGCCCAGTCAAGTGGAAAGGCACTGCCAGAAAGTAGACAAAAAAAAAGACAGATTTGAATTAAAAAAAAAAAAGGTATGTGCTAACTTGGGTATAAGTGCACATTTTTAATTAATTACAGGCAATCCTTGTTTAGCAACCACAATTGGGACTGGCAACTCGGTCATTAAGCAAAGTCACTAACTGAAACCACAACTGTGTTTATGATCTTACTTCAGCTTTCCTTTGCTTTACAGACCTGCAGAGGACTGGTTGCAAAGTTACTTTTTCATCACCATCACAACTGTGAACAGTCACTAAACGAGGACTCCTTGTACTAACTACACTGTAAGCAGAAATATAATGCATCTTACTATAGTGACCAGGTGGTAACTTTGTGTATCTGCTCAATCAGCGGTTGACAGGCAATTCTGAGTCCCTTGGTGTTTGCTGTTTTATAGCCATTTCTCCTACTGATGGTGCTCAATGGAAGGTTATTTCAAACAGTCCTAATAACAGAGGACTGGCTGGCCTCTATACGTAGGCCACAGGATCATCATAAACTTGATCATGAAGATGCCTGAGATGATTGGGCTCAAATGCTGTGGGATTGCACTGGACAAAGTGGATCTTTACCTCGGCAAAGCATTCAACAAAGTGAGATTCTACTAGAGTGAGAAGGCTGAACTACGCAAACATTAGATGGATACCTGCATCTGTTTTATGCAAAATGAGCAACTATTTGTGGTATGCAAGTGAGAAATATGCAAGTCATTTGCATGTTCACTTAATATTAGCAGGTAAGGCTGACTGTACTTTGTACTTCCAGAATTAATATAAAAATTAGTGTACAATTATTCTTTGAGATACGCATTTCTTTGACTGTGAAGCAGTTTATAGCTCTATGTGGATGCATAGATAATACTTTTGCTGTGACCACCTGCTAAGGGAAGAGGCTAAATGAGCACGCATGTGCATGTATACAAACACAGAGCTGGGAACAGCGTTCAAAGCAGCTGCACACGTCTCCAGAGAACATGGCTGTTTTAGCATGTCAAGGAGGGTGCTTTGCTCACTCTGACGCTGGCAAAGCTTCATTTTTCCTAAAGCATCTATAGCATAGCTTATTTTCATAAATAAACCAGGAGAAATTGCTCTATAGCATTATGTAATAATGAGTCCTAATAGAAGCCATCAAGGGAAAATATTTTAAACACAGCTTTTTAAAAATGAATTTATTGTCTTTTTTTATACATGAGGCTCATTCTAGATCTTTCAGAACCAAATGACCCATCTCACTCTAACAATCATTAAAACCCTGTTACTTCTATAACACGTTACATGGGCATGCAACCCATTGGCCATGGTTGCATGTAGTTCTCCAAATTTTTTGAGTGATCCCCAATCTTTCTTGAGCTACCACCAACTTTGGCAATGCATGTTAACTCCTGCTGCATTTTGCCATGCCCCTTATGCACAACTCTCAATTTTTATGCCTCTGAGAAATAATTCATAGGGGAGAACAACCCATTTAAAAGGGTGGGTGAGAGAGTACTGGAAAGTACTTAAAGAAAGTACTGGAAAGGAATTACTACCACTATTTAATATGTGAACATTTTCTGATCAGACAGTTAAACACAGCCACTTTGATCCCCCAAAGCAGTGTTTCTCAACCTCAGCAACTTTCAGATGTGTGGACTTCAACTCCCAGAATTCCCCAGCCAGCATGCTGGCTGGGGATTTCTGGGATTTAGGGTCCACACATCCTAAAGTTGCTGAGGTTGAGAAACACTGTCGTAAAGAGATAGTTAACTGAAGAAAACATCAAGCTAAGTCAGGCATGTCGCCTTTGTTTGAAAAGTAGGACATTTTAAGTTGGCACTTGAAAAAAAATTGTATTTTTAAATTAAATAAATCCAAAATCTATCACCTATCTGTATTCAGAAAGTCAGTTCTCTGTACCCCCCCAAGTGTGATATTTAATATTTTATTCCAGAACTAGTCATAAAAATAAAGCAGAATAGCAGGCTAGAAGACAGTAACTCTAATATGCAACTGTTCTATCTCCATTTGCTTTTGTAGGCTTGGAATTAAACAGGCCTGGTTAATACTTACATGGGGAATCACCTGGAAATACCAGGGTTTTAAGCTAGACTGAGAAAGACCAAAAACGCTGAATGAAAGCAGAGGCAAATCATTTCTGTATTGCTGCCAGGAAAATGACACGGACATGCTATACAGTCACCAGGAATCAAGCCTGACTTGAAGGAGACTTTATCTTAGAAAAGAAAACTCTGAATGGGAATTAAGTCACAAAAGACCATGCCCATTAATAAAGATAACTCCTATGTTACCGGACTTTCTCCTCATTCCTCAGTTGCATCCCCAGTCTGGCTCACTATTTGACTCTGGCCAAGCAATGAATAAAATGATATTAAAAAGCACTTGAGAGTAACCTTCCCAATGGCATTAAGTCAAAGAAATAAATAAAGTAAGGTTGTCTAAACTTCCTCTTACCTCCACGTTGGCATGGCTGATTGTGGAATTTTAACAAGATACTGGTAGCAGAAGGATATTTCCATTAGGGTATATCTGATAAATCTTCATGACAATTAAAGAAGCAAGTTAATACCCAGGTGCTCTGCCTACCCTATCTTTGTGCCCAGAGGAAAAGCCTGTCGTCAAACTAGACATTCAACTCTACTACATATATGGCTGCGTCTTCCAATTAATTGCCTTTTAACTGTGCACTTTTCTCCATTAATCAGTGTGTTCATAATTCTAGTTTCTTATTAGAATCTCCTTCTAAATTCAGCCTTTCTGTATCCTTCCGCTATTCCATATCAGATGTTCTAGTAGCAGTGCTAAACCCATAAGGTGAAATGTTGGAAGTCTCAACCCCCTCTCCATGTAGCAGTATAAACAGAATCACATTTTATTAAGAGTTGAAGAGAAAAGATAAATTAATTTTAAGTAGCCTTATGAAAAAATTAAATGGTGAAGGACATGAATCTATAGAGCCACTAAAATGCAGATGGTATCTTAAAGGATCCCCAGAAAAAATATATACAGGGAAAGATAACATTCCTACAGACCAGAGAATGATGCTGGTTGGCTCCTAGTTTCAGAGCCATTCTGATGTAAAGAGATCCCAATTTCCATAAAACACACAAGAAATGAACTTGCATTAATCACCAGGGACATAAATGACACTTAAATAAACATGTGTCATTAAAATAACAGTCTTAAAACATTATTCTAAATAGACATGCTACCTGTTCCTTAAGGTGATCTGATGCCTGAAGCTGTTTTTGTGGACTTTTTCCTAGCTTCCTTTAGACTTTCCCCCCCCTCTTTTTCAATGCTGAAGAGATTCCTACTTTCTTCCCAATCTCCAAGTTCTTGTTCCATTTCGCTCAGAGTTCTGATTGTACTTTCCCAAAGAACAAAAGCTCTCCCACCCAGAAAGAAAGGGGATGGTGAGGTTGAATTTTGCTTTTTGAAGATATCGATTCACACATCTGAGTTGGCAGCATGCTGCTTCACAAAAGGAACTAGCAGGAGGCTGTGATGGTGGGGTTTTGTGTAGCATGCCCATTGTTTAATGAAGATAACACACATGTTATTTGATTTTTTTCCCCCTTTCCCCAAATTACACCTCTAATCTTGCTTAGTATTTGACTCTGGCCAAGCAATGAATAAAATGATATTATTTAAGAAGACCCAAGGATGACCTTTTCAACCTAAGGTTGTCCAAACATCCTCTCAACCCCCACATTGGCATGGCATTGTGGAATTTCAATAAGACAATGGGCAGATTTAAACAGAAGGATATTTGTGTTAGCTGTATTTGGCAAGTCCTCTTGACAGTTTAGTGAGTAAGCAAATATCCAGGTTCTCTGACTATTCTTCGTTTATGCCCAGAGGAAAAGCCAGTAACCAAACCAGACACTCAACTCTCTAATGTATATCCTGCATTGTCTATAATATAACCCTCTTAATTACCATTAAGAGGCTTAACCCTTAATCACTATTTTCATAATTGTAGTTGCACATTAGCATCTCTTGCTAAATACACCCTTCCTCTCACCTCCCAATATTCCCTATCTGATTGGTTGTCCTCTCTATCTACCCTTAAAAATCTTCCTTCTCATCTTTCTTTTCAACAAGAGACTTTAAAAATTAGGAACTGAGGCAGTGTGAGAATCAGTCAGGGCAACGCTGGATCTCAAGAAAGCAACCTGTGAACCTACCTGAAGATGCAATCTTCAGACATCAAAGTCTTCATCACAGCACTAAGAAAGAATACTGTAGATAAGAAGGAAGAGACAAACATAGAGTGAATACAAATAAGTGAACTTTCTTTTTTCTTTTCTTTGCTCATTGTGTTAATAGTCAATGCTAACATTATATTGTTGCTTTATTTTTGCAATATGTTGATATTTTATTTTGTTTAGAAATATAAGTTTTTTGCTGGTATGCTCAACACAGGGGCTCAGGGGAAAAGATTTAACATCCTAGATTATATGGGAAATTCGATAATAACTTTTGTACAAAATTCCCATTGAATTATTGTCATAAACTAGTTTTCTCAAACATCAGGCATTTATACGATTAAGAGGATTAGAATTTTTGGGACATATGAGATTGAATACAGATGGTGTAAAAGATAAATATTTTTGGCAAATAGTATTTTACATATTTTAGGTATTTTACATATTTATAGTATTTTACAGCAGGAACATATAAAACAAGGGGGCTTGCTTTATCTATTTAAACCTAAGTTAGATTTTACAGTTGAAAAAATAATGGATCATAGGATGGGAAGTTTATTTTTGTTCAAGAGAAATTGGAGATGAAATTGTTTACATATGGTTCAGTATAGTCTCTGAATAAGGGCCAGATTTGGAAGCAAATGAAGCAGTTATTAAAATTTGGTATGAAAAATCAGATATTGGGAGAGGACTAAATGTGTACAGTATACAGGTGCTAAGCAGAGGAAAGTCGATATTTTAGAATAATTCAAAATTGTTAGCAAATAGACTGAAAAAACAAAATAAAAAGGTACATTAAATCAGTACAAAATTCTTAAGGAAAAATTATTACTGATGCAAGCAATATTAATGCTGAATTTATTTAAGTTATATGCACCAAACAAGCCCACATTAGAGGAGGCTAATAATTGCTTAGCTAAATTGGAATTGCCAGAACTGACAATAGAGGATACTCAAGTTTTAGACGCACCTTTTGGCAAATCAGAAACAATTTCAAACATTTGAAAAATGGAAAATCACCAAGTCCAGATGGGTTCTTTGGAGAATTTTATAAATTCTAATTCCAGAGGTTTTATCAATATATAATCAATTGCAGCAGAGAAAAGATTTTCCAACATCTTGATGAAGTTCTAAGATCATACTTATTTTTAAGCCAGGCAAGAACTCACAAGGGTTGCTTCTTATAACTCTATTTCATGCTGGATGCAAATTATACATTATATACTGAACTGTTAGCTAACCATTGTTAATTACAGTATACCAAAAATTATACATCCAGACCAGTCCAGATGTATTCCAAAAAGAAACTTATTTAACTTAGTCAGAAAATTATAATTTATAATATATTTTTGTAAGAGTAATTCAGTTTACTTATCTATATGTTGTCTACGTATATTGAAAGTTCACATTTGTAAAAACTTGTGCAAAAAGATTAAATTTGACCATAACTTTTAGAAAATGAAAAATCATGAATCTAACCCTACACAAATACAAATATAACAAATAAATATGATTCTTTGGATTTTCTATTTTTAACAGGGACTAAACATTATCCCCACTTGTTTAATTTAGATATAGAAATGTTTGCAATAGTGTTACAAATGAATAACCACTTCTAAGTGAATAGAGAGGCAAAAACTATTTATTAAGTTAAATGTATTTGCAAATGATATAATCCTTGCTCGTCCAAAATCAATACATTATATTAAATATACTGTATATTTTTAAAAGAGTTCACACATTTAGCTATAGTGGTGGGTCTATCACTTAGTTATAAAAAAAATCTCAGATCTTTTAATTTCCATCTATATTTCCCAAAATATAGTAGTAATGATAATACTATCTAGCAGTCTAGAAACATTTTCAGAACTGAAATATTTTTAATATCTAGGTGAAATACATATTAAATTTTTCTAAAAACCTTTAAAAGTTATTTAACATTAACAATTGTCTAGTATAGAAAAAAATAAGGATATGATACACTGGATATAATACATTAAGTTATCTTAGGCCAAATTGCATCATTTAAAATGATGGTTCTTCCTAAACTGACTTTATTCCAAACACTCCCTGTGGACCACTTGGGTCAAATCATAACAATTTGCAAAAAGATAAAAAATAAAGTATTTTGCCTTAAATCATCACCCTTGAGAATTAATAGAAAAACATTTTATGTAGATCTCAGAATATAGAAGGATGAGCAATACCATATTTGAAAATGTGTTATCAAGCAGCCTAATTGGAGCATTTCATTCCATTAATTTTGGAAAATATGATGAAACGGTAGATGAATAAAGAAAATATTTTGTATAAATAAACATGTAAGATCTTCCTCCTCCCAAAAAAATCTCTGTAAAGTGAAGAAATTTAATAATTAACCTAGTGAAGTTATTTATTTATTTATTATTCAAATTTAATTACCGCTCATCTCCCCCAAAAGAGGGATTCTGGGTGGTTTACAATAAAATCAGGCTCCAAATATAAACATTAAAATCTCATAAAAACAACGATATCACAATTATTATAAAATACAATAATAAATATAAAATCCAAGAAGATATAAAATCCAAGCTGGTGAGAGGGACTCTAGGGTGTGAGCCACCCCCAAGAATGATTATTCACTTTTCCGCCCCAGGCAAGATGGCAGAACCAAGTCTTCAGGGCCTTCCGGAAGGTGAGGAGTGAAGGGGCCTGCCTCACCTCTGGGGGCAAGATGTTCCAGAGGGCAGGGGCCACTGCAGAGAAGGCCCGTTTCCTGGACCCCGCCAGATGGAATTCTCTTACGGACGGGGTCCGCAACATGCCCTCTCTGGATGATCGGGTGGGGTGGGCCGATGTAATGGGGATGAGACGGTCCCTCAGGTAACCTGGCCCCATGCCATGTAGGGCTTTAAAGGTGATAACCAACACCTTGAATTGGACCCGGAAGCAAACTGGCACGCAGTGCAGCTCGCGCAGCAACGGTGTTACATGTGCCGACCTAGGGCCACCAAAAATGGCCCGCGCAGCTGCATTCTGGACCAGCTGAAGCTTCCGGATAACCTTCAAGGGTAGCCCCATGTAGATTGCATTGCAGTAGTCTATATGGGAGATAGGGCATGAGTGACTGTTTGGAGGGTTTCTCGTTCCAGGAACAGGTGTAACTGGTGCACAACCCAAAGTTGCGCAAAGGCCCTCCTGGCCATGACTGCCACCTGCTCTTCAAGCAGGAGTCGTGAGTCCAGGAGAACCCCCAGATTACGCACTGAGTCTGTCTGGGGCAGTGCAACTCCATCCAGAACTAAGGATGACAATTTCCTGGAAGATGAAGCGCCATCAATCCACAGTTTGTAAGTTATGATACAATTTCTTTGTTAACTTGTCTAATTAACTTATACCCAGGGTTTTATAATCAGGATAGAACACGTGAAACTGTGGAAAGAGAAATTTCTACAAAGAATAAAGGATTTTTATAAAGATTCTGTAATTTACAACAAGGACATGGTAAAGCAACAGTTATACTGTAAAGTGCTATTGATAATTTAGTCACAGATAAATTCATTTTTACAGACAAAGAGGGTGGTGGAACATATTGTATTAGTCACCAACTATACCATTTTGAGAAATTAATTATTAATTATTTTGCACAACCCAAAGGTATAATATCAAAATTTTATTTATATTTGTTGGTAATAGATATAGGGAACCCTACATTAGGCTTGTAACAAAGATAGGAATCAGACTTAGGCAATCAGTTCAGTGATACATAATGGCAACCCTTGTGGAGAATGCTGGGGAATTCTTTTTTGCTTCAAAGCAAGAATTATATTTTAAGCCCTTGTAAGTATCTCACATATAATACATGATTAGTCTATGAAGTGCTAGAGAGTTGTAATCAAACCAGGACATTTAGCTGTCATCCATATTTCTGCAGTCCTGGGACCTAAGAGATAAATCATGATTTTACATATGAGACCATATCTGTGCTACGAAAGCCAGAAAGGACTAGATGACAGCAAAGAGGCAGAAAACCTCACCATTTTGCTGCCATTTAGTGGCCATCCAGAATTTCACAGCCCAAATCTGGTAGCCCAACTTATTGTACAAAGCAATTCCTGAAGCACTAACTGGCCAAATGTGAGTTGCAAAAGAAATTAAGAGCAATTTATGATGGATGTGTATGTGTTCGCTGCATTTTTTAATTTGTAGTAGAGTATAAATCTAGAAAGCACTTTGATAAAAGAGACATATGTATGTTGCTATGTATGATAATCAATAGCAATAATTGCTGAGACTGCATGGTAGAATCTTGGCCAATAGAGTCCCTGAAATGATATGGTGCTGCAAAATTCTTATCTCTGACTTCAGCTCCTAAGATATCCTTGGTATGTCTTGTTCCAAATGAAGTACAGGTATAACTACTGAGCTTCCAGCTTTCCAGCTGGCTATGTTCTGTATGTAACACCACTCCAGTCTACACAAAGTGAAGCCGGATCAGTTTCCTTCCTCTACTCAGACTATATTACTTCCCCTTAAATACCTATCCTATGGTACTTTCTCAAGTTCCATATCAGGTTCACGTTGCTGTCTTTTTCACCTTAACTGGCCTTGCCAGTTTCACTTCTGCCATGCCCTTATTTCTTAGTTCTTCTCCTATTGACCTGCTTTTCCCACCAACCCATTTAATTCATCTAAGATGGTTAGGTGCAACTGTTTATCTGACCAATGACAACTTCAACTATCAGGAAAATAATGACATAATACATTTGCTTGTGTGTGTGTGTGTGTGTGTGTGTGTGATATGATATGATATGATATGATATGATATATGATATGATATGATATGATATGATGATATGATATGATATGATATGATATGATATGTGAACCCTGCCATTGGGGTTTGTAAGCCATAGATCTCAGCTTAGTCTAATTATGAATCCAGACATTGTGACTTTTGTGGGTAAGCAGCCTTTTGATGGCCAGTGATCCACTTAATATTTCTAGGGATAATAGTTTCAGTCCTGGGCATGGAACAGAAACTGCATTGGTTCCTTTTGTGGATGGCCTACAATGGGACCTGGATGGAGGGCAGTTGTTCTAGTCCTGTTAGATCTCTCAGCATGATATCCTCTGAACTGCCTGCTACTGGTCCTTCTTAAGCAGGAGGTTCCAGTCAGTAGTGATGAAGGAAGAGAGCCTCAGACCTTAGCCACTCTGACATGGTGTGCTACAGAGTTCAGCCCATCTTATTTAACAGTGACATGAAGCCTCTGGGAAAGGTCATCCATTGGTCATCTCTGCCTAGGCTGAACAAGAGATGCAATGGACATCCTTACCTGCATCTGGAAGCTCTTAGAGACTGAATAGGTCAAAACAAGCTTAAGCTGAACCCCAACAAGGTGGAGTGGCTGTTTGTTCAGAAACATTTGCCTTCTAAAAAGTTCCAATTTTGATTCTGGGTAGAGCCAAACTCCTCCTGAAAGAGCTGGTCTGGGGTTCTCTTGGACTTGGTGGAGGCTGTGACCAGGGAACTTTCACCCATCTTCAATTGGTGCACTTGATGCAGCCAGTCTTGGAGCTGAAGACTCTGCTTAAGTCACTTGTGCCCTCCATCATCTTGAGGTTGGATTACTGCAACACAATGTAGTTTGGACTGACCTTGAAGAATACTCTGAAACTTCAGTTGATATAGAATATGGTAGCTTGTGTTCTGACAAGTACAATTCTGTTCTGTTCAGCAGAATAGCAGTTCTCCATTAGTTGCTGCACCATGGTTATTTATAGCTTTTCAGGTACAAATCAGAGTGTTGCTTATTACCATAAAGCCCTTTTGGTTTAGGTCCTTCATGACCATCTGCTCAAAGGAGGCAGCTAATTTTCCTAATCAGCCACCCAAACTATAGGGCCATGAGATGGCACTATAGAATTAATTTCATTTTTATCACTTTCATTCTTTTACTTGCCAGTAAAGTGCACAAATCATGGAAACCCTACAGTATGGGTCTCACACACTAGGGTTGGGAGGAAGGTGTCAAGTGAGGAGACCACCTGGAAGACAGATAGTGGCAGCATAACTACCGAGCAGCTATACCTAGGCAGAAAGTCAGGAGATGTGTGTGTAGACTCAGAAGACTTCTGGAAGAGAAGGTTTGAGATCTCCAGACTTTCATCTTGTGGGTTTAGCCCTGCTGCTACAAGAGTTACATAACAGTCTACAAATACCTAAAGGACTGCCAGGTATAAGACGGGCAAATGGGTTCTCTGTTAAAACAGAGGGCAAAACAAGGATTAACAGGCTGAAATTAAAAGAAGGGATAGAGATGCAGGCTGAATATTAGTTTCATGGTGGAAAGGGATGTTAAGAAATAGAGCAGTCTGCCTAGAATGGTGATGTTGATCTCCCCGTTTACTGGAATTTTCAAACAGGCTAGATGGCCACCAGTCAGGAAGAACTGAGGGCATTGGACTAAGCAGTTTACAAGGTCCCCTCCATTTCATCCACTCTGTGATTTGCAAAATGTAAATGCTCTTCCCAACCTCTCCAGAAGTTCCTAATTTGACAGTATCTCTATTCTCAGAATGCATCAAATCTTCACAGGATTAGCATCTCTTCCTTTTACAGAATTCCCGGTTTTGTGCACTAACCCCATACAGCAGAAAGGCTACTCATTTGCCACAAATACAAGCAGTGCCATAGCAAGAGGACAAAAGAAACTATTGGAGAGGTGAAAAGTTGCTGCTTTATTTCCTAAATCCTCATAATCCTCCATCTTTCAGTCCACAGTTGAAGATTACTGAAAGAAGTTCAAGCCATTTCCAAATGTTACACATCTATATTTGGTATCTATATTTGCTGATATCCAGCAGCAGCAATAACAGGAAGAAGAAAAAAAGGTTGATAGGACTGAGAAATAGATGATGCACACAGTAGATTTACTAATAGGAAGAATGAAATAAAAGTCTGCCATTTTAATGGTCTCGGTCTCAGCATGTGAATTCCAGAATAGCTACTTCACGTTTTCTTTGTAAAGCACAGATCAGGTTTTGAGCTGCCAGACTCTAATTAACATCAACAGCTACAGCAACAATTAATTCATTGATCCCGGCAAAGGCCTTGTGCTTCAAACATGTGAAAGTTGTGCAAATTATTTTTCCCCATAGTAGTAGGTGCTGTTATGGGATCAATTTCTGGACCACAAGCCAAAATACAGCTTTTTGTTAAGATGTGATCCATAGAGAGAGGTTTTTTTAAAATTTCTTTTGTTTGAAACCTTTTTATATTCTCCTTCTTCCATTCTGAACTTCAGGATAGTATCATACCATGTCTGCTGGTATGCCCTCCACCCCCTCATCCCAACTTTTTATCTTAAAGGGGATCTGGCCTGTTGCCGTCAAAGCACAGCACCAAGGTACAAGAATGCCAATTGGTCCCATATAGGATCTAGGCACTTTCAAAGAAAATTTAAATGGTGACTGGCTTTGGCCCCATATTATTTTTGGAAGTGTGTGCTCCTGCCACAAGGGAAAATAATATAATATAATATAATATAATATAATATAATATAATATAATATAATATAATATAATATAATATAATATAATATAATATAATATAATATATAAGTATAGTACAGTACAGAACAATTTAAATAAATGAAATTTGGGTTGGTAAAGGCCAGAAGGAAGGCAATGTGCAAGCTCATCAATTTGCCTTTTGGTGAAGGATGTTTTTCAACTGTCCATATCCAGTTTGTCAGCCACTTTAGGAATAGGAATGCTCCTCCCCCATAGCAGCCATTTTGCAAGGCACCATCAAGGGCTCTAAAAATTCCCAATGTGCCAAAGCATGCAGGTTGACATTTTGTTTTACTGATATATGTACGGAATGTTGGTAGATGAAATCTATCGTATAGAATCTTGTAAACTAGGGTTAATTATTTTCCTGGAATAAATATGTATCAATTTCCCCCCCTCTGGGAATTCAAGGCAGTCTACATAGTACTTCCCCTTCCCAATTTTTCCATACAGCTAAAACCCTGTGAGGTAGGTTAGCCTGAGGGAAAGAGTGATAGGCTTCCATGGCTGATGGTAGACTTCAGCCTGAGTCTCACCGGTCCTAGTCTAAACCCATAACTACTATACCATCCTGGGTTTCTGGCTTTTCAGAAAGCCAGGTTATCATATTCAGCAGATAGTACTGAGGTTGGGTTAGAACTTTTTCCACCCTTTCTTCCCTAAATAAGACTTTCACCCACATTATGTGAAAAATGGGGATACATTTTGATAATAGTTGTAGTCCAGAGCTACAGAAGGAAGGGAAAGCTATAATAGTACACAGGGAGGAAAGATCCCCCAAAGAGTAGCAAACACATAGCAAAATCAGCAGCCCATCAAAGAAAATAACAAGTGACTAGCATCTCTGTCTTCTCTAACAGCCTCCCTTGGAGATTAAAAAAAGAAATCAAGAGTCAGGATCCAGAAAATATGCTGAAAAATCTCCCTCTATAAAAGTGGTGGAGGATAACATAAGAATATAAGCTTTCCTGGGCAGGAACATCAGCATTTGCTAATCAACACTGATCAGCATTCCATGAGGAAAAAAAGCCATTCTATGCTGGTGAATGTTTATCCTTCTTAATGCAAGCAGATGTTTCCTAATGCAAGCAGATGTGATGGAGACCTAGGTTGTGATAGAAGAACGTGCAAGATGAAGAAGGTAGAATAAATAGGCAAGGCAGTATTCTAGTCCAATTTGCACAGCCAACTCTAGGCAAAGTATCACTCTCCAACAGAAGAGTATATACGTATGTAGCTTAAGGTTGAACTGTGGAGTCCTTGGTGCTCTCTGAGCTTGGTTGTTTACTTGCTGACATTCCATTATCAAGCTTGGTTGTTTGCTTGGTGCTGATGTCAGCATTGATGATGTTACCTAGTTTGGTAATGAAACGTCTGCAAGCAAACAACCAAGCTCAGAGAGCGCCAAGGACTCCAAAGTATCACTCTGTTGGGACTGAGCTTTCAAGCTTACATAAACATTGGCACTGCATGATTTATAAGAAATGATAGCACAGTTTAAACTAATTTAGTGTCCATGATCTTTCTTTGTTTCCCTGAAAATATACTGTATGAAAGTATTCTTATTCTTCGATTCATATATACCAAAACAAAAAACAAAAACCATGCCGCACTCCAAAGTCTTAAAAAGGATTATTTGTGGCACACTTAAACAGATAGAGAACATTTGTTGCTGGTTGGTTACTAGCATAGCTTTCACTACCTATGCCCCATTTTACAAAGGCCATCTCTCTTTAGCAAGGCACCCTATATTTGAAGAATGGCTCATTCTGACTTTAAGAAAGGAAAGAAGAAGCTTTATGAAAACTTCAATTTAGAGGAAAGCCATAAAATACCACTTCATTTATTTCTTAATGAAGACTCTTTTCTCCCCTCCATAAATTTCTGGATGATTAGCTTTTAATAAATTATCTCTGATCCAGTCAGTCAAGGGCAGGATTATCTGGATATGTAGCATGAATGTGTCTCTGTGTGTAATAGAAATTGAGTTTGTATTAAGAAATAACTGGGTACACCATCATATACCCAAGAGGCAACTGTCACCCTAAGAGGTAATTGAGTTGCACATAATCATGTAGTTTCACAATTACTGACATCTCGAAGAACAGACTAGTAGGAAAAGCAGGATCATGAATGGGTTTTCATGACATGCTATCCTAGCAATAAAATACACCAAAGAGCCTAAGATCCAGATATTGAAACAGCAGATACTGTTTTTTATTGCTATTGATGTGATTTCAGTTCATAAACCTGATCAAGGTCATGCTGTTGCAATCGATTCTGATTGAGCTCTGGCCACTCATATTGGGTGGGGGAAGAGAGGGAACAGAGCACCCAGACATTTTGTACATCCAACAGTGCAGTGCCCAAGTTTTAGCTTAGCCCTTTTTTCCAACCAAGTTCGTTGTTTGTGCTGCAGCAGCTTTTCTGGAAGAGGAGTAACATCTCCATGAATAAATTAGGACCTTGATAATGGTGGCAGCTGCCTCAGCCATACTGCCAAACACAGTGGGGATGGGCCACGACTGGCACTGGGCGGGGAGAGAGATTGGCACCAATGTGCTAAGAGCCAGCTCCAATCTGGCACCTGCTATTGCTTGTTACTGAATTATGCCAAAATAATATTTTTACAAAACAATGCAAGAGGTTCTGCACTACAATTCTTAGACTTCAGAATCTCAGCACACTGAAGATTACTTGGTAATCAAATTTTAAAGACTTTAATATAATATGATTATTGGATTGGGATTATTATATTCACTTAATTTATCAAAAATTCAGTGACAATTAGGAATTTTCTGATGCATTACCCTTTTGTCTGTCAAAGATGTAGTCAACATAAATACAACAGATATTAGACTACTAAGTGAAAATGTACTGTTATCTACAAGATCGTATACGTTTTGACTCACTTGTTGTTTTCAATGGATTGCAATACAATATAAGTATAATTTAAAATTTCTGATGCATCATACTAACTCCAAACTTATTGCAGTATAGGGAAAATTCTGGCAAGCACCCAACTTTTGATCATGTGACCATGGGGGCACTGCAATGGCTGGAACTTCAAGGACCAGTCATAACTACCATTCGTTCAGTGATGTCATAACTTTGAACAGTCGCTGAACCAATGGATGTAATTTGAGGACTATCTGTACTTAACATATCAGTTAATATAAATAATTAACATTTCAGTAGGCATTCAAAATTCATATTGAATTTGTAGGCAAGAGATAATAAAAAGACTACTGTAAAATAGAAAACAGATTAACATTGTGTGGGAATTTTGAAGAAACAAAGTTAGCCTTTAATGAAGCCACCAGAATTTTCCCTATACTGTAATAAGTTTGCAGTTAGTGTGATACTAATTAGATAGAAAACACACTAGATTTAATTTGATTTGAATTCTTTATGAAAAGGCTTTTACTGAAAATTTTAATAATTAACTTAAACGAAACAATAATTCAGTATTCTTGCAAATGGTATTTGCTTGCATCAAACTTTGTTGTATGATTTAAGTAATCTAAGGTAATATTAATATATTAAGAATTTTAAAAATTCAGCCTCTTTATTTCAATTACAAAGCAAATTACGTATGTGTGCTCTCTCTCTCTCTTCAAACACACACATACTCACATACACACACGTGTGCATGTGTATTCAGGTCTATGCTTTGGCACACCAGTGGTTCATTGTAGAAGAAGTCTATGAGAGACAATCATTCCCTGCTTGAGATACATTTAAAAACTTCCAGAATACAAATGATGTTCACATTCTGTGTTTATATTCTCCTATAAAGTGCAGTTTCTGGAATTATATATATTATGTTTCTGGAATTGTGTATATTTGGATTCTTTTTTTCTACTGTTGGCTGAATAAGATTTACTTTTTTATTTTAGAATAAGCATATACAGTAGAGTGTTTATACATATGTCCCAATGAAGGTCTTTGGCCCCAAAGACCTAAAACTTCATACAGTTAAATATCATTTTTAACTTTTCCCCCCCATTCGTCTCATTGCTATTCTTTGCACTTTGGGACATTTTGTTCCTTCTTGTTCACTCAACAATAGAGATATTTTGGTTTCCTTTTTTTTTTTTTTGTATGGTTCAAAACACATTCATTTTTATTTCTGAGTGGTGGTTGAGCAACCGTGAAGACAACAATAATGGCATGGCCTATTTTCTAGGACTTCCTTCAGAGAGGAATAATTGCTGCATATATTTCTTCAGAACCCTCTAAGACAATTGGGGATCACTATTCATATATGGAAAACAAACTATGAGAAGCATAATCAATATTAATAGTTTTCATATACAATTAAATAGGCAATTTATATTGCTAAGCGAATTAAGAAATAAGCACCACACCCACATTCAGCATTATAGAAAACAAAAGAAAGTTTGATGGCAACAGTCCAGAAACTTAACTGAAAGTCAGAAAAGGCATCAGGGCAATAGCAAACACCCATTCACAAAAAAGGGAGGCATTCAAAAATGCAAGGGGAATTCCCCCCTCCCTGGGTGCTGCTTTGCCTCCCACTTTCCATTTTCTAAGAGCCCTCCTCAAGTAACACATGCCAGATATGTTGGTTTGCAAATCCCCTGTAGGCTGAAAATTCTGAAATGTGGAGGGTCAGTGTGGTGTTTCTTTATGAGTGAAAGTGGTGAATGTGGTGAGTTCTATACACTTGCATAGAGAGGGTGATCAGCTTTGGAACTTTTAGTGAACCTTGAATTTCATAGGGTTTTTTGCTCGATGGACTAATAAGTCTATCACTTTGTGCATGAAACAAAGACACAGACACATATACATATATTTGTACAGAATTCAAGCAGCATTTACATAGATGTAAAGGGACTGATGAGAAACAGAATATGTAATTGACAACAAAGGTCTCTGCAGGGCAAAATAAAAACAGTCAAAATGACAGCCATGACCATACGATCAAAGCCCTGCTGCTTTTTACACGTCACTTGCATACTTAATTGTATGGTTGCAGCTACCATCTTGAATGCTTTTCACTCCCTCTGGATGCCCCTGATTAATAGTGAGAACAAATGAAATGTGTCACCTATTCTGTGAGCTACTGTTCTGATAATTTATTCATAATTCACTGTAGCTAATTTATAAGTCTGCATCCATGCTTTGAAAATGATTTGTAAATACTTTAGACCAGGGTTCCTCAACCTTGGCAACTCTAAGCTGTGTGGACTTCAACTCCCAGAATTCCCCAGCCAGCAAAGTTGTCAAGGTTGAGGAATCCTGCTTTAGAGCTCAGAGGACTGCAGAGGACTCTGCTATTCATTAAAGCAGCCTGACCTTCTTCAAGCTTCACCCAAGATGAAGCTTTCTTAACTACTGAGAACTTTCAGCTCACTCTGCCCCCTCTGATAAAAGGAAACAAGCAACTCAGGGCAATTCCTTGGGAATTTCTGATATAGAAGCCATTCCAGAAGTATTAACCTTTTGCATTTTTATCCTATTGACTAGGAGTAGAGACAGCAAGCAAGGAACTTCGTCTTTGTTCTCTTTGTCTCTGCTTAGATTTCCCCTGATATTACCCAAATACCACTTACTGTTTCACCTAGGAAAACACATGGAAAATCCCAGCTTTGTACATAAATGTGATACAGGCCTCTCTTTTGGCACCTACTTTCCCCCCAGACTTAAGCTGGCTGGGTGACCATGGGCCAGTCACTCTCTCTCAGCCCAACTCACCTCACAGGGTTGCTGTTGTGGGGAAAAGAGGAGGAGGAAGGAGTATTTGGTATGTTCGCCGCCTTGAGTTATTTATAAAAATAATAAAGGCGGGATAAAAATAAATAAAATAAAATAAAATAAATCTCCCCCATTCACCCAAGGTTGCCCACCTCAGTGCCAGAGAATTGGAAAATGAAAATGCGAAAACCAAATATGGTTTGTATTTATCATCCAGAACAGTGTTTCTCAACCTTGGCCTCAGAGGATGCAACATTTTAATAGGTGATAGAAAGGCTGTCCTAATTTCTAGGAAAAAATGAAAGAGAACAGCAAGAGATGCCTTTCTTTGATCACTCAGAACTAGAGCAGCAACCTCAAACCATTCATGGATATCTCTCTTTGATTACATGTGGTGAGAATATGAGAAGCTCCTAGCAGCAAATAAAATTGAAAAATTATTATTTACAATTTTTTTCCAAAAGTATTTTTAGACCAGAGCCTTCTGCTAATTAATTTTATACTTCGCCCAAGCAAGATACCTGAGTTTGCTGCTTACATATGGCATGTTTTCAAGCACCAGCTCATCATATTAACACTTTTTATTTTAAGGCATATACTTCAAACATTTAAAGGTAGTAAATAAAATAAAACGATTTGAAGAGGCCCTTAAGTGCATTGTCTTTAAAAAGCATAAGAACTGTTAGTCTATTATAAAATCTTTGTCTCTGGAGCAGCAAAGTCTTGGCTAATTAGAGTTACCAGGAAGCATCACTAAATACAGAATTTCAGGATTCTCAGAGCAAGAGGCACCAGCGATACTGATAGTTCTAACTAGCCTGCAATATTCCCAGCTGACTTTTGTGGCCCTGTGAATAATATTCAGTATTTGTGTTGAGGCAGAATTCATATACACCTTGCCCTCTTATATGTTTCCTGATGGAAAAACCTGGAAATGAAAGTTAAATTACAATAGGCTGAAATGGAGTGGATCAGCCAAGGCATCACAAAGATTATTTTATACCAAAAAGCATTACCTGAATCCTAAATGTAAAATTAGTTAGATGACTTACTATTTCCGAAGCCTACGTAGGACATATTGGTTTTAGCTGGCTGTACCAAAGTCTGGGTAGGCAACCTGATGGCCTAGAATGTTTTGGAGCACAATTCCAATCATCCTTGTCACTACTCATGCTATGTGGAGCTTATGACCTGGTGGTGATGATGATGACAGGGCTGGGGCATCTGCTGCTTATTGTTTTTCTAGAGCCCACAGAGATCATCTTTGGAGATCTAGGATCTGTGGTTGTAGTCCAGGAGAAAGGAGGATCTCTCATACTAACTCTGAATCTACTGTATTGAGACAGTCAATCTTTGAGCAGTATGAAGCACTACTATTAAATCTGCAATTGTACTTGCAATGCCCATAACTGGCCACTTGGGGGCACAAGATCTTCTAATCTAAAAGAAGTAGAAAAGTATTTGCTTTTCCCCTTCTGAGTAGATATTTCCCGGAAAAGGCAGGAAATGGTTTATTTCTACAATGCCAGACTTTATAGGATTGAAGCTGCAGTAATATAAAAGCCAAATAAGTTTTAAGAAATAAACAGGATGGAGGAGAATATTAACCAAAATCATATTTAAATTAAATTGGAACTATTGGGTTGGGCCAGATACTACGTTCTTAACGTTCAAATATCAGAAATGGCAGAAATAATCAAGCACAGCAAAACCTAAGGCTAAAAGCTCTAGGCCAGAGTTTCTCAACCAGGGTTCCGTGGAACCCTAGGATTCCGTGAGAGGTCACTAGGGGTTCCCTGGGAGGTCATGATTTATTTAAAAAATTATATCAAATTTGGGCAACTTCACATTAAAGAGGTAAGTTTCATTCTTTATTTTTAGTTTAAGAACACTGATAATGCATATCTATAGGCCTACACATGAAACAAATATAATAATTTTGTGTGGTGGATTCTGGCGATGCTGCTGGTTGCCAGGGAGAGAATGCATTCTAGACAGATAAGAGGCTTCATAGCCCAGACACTGTTGCTGGGATGGTTAAAAGGTTCAAGGTAGCTCTGCCCTAGAGCCCTTCTTTGGGTTATTTTCCCTTAGGTTAGTGATTAGCCTTAGTCTGGCAAGATTCTGTCTACAGTATAAAGTGAGAACAATCAAGAACTAGAGTTGAATGACTGGCTCAGTGTGGCTCCTAGCCTGGTTTCCTGACATTTTGTAACTTCTGGCCTATATTTGAGCCTGAAGCTGCAGGGGTTCCCTGAGGCCTGGGAAATATTTCAAGGGTTCCTCCAGGATCAGAAAAGTGGAGAAAGGCTGCTCTAGTAGATATACTACTGTTTTTTGAAAGTCTAACAAAATAAGTCAGTAGGATGTAGTTAATGAAGCGTTTACTTTTCCTCCTCCTCTTCCTCCTCCTCCATCCTTTTGGGGGGGAAGGGGATAACATGTTAGTATCTTAAAGAATCCTATCTCATTACTTGTATTTCAGATCCCAAGTAACGTTTCTTCAGGAAGAATTGTTTATCTTGTTCAGCAGCTCACTAATCCTATACCCTGAATCTGAGCCCAAAGCTGGAAAGGAAGCTGTAGTACTCTAAGGCATAGATATCTAGGGAAGCCCAACCCTGATTACAGTCCAACTGTCCGCTATAGTAGAAAACCATAAGAGTAAATTACAGTGTTTTAGTATATTTATGGAAGCCTATTTTCTGGATATATATATCCAGAAAATGTATCTGAATACACAGATACAAGTCATGCAGCTTAATAAAATAATAACTTACTTTGAGAAGATAATTCGTAATTTCTAAAAAGTCAACAAATAAAATAACTGTTTACAATACTTTATAAAGACAATGGCCTATTAGAATTTAAAATTCAATAGAACATTGACTGGATAGTACTGTATTAAATCTAAAAAAACCTTATACATTGATTGACCCAAAGTGATTGACCCACAAAAAATTTCATGTTAGGGAAAATTTGTAATGAGAAGGTAAATAAAAGTGCTAGTAGTGCATTGCCTTTAAATTGTGATTCTTGAGTGGATTTGGAATGTTGTATACAACTCTGCTTGATATTGGCCACTTGAAAAGGGTGCATGAAACAGCAGCCAAAGGGATCAAGAGGCTGGGAGGGGGGGACACTGTAGAAGGAAAAGTTACAAGAATATTCTGTAAGCTTATGACTTCTAGTTCCCTGCAATGCCTTCTAGACATTAACCTCGCTGGCTGGTTATGAGGGCAGTTTTGGAGAGCACCAATTTAAATTAGACTGGACTATATTTGAGGATATTTATTTCAGAGGGAAAAGATAAGGAGGTACATGATAGAGATGTGTAAAATAAACAAGAAGGGTGAGAAGAAAGTCAGAGAGGAAGATTTTTATCCCTTTTTCAAATTCTAAAACCATGAGTCATTCAATGAGACTGCATGGTAGAAGTTTCAGGATCAATAAAAAGAGATTATGCACACAGTGCAAAATTAAACAAGATGTACTGGTGACTATCAACCTTGGCAGCTTTATGGGAGGGATTTTGGATGGCATCACTAGGTTAAAATCTAGTTCTTAATTTGGGGTATTTAAACAGTCTCAAGTAATATCATAGGAGAGTGGAGTAAATGAGCTTTCCCTAATCTAACAGAGTTTGATTGGTCTTCAATTCTCATCAAGAGCATCTGCAGGAGAAGTTAAAAATTCAAAATGGTGGCTGAAAATGGCAATTCCCTTTTAGTGTTTCACATGTATGTAAAACATAAGTAGAAAAAAAAAGGGTGGGTCCCCAATTGTACAGTCATGGCCACCATCATGATATTCCACCCTCACCCCCAATGTCCCTGACTTTCATAATCTCAAAAATGGGGAAAACTGTTTTAGTTGTGTATATGGAGTCCTTGGTGCCATCTGAGCTTGGTTGTTTGCGTGCAGACATTTCTTTACCCATCTAGGTAATATCATCAGTGTGAGTGAGTGTGGAGTTTCCTCCCTATTTATACAGTATACAGTAGCTTGCTCTGCCAGTGTTGGTAGGGTGTGGTTTTCTGGCAGGCCAAGCTACTGTATATAAATCGAGCAGACACCCCACACTCACTCACACTGATGATGTTACCTAGACAGGTAATGAAACATCTGCAAGCAAACAACCAAGCTCAGACAGCACCAAGGACTCCACAGTTCAACCCTGAACTCCATATATTCCCTTCTATTGGAGTTGTGGATATGGCTTAATCAAACTGGTCTTATAAGGGTAACTGTTGTTATTTCAGAGTTTAGCCTAGAAGTGAGGATTTGGAGGAGAAGAGGGAGTGTTAGCTTTCGCCCATGTCTTCTTAAGCATTATAAAAGGCTTAATGCAATACACAGTCATTGCTTCCTGCAAAATAGGATTGTTATCTCAAGGGACAAACAGTTCTAAAAATATCATGGTAATGTAGGTTGCTCGATTTAATCAAAAGAATTTGGACTCAATTAGTTAATAAATAATAGTCATTTATTTTGCTTTATAATTCCTCTTTTAACATCCTGACTCCCGAGAGTTTGTTAGTTCCCCCGCACTGCAGTCCAGTTTCATGGGCCAAATATAGCAGCTTGGTATCAAGATTGCTGAAAAGTAGCCCAGCAAAGCTGTCTCTTTCCATTAAAAGGTTCTGAAACTAGTCAAGCAATCTGTCTCGGCCAGCTATTATTTCAACCCCTTTGATTAACAGACTGTTAGTACTATTTTCTCTGGAAACGTCTGGTGATGTGTTCTAAAATACAGAAATACCAGCTACAACCAAGGAACCTGCCTGTATGGTCATGTTTGCTAAAATATTCTCATATCTGAAATCCCAAACAACTGGAAGTTATCATCAGAAGTCTGTAAAAATAAAAATAGTAACAACATATCGGTTATTTAATATATCAATGCAAATATAATTTTATGTATTCGTTTATTTATTATTCCATTTGAAAACTTCAGAAATTTGTTCTCCATTAAAACTATCAAAATATCATAGGTATGTGTGATAAGTATCAGCCTTTGCTTGTGGCCTATAAATTGTGTGCACTTATTTCCAAGGTAATTAAATCTGATGACTATGCACGTTTGTACTGAAATTTGCTTGTGTGTGTGTTTGTATGCATGTGCACATGCACATTTTGGTTCCATGAAGTTGAAAGGCTATAAAAATCAAGGCCATATTTCTAAAAACAAAGACCTGATTTCTTAAGCACTTGCTTACCTTTTCCTACTGCTATAAAAAACGATTAAAATATTAGCAATTGGGGTATGTAATTCAAAATTCTGACACAGACTTTTGTAATGAAGAAATTTTATGCATATGCTGCATTCCTGCAACTGATCCAGAATTTCTTTGTGAGAAGCTAAGAGCCAAAGTTATTTAGGAAATACACAAGACTAAGATCAGTCTAGATGCCAAGCTGCTAAGTTTCCAGTCAAGGGACTATGATGTGGACTATGGACACTTTTGCAGTCATTACTAGAGAAAAGGAATTAAACATATTATTTTTATACATTTCAGGGTACAAAATTCAGCCTTACCTTAGGAGGTTTTGTCATAGGCACTACAGACATATACTATGCTTGCCTATGCTAAAACATGCATTTTTATTTTGCAGAATGGCTTGGCTATCTACAGTTGACTTGCCATCCTTAAACATCTCTCTTTTCTTTCATTCACTCCTGTATAATTTATGCTGTGTTGCCATGGCAATTGTTTCTTCTTCTCCCAGACGGGCCAGTTTGGTTGTTTCCTGTCAATCCAGAGTCACTCTAGTTCTGTCATTATAGTGATACTGATATTTGAGAATGCTTTTAGTAGGTTTAAAAAAAAAAGAAGAGGAGAAAGAGGATGAGATATGTTGGAGGGAAATAGTGGAAATAGCATACCCAGCACATCGAAGGATGCCAGGCTGTAGAAGTCTGATTTATTTCTTTGGTGATTTTCTAGTCCACTGATTTCTTGACAACTTTTGGGATGTACTAAATATAGTAATGACTAATAATCTCCTGGGCTTCATTTTGTGCCTTGTTTTAACAAAATCTGGTTTCTACAGCCTAATCTACTGCCCATCAGAAAATAAGAAGCCCATAATTGTTCTGAAATGCATTAACTGAGTACCAATTCCTTCGCAAGCATCATTTTATTGGTGATAGTTCATTTTTTGTCAGTTTACTGAAATATCTATCATCTATCTAACTAGCTGTCTATCTGGGTTACATGCTGCTCCAATTCTGTGCAACACTGAGTGACTTACAATTCCATATTTAATAACAATAAATTATCATAAACCATAACAATAAAAGAGTCAGCTCACACACCATGAAACAACCAAAAAACTCAATTAAAACAGACCTCTGAATGGATGACTTTGCAGATTTGTAAAAAAATAAGTCACCAGTCGGTATACAGCACTCCAAGTTTCTGAACTATTTTCTAGATCAGTTATGAGACAAATATAAACATATTATTTATAGATGGATTTTATGGATTAAAATTGAACATATTTGCACAGATATCTTTTAAAAAACGAGAACACATTCTTTCTAGCAACCAATACCCAGATAAGCAGGGATTAACACCAGAGAAACAATTAGAAAACAATACCCCAATGAAGGAACTTGTAACGATTGCCTAAACCCAAATACTCAGTCTCACAAGCTCGGGCTTAAAGATAACTGATTTATTAAAGGAATAGTATGCAAATACAGAGAAAGCTGAGAATGAGCAAAAGCGCGCCAAATACAAACTTAAAAGCCTTGCTTGTGAGCAGGTCCCGCCCCGTCGCCCGTCAGGACGCTCCCCCTCCCAGGTGCTGGAAGCCGTTAGACGCGCCTGGGAAAGTAACCTTGAACAGGAGCGCAAACCCAAACATGCATTCCAAGCCCTCAAAACAAGGGAGGGCGAAAGAATGGAAAAACCCCGGGTGAAAGAACACGGAACAGAGAATGACATGTGAAACGTTACAATGTTAACCATACATTAGAATGAGAACATGACATATTGCCCCCCCAAAAGAAATTAGGGACCCGGTTTGTCAGGATAGGCAGAGTGAAATTGGGCTACGAGACGAGGAGAATGCACGTCTGGAGCAGCAACCCATTCAGGATGAGGGAAATGTTTCCAGCGGATGAGGTATTGTAGAGTGGAGCGCTGGCGTCTGGAATCGAGGATAGATGTGACCTCGAAGTGTTGCTGGTTGTCAATCATGAGGGGAGGTGGAGGAATGGGTTGTGGATGCCAACGGTCCGACGAGAGGCAGGGTTTGAGTAAACTACAATGGAAAACAGGATGCAAACGTTTAAGGTTGTGAGGTAAATCAAGTTTAAACGTAACAGGGTTGATTTGAGCAACAATTGGAAAAGGACCGACAAATTTAGGACCAAGTTTTTTAGAGGGTTGTGGGGACTTGATAAACTTAGTTGACAAGTAGACTTTATCTCCGACCGCAAAAGATGGTTCCGGGGAACGCTTTGCATCGGCATGGCGTTTGTAGGTAGCCTGGGCATGGTGGAGAGCGAGGAGAATATGTGACCATGAGTCTTTGAGAGAGTCAGCCCAGCCAGCGAGGGTGGCTGGGAGCGGTTGAGGATGAGGAAGTTCAGGAATTGGAACGAATTCACGTCCAAAAACTGTTTTAAAGGGAACTTGACCAGTGGTTTGATGAATGGAATTGTTGTAAGCGACCTCAGCAAATGGGAGTAAATCGACCCAGTTGTCTTGTTGGTAGTTAACAAACGCTCTGAGGTATTGTTCCAATGTAGAATTAACCGCCTCTGTAGATCCGTCCGTTTCCGGATGCCAGGCGGTAGAAAGCGATTGTTTTGTACCCAAAAGTTTCAAAAATGCCCGCCAAAATTGTGACGTAAATTGTGTGCCTCTGTCACTCACCAAACGGGCGGGGATACCGTGGAGGCGGTACACGTGGATGAGGAAGAGGCGTGCCAGCTGTTGTGCGGTGGGGATAGAAGCGCATGGGATAAAGTGGGCTTGTTTGGAGAAAAAATCTTTGACGACCCAAATGACAGTTTTGCGTTGACTAGGGGGTAGATCAACGATAAAATCCATGGAGATATCCTGCCAAGGGACAGATGGAGTGGCCACAGGTTGAAGGAGACCTTGGGGCTTGCCCGGTTTGCGCTTTATCGCCGCACATACAGGGCACGCAGTGACATATTCCTTTAAGTCTTTGAGTAAAGTTGGCCACCAGAATTGGCGGCGAACGAGGTGCAAAGTTTTCACGTAGCCAAAATGCCCAGCTAGCTTGTCATCGTGGCAGCGCTGGAGTATGGTTTTTCGCATTGCTTCGGGTACATAGAGACGATCGTTGCGCCAGGCAAGATCATCGGTGAAAGTTAAAATGTGTCTATTGGTTTGCAACCAAGTATCCGTTTTAAGGTGGGAGAGCAACTGTTGTTGCAAATCGGAGGGAATTGACAAGGGAGGCGGGCGGCTGGAAGGCGGAGCGGCTGGAGGCGGAGTTGATTGCGCTCGGGTCTGGCTGCGAGTCACCGCTGCCAAACCTAATTGTTTGTCGGTCCAGACGGTGCCTTGGACCGTTGGCCCTGGGCCAGCATCTTGGGGTCTGCGCGAGAGTGCATCAGCTAAGAAATTTTTCTTGCCTGGTATAAATTTAAGGGTGAAGTCAAAGCGGTTGAAAAACTCAGCCCAGCGTAGCTGTTTGGGACTGAGTTTTCGACTGGTGCTTAAAGCTTCCAGATTTTTATGGTCAGTCCAGACTTCAAAAGGGTTTGAAGTGCCTTCCAATAGGTGTCGCCACGTCTCTAACGCTGTTTTTACAGCAAAAGCCTCTTTTTCCCAAACATGCCACCTTCTCTCTGTTTCCGTGAATTTGCGAGAGAGGTAGGCACAGGGTTTTAAAGCGCCAGATTGGTCAGCTTGTAATAGAATTGCTCCTATGGAAAAATCAGAAGCATCGACTTGTACCACGAAGGGTTTAGAGGGGTTTGGATGCTGTAAAATCGGTTCTGTGGTAAAGATTTGTTTTAGCGCTTCAAACGCTTGCTGACAGGCGGGAGTCCATTTAAGGAGCGCGCCTGGGTTCTTTGAACGTCGCGTATCCCCCTGTCCTTTAGTTTTTAACAGTTCAGTAAGGGGGAGGGCGATTTCCGCAAAATTTTGGGCGAATGTTCGATAGAAATTAGAGAATCCAAGGAAACTTTGTAATTGTCTCCTGGTACGGGGAGGTTCCCATGCCACGATGGCTTCTACTTTTGCAGGGTCCATTTCAATGCCCTGAGCTGAAATCCGGTACCCTAGGTAATCAATTTGCGACTGATGAAAGGCACATTTTGACAGTTTTGCATACAGCTGTGCTTTTTGCAATTTAGCTAGTACCTGACGCACCAGGTGGATATGTTCTGACATGGTTTCAGTATAAATCAATACATCATCCAAATATACCAGTACCCCCTTAAATAGGTGGTCATGCAAGACCTCATTGATTAGTTGCATAAAAACCCCAGGTGCCCCAGATAACCCGAATGGTAAGACTTTATATTGGAAAGCCCCAAGAGGACAGTTGAACGCTGTCTTCCACTCATCCCCTTCCCTTATGCGAATGCGAAAGTAGGCTTCTCTCAAATCCAGTTTTGAAAAGATTTTGCCTCTGGCCAGATGTGATAACATATCTTTGATCAGGGGCAAAGGATATTTATTTAATATTGAGACCGCATTGAGCCCGCGGAAATCGGTACAAAGCCTTAATGACCCATCCTTTTTTGGCCTGAATAGGACAGGCGCTCCTACCGGGGAATTTGCCGGCTCAATGAAACCTCTAGCTAGATTTTTGTCAATGAACTCCCTTAGCGTGGTAAGCTCTTTGGGAGACATGGGGTATATTTTTGGGTGAGGCAATTTTACATTTGGTAAAAACTCAATGGCACAGTCCGTTTTTCGGTGGGGTGGCAAGCGATCTGCTTCCGTTTCCCCAAATACTTCAGCAAAATCTTGGTACTGATTGGGTAGCCCCTCAAGAGGTTGAAGCGTTTGCACAGTGGTATACGCTACCCCACCACCCTCCATGTCCTCCAGTAGGTCCTTTTCGGGTACTTTGTAAAATCCATCTGCAAACGTCACAGTTCTATGCAGCCAGTTGATAAAAGGGTTTTGCTTCACAAACCAAGGCATCCCCAAGATTACCAGAGGACCCCCCACTGGAGCTACCACAAATGGCAGCTTTTCCTGATGGGAGCCCATCTGCAAGGCGACCAGTCCCGTGGAAAGATTTACTGCTTTCCCTCCCGCCATAGTTCCATCCAATTGGGTGAAAATCATGGGTCTTGGCAAAGGGAACGTGGGCAGTTCCAGAGCCGCTACGACATCAGGGTGCATCAGGGAACGGGAGCAACCCGAGTCTAGCATGGCCCACACTTCCACCGTTTTGGTTTTTGAGCTTAGTTTAACTTTAACAGTCAGTGTGGGGAAGTTTCCACTCACCGAATCATGGTTACGCCCGGTTTCTTCCACCTGCCCTAGGGCGCCCTTCAGGGCAGGTGGTAGGCTTTTCCCGCCGGCTGCTCGAATTGCAACTCTTCCTCCTCTTCACCGAAGGGAAGGTCTGGGGGGTCCAGTTCCGCCAGGGCTGCCTTCAGTTTTCGCGGTGGAGCAGGAGCAGGCGTCTTTACCGTGGGTTTCGTCTGTCGTTCCTCTGGACGGCGTCTTGGGCACGAAGTGGCTCGATGTCCTTCTTTCCCACATCTGAGGCACTGACCCTTGGAGAACCGTTGCTCCCTCTCTTCTTCCCAGGTTTTTGGTTTGGGGCGGCTGGCAAGTCCAGATGTGCGCGCCCCTCTAGCGAGACGTGTTTGTCGAAGCTCCTTGGTATGGGCATAGGTTCGTAGGGCATTTTCTGCGCTTCCCGCCAACTGAATCCACCCATATAGCGTTTTAGGGTCATCTCTACCCAGAGCCCATCGAAGGATTTCGGGTTCAAGCCCCTGCTTGAACAATTCGATGATTGTTGGCTCAGACCAGTCTTCCACTTTTCCTGCCAAAGCTTTAAACTCCAACGCATATTTGGCAACTGGGAGGGACCCTTGGTAAAGTTTCCGCAGGTCATTTTTGGCCGTTTCTTGAGCTAGGGGGTCTTCGAAATGCTCTTTAAGTGCCCACAAAAAGTCATCGAAGTCCTCTAACTCAGTTGCCTCAGCTTGGCATAGTTGCACATACCAATCCGCTGCCTTTCCTCTCAGCTTGTTGGCAATGAAATTGACCTTGCCATGTTCAGACCGAAAATTTCGACCCCAATCCTCTATGTAGTGCTTGGCATTAGTAATAAAGAAGGAGAGCGTGGTGGGATCCCCATCGAACTTCACTCCAAATGGTGGGAAGGATCTTGCCGGCTCAGCTGGCTGTGGCGGTGCCGCTAATGTCAGCGTGCGCCGAGCCCCCATGGGCGGTCGATCCCTAGGGGGTCTTGCCTCTCGCTCCCCCCCTTGACGGGCTGATCGAGTCTTGCTTCTCCCCCGGGTCACCATGGTACTATGCCTGGGGTACTGTGACGGCTCTTCCTCCCAATCCTCCGGGGTGGGCTCTGCCTCTCCGGGTAGATCCTCTTTGGGTAGATCCTTGAGGATCGTCACAATTAAATCCATTTTATCTTCTAATGCCCTCATACGGGCCGGAGTGACCGGCTCCTCCGAGGGTTGGTTGGTTACCACCACCCTCGGTGATAAGGGGACTTCGTGCTCCCAGGTCAATTGTGGAGACCCCCTCCCCTGTGCTCTTTCCATGACAGTTCTATGTTCACTCCTGAGACTCTCCTGCATGGATATCAGCAGCTCGTCCAATTGGATATCTCGCAACTCTCGACGGGCTGCTCTTTGCGCTCTCGAAGTTAGCACTGGCCGGCTTTTGACCGCCTCCCGCTCTTCTTCGCTTCCCTCACTTGCGCGCAGTTGAGGTTGAGGTTCTGTCATCGCTAGCGTTCCCTCTTATCCAATGATTGGATGGGGCTAGCGGAAAATGGGTAGAATGATTCTCAGCTTTATGTAACGATTGCCTAAACCCAAATACTCAGTCTCACAAGCTCGGGCTTAAAGATAACTGATTTATTAAAGGAATAGTATGCAAATACAGAGAAAGCTGAGAATGAGCAAAAGCGCGCCAAATACAAACTTAAAAGCCTTGCTTGTGAGCAGGTCCCGCCCCGTCGCCCGTCAGGACGCTCCCCCTCCCAGGTGCTGGAAGCCGTTAGACGCGCCTGGGAAAGTAACCTTGAACAGGAGCGCAAACCCAAACATGCATTCCAAGCCCTCAAAACAAGGGAGGGCGAAAGAATGGAAAAACCCCGGGTGAAAGAACACGGAACAGAGAATGACATGTGAAACGTTACAATGTTAACCATACATTAGAATGAGAACATGACAGAACTTCCAAGGAGAAAACCACACCCCCACCAACACTGGCAGGGCAAGCTGCTGTACATAAACAGGGAGCAAACCCCACACTCACTCACACTGATGATATTACCTAGTTGGGTAATGAAACATCTGCAAGCAAACAACCAAGCTCAGAGAGCACCAAGGACTCCACAAATTGAAATATCGCAATAGATGTTTATCCAGACTCTGGTTGAATACTTTAAGCAAAGGGGAACTTACCTCCATCAGTAATTAATTCCACTGTTGAATTGCTTTTATCCTTAGGAAGTTTTCCCAACATTTAAATTAAATCTGATTTTCTGTAACTTAAAATGGTTATTCTGTGTCCTGTGATTAGCTTAATAAAGGACAAGTTGTAGCTTTTCTGAGGTACCCCTTCAATTAGTTGAAGAGCATTATCATATCCCCCTTCATTCTTTAATGCTAGTTTGGTTGGTTCTAAAAAAGTATTATCCAGTTACGGATTTTATTTTTCTCATAGACCAACACAGCTCTCACTACTTCTTATTCGCCTATTATAAGATGCAGCTTGCACATTTAGTGCAGGAATATGTCAGCACCTGATCATTCGAGCATTCACACAATCACAATCAGGAGGCTGGGATTCCTTTAACTGTTTTAACTGTTTTCCTTTAACTATAATATCTTCAACTTTTTTAAAAAGTAAAACTTTAAATATATTCTTCATATCTAAAGGCAAAAGCTGATACATCATACCCCTCAAGGATTTCTGATGACGTTCCTTGGGTGGCATGTGGGAGATGAATTGGAAATATCTATCTATCTATCTATCTATCTATCTATCTATCTATCTATCTATCTATCTATCTATCTATCTATCTATCTATCTATCTAATTTGATGGTAACAAGGATCTTTCCCCTGTAGCAAACACTCCCAAACTGCAGAGGATTGAGATCTTAAATTACTGAGAGATGGAGCAAACTGTTGTTCTTTGGTGTGCCATTATATTCCCCTCCCTCAACTTCTTTTATTCTTAACAACAGTTAAGATGCTAGAGATTTCTTCAATTCATTTTAAATGCATTTTCACTGAGTGCTATTGAAAACAGAGAAATCTCATATGGATCCCTAGTTTTTCTGACTCATGTTATGACAACATTTCTTTTTTTCAGTTTATTATTCTTTTTTGTCAGTAGAAAATCTTGAAGCTTTCATAAAATGTCTACTGAATTTCCATTGATTTATACTGCTATTCTCTCTAGGCATCAAAAATAGAACTTTCTTCCATTGTTCTATAGTCTGAGTGACAAACTCACAGTGAACTCTCTCTTTGTCTCTCCTTTAACTAAAGCAGTTCTTATTTCTTGGTCAAGCCAGTAAACAGCAACACACAAACCTGGAGCTAGCATAAAATTGTGAACATAGAAAGCAGAAATGAACTTTACAGTCTGTTTCAAACAAAGGATACAGCTTAAACGAATTCTTGTGATTACATTGCATTTTCATAAACTGGTGCTAAACTATTCTGGAACACCTTCATGTGTTTTATCCCCCAAGGACATCTTGTGTTATAAATATTCAAATTCCAGAAATGTGAAGTAACGCATGCATATCTAGAATACCCCTTTGAACTTTGTGATTAGTCATTTTTATTTTATAAAAGCAGAGTGTTTTGCAATACCATTCTACCATCCCAATGTGTTCTATTATATAAGTGCAATGAAGGATATGTGAAACTAGTATTTGAGGTAGATGAGTAGATGGGGTAGTTGTTTGTCAAATTAAAAAAAAACATCCCTGCTTATTATTCTGGATTGCTAAACAAGAAATAAAATTAATTATTATATAAAATGTCTCAAAAACCTCCAATTTGGTTTCAGATGAGACAAAGCAATATTTTCTTATTTAACTCAGCAATCTAACTTAAATCTAACTTAGCAATCAAGAACAATTAAAATGTTTAAAAAATGGTTTATATTCCATCATTAAAATCAAAGGAAACATTTCAATATTATATACAACTGTTATATAAAAGTATTCTAAAAGTATGTGAAGAAGACTTGGGATGTGAATTTGATGAGTCAGTCGGAACTCCCCATTGTATAAAATTCTTTTAAAATCTATTCCAGTATGTCATCAAGAACTGGCTGTAAGATAGATTGTACAACACCTCCTTAAAATTGCCTTATATCATCATTTTCTAGATCAGTGTTTCTCAACTGTGGCTACTTTAAGATGTGTGGACTTCAACTCCCAGAATTCCCCAGCCACCATGAGTTGGAGCAGCTGTAACCAGTTTGTTATATTACTATCTCTGTGTTACCAATTCATGCTAAATTTGGCTTTTTTTTAAATTTTACCAGGACATACAAAATAGTGAAACACAGTCATTCATTTCTGTTGTTGTTCAGGATTTATTATAGCAAAACATTGGAACACCAAACTACAACTTGCTTTGGTTCAATGTGGTAAATATCATTGGCTGAAAAATTAACACAGCAATAAGAGATTTGATACCTAAAAAGATCAGAATAGTGCAAGTAATGGTATTCTCTGTGACACTCTATGGAAGCAAACGGTGGACTTTGAAGAAGCAGGATAGGAAGAGTATTGATACTTCTGAACTTTGGTGGTGAAGAAGACTCCTGAGAATACAACCCAGAGTTCTCACTCAAGGCACAAATGACCAGGCTCAAATTATCCTACTTCAGACACATTAGGAGAAGACCCAGCTCCCTGGAGAAAGGTGGAAGGAAAGAGAAGAAGAGGATGACCAGCAGCAAGGTGGATGGACTCAGTTACAGTGGCAATGGGTGCACTGTTGGAAGACCTGAAGGACCAGGTTAGGGACAGATTGTCATGGAGAAAATCTATCTATGTGGTCACTAAGAATCAACACTGACTTGATGGCACATAAATCAAAATTAATCAAAGAGATTTGAAGAATCTTTTAATTATTGTTTTATTTACACTTATTCTTTTTGTTTACATGTATCAGCAACATAATTCAGGCTAACAAGATGTTCATCCGAAGAATGAAGATATGGCACATCAGACTGGGGTAATAGATTGTCCCAAAATAACAGAATTTGAGTTGTTAAAGGTATATGGGAAGCAAAAAATTATTTATACCATCTCACTTTTCCCAAGCTAAGAAAAACATTCTTTAAAGCTAGACCTAACATTATTTCCCCTGCTTTGCTGCAAGGCAGATATGCCGAAATGCCATTAACTGAGCATACCTGCCCACATGGTGCTAATGAGATAGAAACACCCACATATTGCTACACTGAATTTTACAAGGCCATTTGGACCAATCTTATGTTATCCTTATTATGCAAACAGGCTGGAAGATCAGACAAGCACCTCATGAAGCTTGTTTTAGATTTGAAACCTTATATCACTCACTCAGGAAATAAAGCCAGACTGCTCACTTGAGGGAATGATATTAAAGGCAAAACTGAAGTATTTTGGCCACATAATGAGAAGACAGGACACCCTGGAGAAGACGCTGATGCTAGGAAGGGTGGAAGGCAAAAGGAAGAGGGGCCGACCAAGGACAAGATGGATGGATGATATTCTATTGCTGATGGACTCAACCTTGGGGGAGCTGGGGGTGGCAACAACCGACAGGAAGCTCTGGCGTGGGCTGATCCATGAAATCCTCAGAATTTTCCTCCAACACCACAGTTCCAAAGCATCGATCTTCCTTCGCTCAGCCTTCCTTATGGTCCAGCTCTCGCAGCCATATGTTACTACGGGGAACACCATTGCTTTAACTATGCGGACCTTTGTTGTCAGTGTGATGTCTCTGCTCGTAACTATTTTATCGAGATTTGTCATTGCTCTTCTCCCAAGGATTAAGCGTCTTCTGATTTCCTGACTGCAGTCAGCATCTGCAGTAATCTTCACACCTAGAAATACAAAGTCTTTCACTGCTTCTACATTTTCTCCCTCTATTTGCCAGTTATCAGTCAAGCTGGTTGCCATAATCTTGGTTTTTTTGAGGTTTAGCTGCAAGCCAGCTTTTGCACTTTCTTCTTTCACCTTCATCATAAGGCTCCTCAGTTCCTCTTCACTTTCAGCCATCAAAGTGGTATCATCTGCATATCTGAGATTGTTAATGTTTCTTCCAGCGATTTTAACTCCAGCCTTGGATTCCTCAAGCCCAGCATGTCTCATGATGTGTTCTGCATACAAGTTGAATAGGTAGGGTGAGAGTATACAGCCCTGCTGTACTCCTTTCCCAATCTTAAACCAGTCTGTTGTTCTGTGGTCTGTTGTTACTGTTGCTGCTTGGTCATTATACAGATTCTTCAGGAGGCAGACAAGATGACTTGGTATCCCCATACCACTAAGAACTTGCCACAATTCGTTATGGTCCACACAGTCAAAGGCTTTAGAATAGTCAATCAAACAGAAATAGATGTTTTTCTGAAACTCCCTGGCTTTTCCATTATCCAGTGGATATTGACAATTTGGTCCCTAGTTCCCCTGCCTTTTCTAAACCCAGATTGTACATCTGGCAATTCTGGCTCCATGAATTGCTGAAGTCTACCTTGCAGGATCTTGAGCATTACCTTACTGGCATGTGAAATGAGTGCCACTGTTCGATAGTTTGAACATTCTTTAGTGTTTCCCTTTTTTGGTATGGGGATATAAGTTGATTTTTTCCAGTCTGATGGCCATTCTTGTGTTTTCCAAATTTGCTGGCATATAGTATGCATTACCTTGACAGCATCATCTTGCAAGATTTGGAACAGTTCAGCTGGGATGTCATCGTCTCCTGCTGCCTTGTTATTAGCCATGCTTCTTAAGGCCCATTTAACCTCACTCTTCAGGATGTCTGGCTCTAGCTCACTGACCACACCGTCAAAGCTATCCCCGATATTGTTACCCTTCCTATACAGGTCTTCTGTATATTCTTGCCACCTTTTCTTGATCTCTTCTTCTTCTGCTGGGTCCTTGCCATCTTTGTTTTTGATCATACCCATTTTTGCCTGGAATTTACCTCCGATGTTTCTAATTTTCTGGAAGAGGTCTCTTGTCCTTCCTATTCTATTTTCTTCTTCCACTTCCGCGCATTGCTTGTTTAAAAATAATTCCTTATCTCTTCTGGCTAACCTCTGGAATTTTGCATTTAATTGGGCATATCTCCCCCTATCACTGTTGCCTTTTGCTCTCCTTCTTTCTTGGGCTACTTCTAGTGTCTCAGCAGACAGCCATTTTGCCTTCTTGGTTTTCTCTTTCTTTGGGATGTATTTTGTTGCTGCCTCCTGAACAATGTTGCAAAGTTCTGTCCATAGTTTTTCCGGGACCCTATCTCCTAAGTCCAGTCCCTTAAATTGATTCTTCACCTCCACTGCATATTCCTTAGGAATATTAGTGAGCTCATATCTAGCTGATCTGTGGGTCTTCCCTAATCTCTTTAGTTTGATCCTAAATTGTGCAAGAAGAAGTTCGTGATCGGAACTACAGTCAGCTCCAGGTCTTGTTTTTACCGACTGTATAGATGCCCGCCACCTTTGGCTGCAAAGGATGTAGTCAATCTGATTTTGGTGTTGTCCATCTGGTGAAGTCCATGTATAAAGCCATGTCTTAGGTTGTTGGAAGAGAGTGTTTGTTATGCAGAGTGAGTTGTCTTGGCAAAATTCTATCAGCCTATGTCCTGCTTCGTTTTGTTCTCCCAGGCCATGCTTACCTGTAATTCCAGGTGTCATTTGACTGCCCACCTTAGCATTCCAGTCTCCTGTGATGAAAATAACATCTCTTTTAGGCGTGTTGTCCAGTAGGTGCTGCAGATCTTCATAGAACTGCTCTACTTCAGCTTCTTCAGCATTTGTGGTTGGGGCGTATATTTGGATCACTGTGATGTTAGACTGCTTGCCCTGAATTCGAATTGAGATCATTCTATCGTTTTTTGGATTGTATCCAAGCACTGCTTTAGCCACTTTACTATTAATTATGACGGCTACTCCATTTCTTCTGTGGTCCTCTTGTCCACAGTAGTAGATCTGGTGGTCATTTGATGTGAAGTGGCCCATTCCAGTCCATTTCAGTTCACTGACGCCCAGAATGTCTATCTTTAATCTTGACATCTCACCAATAACCACATCCAATTTGCCCTGGCTCATAGGTCTTACATTCCAGGTTCCAATGGTGTGTTGATCCTTAGAACATCGGATTCGCCGTTCAGCACCAGCACCGTCGGCCGCTAGCCGTCCTTTTGGCTTTGAGCTAGCTGCGTCATCACGTCTGGGGCTAGTTGAACTCATCCTCTGTTCCTCCCCAGTAGCATTTTGACCATCTTCCGACCTGGGGGTCTCATCTTCCGATGGTATACCGACATATCTCTGGTTGTACTGATCCATTTAGTTTTCACGGCAAGAATACTGGGGTGCGTTGCCATTACCTTCCCCAGGGATCGTGTTTAGTCTGACCTCTGTCATGACCTTCCCGTCTTGGGTGGCCCTTCACGGTTTAGCTCATGGCATCATTGAGGTGCTCAAGCTCCAGCACCACGACAAGGTAACAATCCTTTGCTGAAGGCTATAGATTATAGTTAACAGTATAACTATAAATTTTTTGTTTGTTTTGTTTTAGGAACTATTTTGTAATGCTTTCAGTTTCACTGTGCTTTAGTCTTATAATTAAGACTAAAAATGCTGAAAATGGAAGTTTAAAATTGTGTATCATTCCTTAAAATTACACACATATACATTCCCAAATAATATGCAAGGGTTTCTTGTTGTTGTTAGCTTGTCCCTCCCTCCCTCCCTTTCTTTCTTCTCTAGTTATTTTCTATTTTCAACATTGTTTTGATCATTGTATGTTAATATTTTTAACCATCATACAAAGAGTACATTTCAAAAGCATGGATATGGTATGAAATCAGACATCACCAGAACAAATGAATTGTTATAAAATCTACTATCATCCTTAATTAAGTGTCAGAGATTACTCTGATTAATTGAGATGGGTGGTAATTAAGCCAACATACTTCAACTTCTTTTTTAAGAAGATAAAGTTGTTAATGTTACTTATGTTTTTGCTGCATATCCTGAGGACTCTTCCTGGCTGAAATGGATGACTTTGAAAGTGAGCAATGTTCGAGGAGGCATAAAACACAGTTTTCATTCATGTTCCAGACTAGATCAACTGTTTCCTGTCCACTCAACGCGAAGCAGATTTCTTTTAGTGATTTTGTCTGGACTTTGCTGGGGTATTTATATTGGAAAAGAAACCAGTTGTAGATAAAATGAAGTTCCCCACTTTTGGCTACATCTATAATTACAATGTTGATATTAAAACAGTTTCTGGGCCTGTAAAGGGTGGTCCCTGCAAAATACAGCAATAATGATAATGATTTCTGTCAACCCCACTTTCAACACTGCTTCCTTTAATTGCTAAGACTGACAGGTCAACTCAGTATGATTGTGGCTGGATAGAAATCATTTTGGGCATCCATTTCAGTTCCTGCCCAGTTGCCATGGCAATGCCAGGGTAATAAAGCATACACTAAACAATACTCATGCAAAGAGCAATAACAGCAGATACATCTCCTGAGAGAGAAGGATATAACTTTTAGTGTTTCAAGAAGGTTAGACATCCTAATGTAAGAAAACAACTTGCTTCAAGCATAAGGTTTGTTTTTCTATTGTTTATATTTTGGTTTCCTTTTGCTTGACTAATTGCCAATAGCTAAAAAGCAGCATATTAAGAAAAGGCCAATGTGTCATGCTGCTTGAAATTTTAGGAGAGGGGTGGAGTCTTGACTGTGATGTCATAGCAAGCTTCAGAATTGTCCTATTACAAAAGCCAGAGAAGACCCCTACACTTCTTCTGAGTCTGGAGAAAGATGGGGCCACAGTATAAAGATGCTTATAGTGGTGACATGGTGAGTGCATTTGAAGGCTCTGCAAATAGATACACATAGTTGCTATGTTTACACATCTATATTAAGCCAGGAGTGAATAATTCACAGTATACGGCCTGCATGTGGCAACCAGGAGGCTTTTGTAAAGCCCCAAAACTGCTAGTAGTTTACCCCCCCTCTCTCTCTCTCACACACACACACATCATCTGCATGTCATAACATGTGTACCTCATAATGTGGTTAGTTTGGTTTGATGAGGGCACCTAACTACTGGGGCTATTAAACAAGCCAAAACAAACCAAGACATTATGTACTATACACATGCAATAGCAGTCCTTGCCACACATACCCCAAATCTATTCATGTATGTTGGGGGGTGGAATCAGGGAGCCCACTGAAACAGTTTTGAGGGGCTTGCAGTAGGTACAAGAGAAGAAGCATAAATCCCATTATATAAGAGGAAGCCCACTCGCACAGAAGTTGAAATCTTTACTTCTCCTCAGACATCTAATTTTCTCCATAGATGGCTTTAGATAAGACTCCCTGTACAATCATATTGCCAACTTTGTAAAATAATGGAAAGGATTTCCGATTCATGAAGAAAAATATTCTGTTAGGTAACATGAATGGGTGGCTGGGGAAAGATGAGGAAGTGATTGGGCCATTCAGAGACCCCATTGTAACTGAGAAAGGCAACAGCTGTGGGGGTATCAGCTTAGAAAGAAGTCTGTTTTGAATAAGTGGTTTAAGCATATGTCTATTCATGCATACACACAGCAAAGGAATGAATATAAATCAAAAAGCATGATTGATTTGATTATTTATGATGAAAAACAGAGTATTACTGAAGAATATAAAGTTTTGAATTAGGACAGACCATTTCTTGATAGTTTCAGGTGTGAATCTTGAGAAAAATGAACATAGAAGAAAAGGAAGTAAAAGAAGTTAGAGTGAAAGTAAAACAACTGCAAGAAATTATGAGTCCAATATGAAAAAGTATTAGAAGATGTTATCACCTAACAAAATGAATTTAAAAATGGAAATACGAGAAGAAGATGTGAAATATGCTTGGGATAGAGTAAAAATAATTATGTTACAAAGTCCCACAGAAGTGTGGTGCTATACTAATGGGAAATTAGAAAAAGAGTGCTTGGTGGAACAATGAATTGAAAGAGGCTATAGATGACAATGAAGCATAAAGGAGAATAATTGCAAACTAAGTAGTCAAAGAAAGCAAGACTGTTAAGTGCATCTATAATAGTATTTGGTTGAAAGTACCCAACAGGTGACAAAAAGCAAAAATTGGGAATTTGGGGCTAGGGAGTTTTGTGAGATTGCTTAGCAGTATGCGTGTTGCGGACCCTGTCAGTAAGGGAGTTTTGTTTGGCGGGGTCCAGGAAGCAGGACTTCTGCAGTGGCTCCCACCCTCTGGAACATTCTTCCCCCAGAGGTGAGGCTAGCCCCTTCGCTCCTGACCTTCCGAAAGAACCTGAAGACTTGGCTCTGCCATCTTGCTTGGGGAAGGGAGGGGAGTAGTTACTCCTGGGGGTGAGTGGCACCTTAGAGTGCTCCTCACACACATGGACTGTGCTAGATCATCTGCCACTTGGATTTTATTTTTATTTTATATTTATATGTGATTATTGTATTTATATTTTATACATTTGTATTTATATTTTATGATTGCTGATAATTGATCGTTTTAATTGTAAACCGCCCAGAGTCCTTCTTGTGGGGGGAGATGGTCAGTGGCAAAAATTTGAATTATTAATAATAATAATAATAATAATAATAATAATAATAATAATATTTTCATGTTTTTGTCTATTTTATATTTCTTGAGGTAGGGTTTTGGTTTTATTGGTTCTTTTTGGTTGTAGGCCAATCTATCTATTTCTTTCTATCTATCTGTCTGTCTGTCTGTCTAAGGTATAGGCCACTCAACTCCTGAATGGGTGGTTTACAACTAATATATCTATAAAAACGTATAAAAAATATAACTAACTGGAAGAGCAAAGTAACCAAAAAAAAAGAAGACAAAACAACCTGAAACAAAACAAACAAGTCAAAGGACAAAAGGGCCCCCCACCATCACCCTGCCCCCAAGGCCTGGGAGAGCAACCAGGCCTTCAGTAGTTTCCTGATCAACCTAAGGGTAGGTATGTTTTTCACCCTGAGTCCTTTGATGAGGTGACTTGTACCTTGAATTAAATGCATAAATCAGTGTTCCTCAACCCTGGCAACTTCAGGCTGTGTGGATTTCAACTCCCAGAATTCCTCAGCCATCCATACTGGCTGGGGAATTCTGGGAGTTGAAGTACACACAGCTTGAAGTTACCAAGGTTGAGGAACACTGCCATAAATAAATGTATGAATGTGAGAGTTGATTATTCGTTTGCTGACTTAGAAAAAGTGTATGATAAAGTGAATAGGTTGAATTGTGGAACATTTTACATGAATATAAAGGTAGATAGGGTGCATCATTTTTTTTTTCCTGGAGTCGATCTGTATATCCTATAGTAAGTGATCAGAAGTACTGTATCTTTGTCATCTTGCACTGTATATCAAATCATGGTCTATTGGGTAGAATCTGCCTTTTATGATGATCAGAATGCTGTGCAGTCATGAATTCTTGGAGTTCAGAAAGATATCTAGCGTGCTGGAGTGTGATATAATGGATATAAATTCCTGTAATCCCCTGCCAACCTTCAGAGGCTCATGATTATTGGAGCTGAGATCCAATATAACTGCTTACCCATCATTTTCTCTTAGTGCTTACATTTTGTGTAAGGAAAGCTGATTTTAAAAAAATTTCCATAACCAGAGAGATATTATCACCTTATTTTACTCTACTTTTTTCTAATAACCTTAGAATAACATCTACAAGGAAATGCCACATTGATAAAGAACAGTATATGTGCATTTAGCCAGAAGCTAAGGATTGGTGGGTATGAAGGTCGGAGGTTAAGGATCTGGTAGCAAGAGCACAAATAATATTCATTTTGCCAAGAATGCTAGAAAATCCAAGGAGATTTGCAATAGTTCAAAACAATGAATTCACTTTATCCAGTACTCTGGAAGTTCTCTACATAGTGCTCATCAGGGACTGTACTTCTAGACACTCTATCAAAACTTTGAATTAATGTAACTTTCCTAATTCATCCATAGTAACTGCTTGCATCAATCTAACAGAGAGTGCTGTGTTTGGGCTGGGATAATACAATTACAATTACATTTATTTATTGCATTTTATAATAATTGTAATGGGTCCGGTTTTATGAGATTTTAACATTTATTATTGGAGTTTGATTTTATTGTAAACCGCCCAGAGTCCCTCTTTTGGGGGAGATGGGTGGTAATTAAATTTGAATAATAAATAATAATAAATTGTCAATCTACAGCAGAAAAAAACTGGCCACTGAAGATGCCAACCAATAAACTACCATGCTTCCTAGAAATGGGCTCAGTCAGCACCCTGGCCCAATGCCTGAGAGAACAGCCAGGTCCTAAGAAAGGCCAATAGGGCTGGGGCCATCCAAATCTGGGGAGGGGGGGCAGGCTTTTCCACAGGATGGCTGCAACAGCAGAAAAGTTACACTTCAGTTCCTTCTGATGGCATTGCATGATTAAGGGAACCAAGAGCATGCCAACTCTGTTGGATCTGGCAGGATGGGCAGAACTAATGGAAGACTGGTGGTCCCAGAAATAACCTGGTCCTGTGTCATGGAGGACTTTATATGGCATAGCCTGCAACTGCATAATGGGCAGAGAAAGAGGCTCAAAAGGGACCCTCCCTAATTTCTCAGGCTGTAAAGAGGATGGTGGGAGATGTGTACTTTCAGACTTGCACGATTCTGTAATATAGCCTTACAATAACGTAGAATTAGCTCATCTGGTCGTGTTTCCTGTCTGGTCTACCTGGGAAGGCTGATATCAACCCACAGCCATTCAGTCTTACTGTGGTTTAGCCCAGACCTTTTCTTTCCCATCCAGACTTCCCACAACTTCCAGATATTGGGAAAGAACCTTGATAGCATCACTTGATCAACCAGAGATGGGGATAGAAATTTGAGTATACCTCACCCTATGCCCATTGGTTTCATATAGATGTTTAACAGGAATGGGAAGAGGGTAAAACCCTAAGGAACACCCGCAGAGCAGGGGCCTAAGCCTCTATTTCTCCCCTCCCCTGATCAATACTGCCTGGAACCAACCCTGGAGGATTACTTGACTAAAGTAAGTAAATTGAACTATATGATATTATTCTACCCTTCGTAGAAATTTTTACACAGTGGTGAATATTCAAATGAGGGGGGAGGGGTGACAAATATGTGTAAATATGAGGTTAAACTTATTGAAAGATTCTCTTTCAATCATATGCATGTTGTATGTGAAATGTATACATTGTCAGCCAACTTGTTGGTTTTCTAAAAAAGAGAGCACAAGTTTGCTCCAGGGATTGGCCTTTTTATGTCAAGAAATCCCTTGCCTGCAAATTATATGCTTGCACTGGGAGAACATAAGCAAAAGGAATCAAATCACTGCAGCTTTTGACAACCTGTTTTAATTTTATTTACTAATTAGCCAAGTACAAGTGGTAAAGAAAATAATGAAGTAATCTTTGGTAGATTTGTTCTACTACCAGCACTACTCTTTTTCCCTTTTCTTCAGCCATGGAAAGTAAGGTAGTCTTCCATTTATGCACCAACCAGAGGTGCTCAGATGTACTCAGCTTTAGCAAAGCTGCAGCATTATCCAGCTTCAAACAACCACCTGAGTAGATATGTACAATGTACCCTAATAGTAGGGAAGCAGACTGTAAAAGGGATGGGTTATAACCCATATTCTGGAAGTCAGAGTTTTAAGATTCAATTTCTAAGTAGGCCTGGGAAAAGAATCCTGTCTATAATCCTGAAGAAGAGAGGGCCACCTGGTACCTTCTAGACATCTAGGACTTCAGCTCCCACCAGCCTCTGTTGTAATAGCCAGTGACAAGGGAAGAGATGGAAACAGATTTAGTTCAGTGTCTCAATGGGATCATGTTTTTGCCTTTGTCAGTGTAGATAATATTGGCTATGTGCGCAACTGATTTGACTCAATCTACCACCAGTTTTATGGAATCAAGGAATCTTGAAAATCTAGTCTAGTGTTTCTCAATCTCAGAGCCTTTAAAATGGGTGGACTTCAACTCCCAGAATTCTCCAGCTGGCTGGAGATTGAGAAACACTGTTTCTAGTCCAACCCTCTGCCCAGTGTGGGAATTCCTGACAGACATCCATCCAGCACCTGTTTAAACAGCTCCAAGGAAGGAGAACCCACCCAAGCACCCTGAACAGCTATAACATTAAGACATTTTCCTGCTCCCAAACTGAAATATATTTCGTTGTAACCTAAATCCGTTGTTTCCTGTCCTGTCATGGAACAGCCCTGAACAATTGTGTCCTGTTTTCTACATGACAACCCTTCATATACTTGAAGACATATACTGTAGCAGATCTCCCTTGCAGTGCTTCAAATGTCCCTCATAAGTTTTTCTTTGCAGGCCCCTTATCATCTTGGTTCCACTCCACTGGACTCCTAGAATGCAGTGTCCAGAACTGCATTCAATATTCAAATGTGGTCTGACCATAGAATAGAGAACAATAACATATCTGTATCTTGATACTATACTTTTGCTAATGTAGCCTATAATTGCATTTACTTTTTTTTTTGCAGCTGCATCACACAGTTTGCTCATGTTTAGCCTGTGATCTAGACACACAGCATGTATCAAGAGACTCAGCATGTATACTGTGCCCACTACATTCCACTTCATCTATACTTATGCCTTTGATTTTTCCTACCCAAATGTAGGATTTTATATTTGTTCCTACTGAAATTTATCTTGCTAGTTTCCAACAATTGTTTTGGCTTGTTAAGGGTTAAAAAAAACTAAATCAGATTTTGATACTGTCTGTTGGATCCTTTTTTAGAGACTTTTTAATACAGACTCCAGTAAGTTGTAACTAAAAGCTCTATATTATGTAATACTTTGAGACACTGTACTCTCTCAGTCCACCACTTTGTTTCTTTCCCACTCCTCTCCTAAGTCCTTCCTCTTTCTGTCTGCTGCAATGTGTCCTGAGACACTTAGTGCTACACTAGACTGGCCTTTAAGATGTTTGCCATTCCCCCAATTTTTGTGGCATCTGCAAATTCGGTCATCATATTTTCTAATCCTCATCTAAGTCATTAATAAATATGTTGAACAGAAGACCTAGAATGGAGTTGTGCAATATACTATTTAAGACTTCCTCCCAACATGACATGGAGCTATTGATGTACAACTGTTGGGTATGATTGTTCAGCAGGCTTTGTATCTATCTAATGGTAGCATAGTCCAGACCATCTTCCCTCCTAAAATCTCATGGGAGACATTGTTGAATGCTTTGCAAATGTTAAGTTATGCTATGTCCATTGTGTTGGCATTTCTTTGTTTTTGCTTGGACCAAGCCACTAGGTTACCATGGTAATTGAGTACTTTCTTAAGTATCGGCAGGGTGAAGAGGTCGAACTTAATTGTCCTCAGTTTGGGTGTTAATAGCTGCGTTGCCTGGGGGAGGGAAGCTTGCCTTGGCTTGTTTAGTTTCAGTTTTGCAGCCTCTCAGCTCAGTCCTCTCTGAGTGCATGTGAATGCACAGCTTGTAAAATATGTTTTTGTGCTTTCTGTAAATACATTTATTTTTATAGAAATGCCTGGTGTGTGATTTTTCTGATCTCTTGGGCCAAACGTTTTCCGGCACACTCTGACACATTGCATTTCTGCATCTCTATCATAATGGATTCAGATTGGTTTGGCATGACTTATTCTTGATAAACCCATCCTAGCTCTAACCAAGCAGTGTGTTCATTTCTAAATGTTCACAAACCTATTGCTTTTAACGGTTCCAAAAATTTGTCTGGTGTTGGGATCAAGCTGCCAAGTCTGTACTTACTCCAGTTACACTCATCTTCCATGATTTCTTAAAGATATTGAATGTGTCTTCAAGAAAACATTTCCAACCATCTGCAAGACTTTTGGGTATAATTGGTGTGGTCTTGGAGAGTTAAATCATGGTAGCCAGCTACTCCCTAACTACCTCTTTACTCATCATAATTTGCCATTCCTTCTTTCTTATCAACTGTTCTACTTAGATCCATTTAAATATAGTTCACCTTTGAAGAGAATATTGAAGCAAGCATGAGCTGTGCAGCTCTACCTTCTCTCTATCACTTCTTACTACACTATCAATTTTTTGTAGTAGTAGGTCTGCTCTTTCCTTTCACTCTGGTCATATGGATGAAGTCCACCATATTGTACCTTCTCACACCAATATCAAACTTCGCAAGAATTAGAAAAATGCTGCTGTCAGAAGGAGACATCCTGTTGGCCTCTCCCCACTAAAACGGTGTCCCTTCTTGAATCACCAGCTTCACATAAGAAAAGCAAGTTCTTATTGAAGTCAAAACCAGAAACATAGGAGTGGAAGGTGCCCTTAGTAAATAAAACACTTCACAATGGGTTATTAGATACTGTGGCATCTTTCCTAGTGTGTGAATACAAAGAAAAATAAAAGGCAAAGTGGAGGATGAAACAACTTACTTTAAGCAACATGAATTAGACCTTCACTTGCAGTAAATGACTCGATAGTGCAGAATCATACTATGGAAGCTGAATTTTGTCTTTCTGTGCATGTACTTGCCTTCCTCTTAGTCTGGAGAAATGGGGCCAGGGGAAAACTTTATATGAAGTCACCACCTGAAACCCATTATTGTCTGCCTTGGCAACAGTTCTCTAGAGCTGTGTTTCTCAACCTTGGCAACTTTAAAAGATGTGGACTTCAACTCCCAGAATCCCCCAGCCAGCAAAGTTGAAGTCCACACCTCTTAAAGTTCCCAAGGTTGAGAAACACTGCCCTAGAGACTGTCATGAGTACTGATGGTGAGCAGGAAGGGGCCCCTATCCAGGGGGGAAAGCACATGCGTAGTTTAGAAACTTTGAGCTCTCATTCAAAGAGACCCAGAACAGACCCGCCTTGACTTTTGGGGTTTATCTGTCTGGGTTTTCCCACACTTCAGTTTGGTAGGATTTCCTGTCTACTTTAGCAGTAATCAAACACTAGAGACTTCTTCCTCGTCTCGGCGTGGTTCTTGCTTAGTCAGGACATCAATCCTACCAAACTGAAGAAGCGTGGGAAAACCCAGACAGATAAACCCCAAAAGTCAAGGCGGGTCTGTTCTGGGTCTCTTTGAATGACAACTCAAAGTCTCTAAACTACACATGCGTTTTCCCCCCTGGATAGGGGCCCCCTCCTGCTCACCATCAGTACTCATGACAGAGACTCAGACAAAGGTCTTTTGTCACCTGAGTATCTTGACAGGACCTGAAAAATCCTTTGTAATATCATGCATTGCATAGTGTTACAAAGGAACTCCATAGCTGGGAATATTTATATAAATGCCAGTGGTATATTCTGACTAGGTAAAGGTAAAGGTAAAGGTTTCCCTTGACATTAAGTCCAGTCGTGTCTGACTCTGGGGGGCGGTGCTCATCTCTGTTTCATAGCCGAAGAGCCAGTGTTTGTCCGCAGACACTTCCGTGGTCATGTGGCCGGCATGACTACATGGAATGCCGTTACCTGCCTGCCGAAGCGGTGCCTATTAATCTACTCACATTTGCATGTTTTTGAACTGCTAGGTTGGCAGGAGCTGGGACTAGCAACGGGAGCTCACCCTGTCACGCGGATTCGAACCACCGACCTTCCGATCGGCAAGCTCAGCAGCTCAGCGGTTTAACCCGCAGCACCACCGTGTCCCCCATATTCTGACTAGGTGCTTCTTAAGGAAGGCAAAGTAGTGGCGGGGAGGGTGTTAAGCACAAAGAGAGCTGCTATTTAGGGCTCATTAAATGGGTGTGGGCAGCTTGCCAGATCTTCAAGTTTCACAAGAAGCAAATTTACTTGTAGGGGCCAATACCAACAGGCATAGACAAAATGAATGCTCATGCTCAGAGTCATGAGGAACTACTCATGCTATTCTCTTTAATCACACAGCCAAGCAGAAGCACAGTGTCACTGTCACCTCCATTTTCTATGCATTCTCTCCTTCCAGATGCTGCATCAGACAGTTGTCAAGTAACACCTTCAGCCACTCGGTTTTTTCTGTCTCTGTCTCATGTTTTTTATATAGCAGCCAAATTGTCCACAGTGTGTTGCTGATGACTCTTACTCTGAGTTTGGCTAGGAATTTCAGTACCAGACACTGCAATGAGTTTTAGCTGCTATATTGGATGATACTAACTTGCATGTTTCTTCAGCAAAGGATCGTTACCTTGTCGTGGTGCTGGAGCTTGAGCACCTCAATGATGCCATGAGCTAAACCATGAAGGGCCACCCAAGACGGGAAGGTCATGACAGAGAGGTCAGACTAAATGCGATCCCTGGGGAAGGTAATGGCAACCCACCCCAATATTCTTGCCGTGAAAACTAAATGGATCAGTACAACCAGAGATATGTCGGTATACCATCGGAAGATGAGACCCCCAGGTCGGAAGATGGTCAAAATGCTACTGTGGAGGAACAGAGGATGAGCTCAACTAGCCCCAGACGTGATGACGCAGCTAGCTCAAAGCCAAAAGGACGGCTAGCGGCCGACGGTGCTGGTGGTGAACGGCGAATCCGATGTTCTAAGGATCAACACACCATTGGAACCTGGAATGTAAGATCTATGAGCCAGGTCAAATTGGATGTGGTTATTGGTGAGATGTCAAGATTAAAGATAGACATTCTGCGCATCAGTGAACTGAAATGGACTGGAATGGGCCACTCCACATCAAATGACCACCAGATCTACTACTGTGGACAAGAGGACCACAGAAGAAATGGAGTAGCCGTCATAATTAATAGTAAAGTGGTGAAAGCAGTGCTTGGATACAATCCAAAAAATGACAGAATGATCTCAATTCGAATTCAGGGCAAGCCATCTAACATCACAGTGATCCAAATATACACCCCAACCACAAATGCTGAAGAAGCTGAAGTAGAGCAGTTCTATGAGGATCTGCAGCACCTACTGGACGACACGCCTAAAAGAGATGTTATTTTCATCACAGGAGACTGGAATGCTAAGGTGGGCAGTCAAATGACACCTGGAATTACAGGTAAGCATGGCCTGGGAGAACAAAACAAAGCAGGACATAGGCTGATAGAATTTTGCCAAGACAACTCACTCTGCAGAACAAACACTCTCTTCCAACAACCTAAGAGACGGCTTTATACATGGACTTCACCAGATGGACAACACCGAAATCAGATTGACTACATCCTTTGCAGCCAAAGGTGGCGGACATCTGTACAGTCGGTAAAAATAAGACCTGGAGCTGACTGTAGTTCTGATCACGAACTTCTTCTTGCACAATTTAGGATCAGACTAAAGAGATTAGGGAAGACCCACAGATCAGCTAGATATGAGCTCACTAATATTCCTAAGGAATATGCAGTGGAGGTGAAGAATCGATTTAAGGGACTGGACTTAGTAGATGGGGTCCCGGAAGAACTCTGGACAGAAGTTCGCAGCATTGTTCAGGAGGCGGCAACAAAATACATCCCAAAGAAAGAGAAAACCAAGAAGACAAAATGGCTGTCTGCTGAGACACTAGAAGTAGCCCAAGAAAGAAGGAAAGCAAAAGGCAACAGTGATAGGGGGAGATATGCCCAAGTAAATGCAAAATTCCAGAGGTTAGCCAGAAGAGATAAGGAATTATTTTTAAACAAGCAATGCGCGGAAGTGGAAGAAGAAAATAGAATAGGAAGGACAAGAGACCTCTTCCAGAAAATTAGAAACATTGGAGGTAAATTCCAGGCCAAAATGGGTATGATCAAAAACAAAGATGGCAAGGACTTAACAGAAGAAGAAGAGATCAAGAAAAGGTGGCAAGAATATACAGAAGACCTGTATAGGAAGGATAACAATATTGGGGATAGCTTTGACGGTGTGGTCAGTGAGCTAGAGCCAGACATCCTGAAGAGTGAGGTTGAGTGGGCCTTAAGAAGCATTGCTAATAACAAGGCAGCAGGAGACGACGGTATCCCAGCTGAACTGTTCAAAATCTTGCAAGATGATGCTGTCAAGGTAATGCATGCTATATGCCAGCAAATTTGGAAAACACAAGAATGGCCATCAGACTGGAAAAAATCAACTTATATCCCCATACCAAAAAGGGGAACACTAAAGAATGTTCAAACTATTGAACAGTGGCACTCATTTCACATGCTAGTAAGGTAATGCTCAAGATCCTGCAAGGTAGACTTCAGCAGTTCATGGAGCGAGAATTGCCAGATGTACAAGCTGGGTTTAGAAAACGCAGAGGAACTAGAGACCAAATTGCCAATATCCGCTGGATAATGGAAAAAGCCAGGGAGTTTCAGAAAAACATTTATTTCTGTTTTATTGACTATTCTAAAGCCTTTGACTGTGTGGACCATAACAAATTGTGGCAAGTTCTTAGTGGTATGGGGATACCAAGTCATCTTATATGCCTCCTGAAGAATCTGTATAACCACCAGGTAGCGACAGTAAGAACAGACCACGGAACAACGGACTGGTTTAAGATTGGGAAAGGAGTACGGCAGGGCTGTATACTCTCACCCTACCTATTCAACTTGTACTCAGAAAACATCATGCGACATGCTGGGCTTGAGGAATCCAAGGCTGGAGTTAAAATCGCTGGAAGAAACATTAACAATCTCAGATATGCAGATGATACCACTTTGATGGCTGAAAGTGAAGAGGAACTGAGGAGCCTTATGATGAAGGTGAAAGAAGAAAGTGCAAAAGCTGGCTTGCAGCTAAACCTCAAAAAAACCAAGATTATGGCAACCAGCTTGATTGAGAACTGGCAAATAGAGGGAGAAAATGTAGAAGCAGTGAAAGACTTTGTATTTCTAGGTGCGAAGATTACTGCAGATGCTGACTGCAGTCAGGAAATCAGAAGACGTTTAATCCTTGGGAGAAGAGCAATGACAAATCTCGATCAAATAGTTAAGAGCAGAGACATCACACTGACAACAAAGGCCCGCATAGTTAAAGCAATGGTGTTCCCCGTAGTAACATATGGCTGCAAGAGCTGGACCATAAGGAAGGCTGAGAGAAGGAAGATAGATGCTTTTGAACTGTGGTATTGGAGGAAAATTCTGAGAGTGCCTTGGACTGCAAGAAGATCAAACCAGTCCATCCTCCAGGAAATTAAGCCAGACTGCTCACTTGAGGGAACGATATTAAAGGCCAAACTGAAATACTTTGGCCACATAATGAGAAGACAGGACAGCCTGGAGAAGATGTTGATGCTAGGGAGAGTGGAAGGCAAAAGGAAGAGGGGCCGACCAAGGGCAAGGTGGATGGATGATATTCTAGAGGTGACGGACTTGTCCCTGGGGGAGCTGGGGGTGTTGACGACCAACAGGAAGCTCTGGCGTGGGCTGGTCCATGAAGTCACGAAGAGTCAGAAGCGACTAAATGAATAAACAACAACAACTTGCATGTTTATGTTTTGTTTTGTTTTTTTGCTTATCATTTAAATTGACAGTGGTATTGGCTACATATCAATATTTATCATTATTAGCAGTACATGTGGTATACTCCAGTCTTGCCTTATACTGGAGAACAAGACGTAACTTCATATGAAAGATACAGGAAGTCAGAAAAATGTGCATGCATGCACCTGCATATATTTTACATGAATGAATGAATAACTTTATTGATTAGTCAAATGACCATATCAGAAAGTTGGGCATCAGCCACTATAAAATATAAAATGTGATACCATAAAACAGCTAAAAACAGTAAAATTAACTAGAATATATTAGGTTGAGATAAAATACGATAAAATACGGTAAGATAAAATAGAGATAAAATTGTAAGATAAAAATGCAGGATGTGATAAAACAAGTGATAAAATACAGAAACAATGTGAGTTTAAATGAATTCATCACCTTTACATGCCACCCCAATGCGTTCTATAAATTGCATTCTCAGTTGGACAGCCCTAACTATAAACTTAACAGTTCTATTGACCACATATGTATTTGTGCCCTGGAGGAAGTACCATAGTCTTTTGTTACGATCCCAGTATGTGGTTCTGTCAATTAGTATCTGAAGGTACTGAGCCCTTGCTGGGGCATATAGTTGGCGGTTAAATAGGACATGTCTTCTACTTTGGGTGCTCCACAAACACATGTCTGCTCAAGGTCAGGCACTTGGTAAAATCGTCTGTATTTGACCATAGAATCTAACTGCTCAAATCTTGCTCTAGTAAGAGCTATCCTATGGCATATATTTTACATATACAGTGTGTGTGTGTGTGTGTGTGTGTTTGTATGAATCACAATATACATTTAGGAGAAACTTATGAAACCTATTACAGTACTTGAAAATTTGAAGTTAACCTCAAATGCCCTATCAGAAAATCAGAATAAATTACCTTTTTTATCCAACAGTATGCAACCAATTTTTAATTTAGGCATTTGTGAGGATGGTGAAGATTTAAGGAATTTCCTTTACACAATTATGCTTACTCATTTAATTTAAAACATGTGTAAACTAAAATTTCAAAATGATTTACATTAAATTCAAAGAAATCAGTCAGTTAAACCAACAGTTTTAGCAACCGATCTGTAGACTAGCAGAACTGAGCCCCCAAATCATCTAATCCGAAAGCAGAATCTTCCACCCATCAATCCACATTTGTATTATGCAATGATCTGATCCATAGATATGATTAACAACATGGGAGTTCGTTTGCTATAGTGTAATTCATGCCAATTAGAGATTCCATGTGAATAAAGCAACTATGGAACAGAGTCAGTCCTATGAATCAGTCCCATCAACTGCCCTGCTCTTTCCAGCCCAATAGTCATCAACAATGACAGGGTCCTGATCCTAAATCAACAAACCACTAATTTCACACCATGCCACAAAATATCAGCCCAACTTTGCAGTTGCACTGATCACCCTACATGACAGAAAGAGTTTGGCCATAACCTTGAAACGACTGAATTACCCAGCTTTGAAGCATCACTGTGATGATATCTAGGTAACATTAGCCCTTTTATACACTTCCAGGTATGTGCACACTGAATCTATAGAAGGAAAAGTAATATTGCAGTTAGATGTTCTCATCTGCATCCTACATATTTTGCTCTAAGTGCTGGACAGAACAGAGAAAGACGCTGCAAAAATGGTTGATTCCTAGCTGTGCTTTCTGTTTATACGTATTCCAGATATATTTAAATACTGAAAGGATATATTTCTTAACAGGAAGAAAATCGAATGATTCTTCTGTGAAGGAATCCCCAGTCCTGGTCCAGTACCACCACTATACCTCACTAACTCTCACAGTCACTGACTTTCAATTTGACCTTTTTCAGTGGGTTTTATTGGATTGCTCTAGTTTTAACTATATCTGTGCTTTATCTTTAGCATTAATTAGGAGAGGTGTTTCTGCTGCTGGGATTAGTAGATTTTAATCAAGTTGGCTGCATTTTATTGTGGCATTTTTTTACAAATGTTATTCTGGTTTTATCGTTCTCATTCCCAAAGGTAAGCTGTTTCTTGTTGCTGTATCCATGAAATGATGAGTGGAAAAATTATGTGAAATAACCAAGAAAACTCCCAGATTGAGAATGCTGCTAACAATACAACCATCTGCAGGGCACTGAGCTTATCAGCCTCACAATTGATGACAGATGAGCTTCTCCTGTGAAGATAGTTGATCCAGACACAAATTTAGTGCACCATCTTCTCCCTGTTATCTTTGCTTCTTCTGTGCCTTCAATTCCCAGAAGATATTCTTGTCTCTTAGTATTTGAAATGTGAAGGAAATGTTTTTATTATTCTGTCTTATCTTGGATACAGCAGACATTGGAATGTGAATAGATTGCTTACAATTAATTAACTGAAGTTGCTACTTATAAAGGAAAGGCATCTTCTAATAAACTCACCATAGATAAAAACTTCTTCATGACTAATTGAGATAACAACCTGGTATTCCAACAGTTTATCAGTATAAATGGGAATAATAGATGCATACATATGACAGAAGAAAGAAACACTGAACTATGAAACAAAACTATGCTGAATTTAAGACATATTCTCAGTTGTCAATTTGGAAGTAGATTCTGTTGAATTCAGTGAAATTTTCTCCCAGGTAAATATTTTTGGGGTTATAGCTTTAAATTGTGATACTATCTACAGTCCTGGTATTCCCTGGAAAAATCCCACCCCAGTATTAACTCAGCTTGAACCTGTTCAACTTCTTGATGCAGGGAAAGTTGGCCAGACACTGCACCTGTTGAGATTTCAACATAGTAAACTTATCCCATTATATTTAATGATATATGTTTAATACGTTTACATCTTAGCTTTATTTCTAAATAAACACGTTTAGGATTGAACAACACAAACCTTCACCTTATTAATCTGTTATATTATAGTGGAACAGTATTTAGTTGACTGATCAGACTAGAAGGAACAGACAAGAATGGTCTGATCTTATACAATATTAAGAGAGAGAAATTTGGTTCAGACCATTATGCAATGCTGGTGTCTGTAGTCTGGTAGAAAATGAGCGATCCCTCAGGTTCTTTGGCCCCAAGTACACCAATAGGACAAAGGGCCAACTTCCCTCTTTGCATCAAGAAATTAGCATATAGTGGAGGAACCTCCTTCAGACCCAGAGAGGTGTCAGACACAAGATCCATAGGATCTTTGTTCTTGGTGCAAAAGTATCTCCAAATATAATATATTGTCTTCCTTTTCATCTCCAGTAGCTAACACATCTGATCCAAATGAAATCACATTTTGTTGTATAAGCCTATAGATTCTGCAGCAGTTAGAAAGTACTGTAGCTCTGGACTTCCACAATCCTATACTTCCAGAATTTAGAGCAGAGTTATTTATTTTTAGCTTGGCTGCTATAAGACTTGCATTTTTTTTAAAAAAACTGTAGCTTTCTGGTGCTTGGGGGTAGTTCATATGTCATGAATCTAGGGAAGAACTACACAATTGTATTTAACTGATTTTATTCCTAATATAAAGTGTAATAATCAGGTCTGCTCTGTAGGATCTTTGAAAGGGATATTGAACCTCAATACCAAATATGACACAATAATAGTTTTTGTTACAGGATAGAGAGAAAATGGCTTAATATGAAAGATGGATTAGCATAATTTTGATATTGAAGTTTTCAGTAAAATTAATATAGATTCAGTAATATTGTTATTTTCTCTATTGACACTTAAATATTCATACATCCAAAATGGTTTGGATTTGGTTTTTTGGGGGGAGGGAGGTTTAGAAAAAGGAGGCCTTGGGCTTCTTGGTTGTTGGGCTACTTCTAGATGGTAGTCTTTGGTTACTGACAAGCTCCCCCACATGTAGGATCTATTTATCCCTTTAATATGCTTTCTTGTTTGGAAAGATACTATTCTTATTGGTTCTTTACCTAGTAAGGGACCATGATATGTGTTCATTGGTTGTTCAAATCAGGGAAAATCATTATCTTCAGGACTCCCTTGCCACCTTGTGGTTTATGGTTGTAATGTCTAGAATATTCTGCAATAGTTCTTGTAAATTCTATCCTTTGCTCACACTATTTTGCCAACTCCATAGCCTGGTATGATGCTCTTGCTTTATAAAGGTAAAGGTAAAGGTTTCCCTTGACATTAAGTCCAGTCGTGTCTGACTCTGGGGGGTGGTGCTCATCTCTGTTTCAAAGCCAAAGAGCCGGCGTTTGTCCGTAGACACTTCTGTGGTCATGTGGCCGGTGTGACTACACGGAACACCTTTACCTGCCTGCCGAAGCGGTACCTATTAATCTACTCACATTTGCATGTTTTCGAACTGCTAGGTTGGCAGGAGCTGGGACTAGCAACGGGAGCTCACCCCGTCACACGGATTCGAACCGCCGACCTTCTGATTGGCAAGCTCAGCGGTTTAACCCGCAGTGCCACCGTGTCCCTATTTCTTGCTTATATTGCTTCTTTTACTGTCCAGAAGCTAGTCAGCACTTTTCCAGGAATCTGATGTCACTCTCTGGAGGTTTTGACCTTCCAGACCAGTATTTCTCAACCTTGGGAACTTTAAGATGTGCGGACTTCAACCCCATGCTGGCTGGAGAATTCTGGGAGTTGAAGTCCACACATCTTAAAGTTCCCAAGGTTGAGAAACACTGTTGTAGACTGTTCCTTTCCGATGACTCTTGGTCCTTGTTCAACATCCTTGTCTTTGTGAACTCTGAAGCATTCCTCAGACTTGCTCTGGTCTTGTGTCATACTGTTTCAAACTGTCCATTCATTTGTCCATTTATACCCTAAATTGGCTATTCATAGAACACATTGGTTTACCTAAATTCCCAGCAAGTTTCTTCTTTTGCAGAAATTAATGCCTAATCCTGTCTCTGGACTTCTGGGCTTCAGGATCTTCAAGATGAAAGGTACTTGTTGTCTTTTCACTTCTCTCTTCAGAGGAAACCCTGGGACATTTTTCATGCAATCAGACAAAATGCGTGCAAAATGAAGAACATGGACTGGGAGGGAGAGAGGGCGAAAATGGTTTTATTTCCCTTTTATAGTGAGTGGTGTCCAGTGCAGTATCTGTGGCCAATCACGGATCAGCAATTATTCTTGCTCCTTGTTCTCCGTGTTTTGAGATCTGAAGATGATGATGGATTATATTCAAGCTGTTTTTGAAGGGTTAGCAATGAAAATATCCTAAAGCAGCCCTGAAAACCAGTTTAGAATACTTCTGATGGACAGCTTTGGCTTTGATAGCTCACAATTTGAGCAAACCCGTTAAATACTGTGGTTACACATTTTAACTTTGAAAAACTGTTTATTTATATCCATTTTCTTGGGATCATTTTTAAAATATGAATATTATTAAAGAAGATGGAATTCTGCTAGCAAGTACTTTTCAGTAATAGCTTTCAAGTTGTGGAAGACAGCAAGTTTAAAAAAATGACACAAGGACACCATCCGCTGGTATCTCTTAGCACTGCAGATAACACACAAATGTATTCACAGAGGATCTATCGTTACAATTGTAGTACAAGGTTTTGAATACATTGAAATGGCAAAGTTGAAAGGAAGGCTTCCAACACTGAACACCTTGGATATGAGGGTAAATAAGATGCCCCGGGGGGGAAATAAAGTAAGAAGTACATCTTTTACAAAGGGTTCCCCATTCCAACATGGATATACAGTTATAAAATGGTTTGCAGTTTGGGAACATCATTCACCAACCTTGATCAATGTCAATAGGGCTATCATGTCTAGACTGTAAAAATCCAAATGGTAACTAAGCTGGACCAAATATTTTTGTAGCCTAGATATGGTAGCCCTAGTATCAAATCAGTGTTAATCATTTGCTTTTTAGCATGATACAGAAATTACAATGACCTAGATTCATATTTAGGTCAGTGTCTAAGTTTATCCACAGAAGCCAGCAAATAGCTTATTGTAACATTTCTTCTTTCATGCAAACTTCCTAGTCTGTAATATCTTGTTCAGACTGTGGGGAAAGCACTGGGCAGAAACTTGGTTGACTTCACTCCTCTGCTTTCTGAAACAAGGCACTATGGCTGATCAGAAGAAATTCACAGCCCAAAGAAGGAGAATGCAGCTTTCTGAAAGATCATTTTAAGAGAGCCCCATTTCTACAAGAGAGAAAATAATGGAACGTGAGCAGCTTTGTAACTGTGGGGATGCTGTTTAAAAAGGATAGAGAGAACAAAACCCCAACTTCACATCTGGTTCCTTAAAAATAAATCTTGCTGAGTTCAGTGGAACATATGCCCAAGTATGTGTGCATAATGTTGCTGTGTTTTGTTTTTGTTTTTTAAGATATACAACATGACAGCCACACATAGGAAGCACGTCATAACCAGACAGCCATCCTTTTATGGACATTTTGCAAGTATAGCTTGATTGTGCCTTCACATCTCTCAATAGCCAATTTCCATCAACAACATACCACCTTCATTTAAGTACTGGAAAATAGTAATTGACTAGCAACAGCATTTCATTTAAAAAAAAATTAAATTAATATACTAGAATAGGAGCTAGAGACTTTAGCAATAACAGGTACCACCACATGGAAGTAAAATAAAGCCTTTTTTGTTTTGTTTTATATAGAATCCCACTATGGTTGACCAGGACTTGGTAAAAGATATTTCATCTTTGGAATGACAGGATGCCATCATTTATTTTAAAAGGCTGGACCAGATCTGAGATGTTCAGTTACAGCTAGATTTCATCATGTTTTGAGAGCAATACTCTAGACTTTAATTTATAAGGAGCCATAAATACTGTACTTACTGTATTTCAGCCAATAGTGGAGTAAAGCCATTCCATCCTCAGAGGTTACGAACCTAGTACGATTGATTCACCATATCCTTCCCATGTATGTACTCCTTATAACAGCTTTTCCCAACTTCAATTCCCAGAATTCTCATAGTGGCCTTGCTGGCTAGGGAATTCAGGGAGATGAAATCCACACATCTTCAAGTTGCCAAGGTTGAGAAACACTGATCTATGTAGACAACTAACTGTAGGGAATTAAATTTACCCCCCAGAGTACTCAATTATCTATAAGGTTAATCTAACTACCTAGTCAGCTGTGTGGTGTGAAAATCAGAGCTCAGTCAATTATCCTGTTTTGTCCACCTCATCCTCCCAAAAAAGAGCTGGAGAGAAAGAACAACAACTACAAAAAAAGCCTTTCTTCTCTCCACTCCAGAGCTCACTCTCAAAGCCCGGCAGTGCAGAACATGCTTCCCACTGATTGACCGCAATGGTCAAGCCACGCAGCTTCTTACAAGCCTGATCAAGGGGAGAAGGCTGGTGAATTAATAAGGCCTCGCCTAGCACAAAGGCTCAAAGGATGCCAGGTATTTCCTGCAAAAAATGGGTGGGGACTTGTATTTCCCAGATCATTATATTTCACCTACTTAGTGTGATTGCATGCTGCCAGAACCATGGAGAGAGGTATCCCCTTCAAAAGGAAGTCACCTCAGGGTAGGATGAGAAAGACATGACAAGGCAAGAATGAAAGGAAAATAATTCAGTGGGCATGCTTCCCAGATTCCTTTCTGGGATCTGCTTTGCACTGGTCTAGGCTTTAAGGATGCAGTGAGAGTTTACTCAGACACCTGGTGGAACTCTTTGGGAGCCAAGGCAAGGGGCGAAATACAAAATACTGTAATGAGAATGAAATCAGGCAGCTTTGGATCTGAGCTCTCCTTCACAATCCAACAAGCTTGAAGAGAGGAATCTTCCCTTCCCTTCTCTTCCACTAAGGATTCTACTGCTCCACCTCCCCTCATCCTCTCTGAACTCCCTCTTATCAAAGCTAAGACATACACATTGTGGGAGCTTGTCTTATAATGGGGCTGCTTTGCTGCCTGAAATCCAGGGTGAAGCACTTGAGATGGAGAGAAGATTCTCAAAATGCTGAAGAGCTTCCACTGAAGAGGCTGGGTTGAGCCTTGTGTTAAGGGCATCCTAGGAGGCTCATTCTGATTGTCAAGAGCTACTGGAAATCAATATATTCACATAAGTGATTGACTGTTGCAAAACCAAGAAAAGCGAAACATGCAATTTCCAAAATAAAGAAACATGGTTTGCATAGCAATTCTATGGGGATATTGCTGCAGTCCAATTGTTTATATTATCAGTGACAGCATAATTTTATATCCTTCCATTTGCATTAAAAAAATCAAAAAAAGAATTTCAATGTAGCTGATATATTAGAACAATGAATTAAAAAATCAAAAGAAAACTACAGTGGAAACATACTCATTAATCAGGGGTATACACAAGGCCAGGGCTCAAAAATGTCCAGATGGCAGTTACCATTACCCAATTGAAGGCCTGTTCCTCTTTATCTTTTTTTTTTTTTACATTTTTGACACCACCCCCGTCTCCACTCCTATCAGCAACTCTGTGAAAAGAACACATTTAGTAGCTACAATTCTCAGCTCTTCTGCAGAGACTGCTTGCATTTCCTGGAAATATCTGAAGCTCATTTTGGGCAGGAACACATAATAAGAGCTTCTCTACAGCAATGGCCAAACTTGGAATTACTGGGCTCCCTCCCAGATATTTGCACCAGGCTAGACAAGTTATTTTCAGATCTTCCCCTTGCTCCCCCACCATCTTACCATGTCTTGTCCCTCACTGTTCCTTTGATATGATGAGCTTTGGACAACTTGTTATACTTTATTTCAACCTTTCAATAGGAGGTAATCCTAAACTTTGCAGCTAGAGAACAATGCCATCTTCCTGCAACTTCTATTTCCCCACCCACAGCTCCAAACTTCAGGTTCTCCTTTCCCCACACGATTACCAAGTATGCTTAGATCTAAAGGGTTATCTCTTTGGGTCTACCTGTCACCCAGTCCCAATTTATGTGTGCCCCTGCAAATCTTTTTCATGCTTACAACACTCTTCTTTCTTAGTAGCTCTGTTTTGGCTGCAATTTTCACATGAAAGGGAACAACAGGCTTCCTGCTTTGTTTTGTACCTATTTGATTTAGGGAGATGCTCTGACTTTTTTCCTAATGAGCCAGGAAAATAGGATAGATTTTTTTTAAAGGTCAGTTTATTAGTAATGATAGCAAACAACTCTTTTCATGCACCAGAGAGGTATAGAAAATATTTCCCTTGATCCATTTACATTGTTGAAGCACGTTGCACTCTGCTAGTTTATACGTTATTAGTATTTCTCATGGGATTCCTCAACAGCAGTCAAATGACTGTTGATTACAGATTGTCAACAACTGCAATGATCCAAAGTATTTATTGTTGTTGTTTATTCGTTTAGTCGCTTCCGGCTCTTCGTGACTTCATGGACCAGCCCACGCCAGAGCTTCCTGTCGGTCGTCAACACCCCCAGCTCCCCCAGGGACGAGTCCGTCACCTCTAGAATATCATCCATCCATCTTGCCCTTGGTCGGCCCCTCTTCCTTTTGCCTTCCACTCTCCCTAGCATCAGCATCTTCTCCAGGGTGTCCTGTCTTCTCATTATGTGGCCAAAGTATTTCAGTTTTGCCTTTAATATCATTCCCTCAAGTGAGCAGTCTGGCTTTATTTCCTGGAGGATGGACTGGTTTGATCTTCTTGCAGTCCAAGGCACTCTCAGAATTTTCCTCCAACACCACAGTTCAAAAGCATCGATCTTCCTTCTCTCAGCCTTCCTTATGGTCCAGCTCTCGCAGCCATATGTTACTACAGGGAACACCATTGCTTTAACTATGCGGGCCTTTGTTGTCAGTATGATGTCTCTGCTCTTAACTATTTTATCGAGATTTGTCATTGCTCTTCTCCCAAGGATTAAGCGTCTTCTGATTTCCTGACTGCAGTCAGCATCTGCAGTAATCTTTGCACCTAGGAATACAAAGTCTTTCACTGCTTCTACATTTTCTCCCTCTATTTGCCAGTTATCAATCAAGCTGGTTGCCATAATCTTGGTTTTTTTGAGGTTTAGCTGCAAGCCAGCTTTTGCACTTTCTTCTTTCACCTTCATCATAAGGCTCCTCAGTTCCTCTTCACTTTCAGCCATCAAAGTGGTATCATCTGCATATCTGAGATTGTTAATGTTTCTTCCAGAGATTTTAACTCCAGCCTTGGATTCCTCAAGACCAGCTTGTCGCATGATGTGTTCTGCATACAAGTTAAATAGGTAGGGTGAGAGTATACAGCCCTGCCGTACTCCTTTCCCAATCTTAAACCAGTCCGTTGTTCCGTGGTCTGTTCTTACTGTTGCTACTTGGTTGTTATACAGATTCTTCAGGAGGCAGACAAGATGACTTGGTATCCCCATACCACTAAGAACTTGCCACAATTTGTTATGGTCCACACAGTCAAAGGCTTTAGAATAGTCAATAAAACAGAAATAGATGTTTTTCTGAAACTCCCTGGCTTTTTCCATTATCCAGTGGATATTGGCAATTTGGTCTCTAGTTCCTCTGCCTTTTCTAAACCCAGCCTGTACATCTGGCAATTCTCGCTCCATGAACTGCTGAAGTCTACCTTGCAGGATCTTGAGCATTACCTTACTGGCATGTGAAATGAGTGCCACTGTTCGATAGTTTGAACATTCTTTAGTGTTTCCCTTTTTTGGTATGGGGATATAAGTTGATTTTTTCCAATCTGATGGCCATTCTTGTGTTTTCCAAAATTGCTGGCATATAGCATGCATTACCTTGACAGCATCATCTTGCAAGATATTGAACAGTTCAGCTGGGATGCCGTCATCTCCTGCTGCCTTGTTATTAGCAATGCTTCTTAAGGCCCACTCAACCTCACTCTTCAGGATGTCTGGCTCTAGCTCACTGACCACACCGTCAAAGCTATCCCCGATATTGTTATCCTTCCTATACAGGTCTTCTGTATATTCTTGCCACCTTTTCTTGATCTCCTCTTCTTCTGTTAGGTCCTTCCCATCTTTGTTTTTGATCATACCCATTTTTGCCTGGAATTTACCTCCAATGTTTCTAATTTTCTGGAAGAGGTCTCTTGTCCTTCCTATTCTATTGTCTTCTTCCACTTCCACGCATTGCTTGTTTAAAAATAATTCCTTATCTCTTCTGGCTAACCTCTGGAATTTTGCATTTAATTGGGCATATCTCCCCCTATCGCTGTTGCCTTTTGCTTTCCTTCTTTCTTGGGCTACTTCTAGTGTCTCAGCAGACAGCCATTTTGCCTTCTTGGTTTTCTCTTTCTTTGGGATGTATTTTGTTGCCGCCTCCTGAACAATGCTGCCAACTTCTGTCCAGAGTTCTTCCGGGACCCTATCTACTAAGTCCAGTCCCTTAAATCTATTCTTCACCTCCACTGCATATTCCTGAGGAATATTCATGAGCTCATATCTAGCTGATCTGTGGGTCTTCCCTAATCTCTTTAGTCTGATCCTAAATTGTGCAAGAAGTTCATGGTCTGAACTACAGTCAGCTCCAGGCCTAGTTTTTACCGACTGTACAGATGTCCACCACCTTTGGCTGCAAAGGATGTAATCAATCTGATTTCGGTGTTGTCCATCTGGTGAAGTCCATGTGTAAAGCCGTCTCTTAGGTTGTTGGAAGAGAGTGTTTGTTCTGCAGAGTGAATTGTCTTGGCAAAATTCTATCAGCCTATGTCCTGCTTCGTTTTGTTCTCCCAGGCCATACTTACCTGTAATTCGAGGTGTCATTTGACTGCCCACCTTAGCATTCCAGTCTCCTGTGATGAAAATAACATCTCTTTTAGGCGTGTTGTCCAGTAGGTGCTGCAGATCCTCATAGAACTGCTCTACTTCAGCTTCTTCAGCATTTGTGGTTGGGGCGTATATTTGGATCACTGTGATGTTAGATGGCTTGCCCTGAATTCGAATTGAGATCATTCTGTCGTTTTTGGGGTTGTATCCAAGCACTGCTTTCGCCACTTTACTATTAATTATGAAGGCTACTCCATTTCTTCTGTGGTCCTCTTGTCCACAGTAGTAGATCTGGTGGTCATTTGATGTGAAGTGGCCCATTCCAGTCCATTTCAGTTCACTGACGCCCAAAATGTCTATCTTTAATCTGGACATCTCACCAATAACCACATCCAATTTGCCCTGGCTCATAGATCTTACATTCCAGGTTCCAATGGTGTGTTGATCCTTAGAACATCGGATTCGCCGTTCACCACCAGGACCTGTCGGCTTTGAGCTAGCTGCGTCATCACATCTGGGGCTAGTTGAACTCATCCTCTGTTCCTCCCCAGTAGCATTTTGACCATCTTCCGACCTGGAGGTCTCATCTTCCGATGGTATACCGACATATCTCTGGTTGTACCGATCCATTTAGTTTTCACGGCAAGAATACTGGGGTGGGTTGCCATTACCTTCCCCAGGGATCGCATTTAGTCTGACCTCTCTGTCATGACCCTCCCGTCTTGGGTGGCCCTTCACGGTTTAGCTCATGGCATCATTGAGGTGCTCAAGCTCCAGCACCACAACAAGGTAACGATCCTTTGCTGAAGAATATTCTGAATAATTTGGGTGAAATTGATATGAAGAGAAGAAAAAGAAGAGGAAGGATGGAATGAAAGAATGTACTGGGAATTGAACTAAAAGATTACAGTGTAATACAACACAGAGTTTAAGCTTAAGGCCTTTTGTGATTGCCAAGCCCAAGAAAGTACCTGTCATGTTCATCGTTCCAATGGTTTGAATACATCGTAACATTTCACATGTCACTTTCCTGTTCCGTGTCTGTCATTTGTGGGGAGGGGAATTTCAGCCGTGCCAGGCTGCAATCTCCTTGCTGTTCTGCAGGAATGTATGTTTGGGTTATGACATGTATTCAAGGTTGCTTTCCCAGGCCGATGTGTGACGGTTGCCAACACCTGGGAGGGGGTGGTTACTATGGTGGGGTGAGGGGCGGGATTGGGTTTGAAGCGAGGGTATTTAGTTTGTATTTCGCGCGCTTTGGCTCATTCTCAGCTTTCTCTGTATTTGCATACTATTCCTTTAATAAATCAGTTATCTTTAAGCCCGAGCTTGTGAGACTGAGTATTTGGGATTAGGCAACCATTACAGTACCCTTCACATGCATACGTGGTGAAGGACGAATAAGCGCCTCTAATCATACAAGCTGTTGAAAAAACTATTGGGAAGAAGAGCCACCCTTATGGACATTAATATCTCCACAAATGTGGAAAGGTGTATCCACTTGTAAGTCATCCAGGAACAAAATTCCTTCTGGAACAAGGGTGAATTTCTGGGGACTGGTTGTCATGAGCTACCATACAGATGGAATTTCGAGGTCCTTTAATGCCATTACAAAAGTCTGTGACTTGAGGACTGCATGGATACCACAGCAGTCCATTGCATATACCCTTTCACAGTAATAACAATCCCTCTACTCCATCCATTATTTCATGAACCTGATGACATAACAAGCCACCATGATAGCTGGCTCATCTGCATAGGGACAAGTCTCTGTAATTAGCACTAAAGAGATATTACCATCCAGTAGGAAACCAATTAATAAATCAATTGGGGACGGGGGGAGTAATCTCACATTCTGTAAGACACATTGCAGAGTACATACTATTTAAGATCATTGAACATACTCCAAACAAGACAATTCAGGAAAGTGATGAATCTGTTGCGTGATTCACCTTCCATCTGGCTAGAACAAACTGGAATTATGATATTCCCTGGGAAAGTTACACCCAATCAGCTGAGTATGTTGATAGAGCTTGCCAACCCTTAACGTGGTATCAAAAAATAGCACAGCTTTTCAGAGAAGAAAGTGCTATAGAATATCTCTGGCTAACTTTTGGGTGCAACTTGGCTTTCAAGGAACTTGGATGCAACTTGGCTTTCAAGGAACTTATTAATGAGTATACGTGGGTTCTATTTTACAGATTCTGTGGAAAGATTCTCCTTGTTGCGACCCTAAGAAGCATACAAGCTATTAATCTGGTCTAGTGTTTTTCTAGTTAGAGAACACATCTAAGATCCTGTGAAAAAGCTCGTCTTTGTCCTACAGTTTATTCTCACAAATCAAGACCAGAGTCTACATATAGTACATAAACACATTTTTGGCTTCCACATTACTTCTCCATTCCTCCACATGCCCCCATCATTCCATAAATGATCCGAGAGAACATCTGAGGTTTGCAAGAAGGAACTCCATTCCACTGATAAACATCTAGATGAACACAATAAAATCCAAGATATTAATACTTAATCAAAGTTGGAAGAAAAGAGTTAGGATGCCCAACTTATGAAAGCAGCAAGCTGAAATTAAAGAAAGTTTAAAAGAAGCAACAAACCCAATAGCAGCTCAGCAATCCTTGTTTTAGAGACACCCTTAGGCAAAACGCATCAATACAGCAGAGATACATGTTCTCAGAACTTTTCCAATTATCTGCCATGTGCATTTGAAGCCTTAAAAGGTTAAGTGCATGCAGCCTAATTTTTTACCTCACATATTTAAGACCATTACTCTCACAGTACACCTTTAAACAGCAGCTGAGTAAAATTCAAATAGCTTGAAATAGTCATGCCATACATTTCTTTTAAACAGGAACATTTCAGTAGGGCAAAAGTAGGTGAAAATGCAGGACAAATTCATCTCTGTCCTGAAGCTATTTTGGTTTTGGAAAAAAATGCAAAAAAATATATTTTTAGGCATGCCTGAAATAAATAGGATAATAAAGATCTGATCTTTCTTTGAAGTATAACAGTCTAGAAATCTAGGTCAATCCATTATACAGACAGAATTGTTGTCTACCACAGAATACATTTAAGCGCTTGGATGTATTTAACCTTTAATATTTCTGCTAAAATATCTGCAAAGGCCAGGGCAGAGATTGCTTTACACAGTGATATTATCACCAACTACTACATTAATTTGTGGTGCATCAGATATAAAAGGCATAGATACCTGTTTTTAATTCTAATATTTGGTGTTTAATTCAGACCCTAATAACACAGGTTTGAAGCTTATTTCATCAGTACATCTTCTAGTATGATTATCACTAAACTGCACTGATAGCCATTTTTCCACTGACAACTGTTAAAATAGAGGCTAGCGGATGCTCTTATCTGAGACGCTTTAATTGCTTTTTATGTTTATTTAAATACTGACTGATAGGCAATGCATCCCCAAATGATGTACGGAATACATTTAAATAATAGAATGTAATATAATTACATAAAAACAATAAAGTACACAACATAAAGGGAGTATTTTAGCCAAAGTAAATGAAAATTAAGCACAGAAGAAGAGTAATTTTCTGTGTTCAGTCTCAGCTTCTGTACCCTTACAGATTCTGTAAAATACATTTGAGGGGTGCTTTCAACAATTCAGCTTAGGTATTCTAACAATCCTGTTAATGGTTTACTTCAAATTCCGTATCCAGGCACTCTGCAGGCGATGTATGTATTATACAGGAAAAATTTAACCAAAGGGTTCTAGGTTACAGATGCCATTCTAACATTTTGGGATTCTATCACTGATAGAATACACTTCTCTGCTCACAGATTCCAGGTTTCATTGTGAAAGAATCCCTCCTTTGGGGCAAATATAGAGAGAGACTACTTGATTATAATCCTGAATTTGATGGACTAATAATCTAAATTGGTATCTATTTCTTCTGTACGCATTCGTATTTTACAACTAGAATGCCATTACACGGAAATAAAAATGACATTGCAGTTCTTCTAATAAAGGAAGAGATTAACAAACTTTCAGAGCCTTGATACATTTGCTTCATATGTTCATGGACTTTATCTGCAAACACTTCCTACATCTTCCTCCAAATAGCAGCCCTCCAACCAAGAGGTCCACAACCATTTGGGGACAGTGGGCCTTGGAGACTATCACAAATTGGTTTCCAGAGAATGTGGCCAGTCAGGAAACACCCATTTCAGAGGAAGCATAAGAGAGGAGTTATCTTAGCCAGTTTCAGCGTAACTACCCATCATTTTTTATTTTCTTGGAATGCCTTTTGTGGATGATGCTGGAGACTAGCACACTATGCTGCAGCAAGCTAGCTTCCCAAATTTACCAAGCACATTGGACAGAAACAGCTGCAACACCAATATTCAAAATCCAGTTTTGGAAAATTTAATGTGGTAAGCTATGACACTATTTGCTGCCATCTTGTGGTCATCCAGATTTTTACAGCTCAGGCAAGATAGGGAAAGCTTTAAGTGTATTTTAGAAGAGGAAGTGGAGGAGGAAGTGGACAGGGTCCTCATGATTGTGAGCTCAGCCACCTATTAGATTCATGCCCCTTTTGGTTGACAAAAGCCTCCTGGGAGGTGATATGTGGCTGGGTTCTAGTGGTGGTGAATTCTTTTCCTGAGAGAGGAGGTTGTCGCTTCACCTCTTAAGAAGGCATGGGTTCTCCCCCTTCTCAAGAAACCGTCACTAGACCCAACCATACTGGACAACTTTCATCCAGTTTCCAATCTCCCCTTTTTAGGGAAGGTTTTTGAGAAGGTGGTCACACAACAGCTTCGGAGGACCCTGGGTGAATCATGTTGAGAAGGTGGTCACGCAACAGCTTCAGAGGACCCTGGGTGAATCGGATTATTTGGACCCCTTTCAGTCGGGTTTCAGGCCTGGGTATGGGACTGAAACAGCATTGGTCTCACTTTTGGATGACCTCTGCCATGAGCGGGATGGGGGTAGTGCATCCATCCTTGCTCTTCTTAACCTCTTGGCTACCTTCAATACCATCAACCATGGTATCTTCTGGACTGGCTCTGAGAGTTGGGGATGGGTGGCACTGGCTTATGTTGGTTCTCCTCCTTCCTCTGGGGTCAGTTCTAGTTTGTGTTGATCAGGAAAGGTCCCGCCTTCAGCCTCTGCTTTGCGAGGTTCCACGGGGGTTTGGTACGTTCTCTGTTCCTGTTTTACATTTTACATAAAGCTGCTGGGTGAGATCATCCATTGCCATGGGTTGAGGTATCATCACTATGCTGATAACCAGCTTTACATCTCTGCCTGTGAATTAAGCAATGCTGTTGGGATCCTTCCCTGGTGTCTGGAGGCTGTAGGGATCTGGATGGGGAACAACTGGCTTCAGCTCAACCCTAGCAAGACTGAGAGGCTTTGGGTCTGGGGGCTTGCTGGTTCAAGGAACTTAACATCTTTGCTTCTGGATGGGGCAGCACTGCCCTAAAACATACTCTGTGTGCAATCTGGGAGTTTTCCAGGACTCATGGCTCCTGCTTGAAGAACAGGTGACACCCATGGCCAGGACGACCTTTGCACAACTCTGTGTTGTGCACCAGTTGTGCCTGTTCCTGAACCAGGAGGCTCTGCTCTGTCACTCATGCCCTGGTCACCTCTCAAATGGATCTAGTGGTTAAGGCAATGGGCTAGAAACCAGGAGATTGAGAGTTCTAGCCCCACTTTAGGCATGAAAGCCAGCTGGGTGACCTTGGGCCAGTCAGTCTCTCTCAGCTCACCTCACCTCACAGGGTTGTTGTTGTGGGGAAAATAGGAGAAGGAAGGAGTACTAGGTATGTTCGCCGCCTTGAGTTACTGATAAAAATAATAAAGGTGGGATAGAAAATAAATAAATAAATAAATAATGCACTCTACGTGGGGCTCCCCTTGAAGAGTATCTGGAAGCTGCAGCTGGTATAGAATGCAGCAGTGCAGGCAGTTATGTGCGCTCCTCAATCAGTGCATGTTACACCTCTGCTCCGCGAGTTGCATTGGCTGCCAGTATGCTACCAGGTTCAATTCAAGGTGGCATGGAATCAGGTTGAGTGACTGCCTCTTCCCGGTTACATCTACCCATCCCATCAGGACCAGCAGGAGAAGTAATGCTGCAGGTCCTGTCTCTGAAAGAGTACCATCTGGCGGGACCCAGGAAGAGAGCCTTCTCTGCTGTGGACCTTAGATTGGCCCCAACCCTCTCAACCTTTAGGACGGTTGTGGAGACATGGCTCTGCTGCCATGCCGTGGAGCCTGGCAATGGTGAGGAGCTTTACAATGGCTATGTTGAGCTGATGTAGGATGAATTCTGCCACTGATCATGATTCTCTGATTTTTAAATTGATTACGGATAGTTTTTTATATGTTTGTATGTTGGTTTTTAATTTGTTTTTATTGGATTGTTTTTACCTGTTGTGAGCCGCCCAGAGGTCACTTAGATGTGATGGGCGGCCATATAAATCAAACAAATAATAATAATAATAATAATAATAATAATAATAATAATAATAATAATAATAATTTCATTCTTGAACATAGGTACCACACAACATGGAAAAACTTTAAGGATTCAATTTCAAAACCGCTGTACAGTGAAATTATCTCGAGTGCAAAACACAGTGGAACTAAAACCACCAGAACATACAGCTTTGCAAAGATTCCTTTATTGTTGTTAATAAAGGAGTACACAAAATAACAAGTATTGGTAAAACCTTGGGTGAAGTAACATCCAAGTTACAGTGCCTACTGGTATTACTTTTCAAATGAAAGCCACAGTAATAAAGTGATCAGCAATCATTCACTGTCAAAGTGTCATAAAATAGTAGCCAAACTCCCAATTTTCAAGGACCAAAAGCAATGCAACTGTAGAACAACACTGAATTTCCCAAACAAGGACTTGCCAATAGTTCCATATTTATCACTAAGTTTGAAATATTATGATCTTTTAGGGTATATTGGGATATGGCAAATTTACTTATTCAGCTATCTAACAAATATGACAGAGTCTAAGCAGAAGATTATTCTGCACAATAAAACAAACCTGTTGAAGTCAATGGCCAGATTTTGTATTACATTGTAGTTATGGTCTATAAATTTTCACAAATCACTGCACCATGACAACAGACTAGGAGAGAATGAAGGGGTATTCCAAAAGTCTAAGAGCCAGAAATGGACTCTGTTGCTGAGACAAAAATAAAACAGTTCAAAGTTTTGAGTTGATTCAAACTGCTATGAAGTATCTTTATGAGTTCTCATGTCAGGCACACAAATATGCGATCTATAAGGAATTATGATATGAATACACATAAACATAGCTGGGGTTATTCCAGTCCATTCAAACCTATAGAACAAACTTGGTGATTTTCTAAAAAGAATTCAACACATTGTATGAAATATTATTTTTAAAGTGTTTACAGATTCCTGAGCCTCAAGACATTTCTGCCATTTTCTAGTCAATGTTTTTAAGATGGAAAACCTGTCTTTTCCTAATTTTTCAAAAAAATAAGAAAGGGACACATGCAATTTTCACAGCCTCATAGATACATATCTTAAAATACTGCAGAAAACTTATACAAGAGCATTATTTTATGATCAGAAGAAAATATACTCAGGGAGGAATTGTGTGGATTTTTAAAGCTTTTTTAAAAAGAAAAGCCAAAAGGTCTTCTCTAAAAAATAAAGGCCACGTGATTAAATAGCATTATGATGTTTTCAGAAAGGTTTATTTCCACCTATTTTGCTAGTGTTACGGGGTGCAGAATGAAGCAAATCTGATGTACAGTTTCCTAAAATCTTTTCACAGCTAGTTAGAAACTGTGGAAGAGCCCTTTTGTTGTTACTCACAAGGATGATAAAGCCAAGTCAAAGATTTGCATTTCACCTGCAAATTCTTCACACCATTCTCTGCCACAATCTATTAAGTACTCTGTAGTTTCCCTTTTACTTTGCATATTACATAGTATAACTTAACATGTTATATAAGAGCACTTCAGTCCCACAATGTAGGATTTGAACTTATATGAACAATTATGATGGCTCCAAAACATTTCAGAGGCTTACAAAAATACATTCAACCAAAGATTTATATAAGGGGTTCTTTCTGTCCTTTACTCTCAGGTTTTTGAGCAAAACAAGGTAAGGAAACCAAATAGTTCCCAAAATAGCAAAAATGTTCTCCACTTTCCTTTAGCTGGTACCCCAAAGAACATGGGGATGCCCTGTAATCTGTTACAGACAAGAAAATTACTCTGGATTCCAGAAGAGCTCTCTACTGAGGAAGTGCTCATCTTATCCTTCCAGTCATGAAAAATGGGATTTTTCTGCACTGATTGTTCCCAATTATGAAAGATTATATTACTTTCCAGAAATACAGTGAAACCTCAATTTAGTGGACACCCATTTAGTGGACTTCAGATGCAGTAGGTCAAATTTCTCTCCAGATATCCTCCCAAATAATGGACAAGAATCTTCCATCCAAAGTAATCTAGATGAGGCGTGTAATTTTCAATAAGTATTACATCATTTGTGGCAATATACATCATTTGCACAGATAGGCAAATCACCAGGAATGATGTAATTTGCAATTTCACAGACATCCCGAAGGAACAAAGTCCACTCTCCAAACTGCACTCTTAAATCAAGGTTTCACTGAGTTTCAAAAACACACACATTTAAGAGTACTGCACATGAAGTTGCATACTTACATTTTTATAATTATTAAAGATCTACTGTTTATTAGTCAGCCTTATAAATAATGCTAAGCAGAAAGAAAACTGTATCAGGGTATTCTTCAGTTTATAAAAGCAAACACCAAACAAAGTCTAAAGTGCAGACTTTAAGTCATGATAAGTATAATAAAGACAAAGATGCAGCCAGATTTGCATCTATGTTTACAGTTACTATTGAACCCTATAAAATTTTAGCCATTTTACCATTTAAAAACTGCCACATATTTTGTACCATAGTACATCTTCCAGCCACTTGGATTTTAAGTTTTGCTGAAAAGTCCAGCAGTCTTAAGCAACAGATTAAATTACCCAGTTTCACAAATCTAACATAATACTGCAGAAAATGAGAGGAAGTCACACAATGTTGATTCCTCCTCCATGAAATGCAAGCGTCCTCTTGTTGCAAAAAGTTGAATTGTTGCTGCTTGACTGACTGCTTTTCACAAGTGATGTCTTCATTTCCATTTCACATGCAACTATGGCTGCATTCAATTCCATTTGAGCTCGGTGGACAACATAGAACATGAGGCCTATACTTATTACAATCTGTGAATGAAGCAGATATGATTGTCTTGTTTAATATTTTCAGTTGCAATCACGGACATAAAAATATTGAAAGATCATCAAGAAAGTGAATTTTTAAACTGACTTCTAACTTCACTTGAACTGTCATCTGCCCACAAACTGTGAAGTAAAATTGAGAGAAGAAATACCAATATTGAAGACGGCTCTTGGCAACAGCTGACAAAATGGTATGTAATTGTGTCTTTGATACAGACACATGTCCAACCTTTATCTACACTCTGAGTTATAACGTTTTCTAAGCTAAATAAACAAGTTCAATTTAAATGAAAAAGAGGAACTTTATATCCCATGTCTAGTTTAATGATTCATGTAACAGTACTCTTACAGCTAGATATAATATGATATAGAGACCAAGAACTACTGCTGGTTTGATTTTCATTTCTGCCATGGATTCACTAGGCAATTTAGGCTATTTTTAAGGAAAAACAAACAAACCTCTGCATCAGGCTGAAAGAGTGATATTGGCTTTTGTACAGTCCTCAAATGATAAAATATTACTGCCATTTCCAAAAGATGTATCTCATAACAGGACACAAACTAAATTTGTTTCAACAGAGTAATATTATCTTTTCACAGAAGCTATATATTGATTTAACTTGGGAAAAATCCTTTTGAAAGACTAGCACATGTCATGCTAACTACCTGGTGTTCCTAAGTATCATTCTCAGTGCTACAAGTACTAATCTTTCAAATTCTATGCCAACAATCAAAGTGAATATCTGAATATTATATCATATATTCAAAAGTAAGTAATTTATTTTTTTCCAGCCTGGCATGGGCTTGCTGCCTGGGGTGATGGGATTTGTTATCCAATGCATCTGGAAGATGCCAGCTTGGAAAGTTTAGTTAATGAATGACTATGCATTCCGCAAAGATATTTTCTGTCAATCTTGGATTCTGACCTCTCTACAAAGGTGTCCCTAGTTGTCACATCCTTCACAGAACCCAAGTGCTGCCAAGGATCTCATAGAAAGTGACTAAAAGAAGCCAATAATACAAAATCTAACAGAAAGTTGCTCCCAATGTCAAACTTAACAATTTATTATGTATTCCTTCTTATAGTTTTACCTATACTTAAACAAGATTTGTCCAGCTTATGGAAAAAAATGTGGGTTATTGTCATGTCTTCAGTTTTGCCACTGTACGGTAACACTAAGAAAATGCTGCTCCAACATCTTTGACAAAATGAATAAAAGTCCCAGTATTGTAGCTTTGTGTTTGAGGAAAATGACAGAACTCCAACTGTGATCAACTATCAAATATGAGAGGGATCTACTTCTAGGAAACACAGAAGTGGCAGACCGAAGCCAGAAAAAAAGGTATAAGCCATTAAAGCACGGCATTATGTGGAAGACGACCGAAGCTTCCCTGTACTGGTTTAAACTGTCTTCTAAGGCTTATTCCAGAAAAGAATCACATTGACTTTGGAACATGGTATGGCATGGCCCAGCATGGCACTGTTCTTCAAAGAGAGCTAGTGGGTTCTTCAACAACAGTACAAATATCTGGAATATTAACTATTCTGGGACGCTAGTGCAATGCTAACTTAAAAATCCACTTTAAATCATTTTCACAGATATCAACCAAGGTAGTATAAAAAAACAATTCCAGTTCTTATAAAAATTTATGATATAACATTTGGTTCCAATACAAATATCTGAAGACTTGTCTTAACCTAGAAGCTTGCTTTAAGTAAATTATTATTAAATTAAAGTTAACTGCTCATTCTCGTTTGTCGAGATGGGCGGTAAAGAAATGTGATAAATACATAAAATTATTTAAATGCAATGACTTCTAGAATAGGCCCAATATTTTCTTGCTCTCCAAGCATGAGCATTTCAATCAAAATTTAGGAATTAGCCCTTCTGTCAGGCAGGATATTCTGATGGACTAAGAACTTTCTATTCATGAAAGGATCCAATTCAATATGTTTAACAAAGCATATAATGAAGGAACAAATTCTACACAACACTGTGGGACATGAGATGAAATACTTCCAGTACTTCCGATATACCAGATATTTTCAAGTTCAATTTCCATCAATACAGCTAAGGTAAAAGATTATGGAAGTCCGAGCCCAAAATAGCAGGGGGTACCAGACTGATACATTGATTTATAGAGTTGACCTAAAATGCTATGAGAACAAATTGCTGAATGAAGTCTAAACAAATCATTTACCTGTAAACTAAAAATGAAATAGCCACTAAGACTTTGTTCTGCGATAACATCTTCCATAGTACGCAAGGTAGTTCCCAGGTAGGAGTTTAAAAGCTGAGTTGGAAGTAATCCAATGGAAGAAGCCATCAGGTAGTTTGGTAATGAAAGATCTGTGATCTAAATAAAAGGAACACATATAAATTATTCATTAGACAAGTAAGTCTGATCAGTTTTTTCACTCATCTGCTGAAATGACAGCAATTTAACAACCCCTTCACTCCACCACACATTTCACAGAAAGATAGAAGAAAAAAAAAGCATCTGATTCTACCTATGCTTAAACAAAATTTGTCTAGCTTATGTTTATTCACAAGGTTGAAGAACAGTTTGCCAAAGCTATAGTTTCAAGCTAGAGCATGTCCTGGATAACAAGGCAAGAAAAGATACCTTGGAAAGATTTTCATTCATCCAGGGCAGGTTACAATTCTGTTCTTCCTTCAGGTGCCATTCCTAATCTGTTTCTTCAGAACTTCAACATGCTGAGAAGAGTGGCACTGCAGGAGCTGTGCCAAAATTAAATATTATTTTTGTGGCCTATATCAACACCACGGTGGGGAAGGACACCATTCCAATTCAGTAACTGACAGGTCCGCCATCAAATTAGAGTGATCACTGTAATTAGATCATTGTTGGGCACCTCACTCACATCCTTTTTTAAAATTTATTCTTTTTTTAATCAATAAAAACTACCAACCCCCCCCCAAAAAAAGGACAAAGAAAGAAAAAAAACTAAAAAAGTGAGGAAACATAAGAGAAAAAAATTTCAAATTTACAAAAAGATGTGGCTTCCGACTTTTAGCAGCAAGGATATACAAAAATTTCCATAATCAATATCTTATTCTATATTAAACCAAAACACCATATTATTTCTATAAGTCATTCCACTTTAACACATAATAAAAATCACTAAGTACAGTTACTCCTCCCCCTTATATTAAAATAAAGAAAAAAAAGTTGATATAAACCTCCTAAACATCTTTCTCCCCTCCAAAAGATAAAACATATTTAATTATTTCCTTCCTACAACTATTCTATACATTTCTGTCTACTATAATAAGAATCAAATTAAAAAGCACATAAGTTGTCTGCTATTATAGTTAATAGTACAACCATTTTAATAATCCCAATCTTAATAAACCCCAAAAACAAAGCCAATTCAAAACAGTAATTCCAAATCTTTAAAGGCAAATAGCAACAATCAAATCCTTAAAGCAAACCAGGTGAACATTCTTCAACCCTTATCCCACTTCAAAATAAACCAGAGCAGTTACATATCCCCACAATGTGCAGAGAGCTTTCCTCTTGAAAGAATCAAACAGCCCAAGTGCCCCCCTCAAAGATTCCAGGTTCTTTTCATGGCATTCCACCAGGAGATCGATTTTACTTATGGCTTGCAGATCACTCTCTCCCTTAGATTTCTCCAACTCCGTTATCCAATCTTCATCCAGCATCTCAATAAAAAATCCAATCTCAGTCTTAAAAAAAACCCTTTCTATTACTCTTAAATTCCTCAGTTTCATCACTACATCCCCAACCTGATGGCACATTTTAGATCTCATATTTTCCACAATATCCTGGATATCTTGATAGAAGTCAGAAGAAATCTGTTTAAAATCCTGGTGAAAGTCAGAAAGAATTTGTTTGAAACCGTCCATGTCTCATGCAGTAGTTTATGGTGCCCCCTAGGAGCTTAACCAACGAAAGTCAAAGATATGGAAGAGTTCCAAAGTGTGTTTACATAAAGTGAGAGTGAGATAGCAGACTGTTCTCAAGGGAAAGTGAAAACGGAAGGCTGAAGGTTCAAATCAGCCAATTCAATGTGTAGGATAATGCTAATATCTTCAAATTTAATACAAAAATACTAACAGGAAGATAATTGTTTACTCTCAATCTTTGGAATTTCCTTTGGAAGGAAAACGAAATCCAAAACTTAAAACAATTTTTTTTAAAAAAAGCAATCCCAAAAATGTTAAACACCAAGAGAACCAGCTTCTCCTTGCTGTAGAAAGCCTCTCCTTGGGTACATATACTTAAAAAAAAAATACAAATTGGTGATTTAGAAATGGGGTGGCCAGTCTTAGTGTCCCTTTAAGGCTACAACGCGGCTTGGGAAGTGATGAAGTCCCTGTCTCCCAGCTAGCTCTTATCAGTCAAACGCAAAATGCTGTTTGTGATCTGGCTGCAAGCAGCCATCCAGAGGACAGATGGGATGATTCCAGGTATTCTCCTTGATACGGAGAACATTTTTGGGCTTCAGGAAAACCTGCCTGAGCCCGAAGAAAGTTACCGCATTGTCAGCTCTGCCCTCTGAACCAGTGGGCACAGCTGTTCAGTCTGCCATTCCCACCAGAAGCCACCTCACTCACATCCTAATGGGTGAAAAAGTTTCTTTTTTCTCCTTCCATCACTACCAAATAATGCAAGAACAGAACATTTTTCACCCCTCTTGCTGCAGATCTGGCCATCAAGTAATTTTTGTCTACCTGGAGAATCATAAAGGAAATCAGTTCAGTTCCAGAGTTCTGGAAAAGCAAATTAGATTGGACAATCTCTATGCACAACTAGTAGTCAATATAATTCTCCCTTTAACTATTCCTAACATTTGTATTATCTTTTCCTTCCTCAATACCATTCTACTGCTTAAGTAGGAAAATCATAATAAATACTGTATTCACATTTAATTTGTATTTAAAACTGTCAATGTTAGAATACATTCTTGGATAACTTTGACATAAAGAAGATAATAGAACTGAAAACCTTAAATTTCCTTAAGTATTCTGATCTTTTAGTTACTTTAAAAATGAAACTTACATTCATTAAGTTGAGGAATAGAGCCAGTCTGGTGTGGTGGTTAAGGCACCAGGCTAGAAACTGGGAAACTGTGAGTTCTAGACCCGCCTTAGGCACAAAGCCAGCTGAGTGACCTTGGGCCAGTCACTCTCTCTCAGTCATAGGAAGAAGGCAATGGCAAACTACTTCCAAAAAACCTTGCCAGGAAAATTGCAGGGACTAGTCCAGGCAGTCCCCACAAGTCAAAAACTGACTCGAAGGCACCAATAAAAACAAAACAACAACAAAAAAAGGCTGGAGAATAAGGACAGGAAGAAAGTATTTTTAATTTTTTTCTAACTGTTCCTCTGTGCTTCCTGAAAAGCTGCTCTAGGAAGCTAATGGATTTTTATATTTTTAAATATTTTATATATATTTTAATATATATTTTATATAATAACAATGGATATTTATAATTTTATTGAATTTTAAATTGTTTTTACTGTGAACCGCCCAGGGTTCCCCGTGTGGGGGAGATGGGCGGTGATAAAAATATGATTGATAGATAGATAGATAGATAGATAGATAGATAGATAGATAGATAGATAAACAGAGGATCCTGCAGAACAGCAGAAAGCATGATAGAGGGGAAAGAGAGAATTCACAACTCCCTGACTTCTTTCCCTACTAAGGATTCTGTATTGGATCCCTGCTCTCTTATGTGAACAGAAGGAAATCTTCCCTTCACAAAATAGCCAAACTGAATGTTAACCAATGATGAATCAAATCTACATTGCAACTATAATGTTTTGCCATTTCTGAAGAACACAATTCTTCAGGTAATTCAAACCTTAAATTCAACCCACTCTAGCCCCAACACAGCTAACCTATAGCAAACTGGGAGACTATGAATTCTAGTCCTGCCTTAGGTACAAAGCCAACTAGGTGACCTTGGGCCAGTCAGTCTCTCAGCCCTAAGAAGCAGGCAATGGAAGCCACTTCCAAAATCTTGCCAAGAAAACTGCAGGGACTTTCTGGGCAGTCACCAGGTGTCAAGACTGACTTTAAGGCGCACATGTTCATGCACACACACAGAGTCAGTCAGTTATTAGACCAGTACAAGTAATATGTCCATGAGTGCCCTGTGAGTACTTATAAATCTATCTTAATAGATAGTAAATAAAATTTAAGACAAAGTTAAAATACATTTATAAAACAACCTAAATAGAGTCTGTGAGTGAGGTCCAAAAGGAGAAATCAATGTTTAGGTTATAAAGTAGTCTCTAAAATTATATAAAATGTGATAACATCTAAAATTACAAAAATGTGATAGTATCAAAAATTTAAGTAAAATGTGATAATATGTGAAGTTACAAAAAAAAATGACAACATCTAAGATTACATAGAATACATCTGTCTAACGGGAACTTGGCATATCAAGGTCCAGCGGATCTTTCATGCTGCTGTGCAAAACATAGCACATACACTGTAATAAAAGGCAGTTCACCTATGAGCAGCATCTGGGCATAGGATGAGTCTCAGCAACCAGGGTATCTGCTAATCAGAGGGAGGATAAATCTGGTTCGAGTGTCTTTGTAAAAGGAACAACAAAGAAGAACACGTTCTGAGGTTTCCACCTCTCCAAAACACAGGGACAGAGCCTTTCAGCCAATGATACTTTTTATATTTGCCATTCAGTACTGCAGAGGAGAGACATGACATCAGGCAAGAGAGAAAGCTTTCCGATGGCTGGGTGTTTCAAGCCGTGTGAGGCAGCCAGCAGCAGTGACAATATATCTGTGGTGTGCTGATGACAGGAAAGCTTGGGCACACACACATACAAAGCCAACAATAGGATGCTGTTGTTCAGCAATATGTGAAGTCCTAGCGATTATCTATCCCTGACATAGCAGTAGCTTCCCAAACAAAGAATACACCAATAATTCGAGAGAGATTTAAATGCTGTATTCTAAAGAGATGCCAGTGAAAGATAAAGGACTGGCCATATTCAGGAAATAAAAATAAATTCTGAACAATTAATATCAGCTCTGCACCTTCTGTATGACTTTCTTTTTTCAGTTGACACAATTGAACAAATGTTAATTAAAAATTACTTTTATATATAAGACCCATGACAAATGCCTATTAAATCGATTTTAAAACATAAAACATTTTACATAATTTAAGTCCTAAAATAGTATAAATAAAGTTTACAAATATTAAACAAAAATGCTTAATATTAAATTGTCTACTATCAGTTTTGGGGGTTACTGAAGAGTATACTGTAGTAGGTTGTTATACGGAAAGTCCACAAGCAGCAGCTGAAACAGGAACCATTGAGGAATGGTTAATAGCCATTAATAGCATATAATTTAATATAAATGTGCCCATGCTCATATAGCCCTTCTTCAATGTTAGAACTACCAAACAGCCTAAGAAGACTCTGCTTATTTTAACCAACTGCTGAAAGTATTGCCAAATAATGGAGATTGGGTAGGATTTTGCCAATATGGGAAATTCCACTCAAAGCTATTTTATTGATTGATTGATTGATTTGACTTGACTTGTATGGCCACCCAACTTTGGGTGGGTCACATTAATGAAAATATGTCCATTATCTTTTCTAGTTATTTCATATTTAGCACATTTATTTTATGTTATTTGTGATTATGTTAAACTGTACAATTTAAGCAGAACTTGCTATTCAGAACTTGTAGAATCTATATTAGATTTCCTTGTCCTTGTACATTGTTTCCTTAAACAGTATAAATTTAGAAATATATTTGAAACTCCCAATAGATTTCCATCTCAAATTCAAGGGGCTTGTTATCATTTAGAAATCACTAAACAGCCTGAGCCCAACTGAAGGAACAGCTTCCTCTGAAGGCTGTAACCCAGGAATTGCGTTTGTTCACATAAAGGCCTTTTGCACATGCTGGCCCAGAAAGAAGCATCCCAGCAACCTACTAAGGATGGGTCTTTTTCAGCTGTAGCTCTAAGGAATTCCCTCCCTGACTGAGCTGATTCTTCTCTGGTGTATTTTAGGGGAAAAAAATAAAGCTTACTTTACATCTTAAGCCTCCACCCACCCCCAGCTACATTTTGATCTGCTCTCTCCTCTTTTAAAGCTGACACCATTCTATTGTATTGTTTTGCAATTTTCTGACCATGGGGTTATTTATTGTTTTAAGAGGTTATAACATTTTATGATATTTCATACGTTATCTTTTATTACATCCTGCTGTTTGTGCAGGGTCAACTAAATTACTTTGATGTAAATCAGATACATGATTTAAATTTTCCAAGAAAGAATATATTGAATTTCTTATTTCAAAATACAAATGCTTTCTGAACAAGAATGTTTGGAACTGGATATTTAATTAAAACTTGATTTGCAGATAAACGTAGTGTCATGCAATTTTACAGCACCCTCCAGACTCTGTAGCCATTCTTGCTGCTTTACAGAATAATGAAATAGATATATGCTTACATTTCTGTATATACGTTATCAAAGATAGTAAGATCACTTACTAACATACAACTCTGAATAATAATCAGTTGGGCCGTTGTAATTTTCAATACAATAATTAACACATGTAATTAGTAATATTAACAATTTTCCACTGGATTTTTTTTTTTGTATTCCATTACAAATTCTAAAACTTGTTAATGAAAATTACCGTACCCCTAGCAGATTCTGAATTCCCAGTAATACCTACTTCAAACAATCTATCTTCAGGTACTAAATTGCCCACTTTTTGGAAGGACAAATGATGACATATTAAAAAATGCACTTAAAAATAAAGTATACATTGAAAACACTGAATAAGATATTGATTACATTGCTTATTAATGTAATATAATTATTTGAAAATAATAAAAGACTACAAAAAAGAAAAATGGGAATAAAAGACTAAACAACCAAAAAACTAACTCTTTTTTAAAATACTTCTTATTCCGCCTTATTTTTATAAATAACTCAAGGCAGTGAACATACCTAACACTCCTTCCTCCTTCTCTTTTCCCTACAACAACCATCCTGTGAGGTGAGTTGGGCTGAGAGAGAGAGTGACTGGCCCAACATCACCCAGCCGGCTTTCAGGCGTAAGGCAGGACTAGAACTCACCGTCTCCTGGATTCTAGCCCATTGCCTTAACCACTAGACCAAACTGGCTCTCTTCAACCCTTCAAGGACTTCCAGAAGAAATGTACGGAAAATACAATATAAGAACTCCTCCCGAAGCCAAGATGGCTCATCTCCCTCTAAAACTTTTTTTTTTAGTATGTAATGTTAAAAAGGCTGCTCTGTGTGTATTTTAAAGCTGCCCACTCCAGCAGGCTCTGGACAACCAACAAGAAACAGTTAAAACATAGAATAACACAGTCAGCCTGGACTGAAACAATCATAACAATAACAGCAAACCACAAAATGCATTAACCCCAGGCCTGGGACCAGACCCTGATCTTAAGGGCTTTCTGGGACCCCAGGAGATAACTCTGGGGGATGCTGTTCCAGAGGGTAGGGGTCAAAACAGAGGTCTGCTTCCTTGGTCCCACAACACGTTTAACAGAGAGGGCCTGGAATGCACCTGCTCTGCCACAGTGTACCAAGCAGGCAGAAACGTCTGGAGATAAGCAGTCCCTCAATTATCCAGGACCTATGCTTTCTAAGGAATGACCAGCACCTTAAACTGCACCCAGAAGCCAACTAGCAACCAATGTAGCTCATGTAGCAGTGGTGACATACGGGCATACCGCTTCTCACTACTGATATAATATAGAGAGAAAAGAGCAGTGCAAGTACATTAAGAGTTTGGCCAGATACAGTACTTCCTATTGCCTCCTTATATTGTAATGAGGTCTGCATAGGTCTGCTAGAGATGAATGGAGCTTACAAGCAGTTCTTTGAAGAAAAACTGACTTAAAAGTGGGCATTTTCAGAACATTCCTGATTATCTGGGTCCTTATATATAAAAACTGGTAATACAGTTAATATAATTGGTTATACATATCAAGTATGTGAATAATTTTGGAAGAATCTAACTGAATCCAGTATACAGTATATTTTAAATTGACATATTTAACTGTCATTTCCAAGTCCGTCATATCAGTTTAAAATACAGTTAACATAAGAGATGGGAAATTTTGTTGAATAACTCACTTCGTCTCTCTCTACATAAAGGAAAGGATATTATTTCAAAATCAAACAGCAGTCACCAATTTCAATTTAGGAAGTTTGTTTAGGAGACTCATTTGGCCAATGCAATCTATTTTTATTAAAACTTGGATATACGTCATTGTTTGTTCCTGAAAAACTCTAAAACTGGCATCACAAATTAGATTTGTGGTTGTAAAATCACAATTAATTATCTTAAATAATTGGGATTTTAAACCTTATTTTATTGTATTTCTTGATTCTGCAACGCAGTGTGTTAGACATCACAACAAAGGATGAATTTTCTACATAAGGAAATTCAATAGAAATTCTCTAGTTATGCTGAGGCCATATGACAAGATTACCCATTTCATAGCTAACATCAGAGTCTTCTGAATGTTTGTTCAAAAGTAATAGGTAGCATATTAAGTTGGCTTATACCCAAGTAAGCATGGATAAGAGTGTAAACTTAGGCTGAAGTCATAAGCACACATGTGAGAGTAATCACAGCAAAGACACTGTGATTTGCTTCTGCCTAAACATCCAGAGGATCACATTCCTTGAATTTAGAACTTTCTAGAAAAGGCTGGTAGCTATTATAAAAGACAAGGTGGAATTCTCCCATGTGACCAAAGGAAATATATTTTTTATTTTCTTAGAATATGCATATTTAACACTTGAGAATTAAATTAATTATGGAGTTCAGGTAGCTGTAGAACAAGAAAATAACTCCACTAAAATACATCTGTTGAATGATTTAGGTGAGGCACCATTTTGCATCTCCTGGATTGTAGCCCCTGTATTGATTTGGCACTTCTAGGTGCAGTCAGTAGCCCATAATAATCGCATCTGCTTGCCTTGCCTCACTGCACCTCCCTCACACCCTCCCCCACCCAGCAGCAGCCACTTTCCTGCCTGCTGGCCTGCCTGCAAAGCCACCTGCAACTTGCAGCTTACTGCCAGCTTCCCCACTGACTTGCTTGTGGGAAGCTGGCGGGAAGTTGCCTCACCTAATGACTGTGGGATTTGGTTAACAATGGCAACCGGGACTGCAGGGATTGCCATTGCTATGCAACACGGTCATGCTTTACAAATGCATCACTTAGCGACAGAAATACCGCTCCCAATTGCCGTCATAGTCAAGGACTACCTGTAGGCTTCACCTCAGAAATTATACAGTAACAGCTCGGGCTTGAGATTTTAAGGCTCCTATTTAGCACCCAGTTATATGGAGTTAGCCCACTGAACTCATAAGTACTAAGCATCTGAGCAGACTTGCAAAGGTTTTACCTTTTATGAAGATTGTTATATTTGGACTCCAATGCAAACAACACTGTTTTAAAGACTATACAGGTAGTCCTTGCTTACCGACTGCTCATTCAGCAACCAAAGTTATGGCAATGCTGAAAAAGAAGATTTACAACCAGTCCTTGAACTTGCAGCCACTGCAGAGTCTCCATGGTCACGTGATCATGATTCAGGTGCTTGGCAACCGGCACACATTCCCACAGTCATGTGATTGCCATTTGTGACCTTCACAGCCAGCTTCTGACCAGCAAGTTCAAAGGGGAAGCTGGCAGGAAGTAGTAAGTTGCAGTCACATGTCACAATTAACAACCATGGCTGATTTGCTTCACAACCGCAACCAAAATAAGTTGGGAATGGTAATGTGATACTTTAGTTTACCACTGTCTCACTTAGTGACCAGGTTGCCAGTCCCAATTGCAGTAGGTAAGTGAGGACTACCTGTGACTGAAATGTACAAAATGTAATTTTTAAAATCAGAGACTTTACTGAAATAGATTTATATTTTTTTTGTTAAAAGGATTTTTAATCAATCTTACTAAAGACATTGAATAGGATAAGATTCTACACTTCTAAAACTAACTTGCTAATTCATATAACCTGGAATATTATAGGTTTTGTCACTACAAACTGAATTTAAATTGTATTCCTTTTTTCTTCCACTGATGAAAGTTGTATTCATGGTTACAAACTACTGTGAGTACTAGGACAAAGTTCTGTAAGATGCTAGGACAAAGGTAATCCTCAGCTTATTGTATGGAACAATTTCTCTACAATGAAATAAAGCGTAGGAAAGTGTTACTGTGAATTTGCTTATTTCAACTGTTTAAGCATTTTTGTCAATCCTTAAAACATTTAATATCTTGATGTGTACAGTTCTAGGTTGCAAAATCCAGAAAACCACTAGGTGGTAGCAAAGAGTTAATGATTTCCATATCCATTTCTTGTCACCAAGTGGTTGTCTGGATGTTTGCAGCCCAGATCTGGCAGGCAAAACCAAAACAGGAATTCTGCTGATTTGTTCTTCCCACTGGTGTGAGTAGTTAAATTAATTTGAAAAAGTAAAAGTTAACTACAAAGCTCCTGGTTTGGTTGATTTTAAACCAGCCATGATCTGTAAACCAGAAACAGACTTGTTATTTTTGCTCTTAAAGGATAACAGAAGTCAGGAACTGTAGTTCAAATGACACACTAAACTTTCAGTTTGTAAATAGTTTACAGTATTTGTTCTTGCTAGTGGGAGGAATTAAGGGAAAGTACATGCAACAAGAAGTCAGAATTCTCAGATCTGGATCTTGATATGACCAGTGTGCAAAGAATGACAATCTAAAGCATGTTTAAATTTTCAGTTTCGCTGGCTACAGTAACTCAGGTCATTACCATTTCATCAGACTACTGCAGTACATTCTACATGGGGCTGCCTTTAAAGACTACTTGAAAATTACAATTTTTAAAATAATTTTTATTAAAGCTTTTGAAGAAGATTAAAAACTAACACAAACTAATATAAAGAAAGAAAGAACAAGGAAAAATAAAGAAATCAAAGAAAAAGCATGAAGTACAAGAAAAGAAAAAAGTTAAGGAAAAATAGAAAAAAAGAAAAAAAGATATAACAAAGTGGCTTCCAATATTCTTCACAGCAGTTTTAAGTATAATATATTTTAAATTCATTCTAAAGATACATCGTATTACTCTTCTTTCTATAATCTATCCTGTCTAATCATCAAAACCATAAATCACAAGTTCATTTTTTTCATTTTTACGCAAAAAGCCCATAAGAGATTTCCAGTCACCAATAAATGTAGGTAGTGTCTTTTCTCTAATCAAAGAAGTCAATTTATCCATTTCAGCAAAATCTGTCAACTTCACCAACCATTCCCCCATAGTGGGTACTGTGTAAAGACTACTTGAAAATTACACTTGGCCCAGAATGCAGTGGCCCACAAGCACACCAGCACCTAATGCTGGAACAAAGAACACTGATTCTGTGGGCCCTGGACTGGCCCTAGCCTTGGATTGGTTTCTGAGCATAATTTGAACTGCTCATTTTGACCAATGAAGCCCTTTATGGCACCTAGGTAGCTCCATGACTGTCTACTCCAACCAGAATGAGACCAACCTACTAGAGCATCTAAAATAATACCCCTTGTGGTCCCACAGTTTCAAGAGGCAAAAGGAGGGGAAGCCAGAAGGTGGTATTTCTCTGTGGTAGCATCAATGCTCTGTGGGTAGCCTCTTCCTTGTTGCTTTTCAGGAGGATATTAATTTCAGGAGGGTATTATAAACAGAAATATTCCAGAGAGGATTTTAAAACTGAATTCATATACTGTACCATTTTTTAATTTTTATCCTCTTTTACTTCTGATATTTTACTTTGGTTATATTTTTGTGTTTTTTCCCTCTTCTGACATCTTTAATGTGGAAAAAATAGATTTTTTTCTAAAAGAATAAAAAATATTCCAGTGATTTTTTTTTTAGAATAATAAATAAGAAGCACATATATTGTTACTCTTTATTTCCCCAAACTGTTTGACATTAACTTTAAAGAAAGATTTTCTTCTACAGCAGGGGTTGGCAACCTCCAGCTTGTATGCCAAATGTGGCCTGCCACCTGAAATCATACGGTCCATGGTCCCAAAAAAGAAATATATTCTCTTGGCCTGCGCAAGAGAGGAAGAGAGCGCTCGCTGCCTCCTCAGGCAGCCATTTTGGCAACGGCTTCATCAGGTGTCTCAGTTTGGACAGAGCAACAGGTCCCCATGCTGGCAAGAATGATCAGTGAAGCAGAAAAGGAGAAGGAAATGATGGCAGCAGCATGGCCAACCACTGCTCTAGAGTATCAGAGCATTATTCTAGGCAGAGGACAAATAGTACAGTATGACTCTAAAAAGCAACAGCAAAACACATTTTGCCTCAGAGAGCACTGCTATTTTATCCAAGAAAGAAGGAGAATTCAGTGCCAGATTTTGATGTGGGCTTGATGTTGCTGCCTTTTTATCTAGAGGTTGACAGATCTGCTTTTGATAGGTCTCAAAAGACATAACTCTAATTTATTATCATGCCAATGGCCCTATCAGCTTTGTTTGTCTACCTTTCAAACTGACAAAAAAGGAGGTACCAAGTTTTGCAGTTAATAGTTCCATACGTAATAAATTAAAAAATATGTTTAAAGTAAATTCAGTTCATAAATATAATCAGTCTAAGTTATACTTTTACATTTAATAAATGTAAATAATACAGCTCTTCTGAAGATCATACATGACCCAGTTGTTTACCTAGCTGCTTCTATCTCTTCAGGAAGTAACAGCTATTATTAAATACATGAAAACTCCTCATGGCTATCTTACTTCTGTACTGTTTGAGATTTACATTCTTTTTAAAATAAAGTTTCCCAACTTCCTTTAATGTAGTATATATAACTGATTTGAAACTGATAAAGATTCTGTTGATAGTGCAGTAGCTTGCAGAATTTCCTTCTTAAATGTTATGCCAATTTTTTTACAACAATCCTGGCATACAGATTACACACAATATTACTTTCAATTATCTATCCTGTGCAATCTGTTATTTATTTATTTATTTAATTAATTTGTCACCACCCATCTCCTCCCACCAGAGGGACTCTGGGCGGTTTACAACAATAATCAATAAACTATAAATTTACAATAAAAGTACAATATATAAAATACAGTATCTAAAAATACAGTTACAGGTAAATAATAATTAAAGATAAAAATAGAGTCCAATGGCAGATGACAACTCAGTCCTTGTATGCGCCGAACACTCTAGGGCACTACCTATCCCCAAACATGATGACACCCCTCCCCGCCCCAAGCCAGGTGGCAGAGCCAGGTGTTCAAATTCCTGGAGCGATGGGGCTAACCTCACCTCCAGGGGCAAGATGTTCCAGACGGCAGGAGCTACTGCAGAGAAGGCCCATTTCCTGGACCCTGGCAGGTCTTTATAAAAGACTTTCATGCCTAATATAATATTAGATTACTGATATTTTAGATACGTGTTCAGAAAAACCAGAGTTGGCAGTGGCGGTTTTAATGGATGTGGAAAGATGCTTGATATGGCATAGTTTAAATTCTGGAGCAAGTTTTGTCCAAGTATGGGTTTCCTTCTTTTTCTATTAAATTGATAACTATGCAATATTCTAATCCCTTGGCCAGATTATTACAACTGGAATTATTTACTCACACATGAAGATGTCCTGTGGAAGCTGACAAAGATACCCTTTATTTCTCATCAAAACACACTGTGGACATAAAAGTTGCTGGAGTTTAGCATACAAGTTGATTATAAGCTGATGGTATAATTGCTAGTACTTCTATAATAATATTTGCTATAATACAACAATTTGGTAAATTGTCAGATTAGTCATCTAATGGATTAAGCTTCATATACTTCCTATAGGCACTAATGTATCTATGGAAATCTGTAAAACATGAGGCTTTACTTGATGGTTAAATTCTTTCAGTTGAGAATAATTACCCATGAAAATATCCTTTCTTTGTAATTGTAATTTTGTCAATGTTTAAATTTCAGATTACTATTAATAGATGTTTCAAATCCTAAAGGGCTTATAGGAAAAGATTAATGTTATAAAATGAGTATTACTGCAGGATGAATATATATAGTTCCAGAGATTCCCATGATAGGAAGTTCAAGGGAAGGCACCAAATAAGGTGTTTCCTGGAAGACAGATAGGTGACAGTGTGAATGACCAAGCCATTATTCCAAAGAACAGGAGATGGGACCAGAGTGAAAAGACTCAAATGACTTCTGGGACAGAAGGTCTGAGATCTCCACTGTACATAAATGTTTAAATCTGAATTATTGCAAGGGGAATTTTGGATTGTCTAGAATTTAGGAACAGTGGTATATTTAATTAAAGCAACTTTTGACTGAACACCTTTTGATCCAGATGCAGTAGATGCATCTCAAACTCCTGAATTACCATTGCTGAAATGTGTTTTCAATTATGTTAAAGAACTTTGGAATAAAGTGTTGGAATATCCTGTATTAATAAATCAATAGTTAAGGGTCTTAAAGAACATGAAGTATGTTTCTCATAATCTCAGAGAATGCTTTAAAAGAATTTTGTCTACTTCATAAAGGGTATTACAAAATGACAGAGGGAACATTTACACATATGTGTATATTCTATTACTGTTCTGATTTTGGTTGAGTGTTTTTAGTGGTTAATGTGGCTTTGGGGAAAGATGTTTGAAGGTGTGACTATGATTTTGAATCATATACCAAAAATTTGGAATTTATCAATATAGAGAGATCTACAGATCTACCAGCATTGGGACACAACAAAAAAGATTTTACAATGGAAATACATTGTATGTATGAAATGCCCCTCTTGATTACAGTCTTGGACTGATGACATACATTCACTCTCTGTTTATGAACTGGCAAGATTATTCCATCTGGTCAAGATTTAATGCTTTCTTTACAAACAGGTCACACACACACAGTCATTTTTTCTTTCATTTTTTTTTCTGTTTTGGATCTTTTTTCTCTGATTCTGTATAGTAAAGCCAAAAAGGAAGTAAAAATGCATTTTGCATGTTACTTGCCCTACAATCATGACAACTGGGATAGCCTACTATATACTCCTATAGTTTCCCAAGGAAATAAAACCTTGTTCAGACATCATCTGTTAACAAACACACCCAGGCTTCCCAATCAATCATAAAACATAAAACACTTCAAGGACCAAACAGAAGCACTAAATATATATTCACTCTTTGGCTTGAATGCAGGAAAATACAGCAATGCTATGCTACAGGCCAACACCAACTATTCCTTTCTTACAGGAAAATATAAAATCTACCAAATTAACCTTCATAACATACAGAACCAATACAAGATCGGCTTTCAGATTTTAAGTGCAATTTCTTGTTAACAGGGGAGAGACAAATAAGTTGATCTTAATATAAAAAACTCCAATATCATAATTGTTTTGGAAGCTCCTTGTAAATGGATTCAAATTCTGTAGAATTTAAAAGCCATGTACTGTAATGTCTTCTAAACACTGAAATAATAGGAATGTAATAGCCTACCTAAAACTAAATACGTATTGCACTCAATGGTTGGGAAGGATATACCAATAGAGTTGTAAAAATAATTTTAAAAACCACAGCTTCCTGATGGAATAATCAGAAGGAGAGAACTGATTGCAAGAAAGCATAATTTAACCTGTTTTCTGCCCATTTTCCCTTCTGAATAGTGCAACTCTATTTTTTTTTTCTAAATGCAAGGCTATTCAGCAATGCCTTCTGTCTCCCAGGAATAAAAAACAGTACACAGAAAGAGGTACTATTGGCAGAGATTTGGGGCAAGGAAACACCTAACTATTCCTCTCCCTTCTTTTCTCAGTGTCAGATGATATTCCAGAAAGGTTTCTATTATGGGCTATCATTACCTGCATTTGCAGGGAGTATCTGACCTATATGGATCTTCTCTGCACAATCTGTGCAGACTTAGGAACTCTTCCAAACCACTGCCTTTGAGAATAGCATATACAGGTATATACCTGATCAGCCCTGGGGTGGTTTGAGTTACTTCTATCTCTACAACTGATTGATAAAACAACTATTTGCAATCCCTTTGTCTCGTAACTGGATCTGAACTGGGGATGGGCAATCTGGTGCTGTCCTGAACTATAATAGACACAACCCTGTGCCAGCTCGGGCTGGAGGGAGCTGAATACAAGACACCTGGAGAGTAGCAAGTTGCTAAACCCTGAGCTACAGTCAGCACTCGATTCAAGGCTGTGCCTTTCACCAGCGGTCGGTTAAGCAAGGCACATCCAGAGCTCCTTGGCAGTTACTCACAGAGAAGAGTGCATTTTGGAGTCCGAAGGGTATCGGCGTGAGCCTGGCCAAGGCCACCACCTTGAGGCCGCTTCCTCCTTCCACCACGCGGATGACAGCGCTGAACTTCTCGCTGCCCTGGATCCTAGCCAGCACCCACCGGGCCAGGAGCTTCTTGCAGACCACGTGGGAGATGAACGTACCGATCAGGACCCCCAGGACCATGAGGCCCATGCCCAGCACGAAGCCGTAGAGATAGCCGGCGGCCACGTTGAGCAAGATGTAGCCCCAGCCGCAAGGCAAGGACACCACGATGAAGCCCACGGTGAAGAGCAGCACGCCGGCCAGGCTGTCCAAGCTCTCGGCCCAGAGCATCAGGTCCCGCAGGTACTGGCGCACCAGGGCGAGCGAGGCGAAGCAGAGCATCGCCAGAAAGCACACGCTCAGGCAACTCTTGCACCAGCAGGTGCCCAGCAGGCATCCCGAGCATTGCCACGTCCTGCTCTCCCCTAAGCCATGCCCCGCTTCGGGCAGCTGGCAGAGCAGGAGATCCACCGACGGTTCCTGAGAAGGATGAGGCGGAGGGCAGTGATACAGCCCGTTCTGCTCCCCAAACAGCAGCCCCTCGCCGGCTGCCCCTCTGCCCGCCGCTTCCCCCGGCTCGCCCGCCGCTCCGAGAGGAGGCAGCCAGCGGCTCAGGTCCTGCCGGGCTCCCTGAGCGAAGGTGTGCTTGGTCGCCCGCGACAGCAGCTGCAACGCGGCAGCCCCGGAGCTCCACATCGCCGGCCGGCGTCTACGGCGAGCTGAGCGTGGCGAAGCTGAGGCGGCGGCGTCGCCGGCGGGCGAAGGTCGAGTGAGCGCTGCGCCTTCCCCGCTTCGCTGGCTGAAGACGCGGCCGCTCTCTCATCGCCGCCGCCGCCGCGGCGGAAGGCGCCGGGGCTGAGGGAGAAGCGAGGCGAGGCGGCGGAGGGCGCGCGGCTGCTCCCTTGCACGGCCAGCCGCAGCCGGCGATCTCGCTTCACCCGGCGGTTAAGCAACGGCGGCGGCCAAAAAAGCCGCGGCCTTGCCAGAAGCGGCGTCCCGCGAAGCGGCAGGAGCAACAGCTGCGGCGCCCCATTCCCAGCGCTCCCGAGGCCCCGCCGCCGGGCCGGCCAGTGCGAAAGGTCGCCGCGTCCCAGGAGCGGCCGCCTCAAAAAGCGCGCGGAGAGGCGGCGGCGGCGGCGGGCGGGGTGCGGGAGAAAGACGCCAAGGATGCGTCGACCCTCCGCGGCCTGCTGGGGGCGGATGGGCGGTGCTGGGAGGGGGCCGGGCAAGATTGTCGCCGACGTCGCCTCCTCCCCATGCAGCGGAGTTGCAGAAAGAGGGGAAGCCCAGCGCGTTTTCGGGAGGGCGCTGCTTTTTTCCCCTTCACATCCAGCTTCCGTTGCGCTGTCGTGCAAAGATAAAACACCTCATAAGTCTGCGCCCATAAGGGTTTCTCTCTGCCAAGTCAGCCACGTCTTTCACGACAGACGCCTTGCAGTCATAAACAAGTTTTTCCGCACGCAGGGCGTCACGCTCACGGCTCTTAACCTCCCCAACTCCTCCGTATGCAAAAGCTCTCCTGTCGTGAGTGCAATCACACCGATCTGTTTACGCGAATGCACTTTCACATTTATGCGCATGGCCTCTCGTGGCCTCCTACACACTTGTGATCTTGTACGGGTGTCCGTTCACAGCGCACAGGGCCACCCAGCTGCCTGGCTGCCTGAACCACCGGGAGATTTGCAGTTGAGACGTTGTTACCATATCAAATACCTCATAAAGGTTGCTGGTTCAGTTGGAAAGAAATGAAGTGTGTGGTGTAAAAAGACCATAATTACAACCTAGCCCCATAATCAGTAATTTAACACAAATATAATTAAAGCTGATGAAAGATGGAAAATGGAAACAAGATTGAAATCCAGTCATTTACTGAAACGTAACACACCTCGCTGGCTTTGTGATTTACTGGCATTTTGTAACAAGGTACACCACCTAAAAAAGTCAAAATGAGGTACCATCACCCTTGGATTCTGCTCATGCCAAGGAATTCTGAGTTCAAAATTTTTTTTTTTTTTACTATGTACTAACTTGGAGTTTCAGGATAAACTCTGTGTACAGTACTTAACCATTGGAACCTGGAAAGTAAGATCTATGAGCCAGGGCAAATTGGATGTGGTTATTGGTGAGATGTCAAGATTAAAGATAGACATTTTGGGTGTCAGTGAACTGAAATGGACTGGAATGGGCCACTTCACATCAAATGACCACTAGATCTACTACTGTGGACAAGAGGACCACAGAAGAAACAGAGTAGCCTTCATAATTAATAGTAAAGTGGCTAAAGCAGTGCTTGGATACAATCCAAAAAAACGATAGAATGATCTCAATTCGAATTCAGGGCAAGCCATCTAACATCACAGTGATTCAAATATACGCCCCAATCACAGATGCTGAAGAAGCTGAAGTAGAGCAGGATCTGCAGCACCTACTGGACAACATGCCTAAAAGAGATGTTATTTTCATCACGGGAGACTGGAATGCTAAGGTGGGCAGTCAAATGACACCTGGAATTACAGGTAAGTATGGCCTGGGAGAACAAAACGAAGCAGGACATAGGCTGATAGAATTTTGCCAAGACAACTCACTCTGCATAACAAACACTCTCTTCCAACAACCTAAGAGACGGCTTTATACATGGACTGCACCAGATGGACAACACCGAAATCAGATTGACTACATCCTTTGCAGCCAAAGGTGGCGGGCATCTATACAGTTGGTAAAAACAAGACCTGGAGCTGACTGTAGTTCCGATCACGAACTTCTTCTTGCACAATTTAGGATCAGACTAAAGAGATTAGGGAAGACCCACAGATCAGCTAGGTGTGAGCTCACTAATATTCCTAAGGAATATGCAGTAGAGGTGAAGAATCGATTTAAGGGACTGGACTTAGTAGATAGGGTCCCAGAAAAACTCTGGACAGAACTTCGCAACATTGTTCAGGAGGCGGCAACAAAATACATCCCAAAGAAAGAGAAAACCAAGAAGGCAAAATGGCTGTCTGCTGAGACACTAGAAGTAGCCCAAGACAGAAGGAAAGCAAAAGGCAACAGTGATAGGGGGAGATATGCCCAATTAAATGCAAAATTCCAGAGGTTAGCCAGAAGAGATAAGGAATTATTTTTAAACAAGCAATGCATGGAAGTGGAAGTAGACAATAGAATAGGAAGGACAAGAGACCTCTTCCAGAAAATTAGAAACATTGGAGGTAAATTCCAGGCCAAAATGGGTATGATCAAAAACAAAGATGGCAAGGACTTAACAGAAGAAGAAGAGATCAAGAAAAGGTGGCAAGAATATACGGAAGACCTGTATAGGAAGGATAACAATATCGGGGATAGCTTTGACGGTGTGGTCAGTGAGCTAGAGCCAGATATCCTGAAGAGTGAGGTTGAATGGGCCTTAAGAAGCATTGCTAATAACAAGGCAGCAGGGGACGACGGCATCCCAGCTGAACTGTTCAAAATCTTGCAAGATGATGCTGTCAAGGTAATGCATGCTATATGCCAGCAAATTTGGAAAACAGAAGAATGGCCATCAGATTGGAAAAAATCAACTTACATCCCCATACCAAAAAAGGGAAACACTAAAGAATGTTCAAACTATCGAACAGTGGCACTCATTTCACATGCAAGTAAGGTAATGCTCAAGATCCTGCAAGGTAGACTTCAGCAATTCATGGAGCGAGAATTGCCAGATGTACAAGCTGGGTTTAGAAAAGGCAGAGGAACTAGGGACCAAGTTGCCAATATCCGATGGATAATGGAAAAAGCCAGGGAGTTTCAGAAAAACATCTATTTCTGTTTTATTGACTATTCTAAAGCCTTTGACTGTGTGGACTATAACTAATTGTGGCAAGTTCTTAGCAGTATGGGGATACCAAGTCATCTTGTATGCCTCCTGAGGAATCTGTATAATGACCAAGTAGCAACAGTAAGAACAGTCCACAGAACAACAGACTGGTTTAAGATTGGGAAAGCAGTACGGCAGGGCTGTATACTCTCACCCTACCTATTCAACTTGTACACAGAACACATCATGCAACATGCTGGGCTTGAGGAATCCAAGGCTGGAGTTAAAATCTCTGGAAGAAACATTAACAATCTCAGATATGCAGATGATACCACTTTGATGGCTGAAAACGAAGAGGAACTGAGGAGCCTTATGATGAAGGTGAAAGAAGAAAGTGCAAAAGCTGGCTTGCAGCCAAACCTGAAAAAAACCAAGATTATGGCAACCAGCTTGATTGATAACTGGCAAATAGTGGGAGAAAATGTAGAAGCAGTGAAAGACTTTGTATTTCTAGGTGCGAAGATTACTGCAGATGCTGACTTTAGTCAGGAAATCAGAAGACGTTTAATCCTTGGGAGAAGAGCAATGTCAAATCTCGATAAAATAGTTAAGAGCAGAGACATCACTCTGACAACAAAGGTCCGCATAGTTAAAGCAATGGTATTCCCAGTAGTAACATATGGCTGCGAGAGCTGGACCATAAGGAAGGCTGAGAGAAGAAAGATAGATGCTTTGAAACTGTGGTGTGGGAGGAAAATTCTGAGAGTGCCTTAGACTGCAAGAAGATCAAATCAGTCCATACTCCAGGAAATAAAGCCGGACTGCTCACTTGAGGGCATGATATTAAAGGCAAAACTGAAATACTTTGGCCACATAATGAGAAGACAGGACACCCTGGAGAAGATGCTGATGGGAAGAGGGGCCGACCAAGGGCAAGGTGGATGGATGATATTGTAGAGGTGACGGACTCATCCCTGGGGGAGCTGGGGGTGTTGACGGCCGACAGGAAGCTCTGGCGTGGGCTGGTCCATGAAGTCACAAAGAGTCGGAAGCAACTGAACGAATAAACAACAACACAGTACTTAAGTATGTAAGAACTGTTTTGATGTAATGTATTATGTATGAAATATACAATATAATGTAATATATATGACATAATATAAATTTTAAATGAGTATGAGGCTATTATCTCATGCAATAGATCCATTTAAAAGTACAGATTTCAGAAATTGAGCTGTGAGTAAACAAATCCTAGTTGAGAATCTTTGGGGTGCTTTTTCTTAACATTGTGTATCCACTGGAGCTCCAAAATCACAGAGATGCTGTGTTTATTCTGAACCATTTTCCCAGTTAAAACTACCAATTCTTAAAACATTTGGTTTTAAGTTTAACAAACTACTTACATCCTGTTTTTCTTTTCTTTTTTTTTTCTTTTTTACAGTTAATTACATTTCATAGCATCAGACCCTAAGGGTTTAAACAGATCTTGGGAATCACCCAATACAACCCCCTGCCAGGAGCAGGAATTCATTTGATTTATATCCTGCCTTTTGTTTGTACAACTGAAGACAGAGCACATAGTGCTCCCTCCTATTTTTCCCCACATCAGCCCAGTTGGATGGGCTGGACTAAGACAGAGTGACCCACCTAAGGTCACCCAGCCGGCTTCCATGCCTAGCAGTGAACTAGAATTCACAATCTCCTGATTTCTAGTCCAGCATCTTGATGACTACACTTAACAGGCTCTCAAGTAGTACAATAACTGAGCCTCTGTTTAAACACCTCTGGTGAAGTAAAGTCCATCACTTCCCCAGGCAGTCTGTGCCATTGTTGAACAGCTCCCATCAGAACAACATTTTACCTGATGTCCATCTATTTCAGTGTTTTGTAATCTCAGCAACCTAAAGATGCATGGACTTCACCTTCCACAATTGGCTGGGGAATTCTGGGAGTTGAAGTCCGCTCATCTTCAAGTTGCTGAGACTGAGAAACTCTTATCTATTTCTCCTTGGGTTGCCATTCCCTTCTTTTTTTAGTTTTTCTACTTAGGTCCATTTGATCACAATTCTCCTTGGAAGAGAAACTAAAGAATGTAGAAGTTGAGAATCTTAGTACTGCACGCATCCCTTCCTTTTTCTTCTTTTTACTACTAACATAGGCAAGAAGCTCTTTTTCTTGGTTTTGGTTTCCTTTGCAAACCTAAGTTCCTTTTGCTCTTTAGTTCTTCTAACTTTCTGCAGATATTAGCTACTTTGTGCCTGCAACTCCTTGGTGATTACATCCATCTTCCATTTCGTGTACATGTTCTTTTAAACTCTTAGCTCTGTTGAAAGCTTCCAACCATCCACTATGGTTTTCTAAGCTATCCTTCCTTTTTTCCCCATCATTGTTTGCAATTGTATTACCTAATAAAATTAAAATGTAAGTATTTTATGTTTTTAGAAGTTACCAACCCTACTACCCTTTGGTTTGAGAATTTTGTGTCCATGGGATTCCCACCTAGTACTTTTCTAATTCGTTGAAATTGGCTTTCTGTGCATGTATTGCTATGTTACAGTTTTTCCTTCTATGGTATCTTAAATCCTTCCTCCAAAGTTTGCACAGCTTTTACCTCTTCAACAGCTCTTCCGTGTAGGTTTGGATTAGATCTAGGGAAATCAATCCCATTGTCTCTTCTTCAATCATCTGAAAAATGAAACTGTCAGGAAAACTATTAAGGAATCTTCAGCACTTTGCTGTTCATTTTCCATCATATGTCTCAGTAATTAAAGCCTTAACTTACTATTATGTGTCTCCTCCTATTTAAAGTAATCAAGATCAAGAAACAGAAGAGACAGGGATTCCAGGAATACTCCCCATTGTTGGAGGAAAGGATAACAGAATCTTGAAAGCCTTTTAAGAGTTTCATCTTATACCAGACAAAGGGGTTATTTTCAGTTCCTTCCTTAACCCATTTTTCTTTCTCAGAACTGAATAATCCTTGAACCTTAATGGTTCAATCATTTTTCCACATTCCCAGGACCAGGTCTACATTCTTTCAGAACTCTGTGATCTTTTCTTCTTAGCTCCTTTTACAATTTAGTTTTAGGACTTGTGTGGAGAACAGATGACATTTTAAGTCATATTTTATGCACAAATATTGAAAATTCAAAAGGGTTCACAAACCCTTTTGTGTAGTACCACTATAGACATTCAGTGCCAGTTGAAGAGCATGCAGTAGACCTGAACACAAAAGCTTATGCCCCACAGTAAGTGTCACCTTTAATGCTATGGGATTCATTAATAATTCTCAGATTAATTATTAACAGTTTGACACTGATGAAACAGATTGAAACAAGTTTTCCTTATTTCTCTGTGTTTTATCATGAGATAGAATGGTTTCCATTTGAAAAATAACATGAAAGAAAGGGATTATTTATTCATTTATTATTTATAAATGTATAGACTGGTTTAATCTCAAAAGATTCTAAGATGTGTCCATAAGAGCAACGATGGTAAACTACTCATAAGTATAATATCAAGCTGTTTGTTGGCACCAATAACTATCAAAAACAATATCTAAAAACCTGCTGAAACAGCCACGTTTTAACAGACTTTCAGAAGGCCATGAGAGTGGGAGCCATCCTTGCTCTTCGAAATGAATGGAACAGAGAATGCCTGTTGTCAAACTCTTTCCAGTCAACCTCATGGTTACTCTCTTGCATGAGTGTATCTAGCACAAAGCAGGCTTGGGGAAGTGGTGGCTCTTTTAATCTTTAAAGAGAGAGGGGGGGTTCTGTTGGGTCTCCTGAGTCATCTACCATGGCCACAAGATAAAACAATGTTTTACACTGTCCAATTTACTCCTCTTAGAATTAGAAAGGTATAGCTTCCTTGAAAAAGAAAATCGGCACTCACACTACACTGTAACCACAAATTTGCTGAACACTGTAATTTGTTTAATGCTAAAGGCTGCTCTTCTGCTATGGAATGTAATTGCCATTGCTAGACAAGCTGAGAGGGTATTATCTAAATACATTAAAGATCTGGGTGTAGCAGTCTCTGTCTCAGGGCAAGATAATAAATATGTTGACTCAAGTCTCCATCAATCCAGCCAACCTTGTTTACATGAGAAGGCTTCCCTGTTAGAGAGCTGTGTTTACTGTATGCTGTAAGCTGTTGTATTTTTCCATTCAGGTGTATAACTTAAGGAAAGAAAATTGAAAATGCTGTAGAAGATCCTGCCAATAGATTACCTTTGAATGATCCTAAAAGGATTTCAGAGCAGTCCATATGATGCTGCAATAGAAGGAGGTGACCAAATTCAAAATTAATAAGGAGAGACTGTAGGCATAATTGGTACAGTATTTATTTAGTAAGCCACATGGAATTCAACAAGAAGCATATGCTCCAGCTTCCTATTTACTGTTCGTTTGTTTGTTATGTTTGTTATGTTAACATAATTACATAATAAATACATTAGCTTTTTAGGTCACAAGAGCGTCTTTATGGTTTTTGATGTAAGCAGAATAACTGGCTGATTTGACATTTAACTTATCCCTAGTATATCTTTAACCAAACAATAAACACTGCAATGGTTTTTAAACCAGTGAAGGAAGAAGGCATTTGCTGAATAGATAAATATCCTTTTGGACTTCACAAAGGATCATGTTCCAAGCAGACACATTCTGACATTAGTCCAAATGAGCTAGAAGGCGTATGTGTCCTTCATAGCAGGCAGAGATCAAAAGTCCAATGCAGGGAGAAAAAAAAATCAGACAACTCAAATGCAAATGAATAATCAGAACCAGAAAGAGCTTGACGTACAGATTATCAAAGAGATCAGAGGGACTAGAGAAATAAGAACACATAAAACTAGAAATGAGTCAAGAATGCAGTAAAGGATCAGAAGGGCTGGAAGTAGATGCAGGGCACTTAGGGATCAAGCTGCATATGTCAATCAGAAAAAGAGCAGAAGCACAGACCGTATTCCCCAAAAAAGTATCAATTATCCAGGTTGAGGATCAAGCTCAAGTTAGGACCTTAGAAAGCTTGGTGGGAACTGGCCCTTGACTAATGGGATGCCCAGGCAGATTGGTCTTGTAACCTAAGAAATAGACTTGGGGGTCATTTTTGTAGGTTTGTGGTACAAGAAATACGGTGGTGTTCATATCACAGGAACTAATTTGTCTGAGACTAAGATCTCTGTCACACTATACAGTAAGTTGTGCAATCTCTAAGTCATTTATAGGGTGCCATATATCCAATTTGCTTTTCTTCCATGTTGTTCTCACCAAGGATGGGTTGAATAGTGACACAAAGCATGGTGGGTAGAATGCTGGAAGCACCCACCTACAGACAAGTCTCTAAACGTGGCTGGCTGGGGAATTCTGGGTGTTGAAGTCCACATATTTTAAAGCTGCCAAGGTTAAGAAACACTGCTCTAAACTCTTCCTTCCATTTCCGGGCAGATTAGCAAACCCAGTAAGGAATTCAGCTTGTATCCTGAGCCTGCTATTGCATGGTGGCAGCCTAAGCTGTCACTTTAGTACTTCTCCCTGGGAAGCTACAGGGAGATACAGAAGGATCTTCAATTAAAAAAAAAAGCAGTGCTCACAATCATAAGGTAGAACATGCAAGAAATTGTGTCTCACCTGGCTGCGAAGGAGGGGGTGGTATTTGTTTATCTGGAGTTGGAATTTCTGTCTGTTCCCATTCCAGCATTCTTGCTCATTTTCTATCAGATCCTGTGATCTGCAGCAGTATATTTAACAGCGGAATCACAGTAATTTCATTGTATGGTTAACTCTAGGAATGTGAAAAGTGTGTTCCTATTTTTACTTTTGAAACATTAGAAAGCATGCACAATTTATCACTAGTTGAATATGCTTAGTACCACCAATAAATCAGTAACTGAACATTGTTCATAATACAAGAGGGTCTGCAGAAGTAACATTTTTTGCATGTGAGTAAAGGCTGTGGTAAGGTATTTTAATACCAGAAAATTGCTATCTTGGGCACATTTTTCCAACCCCTATTCCTCCATAGTATATTATAAAATAAAGAGAGTGGGTTTGTCATCAAGGAAGGGATTAAAGTTGATCTGCCAAGAACAGTCGTATTATTATATCCTTAATTACATGTAGAGTTATACAACAGATAGAAAATAAATAACAAAGAGAATCAATGCAAGCCTCTAAATAGAAATCCACTGCAATGAGATGGGCAGCCATATAAATTGTGTAGATATATAAATAAATAAAAGCACAAAGCGTATGTGAAAACCAAACAGTAAAAGACATGGGGGGGGGAGTTACATTGTATTACTGTATTATTGCATTGACAGATATTGTATGATATTAGCAATAGAAAATGTACAAGCCAGTTTTTGATAGATCTACTTAAAGAAACATAATGCTAAACCACTATTTTTTGACTAAGCCACAATAGGCTTGGCTATGCATTGCACTTAGCCATAAACAATAGTTTACAAACTATAGTGACAGGCTTAACAAAATAGGGTTAGTCACAAAAAAGCAAACCAAATTACAGCTTAGTTTGCTTATTTGTTTGCTTGTTTATTACAATGTTTATGCTCCATCAAATCCATATGGACTTCCAGCAGATTACACATGATGTGCAAACCCAGGCAGTGACTAATTCAAGACCATACAATTCAGTGACAAAAATGGAACATGTATATTTACCATACTTACATTTGTTATTTGCCAAAGACTCATGACAGATAGCAAATCTATCCACCAGTTCCCCCAGTGTCATGTTCACAGATGACAATCAGATATTTCTACTGCTATTTTTTCTTACCACCTCAGAGACAACATATCAAAGACAGAGCTCATATTTCCTTCACATTTTCTATGTCCATTAGAGTTCATCTTATCAATTAAGTATATAGCACTCTAATTTCTCCTTCTATTTTCTTCTTACAGTCACTCTAGATTAATTTCTTTCAATGACACTGGAATCTATAGTCTGCTATTATAACCATTTTAAATAACTGCAGGAATATATTCTAAGCAAATTCTGATACTTTTTATTCAACAACCTAATTTGGTGTTATTGTTAAAGAGTTAGGAATCTAACAATGGATTTTGATGTAATGGGGTCTATCCTGCTGTATATATCTGATATCTCAAGGCTGAATTCAAACTAAGTCAGCTGTCAAAGCTGGCCTTAGCTAGTTTTAAATGCTTTGTTATTGATGTATTTGATCAATTTCCATCCCACTTAAATATATCAATAATAATAACTTTAAAAAATGTCTAGGTAGTATACAAATTGGAGATTAAAAACCAAAGCAATGATTAAGTTAATGTAGTACACAGAAATAATAAGTTAAATGTTTTAAACCAGACAATTATTGCAGTAAGTTCCCAATAATTTCACACAATCAGGAAAGATGTGGCTCAAGTTGAAGGTCTTTAATAGGCACCTCAAATGCAATAAAACCATGTACAGGTAGTCCTCACTTAATGACCATTTGTTTAGTGACAGTTCAGACTTACGACAGTGCTGAAAAAACCGACTTACAACCAGTTCACGTTTAAGACTAACACAGCATCCTGTGGTCACATGATCGCTATTTTTGACCTTCCCAACCAGCTTCTAGCAAACAAAATCAATGGAGAACTGTGTCATTCACTTAACAACTACGTGGTTTGCTTAACAACTGCGGTGCTTTGCTTAATGACCGCCACAAAAAATGTCATGAAATTGGGTCAGATTCACTTAATGACTGCTTCGCTTAGCAACCAAAATTCCAGTCTCAATTGTGGTCATTAAGCAAGGAGTACCTGTATGCTACTGGAGGTGTCTGCAAGGCCACAGTGCGAGCTCTGCCCCTTTCATACTCACATGCAATTTCACCATGCATGTACAAAAGGCAGAGTTTGCATTCTTGCATTGACAAATGCTGCTTTCATCATTTGCTATGAGCGATTCTGAGAAGCAGACAGAGGAGGAGTTCAGTGGATCTGAGAAGAGGCTGCCCAGATCAGACGTTTGGAAACATTTCAAATCATATCTACTTTAATTGGCTCTTTATGAGTCTGCCTGGGAACTTACTTTCACAGTTTTCAAGATTAAGTTTCTAACCCCTTGCATTAAAGATGTCTTTGGAAATCTGTGTGGTTCTTGCTTCTTAGGACTGCCAGCCATCTGGAGCTTGTATTTGCCCCTCTGACCACCACCCCAACCCCACTGCATGCCATAAAATGTACGGGAGAAGAACAGAAAATAAGTATCATACTACCTTTTTTTAAAGATACAAATTCCCCAACAAATAAAGCAGGTGTATAGTACAGTGCTTCTCAACCTTGGCAACTTTAAGATGTGTGGACGTCAACTCCCAGAATTCCCCAGCCACTATGCTGGTTCAAGAATTCTGAGAGTTGAAGTCCACACAACTTAAAGTTGCCAAGTTTGGAAAACACTGTACTAGACAGACTACCTGAGTGCATGGCAGCTCCTGAGGAAGGCAAGGGGCAAAATACCCCATGATATGTAATCTGCCTCTCCCTGCTCCCCATTTAGAAAGCCATTGATTTTTGCTTCAAAAATTTAACGAATGGGTGACAACTCATCTAGAAATGGCAGATGGCATTTCTGTTGTCACTGTTGCTTAGACTAGAGATAAGCCTAGAATTAGACGAGGACTAGATTGAATTCCCAGAGACTTATTTTGCACGGCGTTGCCAAGGCAGCAGCTATTTATTATATGTTCTTTTTTCTATTAACTATGTGGACTTTAGGCATATTCATACTTAATGCTGTTACTTAAAATGCTGTATGTGTTAAAATGCATGGCTCAACCTTTTCTACTTTTTGAACATACTTAATAAGTCTCCAGTTCGAAAGCTAAATCATTCCTAATGATCTTTTCTGTCTATTTGTACATTTACACACCTGCACCCACATCTGGATTAGGAAATGGTGATGGTCTGGGTGCATTTCAGATGTTGATTTTGGCATTCAAATTCTCTATTTTGATGTTGCCCTACAGCAACCAGGCTGCTCAGGGAACATTTTTCCAGTTGTATAACATCTACACCTATATTTTGCATATTTCCATCTGTTCCAGGTCAAATAATCTTCAGCTCAGTTGATCTTTCAGAATGAACTTCATGTTTCTTTAGTAGCTATTGCTGCTATCATTTTACTTTCACCTAGGAAAGGGGAGCCCATTCCTACAATCAGAAGAAATGCCACGCTATTCTACAAACAATAAAGCTTTTAAAACACTTAGTGGAAAATCAATCTTTGATTTCAGCTGCACTTTATATTGTATTTAGGTTTTATTCTGAGCTCTTAAATTAAGAACACTTTTTTCCTTTGCTTTCCTGAGATTTGTGACCTCGTTTACACATCCACAACTGGTTGGATTAAATTGAAACCAAAAATCCACATGCAGTACGTGTACATTGCAGGGTTTGAAGCCAGTATGTTTACACCCAGGTACTAAGGCTCAGATCACAAACATTTCTCCAGCTAGAACATAATTATTAACTTCTCTCTTGAAAAAAACTTAATGGAAATGTATTAGTGGTTGACTTAAATTTAAAAGGACCTTTTTGGGGGGGTGGGGGGGTGGGGGACTGTGAATGCCAAAGAGAACTAGGAGTAGATACTTCATCTGACACCATCATCCACCAGCAATCATAAAAGGATTTGCAAAAAATAAAGGTGAGCTACCAATCCTAGTGAAAGCAAAATCAAGTGTACTTGGACCATGCAGGGCATATGTGTAATAGTTTACCAGTTAGTTTTCTAAAACAGGGCATTATTTTTAGATTTTTTTTCCTGAAGCTATGGGCACTTTTTAAATTCAAAAGTAGTTCCATGTTCTTGTAATCTGACAACATTGGTTGTGTTTGAGAGCTGATCAACTATGGTATAGTTGAAATGGCAATAAAACTTCTCTCTTGTTCAAAAATTGCAGCTCTAGAGAGTTGTGTAGAAAGTCCATGTCTCCATTTGCAGGAACCCCTGCTTTGACACACCTCTGGAACTTCAGATCTTATAACAAGACAGCTTCACCTCATAGGAACTGTTGGGGTATTTTTACATGCAGTCAGAGAAATGCATACATTTGTTCCTTGTCCTTGGCATTGTAAGATCAAATTATTTGAAGGGTTAGAGAAGTGTTTCTTAACCTCAACAACTTTCAGATGTGTGGACTTCAACTACTCAAATTCCCCAGCCAGCCTTGCTTGTAATTCCCCTTGCTGGCTGAGGAATTCTGGGAGTTGAAGTTCACACATCTGAAAGTTGCCAAGGTTGCAAAACACTGGGTTACAGACTGAAGAGTGAAAGTGGTGGCGGTATGAAAGCATCCCAAACAGTCGGGATACGGTTTTTCCCCAACTTCTGAATATGGAAGGATGAGAACTATGAAAATGTATAAATATAACTTTTGATCACAAGAGCTGGAGAACTTTCATAGACCAATACAATCACAACAGTCTGAAAGCATTTTCTCTAATTCAAAATATACTTAATGGTATAGTCTGTAATTGTTAGGGAGCAACATCATAAACTATAATTGATTTTATTGAAAATTATTATGGTTGAAAAGCAGCATATAAATATTGTGAAAGAATTAAAGAAAAAAAAGAAACAGCTTCCATTTAAATTGATCAAGAAAGAAAGAAAGAAAGAAAGAAAGAAAGAAAGAAAGAAAGAAAGAAAGAAAGAAAGAAAGAAAGGAAGGAAGGGTAGAAAGAAGTTACTATGTGTAAAAATCTTTCCTAAAATAATATATGGTTAGTGGTTTGGGTTCTTCAGCAAAGGATCGTTACCTTGTCGTGGTGCTGGAGCTTGAGCACCTCAATGATGCCATGAGCTAAACCGTGAAGGGCCACCCAAGACGGGAAGGTCATGACAGAGAGGTCAGAATAAATGCGATCCCTGGGGAAGGTAATGGCAACCCACCCCAGTATTCTTGCCGTGAAAACTAAATGGATCAGTACAACCAGAGATATGTCGGTATACCATCGGAAGATGAGACCCCCAGGTCGGAAGATGGTCAAAATGCTACTGGGGAGGAACAGAGGATGAGTTCAACTAGCCCCAGATGTGATGACGCAGCTAGCTCAAAGCCGACAGGTCCTGGTGGTGAACGGCGAATCCGATGTTCTAAGGATCAACACACCATTGGAACCTGGAATGTCAGATCTATGAGCCAGGGCAAATTGGATGTGGTTATTGGTGAGATGTCCAGATTAAAGATAGACATTTTGGGCGTCAGTGAACTGAAATGGACTGGAATGGGCCACTTCACATCAAATGACCACCAGATCTACTACTGTGGATAAGAGGACCACAGAAGAAATGGAGTAGCCGTCATAATTAATAGTAAAGTGGCTAAAGCAGTGCTTGGATACAATCCAAAAAATGATAGAATGATCTCAATTCGAATTCAGGGCAAGCCATCTAACATCACAGTGATCCAAATATACGCCCCAACCACAAATGCTGAAGAAGCTGAAGTAGAGCAGTTCTATGAGGATCTGCAGCACCTACTGGACAACACACCTAAAAGAGATGTTATTTTCATCACGGGAGACTGGAATGCTAAGGTGGGCAGTCAAATGACACCTGGAATTACAGGTAAGCATGGCCTGGGAGAACAAAACGAAGTAGGACATAGGCTGATAGAATTTTGCCAAGACAACTCACTCTGCAGAACAAACACTCTCTTCCAACAACCTAAGAGACGGCTTTATACATGGACTTCACCAGATGGACAACACCGAAATCAGATTGACTACATCCTTTGCAGCCAAAGGTGGCGGACATCTGTACAGTCGGTAAAAACAAGACCTGGAGCTGACTGTAGTTCCGATCACAAACTTCTTCTTGCACAATTTAGGATCAGACTAAAGAGATTAGGGAAGACCCACAGATCAGCTAGATATGAGCTCACTAATATTCCTAAGGAATATGCAGTGGAGGTGAAGAATCGATTTAAGGGACTGGACTTAGTAGATAGGGTCCCGGAAGAACTCTGGACAGAAGTTCGCAGCATTGTTCAGGAGGCGGCAACAAAATACATCCCAAAGAAAGAGAAAACCAAGAAGACAAAATGGCTGTCTGCTGAGACACTAGAAGTAGCCCAAGAAAGAAGGAAAACAAAAGGCAACAGTGATAGGGGGAGATATGCCCAATTAAATGCAAAACTCCAGAGGTTAGCCAGAAGAGATAAGGAATTATTTTTAAACAAGCAATGCACGGAAGTGGAAGAAGACAATAGAATAGGAAGGACAAGAGACCTCTTCCAGAAAATTAGAAACATCGGAGGTAAATTCCAGGCCAAAATGGGTATGATCAAAAACAAAGATGGCAAGGACCTAACAGAAGAAGAAGAGATCAAGAAAAGGTGGCAAGAATATACGGAAGACCTGTATAGGAAGGATAACAATATCGGGGATAGCTTTGACGGTGAGGTCAGTGAGCTAGAGCCAGACATCCTGAAGAGTGAGGTTGAGTGGGCCTTAAGAAGCATTGCTAATAACAAGGCAACAGGAGACGACGGCATCCCAGCTGAACTGTTCAAAATCTTGCAAGATGATGCTGTCAAGGTAATGCATGCTATATGCCAGCAAATTTGGAAAACACAAGAATGGCCATCAGACTGGAAAAAATCAACTTATATCCCCATACCAAAAAAGGGAAACACTAAAGAATGTTCAAACTATCGAACAGTGGCACTCATTTCACATGCCAGTAAGGTAATGCTCAAGATCCTGCAAGGTAGACTTCAGCAGTTCATGGAGCGAGAATTGCCAGATGTACAAGCTGGGTTTAGAAAAGGCAGAGGAACTAGAGACCAAATTGCCAATATCCGCTGGATAATGGAAAAAGCCAGGGAGTTTCAGAAAAACATCTATTTCTGTTTTATTGACTATTCTAAAGCCTTTGACTGTGTGGACCATAACAAATTGTGGCAAGTTCTTAGTGGTATGGGGATACCAAGTCATCTTGTATGCCTCCTGAAGAATCTGTATAACGACCAAGTAGCAACAGTAAGAACAGACCACGGAACAACGGACTGGTTTAAGATTGGGAAAGGAGTACGGCAGGGCTGTATACTCTCACCCTACCTATTCAACTTGTATGCAGAACACATCATGCGACAAGCTGGCCTTGAGGAATCCAAGGCTGGAGTTAAAATCTCTGGAAGAAACATTAACAATCTCAGATATGCAGATGATACCACTTTGATGGCTGAAAGCGAAGAGGAACTGAGGAGCCTTATGATGAAGGTGAAAGAAGAAAGTGCAAAAGCTGGCTTGCAGCTAAACCTCAAAAAAACCAAGATTATGGCAACCAGCTTGATTGAGAACTGGCAAATAGAGGGAGAAAATGTAGAAGCAGTGAAAGACTTTGTATTCCTAGGTGCAAAGATTACTGCAGATGCTGACTGCAGTCAGGAAATCAGAAGACGCTTAATCTTTGGAAGAAGAGCAATGACCAATCTCGATAAAATAGTTAAGAGCAGAGACATCACACTGACAACAAAGGCCCGCATAGTTAAAGCAATGGTGTTCCCTGTAGTAACATATGGCTGCGAGAGCTGGACCATAAGGAAGTCTGAGAGAAGGAAGATCGATGCTTTTGAACTGTGGTGTTGGAGGAAAATTCTGAGAGTGCCTTGGACTGCAAGAAGATCCAACCAGTCCATCCTCCAGGAAATAAAGCCAGACTGCTCACTTGAGGGAATGATATTAAAGGCAAAACTGAAATACTTTGGCCACATAATGAGAAGACAGGACACCCTGGAGAAGATGCTGATGCTAGGGAGAGTGGAAGGCAAAAGGAAGAGGGGCCGACCAAGGGCAAGATGGATGGATGATATTCTAGAGGTGACGGACTCGTCCCTGGGGGAGCTGGGGGTGTTGACGACCGACAGGAAGCTCTGGCGTGGGCTGGTCCATGAAGTCACGAAGAGTCGGAAGCGACTAAACGAATAAACACACATGCTTTCACAGCTCTAGAAATGTCAATATTGCATAATCTTGTATTCTTGGCACCCCAGTTCTCTACAAACTTACTGATTCTGGGACACTCACTGAAAAATGATAGATTTATATACATTTATATATTATATTATATTATATTATATTATATTATATTATATTATATTATATTATATTATATTATATTATAAAATACAGTAAATAAAAGATGCATCTAGATCTGTTTGTAATTTATATTAGTCCTTTATGAAAATATGCATATACATTTAATTCATCATTGCATCTGCACAGATAGTTTCATGAACTTTCATACAAATTTCTCCTTCTGTGATTGTGTAAGACTATAATACTTGAAATATAATATAGTATGATCATCCAGGCCTTTAGAATTGTCATAATAATTAATTTAGATATTTCTACTAGCTTTTAAGGTAAGGTGGGTCCACAGCTGGCTGGCTAACTACACTCAGAGCCAGCATTAATGGCTCTACATTGGGTTGGAAAGCAATAACCAGTGGAGTTCTGCAGTGATCTGGCTTGGGCAGTGTTATTCAACATCTATATTAATGACCTGGATGATGGGACTGATGGACTGATGGACTGCTTATCAGATTTGCAGATGAACAAATTGGGAGTTCTGGCCAGCATCCAAGACGACTGAATGATCTGGACAGTTTGGAAGACTGGACTGAGAAAAACAAGATGTCCTTTAATAGGAAGAAATATAATGTATTACATCTGCAGTGAAAAAAAGTAGGACATAATACTTCCATGGCTTGGAAACATTACTTTGGAGAACAACTTGGGTATAATCATTGAAAACAAACAATGTGAGTCAGGAGTATGAACTAGCTGCTAGAAGGGCTAACACAGTTCTGGGCTGCATTACTAGGAACATTGTATCGGACTTCCGGTGGGGACATGGCGGACTGAACAAATGTGCCTGCGGCCTCAGTGGGTGGAACTGACAATGAAGTTTTGTTGTGGCTCAGGCAGGTTTTCCTGAAGCCCAGGAGTGTTCTCTGGAAAAAGTAAAACACTGGAATCCCCCCATCTGTCCTCCAGATGACTGCTTGCAGCCAGAAGATTGCAAACAGCATTCATGTTCTACTGGTAAGAGCTAGCTGGGAGGTGGGTTTTCCATTTTCCAAGCCGTGCTGTAGCCTTAAAGGGACACTAAGACCAGCTGCCCCATTTCTAAATCACCCAATTTATATTTTTTTAAAGTATGGATACCTTAAGAGAGGCTTTCTACAGCAAGGAGAAGCTGGTTCTCTTGGTGCTTATTGTTATTTTTGGGATTTAAAAAAAAAATCTTTTTAAGTTTTGGACTTTGTTTTCCCTCCAAATATTAAGGAGGATTGAGAGTAAATAACAGATTCTTTCTGACTCCTACTGTCAGAACCAAGCTTGCCTCTGACTCAGAAAGTGAAACTATTTCTGAGTCAGAAGAGGAATCGGAAACTTACAGGGCTGGAATCAGAGAAATGAAACTCCAACATGAGTCAGCAGAGTGGGAAGAATCTACAATGCTGATTGGGCAAGATCCAGAGGAAGATTTGAATACGCCAATCAGCGTGTGCCAGAGATGGGCTAAAAAGTGCGTGAAGGAGAAGGCAGCCTGATTGGCTGCAGGAGACTCCAAGCACACCAAAGATTGGGATAAAAGGCAGCCGCGCAGACAGCGAGCTGCCAGAGACAACCAATCCTCTAACTCTGCAGCTTCGGGAGAAGAGTCCTTACTGGTATCAGAGTCAGCATCTGTGGCTGAAGAAGAACCAGCATTTGAGCTCCATTCCGAAGGTGAATCGAACCCTGCATTTGCTGTCAGCAAGGAGACAGAATCAGCCATGCCCAGCAATCTCCATCTTGCTTCTAGCCATGAATCTCCGTGATACCCTCAGCAGTGTGAGTCGGCTTCAGCTTCCCAGCACCGCCGCTTGTCCACAGTACTATGTGACCACACTTTGCAGACTCCAGCATGTTCAGAAGTTTCACTCCTATCCTGTTTGGGATCCGGAATTGTGGACCACGAGGTCCTTCCAGCTGAGTCCAGCCTAGTTCCACATTCCAAGTCTTGCTCCAGATCTCTAGTCCAAAGAATCCAGCCTAGTCCGAGGCTTCCAGCTGAGTCCAACCTAGATCCAAGTTCTAAGTCTTGCTCCAAGGTTCCAGTCCAGAGGTTCCAGTCCAGTCCAGGATTTTCAGCCAAGCTTCTAGCTTCTTGCTTCTAGCCGTGAATCTCTGCAATCTCCTCACCAGTGTGGGCAAGCCTTGATGTTCCAGTGCCACCATTTGCCTTCAGTCCTGTGCACCCGCACTTCGCATGCTCCATTGCATTCAGGAATTTCACACCTATCGTATTCAGGATCTGGTTGCCAGCTTGGTCCGGGTCTTCCAGCCAAGTCCAGCCAAGTTCCAAGTTTCAAGCCTTGCTCCCAGCCTTCAACCCAGAGAATCCAGCCTAGTCTGGGTCTTCCAGCCAAGTCCAGCCTAGTTCCAAGTTCCAAGCCTTGCTCCAAGCCTCCAGTTCAGAGAATCCAGTCTAGTCCGGGGATTCCAGCCGAGTCCAGCCTTGCTCCAGTTTCAAGCCTTGTCTTCCAGCCTTCAGTTCAGAGTACCTCGCCTAGCCTAGAACCCCCAGCTGAGTCTAACCTTGCTCTGAATTCGAGTCCTGCTCCAAGTCTTCAGTTCATCCCTGTCTGTTGTTCGTAGTCCTGATCCCAGATCCAGTGAGTCAGAGATTCAGCATCAGTGTCGTTCCAGTGCTGTTCCAGTTCAAGAACTGTTGCCTCCAGCCTTCGTGTTCCAGTCAGACCGAGTTGGCCACTTGGGCTTGCTTAACCCAGTCTCGCATATCAAGAACTTACTTATTGTAAATAGTTATTTAATAAAATATATTATTTGAGAACCTGTCTGGTGCTTAGTCTGAACAGGACACCTACCAAATTTTATGCAAGACATTCAGGACATTGTGGAAAATATGAGGTCCAAAATGTGTCATCTGGTTGAGGATGTTGTGAATGAAATTGAGGAATTCAACAGTGATAGAAAAGTTTCTTCTAAGAGTGAGATCGGGATTTCTCTTGAGATGCTGGATGAAGATCAGATGCTGGAGTTGGAGAAATTTAAGGGAGAGAGAGATTTGGCAGTCAGGCTGTTTGATCTTTTTAAGAATAAAGCTCTGTGTACATTGTGGGGATATGTAAATGCTCTGGTTTATTTTGAAGTGGGATAAGGGTTAAAGAATATTTATCTGGATTGCTTTTAAGGTTTGGCTGATTTCATTTATCTTTAATTATTTGGACTAAGATTAATAAGGTATAAAAATGTCTACTTGGATGGTTTTGGGTTTATTAAGATTAAGATCATTAAGATTGTTTTATTATTAAGTATAATGGCAGACAATTTATGTGCTTTTTAGTTTGATTTTTATTATAGTAGACAGTAATGTATAGAATAGTAGTAGGAAGGGAATAATTAAATAGATGTTATCTTTGGAGAGGGGGAAGTTGTTTAGGAGGTTTATATGAATTTTTCTTTTTTTCCTTTTAATATAAGGGGAGGGAGTAACTGTACTTAATGATTTTTATAATGTGCCAATGTGGAATGATTTATAGAAACAATGTGGTTTTGGTCTAATATAGAGTAAGGGAACGATTATGGAAAATTTTTGTACATCCTTGCTGTTAATAGTCAGAAGTCACATCTCTCGGTAACTTTGAAAATTTTTCCTCTTGTGTTTTCACACCTTTTTAGTTTTTTTCTTTTTGTAGGTTTTTTTTTTGTAGCTTTTATCTTTGCTTGAAACTTAATAAAATTCTTATTAAAAAACGAGGAACATTGTATCAAAGACATATGAAGTCATTGTTTTACTCTATTCATTATTCTACTCTACTCTACTTTACTCAAGGTGACGCTACACCTTGGCTAAAAGGGCTAGACATACATTGGAATAATAAGTAAATAAACCAGCCAACCAATAAAGGTATATGAGTAGTGAAATACACTATTCAGAAGCAAATTGCATGTTAGAACTCGAGTTTTAAGACCACGTGGTTTTATATGGAATAGCCACATATGACAACACCACTGCTGCGCGAGCTGCATTGGGTACCAGTTTGCTTCCGGGTCCAATTCAAGGTGTTGGTTATCACCTTTAAAGCCCTACATGGCATGGGACCAAGCTAGCTGAGGGACTGCCTCTTCCCCATTACATCAACCCGTCCCACCCAATCGTGCAGAGAGGGCATGCTACGGACCCTGTCTGTAAAAGAATTTCATTTGGCAGGGTCCAGGAAGCGGGCCTTCTCCGCAGTAGCTCCCGCCCTGTGGAACATGCTGCCCCCAGAGGTGAGATTGGCCCCATCGCTCCTGGCCTTTCAGCGGAGTCTGAAGACCTGGTTCTGCCGCCTCGCTTGGGGTGGAGAGGGGAATAGAGTTACATGGGGATGGTTGTTGTAGACCACTCCTCCCACACTTGGACTGTTTTAGATGTTTCATCGCTTGGATTCTTTATTCTTTATTTTTTATTTCTATTTATAGTATTTTTACTGTATTTTATTTTTTGTATTATTCTGATGGTTTTAATCACTTGTTGTAAACCGCCCAGAGGCCTCCGACGGGAGGAGATGGGTGGAGATAAATTAGATAAATAAATAAATAAATAAATAAAATAACTGCTAGAAAGGGTTTTCAGATGGATGGTATTATTTTTTTCCTGAACTGAATATAAAGGTAAAGGTAAAGGTTTCCCTTGACGTAAAGTCCAGTCGTGTCTGACTCTAGGGGGCGGTGCTCATCTCCGTTTCTAAGCCTTAGAGCCGGCGTTGTCCATAGACACTTCCGGGTCATGTGGCCAGCATGATGACACGGAACGCCGTTACCTTCCCGCCGAAGCGGTACCTATTGATCTACTCACATTTGCATGTTTTCGAACTGCTAGGTGAGCAGGAGCTGGGACTAGCAACGGGAGCTCACCCCGCTGCGCGGTTTCAAACCGCCGACCTTCCGATCGGCAGTTCAGCGGTTTAACCCACAGCGCCACCGCATCCCGAACTGAATATAGCTGCACATTTAAAAACAAACCTATATTTCTTTTTCACTTCATATTAATCTAAATCAGGTTTCTCAACCAGGGTTCCGTGGAACCCTAGGATTCTGTGAGAGGTCACTAGGGGTTCCCTGGGTGATCATGATTTATTTAAAAAATTATTTCAAATTTGGGCAACTTCACATTAAAGAGGTTAGTTTCATTCTTTATTTTTAGTTTAAGTACACTGTTAATGCATACATACAGGCCTACACATGAAATGAATATAATAATTCATTATATATTATTATATAATGGCCTATATTTGAGCCTGAACGTGCAGGAGTTCCCCGAGGCCTGGAAAATATTTCAAGTTTCCTCCAGGGTCAAAAGGTTGAGGAAGGCTGATCTAAATTGTTGTTCTCCTAGTTCTGAAAAAGATGTGCATGTATTGTCATTTAATTTCATCTAGTAATGCAGTTAGGCACCACAGCACTAGATTTTTCAGTAGCCTCGTGAATTTGGAGTAGAGGAAGGTTACAAAGATCTAAATTTTCCTCATTGATTTCTATGGGATCTGACCAGTCAAACTCTGCAATCATAACAGGTGAAAATGTTATTTAATTATAGAGGAGTTCTGGGGTATCTGCTGAACTTTAACTTCTACTTAGCACAAATCCACATGGCTTCCTTGTCCAGATGTGATGGTGGCCCACAAACCATTACTGGAGGACATGTTCTCATGCCATTGCCTCTGTCCCATCATTCTTTCTATTTTAATGGAAATTCCCAGTAAATGTATGTAAGATATTTAACTGCTCTTTAATCAAGAAACTGAGTGTTTTTTGCTTGTGTAAATAACTCTGGCTGAAGTAAGCTTCCCTTTGCTCTTAATTACCTCTGAGGAGCAGAAGTATCATAATTTCCAAGCATTTAGTTCAGAGAATTGGCTGGATTAGGAATGGATTAGGAAAAGAAGCTTAAATCAGAATAACAGCAATGGGGAAAGGAACTATGGCTTGAAAAACCAAATGTCACAGTGCAAATCAGTTAACAGGAGAAAGCTCCTCCAAATATCAACAAAGCAGGGAAAAGAAGATGGGTGAGCAAGTATTAGCAAAATTACACCATAGATTAATATAGTCTGCAGATAAACAGGAGTTTGAAGAATTGCTTCAGAAAGGACTCTAGTTTTATAATTAGGTGATTAAAAGCAATAAAAAGGCATGCAGGGGTGCTCATACCTGAAAAGTGGGAACAGAAAGGCCGCCAAATAAATACTTGCAGGACAGGAAAAGAAACCCCAGCACTCAGAGATGATGATGATGACGATATACTGGATATGCAAAGAATTGGGGGTCAAGTGTTACATTGTTTGGTCCCTGAAGCCCTCCTGACCAAGGATAATGCAATATGGTCTGTGCTTACTTTTGCAATATTTTTAAAATATATATATATATTTTTATTTAGGCTTTTAAATTGTATGGGTGAGATTGTATGGGTAAGAAAGAACTACAATGACAGTAAACTGTATTAGTGATTATACCATATTTAAAAACCTACATACACAGTATATGCAACAGTGGTTACAATAAGCTAAACATAAAAAAATATAAAATCCATATAGTATTAATTTAGCATTAGTAATTTAATCCTTAAGCTTACCATTACATCTAGATAATTTAAAAACATATGGTTCTATCTTCTCATTTTTGGTATATAAAGACATTTCAGATTATAAAGAGTATAGAAAACAAACACCTATCTTGAATCCATTCCTTAAGAACAGAAATGTAAGTTTCTTTCCATTTCTGTCAGATTATCCTCTTTGCAACCCACCTACCCCCCCGCTCAAAAAGCCAAATTTCTTCATAAAATGACAAATTCCATATCTTGAGGATATCATTTAACATAACAATAACACATTTAACTGTTATATTTCTTTCCAGAACTACTTTAACATATGATACTATTTGAAACCAAGATAGAACTATGGCTGGACACGACTAAATTATATGAATTCTCAGATTTCTTACAGTATCAACACTGTACCAGAACAGAAAATCTGATATCCCACCTTTTTAAAATATTCAAGGGGTCCAATAAACACAAAACAATATTCATTCTTAAATCATCATACATTCATAAGACTTAAACCCATTGATTTTCCAAGACTGATACTCCAATTCTTCATTTCATATTTCAGATATATAACTAATGTTATCCTTCAACCTATTTTTTAATTACTTGTAAAATTGAATTGTTGATTTCATACTATATCAAGGATTCTAGGATTACAGGTGCCTCTGAAGTGGCTAAAGCATCTGAGCCATACTTTTTTTTCAGTACCTGTTTCAATTTAATTAATTAATTAATTAATTCGTTTATTAGTTTAGACTCTTCCACAATCTAACAACTCTGGGCAGCTGATATTGCCAAGCAGAAGGTATGAATAATAAGCAGTTAGAATGTAGTGTCTCAAAATATTTAAAATAATGATTATAAATCAACTGATTTAAAGTATTTATCCCTTGTTTATCCCATCTTTCTAATGAAACATCTTCCCCTCTATCTCCAAATTTGGACTATTCCATAGCATCAATTGATCTTGTGATTCTGGATCAAAACTTGACTGCTTACCTATTAATAGCCAAATATGTCCACCAGCTTTCAAGGCTGGAAAAAAAAAGGTTTACCATTCCTTGATCCTAAAACCTGCCAAGATTTCAAATAGGTCATGTGCTTACTCTTTAACTGGGCCCAGAGGGGACAATATTCAGAAAAGTTTCCATTCCACAGAAAACAGATGTTAAAATAAAAGCCCAATGGTAAAGCTGAAAGTCTGGTAGATTAACACCACCACCCTCATAATGCAACTTGGCCAAAGATATTTGAGGGGCTTTGGCCTGCCATAAAAATGTTCTCAATAATTGATTTATCTGTATAAAATATCTACATCTCACAGACTCAGTGGAAATCTTAACTACCAGTTTCTATCTACTGATTTACAACTATACTTTTGGACATCTTTAACTCAACATACTGTGATATATTTCAAGAAAGAGATCACAAGTATTTTATAGAGACTGTACAAATTGTGACTGGCTGCGGAATTCTGGGAGTTGAAATCTACATATCTTAAAGTTGCCAAGGTTGAGAAACACTGATCTATAGACTATTAGTGGATGTTCGGATGAAGCATAAAAGATCATATTTTGTTTAATAACAACTCTCCAATGATGCAGAATATGAGCACTGTGACAGTGAAGAGTATTTGGTATTTCATTTTCTTGACTGTAAAGATAGCCAATATTCCTATAGCTTGGATTTATTTTTATGATCCCACTAATAATATTTTTGAAATATTTCATAGATGTTTTCTTAATTATATTCTACAAATATATATTCTGCATTTCTAGTTGTAATCCAAGATACTTAAATATAAATACCTAAAAAAAACCTTCTTATAATTGGAAAGTACTCTACGCTTAAGGTAAAGGTAAAGGTTTCCCTTGACATTAAGTCCAGTTGTGTCCAACTCTAGGGGGCGGTGCTCATCTCCGTTTCAAAGCCGAAGAGCCAGCGTTTGTCCGTAGACACTTCCGTGGTCATGTGGCCGGCATGACTAAATGGCACGCCGTTACCTGCCCGCTGAAGCGGTACCTATTAATCTACTCACATTTGCATGTTTTCGAACTGCTAGGTTGGCAAGAGCTGGGACTAGCAATGGGAGCTCACCCCATCACGCAGATTTGAACGGCCGACCTTCCAATCAGCAAGCTCAGCAGCTCAGCGGTTCAACCTGCAGCGCCACCGCATCCATTTCTGAATATAAACTAATAGATATTTGGTGTTTTTTAAACCCAAAAGGAACAACCATTGTCCTTTCAAGAAATTATAGAGACTATCCAGTCAAGCGCCTGGTCCTGATGGCTTTCCAACTGAATGGTATAGAATTTATGGATATATTGGCATCTATAAAAAAAAAATCCCTTCTCACCTCTATGGGTGGTATGTGTCTTCCTCAACCTCAGGTCTTCTATCAGAAGCCTGGATGTTTGAGGGTTCTGCGCAGTATCTTAGCTGTTCCTAGCACTGCATTTTTCTGGACAGAGAGCTCTGATGTTGCTCCTGGGATCTGTTGGAGCCACTCTCCCAGCTTAGGAAATATCTCCATTCAATTGTGTCCAATTCTTGGAGACTGCCTGGACAAGTCCCTGCAGTTTTCTTGGCAAGTTTTTTAGAAGTGGTTTGCCATTGCCTGCTTCTTAGGGCTGAGAGAGAGTGACTGGCCTAAGGTCACCCAGCTGACTTTGTGCCTACGGTGGGACTAGAACTCACAGTCTCCTGGGTTCTAGCCTGGTGCCTTAACCACTACACCAAACTGGCTCTCTATTAGCGATATATAGTAAATCATTCAATCTTGCTACACTTCCTCCTTCATTCTGAGGCCTAATATCACAGGAATATTAAAGCTTGAGAAAGAACAAAATAAAAATGAAAAGAAATAAAGTTTTAGGACATTATTTGAAGGGACTAAATATCAAGATTGTTAAAAGTAAAAAGAAGAAATATTTATCATATTTCTTCACCACCCATCTCATGTTGCAATGACTCTGGGTGAATATAAAGTTGGTTTATTTGATCAAGGTTAAAATAGATACGTTGTTATCCCTGGTATCCCTTAATGGACTTTTGCTGATCAGGACTGAAATGACAAAGTTTTAAAAGATTTGATATAGATAAAAGATGGGACATGGGAAGAAGAGATAATAAAAGAATCAAAAGAAAAAATAGAAGGTGCAGGAAAAAAAATAGGAAAAAAATAAGAGAAAGAAAAAAATAAGAATATAGTAAAGAAAATAAATATATAAAGAAATGACTTACCTCTTAATTACAACAAGTATAAACAATTTTAGTAATCACCTTTGTTGTACCTTATAATACAACAAATTAACTTCTTTCACTAAGGATTGAAGGAAATTCACCTGGTACTGTAAAACTTGTTGATCCAAAGGTTCCTAATAGCTGAAAAACAGTTAACAAGCAATTTCTGAAAGTGATTAAAAAAGGAAGTATGTGAACTTAGTGTCCTTTCAAAGGCATCAACCATGGTTTGAGCAAGATGGCTATTCCTTTGTCTCCCAGAACTCTAAACCCACCAGACACTGCTGTCTTGCAGTCTCCTCATGAATAGCAACTGTCTGGAGCACTTGCGGGCAATCTCAAGTCCTCTCCTTGCCCAGAGAGCAATTACAAAGAGCCAGTCTACTTGACAGCTCTTCATTCCACCACATTCGTTGGCTCCACTTTTCACGGAACCATCTTCAGTTTGCCATTTCTTCCCTGGAAGTCATCAACTGGATAAAGTCTAATCTGCTTTTGCTAGGATCTTATCTCTACAATACTGTGTTGACATACTACCTGACTGGATGAGAACTGGGCTCCTATTCTGTGCCTGTAAATTTAAAGGCAAAGGATATATTCTGATTTATTTGAACGTATACTAAAGGTCCTCAGGGGCTCCATAATTTCAGAGTACAGGTACTGGCATTGCAATACATACTCTCTTTGTAAACAGAAAAATAGCACATGAATAAAAAGATAAATGGAAGAGACTACAGTGCATTTTTCTACCATGCTGGTTTTGGGTTAAAGAGTTTTGCCTGGAAGTTCTTGACAAAGAAGAACATTCAAACATGTATCTTCCATCCACCGAACAGTGGAGGTCTGTATGGGAATTCCTGGTGTCTGTAAGATCTATGTCAGACCCATTGGGTCATAATTTCAGAGATATTTCCTTAGCAGATTCGTCAATGCCTTCAACAATGGCAGAGCTTCTAATGTACTGGAAAAGTTCTTAAAAATTCAGGGAGACATTCAGAGATGTATCTGCCTTGAAAGTAGCCAATGTTGAACTGTATAGCTCAGTCAAACATCAGGAGTTGACCACAGGAAATCTTTTATGACATTTTGTATTATGTCATAAAATGTTTTATAAATTTTGCCAAATTTCAACCCCACAGGAGTAATGGGTCCCGGATTTTGGACACATTCTATAAATAAGCCCATTTGAGGTACCTTGGGTCAGAAATTGTTGCCCTACAATGTACTGTTTCATCCAGTTAAAGGTTACAAAGTATCAAACAGACATGAAAGTTTTAGTAGTATATAGATAAAAGCAGCATTAAGCCTGACCCCTTGAAATATGAATGGAATATCACAAGGCAAATAGAAAAAGGTAGGGTTTGTGTCATGATGCTACGATATTGCTTATGTCATTCTTTGCCCTTCTCCCCCTCCACAGATACCATTGCCCCAGAATTTCTTATCTAGGCTCTAAGTCAGGGGATGTGGGGACAACAGGATCCAAATGGATTTGCATCTTGTTGCCATATTTTTGTCTATGTGCATAAAAGGAATTCTCTATGTGTGAGAGAGAGAGATTGTGGGAGGCTGGGAAAGGAAGGGAAGAGATAGCAGGTGAATGAATTCATAGATTATCTTATAAAGGACAATACAGCCCAGGGGGGAACAATCTGGGAAAAAGCATCTCAGAGGATTCAGAGAGTTTTAATACAGTCTTAATTCTGTAAATGAGGCTGGGAATTTTTTGTTTTTTGTTTTTGTTTTTGTTTTACAGTTTTCAAGATTCTGAATATACTCCAGATGGATTAAAGAGACCTTACTGAAATCTGTGTAGTTCTTGCTTCCTTGGGCTTGATTACTGTGAGATGGCCCTAATTTTCTTGTATCCTTTATCTCATCTGTCAATCACTATTTGACAGATTTTTACCATTACATCTTAATTGCTTGGAAACCTAATTAAAACAATTAACTTGATAAAAATTATTTAGATACTACCAAGGAACAGAATTTTATAACCACCTACTAGGGTCCAATAAGTTTTAAAGGCCTTTCTTTTAATAATTACTTTAAAAATCAGCAAGGTCTTTAAAACAATGAATTGATTAAATAATTTGTTTTTTTCAAATGCTACTTTCAGATGAATTGATGCAAATGTTGATTGAATGAACATTCTCAGTGTTCTGACTAAGACAACGTCAGACTATTAACATAGATAAAAGCATATATGAGTTAGCCATGTTGCAATAAATTGCTCTCAAAGTTTGGTTTATTGTTATGTTGTTATGCCTCAGATAGTTAGTTTTTAGGATGTTAGAACTAGTTCAGTGGAATGGTAAATTTACATGCAAAATTGGTTCTTTCAAAACAATTCCAGTAGTTCACTCTTTAGACCAGGAGAGGGCGTGTTGGTTGAAGAAATTATGAATTAAAGAGCATTCTGAATTGAGACAGAAAAGAGTAGAAATAAAAGCAAGGGCTTCTACAGAATGGGAAATTAGAAATTCTCTGAAATATAAAATATATATTTTATTTGTTCTTTCATTCAGTTGCTTTACTGGCTTGGCCATCATTGTTAACTTCATTTTAATCTTTAGATTATGCCTTAAATAATCAATTGCATAATTAACTGCATCTATAAAAAGACATAGTTTTAAAGAAAAAAACCCACCAATGTGCAAGGACAGGGCTGCCTGATTGTGTATCTTCACACTCATCTTTAGACTCAGTTTTCTTATCCCTAACCCTAACCTGGACTTAATAGCTATAAAACCAATGTCCATAACCATATGGTGAGAAGAAAAGGAAATATCCCTATACTAAAGTAAGTAAAAATTAAAACAAAAAACAGAAGAAAAGCAGAGAAAAATAAGAATCCTAATAAGTAGTGAGAAAAATGAAAAAATCCAATTCAAACTAGGCTAGAAAGTTAAAAAAAACAACTGAACACCTAAATTCCTAAAAACAGACTATGCAGGGTTGATTATTGTGGGTAATACATTCTGTAATCTTCTCACCAATGTAGTGGTTAAAATCTTAGCATCAACATTTATTGGGCAATAAGTTGTACGTGGCCTTCAAACTGACAGTAGTACAAGCTTCATACTATGAAGCTGGCAGGGTTTTATTTACATAGGACATCTAAAATATCTCCAGAGCTTTAGGAGCATCTTTCTTCTTAATTTTGTTATGCCACTGTAGTTATTCCACCTGGTCCAGGGCCCTTCCCAGTTTTCATCACATTGACAATATCATAGTTTTCCTAGATGCAGCCAGCTCACCTGAGTACAGCTGAAATTTCTGAAAGATTGATCATGTTTTTTAAAAGCATCTATCTGCTCACCCAATAGCATATAGTATACATGTCTGTAGAATTGTTTTTTTGGTAGCACTTCAAAAAAATGAAGATTAATTTAATTATAATTGATATACTTTGTTCCCAAGGAATCTCTTATGAAAGGTGTAACTGCACTTTGTTGCAAATGTTTCAGTTGAGAAGTCAACAATTTGATGCTCCTTCTCTAGAACAGCTTGTCCCCTGAAGCTAGGATAAATGGTTCATACTCTCAGTCCCTTCTGGAGGCATGTAAAAACTTGGCTTTTTTGTGAGTTAGGCAACTCAGGCTTGAGATTTTGGACACAAAGATAATCTTTCAGTTCTAAATAACCTCATACATTATCCTGTATGAAACCATATTCACTGATCAAATGTTACACCAGGTGTATACACATAAAAATGGAATTCTTATGCCTTCAGGTTTAGACTTTCAGTTGACTCATTTAATCAAATGTTATCTGAGAGGTTAAGTGATGTATCTGCACATGTGAACTTTCCCTAATAATGAAAACCAAGAACAATCTGTTTACTGAGCCTTTTCTCCTTAGTTGTGGTGGCTCCAGAGCCTTTATTTTCTGGTATGCCTGTGTATATACAGTATGTATGTATGAGTATCATCAAGTTTGAATTTTATATCAACATGAAAGTCTTTTATCCTCATCTTCCCATGTCAATGAAAACTTTGGGCATGTGTCCAACTTGTGAGATTCCAGCCAGCCTCTGACTCAGAAAACAAAACTCTTTCTGAGTCAGAGGGGGAAATAGAAACTTACTGGGCTGAAACCAGGAAAGCAAAACCCAAAGATGAGTCAGCAGTGTGGGAAAAGTCATAGATGCTGATTGGGCAGTCTTCGGAGGAGGATTTGAATCCTCCAATCAGCGTGCGCCAACAGGCAGAAAAGCACGTGAAGGAGAAGGCAGCCCGATTGGCTGAAGAAGGGAATAGGCATGCAAGGGATCGGCATAAAAGGCAGATGTGCAAAGAGCAAGCTGCCGGAGACAACCAATCCTTCGAGCTCACAGTTCCAGCAGAAGAGTCCTTACCCGCGTCGGAAACAGCATCTGTAACCGGAGAGGAATCAGCGCCAGTGTTTCCTATCGGAGGACTTAGATCCTGCATCTGCTGCCACCGAGGATCATATCCTCGCTGGACCCAGCAACCTCAGTCTCATGTCCAGGTTCGGACCTCTGCATCCACCTTGTGTGCGTTCCAGGTGTGCTTCTAGCCTTGCTTCGAGTTTCCAGCCATGTCCAGAGTCTCCAGTCCAGTCTTATCATGCTTCAAGTCCTCAGCCGTGCCTCAAGTCTCCAGTTCAGCCTTGCCACACTTCTAGCTTTCAGCCTTGTCCCAAGTCTCCACTACAGCTTCATTGTGCCTTCTATCTCCAGACTTGCCTTGGATCTCCAGCCCAGTCTAGCCGCGCCCTGGTTGCATGACATTGCTCAGGAGCTTCACACCTAGCTTGTTGTGAACCAGGTTTGCAACCTTGCCTAGAACCTGTGGTCCAGTTTGGTCATATTTTGAGTCCCTTGTCTAGTCCAGAACTTCCAGTCAAGCCTTGTCATGTGCCTAGCTTCCAGCCCAGCCAGGAATCTTCAGCCAAGTCCAGCCTTGCTTCAAGTTCTCAGCCTTGTTCCAAGCCTCCAGCCCAGAGTATCCAGTCCAGCCTGAGTCACCGAGCCCTGTCCAGTTCTGCTGCTAGAGCCCAAACTTGTCCAGTGTGTCCAGTTCAGTCTCGCCCAGCTTCCTGGTGCCAGCCTAGTTCAAGTAGTATTCCACATCGTGGACATTCGTCTCCAGTTTCACTAGTGCCATGTGCCCTAGCTTCTTCCAGCCTTCCAGTCTCTGTCAGTGAATCCTGCTCTGCTGTTTTACTACAGTTTCCTCCTGCAACCTTGCAGTTTTCTGGTTATTACCCAGTAAGTCTTGATCAGAACCAGTCTACCTCTTGACCATAAGGACTTATTTATTGTAAATAATTATTAAATAAAGAGTGTTTTGATAATAATTCTGCCTGGCCACTGCTTAGTCTGATCAGGACACAACTCTGGGTTAGCAAAAGGATGTTGCCCATCTTGAATAATGACCCAGGCTGTATGCTGAATAGGGCAATATGCAAAGTATTTTCCAAGCATCTGAGAAGATTTGAAACTAATACTCATTCAAAATGAGTTTGTCTGCATCATTAGAGATGGAGATTGTTTAAACTGGCTCAGCTAAAAGGAAGTCTTTAAAGAACTCAAGTAACTATAGATGTGCTTAATTATGAAATAGCTAATTTCATGTTCAGTTCAAAGGTAATTTTTCTTTCCAACTGGAAGCACAACATCATTACATGGTAGCTACCCACTTCTTGTTTCAGCTATTTTGTTCTGTCTGAGTATGTCTTCTTTTTCCTAAAGAAGACTTTATACTGAATGTTGATTTCAATTAATATATTGTGGTTGAATCTCTGAACCTTGCTTCTTCTTTTCCATTCCCTGTTTTTGTATCACATGGAAAGGAGTTTCTGACTAAATTTCTTTTGTATCTATTTTCTTGTTCCCGTGGATTTTGGATTTTCTTTCTCTATCTCATGGACAAAAATGGCTTTTTTGTTATTCATTTTATGGATTCATTAGAGGACTTTATCTTTTTGTGTCTGTGTTGTGGAAAGGTCTGACCTCTTTCTCCTACTTTCCTCTCTGCATTTACTCAAGCTTAATTGGTTAGATCCTGAGAATTGTATATGGAATGAGACTCGCTGAATTGGTCCTTCAATTTATGCTCTCTCCACACTGTCCTGTAGTCCCTCCCCCTGCCCCTGCCCCTGCCCCTGCCCCAGTAAAGTCATTGGTTTGTGAGGGACACTAGCATCTGCAGAGAGGTTGGGGGTGGCGACAAATGATGGGAAGCACATCACGGCATGCTGGCTGGGGAATTGATGTCTACACATCTTAAAGTTGCTGAGGCTGAGAAACACTGATCTACATTGCCTCTAACTGTCAGCCCTTTAAAGTAGTCCAGATAGGAAACCAAAACCAAGAATACTAATACTACTTTTATTGTAAGGTTACAATGACAGAATCTTGCAAGTCTGAAATCACGTCCCCCCTCCACTGCCTTTATATTCCAGAGAACTAGGGAGGGTCCCTTCTGAAATGCTTTCTCCACCCCATTCTTCCTTTGCTCAGATTTCGTTCATGTTGTTTAGGATGCAGCTCTTCCTCCTGTCTCCCAAGGTTGTTCTCACAGCCTGTTACACTAACCCGTCACAAGGAACACAGCTTTCCAGAGCCATTGGAAACAATACTATGGGCAATTTGCATGGACAGACCCACAGGGAGGGACCTTTGATTATTCTCGCTTTAACACTTTTATGTACATAACAATGAAAGAGGCATGGAAAGTAGAACACCAACTGATCCCTTGTCTCTTCTGCAGCATGAAGGAAACCATTTGGTTGATGGGGATGATGTATCCAACAGAAATGCTACTCTCAGCACTCAGTGGAAGACACAACCAATGCGAATTGCAGCAGAATAAATACTGAATAAGTAAGTTAATGCATACATGTTTATTCCTAAGAAATTTATTTTTGTGACAGAGTCTCCTAGTTTTCTCTTGTTTATTGAATTTATGTTTCAAGTCTCAGTGAAATGCATTTTCATTTTGACATCCAGACATTCAAAGCTGGAGGGTCTTTTTGATCTCTGCTGTTGTCAGCATATCTAGGACAACAACCCTGGGAAGAGTTAAAGCAATATCTTTCCAGTGGTAATGCACGGCTGCCAAAGCTGGACATTGAGAAAAAAAATAGATGCTTTCAAATTAGAGTACTGAAGATGGTGCTAAGAATACCATGGAATGCAAAAACAATGAATCAGTCAGTGCTGACCAAATAAAGACTGACTGATTCCTCAGGGCAATGACCAGCAAGCAGAACTCACATATTTGGGGTAAGCAGATGATAGATTAGGGGAAAAAAATGACTATTTTGACAAGGTTGAAGGAAGCAAGGGTGGATGGATAACAAGGATAAGATCAAAGAGATTGGTGGATTTTCCTTGGAAGAGCCTTGGCTTGTCAGCAGGAACAGATCAAGACAGCAGACATTTGTTTATTCAGTCCCTGGAAGTCAGACCTGCCTTAAAGGTACTTAACTAACTGTGGATGATAATTACATTTTGTGCTCCTAAAGAATAAAAGAAAGTGCAGAAGACCAAAGTATCATTTGTTGCCAACTAACAGGAAATCCTGAACTTCTTTATCCAGAACTAAGCTCACCTAGTTGAGTGAGGCTCACTTTTAAATTAGTTTGTTTAAAATTATAGTGCGAGTCCCAGTTCTAGAACTCTGCTTTGAAATATATGAATTATTATTTTGTTGCTAATTTACTTTAAAATGTGCATTCCATCTTTCCATCAGTCCTGGTATTGTGAAGCTATTTACACAATCTATAAAGCAATAATAAAAATGAGTGCAAACTATATAAAGTATTAATCAAAAAATAATAAAGCCCACATGGTTATGAAATTTGGAACTCAGCAATGTGTTTTTTGCTTTTGCTTTTTATTAGCTTCCATTCCATTAAATATTGCATGACAAAAATTAAACAGAGGAATAATTAGTAAAATAGTGGCCTTCTAATAAATAAATAAATATATTTCAGTTTTAGGCTTACAAAAATGATAGCCATTGATCAAGGCATAAAGAAAAGCAATGAAGGCTATAGAGAACCCAAAATCTTGCATACACTTTTGGATGTTTTTGATAGATCTTAATAAAGGCATTGTTCTACAAAGGATGTTGTATGCTTTATTCTCATGGACCAACACAGCTGTTATTATTTTTAAAAATATCTTAGAAAATACTCATTTAGATACTGTGTTGTTGATTGAGAAGCTGTACAATTTGCAGTGAATGTTAGGAAACTTATATGATGCAGCAAGGAGCATGGATCTGAAAATCAATGTATTGATGACCAAGGATAACAGGGAAATAGAATGAACAACTGCAAATTATATATAAATAGTATCACACCTATGTGAGGGATCATTTTTGTGACACCGTTGCACCATTATGTCACAGTTATGCTAGTGAGGCATAGCAGTGATGTGATTTGTCCCATCAAGGATTTTTTTGTCACTCCCAGGCCTTGCCAGGGGTTTTCAACAGCTGGCTGGAACTGTCCAAAGAGGTTTCTGAGCACACACTGGAGATGTGCAGGTGCCTCTTCCAGCTTCCAAACAAGGTCTTGCAACAGCACACAGCAAGACAATGCAGCCAATTCCCTTTGCTTTTAGAAGTGGGGCCAGCGGGTTATTTAATGAAGCAGCTTCGAAGGCTGCTATGCTCAAAGCAACATGGAGGCAAAGCACCCCCTCCAAGCTTTGCACAGCCATGTTAAGTACAGAATGCTGTCAACAAAACTTCGTTTTGAATCCTACTGAGAAGATTCCAGCAGGAGTCCCTTCCTGCTAAAGTACATATTCTCTCTGTGTGTGACTCAGCTAGAAAGGAATGATGTAAATTATTTCTCACTCAAGTCTACTTGACAACTAGATCTGAAGAAATCAGCAGGTAAAGCGTTTCAGAGCATGGAGATAAACATTGGCCTGTCATAGTGCCTGCACAGGCAACTACTGTGCAAGATATTAGCTGCTCAGCCAATTAGAAAGTTGGCAACCCTTCTGCAGGGGCACCACAAAGAGGATATTATCAGAAAAGCAATACAGCTGCTTGCTGAGCAATGTGTTGACTGAACGGAGATAATCCTGGTAATAATTGTGTGAATTGGCCCACAGTCAACAGGGCTGAAGGAAGTCATGGCAATCAGCCTTGAATTCAGAACGAGGTTTAAATCATCCTGAAAGGTCTAGCAAACCATTTGTTTCCTCCTGAGTCAGTCAGCAATCAGAAGCCTCTTAGTATCTGAGAAAGGATAAATGAATCTGAGCAAAATCTAACATTTTACCTGTGGACTTTCCCTCCCACAGTAAGATTTTCTCTTCTACAAAATTGGCAGCCTTTCAGAGCAGAGCTGGAAGGTGAGGGTGATTGTAGGGGGCAGTTCCCCCCTTCACCACTAGGCATCTGTGCACTGGATACCACCTAGACCAGTGCTCCTCAACCTTGGCAACTTGAAGAAGTGTGGACTTCAACTCTCAGAATTCTGGGAGTTGAAGTCCACACTTCTTCAAGTTGCCAAGGTTGGGAAATACTGATCTATACATTAGTCCTAGTAGAAAAATCAGAGTTAAAATACCTTGTTTTAATCTCTGAAAAGAACACTACAGTACAGTAAAATATTAATGAAGAGCAGCCAAAGGGCTGCAGAATAAATAAATAAAAATTAGCAAGCAAGCAAGTGTTCAAATTTCTCAGAAGCCTTTCTCAAGATGAATGCTGGGTTGAGAGAATGAATAACAGAAATCGCTGGGAGAAATGAGAAAAATGTGCTGATTACAATGCTGTCAGAGGTCATTTGAATTCCCTGCGTTGCTGTTATTTGAAAGTAAAAACAGCACAGATGCGACAGGAAATAGAATTAATCTTTTCTCCTGTGTGATTTCCATGCATGGAAATTTCTCTCGTTGTTATTCTTCATCTACAGATGAAAGCAGACAAGAACAGGGACTTGAATTCCCAACATTTGGCCAAACAGTAGCATGGCAGGTATATTTCAAGTCGGCCATGAGTGCCCACTTTGACAAGAGGCATCTGTTACATTAAAAAGATTCCCAACGATCTTCTCAAAGGTCTCCCAGTGTGTCGTCTGCTTGCCCACAAGTGGTTCACATAACCAGGTTGGCTCAATCAATCCAATTTTCTTCCTTTGTGTGACATCCACTGAGCCATAAAGTAATTATATTGGCTAAATTTGCATAAAATGTTAAACCAACATGTGGGTTGCTCGATTGCAGTTTTGTGTGTTCTGTGAACCAAGCCAGTATTCTTTATAAAACACGGTTTATAGTTAGTATGTTTTGTGAAGCCACCTCATCGCGGTTTGTTGAAAAAAGGGTGCAGTACAAAGACAGTGTTGGCTATCTCTTTCTTTCTAATCCTTTGTTTCTACAGAACAAACATTTCCAGCTTGGCATCCTTCAGAGTGCAAATTTCAGAAGAAATTCAAATTTCATTGATTCCAAGATTTATGGAGAACACCAGGTGTAGAACTTCCATGTTTAAAAGCAGAATATCTTTGAATGCCATTGGTGAAGAAAGTCCACTGCCCATGGCTGTCTAGAGATTTCTGGCTGGGCTAGATGACTATTTAGTCTGACCTAGCAGGGAAATTTTTGTACTTGTGGTAATTAACCATTTCATATATTTTGGCACTCCTTAGTTATAGCTACTCCTGCCTTACAGTGATGTTCTGTTTGTTATTTCTTTTTATTTATGTATGGTTTAATGTCAGTGTTCAAGTGTGGGCAAATAAGGCGTTCCACTGATGGATGCCCAGGGATAGAAGTACCGTACGGCTCCCTGCACAGGCTTTAACTTCCGCTTAGCCCAGTTCCAGACTGAAGGGAAGCATCCTTCCTTCAGCACTGCGCTCGGCGACGAGCCGAGTAGGAAAAGCGAGCAGGTGAGCGCGGCGCAAACGCTGGCGGCGCAGGGGACCGAGCGCTCGCTCCTTCGCCGCGGCTCTTCCTCGTCGCCTTGCGAGTCGGGGCTAGCTGGCAGGCCGGGAAGAGCGAGGGGGGATTCGCCTGCCCAGGGAAAAGCCGCCGCCAGCAGCTGCCGCCTTCCTGCATCGCACCCCGGCACAGTCGCAAAGGAAGGTCCGGAGCGGGCAGCATGGATGGCGCTGGGCGTCCGGACGCGGCGTCTTCCTACTCCCCGGAATCCTCCAAGGAGCTCCGCTCTGCTTCGACCAGGACCCAGGGGCTCTCCATCTTCCTCGACGTAAGCGCGGCGGGTCCCTCGCCTCCCTTCTTTCTCAGCTTCAGCGTTTCCTGGCTTTGATCTGCTGCCTCCTCGGCGCTAGGGAAACTCGAGCCTTTTCTCCTGTGAACGGGACGGAGGTTGCCGGTGGGGAAAACCCTTCCTGCCTTCCCTTATTATTGCAAACATTTAACAGGTTGCTCCTCACCCTGTAGCATCTTGTGCGGAAATCAGTACCTGTTGAACGTTTGCCCAACCCAAATCGGTAGGGGCAAGAATTCCAGGATTTTTAGGAGATCATCTTGTCAAATGATGCTAATACCTCGATCATAACTATTTGATATGGGGCCTATTAGAGTCCTCCAGATTAGATCCCTCTGGCTGAGTGCTAAACAACATGAGGCACAAATAACAGGCTCTGGAGTTAATAGCAAATATATTAACCTGTTTTGCACTGTTCTCACTAGGAAAACAGATTTAGACTAACTATTTTTTATGTTGTTTTATTTTCTTAGATATTTAAAAACACAACCAAGAAAAGAGAAAGCATTTTTTTTTCTCATGCTATGTAGTAAAATGCCAGAATATCAGATCTTCTGTTCAGAATATTTTTTAAAATGCTAGTTTTTAAAAATAATATAAGGCTATATAAAATCCAGCATTTGCAAAATTAGTCACAATGATTCTGCATGACATGGGTGATTCGGTTTGCTCTAATATCAATGGGGTATATTTCCAGAGCAAAAGAATTGGCTGGTTGTTCTGGATGGGAAGTTTAGAAAAGGTATTGTGAATTTCAGTAATGCTAGAGTATCTAATGCTTCCTTAGGACAGTCCCAAATGATGAAAATAAATCTTTGGTACAGCTTAAATGAATATCAGCAGTAGATTCATCACTGCATGATTGGTGGGCATGGACATTATGTACTTACCCTGTTTTGTGTACAAAGCAATAATATTGTTCCAGTGTTGGCTTGGAACGTGTGAGATGTAGCTTCCAACATCAGCTCAGACATAGGATGATTCTGGTCCCTCCCTTATCTCTCTAATTCATGTATCTCATGGGAGTAGTATGCTGAAAAATAAAAGGAGGATATTCATGTACAACACTTGGAGCTTCTGGAACAAAAGGAGAATATAATTGTCATAAATGATAGAATAACAGTTTCCTGGGAACATGTTTGATTGTTTTAAAAATGTCGAAGACAAAATGCTAATCTTCCAAACCAATTAGTGAGTTATTAACTGTTGGACATTCAGACTCAGATCTAATAGTTGTTATGGAAAATAGAAGAATATATACATAGAATTTAGCATTTCAATAGATTATATTTTATTTCAATGAATATGTGATTTTTCAACTCCCAATGGCTGTGTAGTTACAAAAAGAGAATAAAAAAAAGTAAAACATCAGTAAAAACCATAAAAAAATGTTTAAAGCTGTTTTAATATAATTTTATTATTAAAAGGCAAAAAATAATCTTGGGACCGAATTAGCAACAGATTATATAAAAAACCCTCATCTATCAAGTATCAGATAAAACATTTTAATATTTATATAAGAATTTCAGCATACATTTTCTCCTTTCAAATTTAAATGCTTTAGATTTTTAGAACCTCTTGATACCTTTGGATTTGGAAGGTAATGCCATGTAAAATCATTTGCTGACAATTGCCCAGTTATGTTAAATTCTAAATACTATTTTATATCAGCTATTAAATACTATTATTTGTTAAACACTGCTACATAACAGTAGTCTTAATATTCTGTAATCACATATTAAAATATACTGTATGTAAAATGTGAATATCTAGTGAAAATTCATCAAATTTATTCAGTATCACAGGTGATTCCAAAAGCAGTAGTCCCCAGATAGATCCTCAAATGTAGCTATAAATTTCTGGCAATAATTCATGCAAATGAGGCAACATGTATAGGGAAAAGAGTCTACCTAGCAGAAATCACTAGTAGAAATCCATGCATATACTTAAAGGGTGCAGTCCCAAATGTCTGTTCCATTGTGGATTTGCACAGGGCTGATAGCAAAGATCCTTGCTGTGATGTATGGATGCACTGTGGATCCACAGTTCCTACACCCAGTCTTTCACTGTAAAATGTTCCCAGAATGTCACAACAATATAGGACATCAAATCACATCACTGTAATTGTCTTCAGCCAGTCTGATACATAAATAATCCCACAACTGATTACCAGGCCTGACAGAAGTGAACTATTTGCACCTGGCACCAAATACAAGGGCAATCTTGGCAACTAACCAATTGCAAATGTGCATCATCTATTGATGTAAAAAAAATGCTACCACTAAATGCACCTTTCTTCAAAAATATAGTCTGTACTGATACCATAATTAATAAGCCTTCTTTTAAATGCTTTAAAGCATTGCTATGCTTATTGAACTGTGTGTCTCCTTATAAACATTAAATTATTTCTTTGTTGATACTGATATATATTGATTTATTTCCTCTTAGATACTGAGAAGAGCAGATAAAAATGGTAAGTCCAGTAATTTGCTTTTCTTTCTCAGAATTGAAAGGTAAAATGGTAAGGGATCTGGTGGAACATTTAGTTCAACTGCTCTCTGTTTCCCTCAGAGAGGCAGTGACTGGTGGACCCATTGCTCTGAAATTACCTGGCTGAGGAACCTGATCCATCATCATATAGATCAGTGTTTCTCAACCTTGGCAGCTTTAAGATATGTGGACTTCAATTCCCATGCTGGCTGGGGAATTCTGGGAGTTGAACTCCACACATCTTAAAGTTGCAACATTGAGAAACACTGATCTAGATTGTGCTGATTATGGGAATCCATAGAGGAATGTAGGCAAGGGATGCTATGCTTGCTATGACATCATCGTGCAAATGATGTACATTACATAATTCATTTGTGCAATGATGTCATGCACATGCAACATATTATAGCTTGTACTGAACACCTATGGTGCCATATCTATGGGGAGCATGTGACTTGATGGGATATGTGGTTGAGTAGGACTTATAAATCTATCCAAGCTTCTGACAGACACACAAGCTTGTTCACACATCATGTGAAACCATGGCTTAACCATTATTTGTTGAATAAATAACAATGGCTGAGTCCATACATCATGCCAAGCTATAAAACATAGTTTACAGTCTACAGTGGTTGGGTTTGCCCTACACACTAAGTGAAAAGAAAATAAACTAACCATTTTAAGTCCTTGACCTAAAACTCTAGTTGTGCACCATTCTGGCAGTAGTGTGCAACTAGATTCATAAGTCAAGGACCAAAAATGGTCCAGTCATGGGTTGGGCAGAGAAGTCTTTCCCTTTGATACTTCAGTGCCTCTTGGAGTCTTACAGCCAACGTTTATACTTAGGCAGGACCCTCACTAGGGACTTACAGCATCTTCTAGAGGTATTCAGCCATCATTGTGCCGCTTAAGTAGTAATGAGGAGAGGCTTTATATCACCTCAGTGAGGGCCAGAAGGGAAATGGCTTTAATATGAAAAAGGGAAGAGCTCTGATAGTAATACATTCTTTTCCTCAAATATAAGTATTACAAATTCCCCGTGATTCCAGGAAGAGATATAGCTGCTCTGAAGAGTTCCAGTCATGTGCTACGTACTTTGAAACCCCTTTTCCAAATTATATAGAGTCGCTTTGGCGAGATGGGTAGTGAAGGAATGTGAGGAATATAAATATCCAGTGTCTACCCACTTCATTGCAACATATGAGCAAAACTTTTGCCTTTTAAAAGGCCCCAGCAAAGAAGATTTTGTAGCTGGAAATGCAAATCTGGAACTGTGGAGTAACAGCTGTGCAGAGCTTCCAGCAGCGCTCTGGAAAACAAGGCACTAAAAATCCAATAATTAAGAACTGATGAAAGGCTGAGGAGGTATGGTTGAGAATACCTGATGTTAGTATTATTCATATTGTGCCAGGAAGAACAGCTGTGAACCAAAACAGAAAAAAACAAAGATGAGAACTACATCTGATGCAGAATGGATGAAACCCTTAAATAAATCTAATATGAGGATTCCTGTTCTTGAACAGATCTTTAGCTTTAGTAAAACGATTGGGGGTAACATAAACTGACCTGCTGTTTCAACTGCAGAACTGGCCCAGTTTCACACAGCTCTGCCCAAGGAGCTGATGAGAAGGATCCCATCTTCATGGCAGAAGTCAGTTTTGCTCATCCACCCAAAGAGAAAAATATATGTTCATCCTTTGTTTCAAATTATTAGTTTTGCACTCTTTCTCTGAGGTCTGTAATATTCCCCCTTGCCATGGAATTAAATTCAGAATGTGTTTAGCTGCATTTAGATTTTACTGCTTTCATTAGGTAAAAAATGATAATTTAATCTTAGGCATTTTTCCAATTTTCCTTCTATTTTACCACAAAAATGGCTGCAACGTTGTTTGAAAGTAGTTACAAAGCAAGTTATGAATCTGTTCAAGAAAATTATTCATTTTTATTCGGATCAGGGATTTTATTGTTGATTAAAAGATGGCCCTGACCCTGCTGGCCATTTATTTATTTAATTTCAAGAAAAGATAAAACACTTAAGGCCTTGAAGACCTGGCTTTGTGCCTGGGCCTGGGATCACAAGTGTGTGAAGGGCCTTGTTTCCTGGTTGTGCTGACACTGACGGATTACAATATCTATTGGCTGCTATTTGTATTTAATTTCTTTTTTTATTGTGTTTAATTGTTTTTATGATTGTTCATTGCCCAGAGTCACTGGTTTGAGATGGGTGGCTATACAAATTGAATAAATAAGGAATAATAAATTATCTGGTTGAAAAATCAGATGTTTGAAGTAGAATTAATAGCACAGTTCTGTACATGTCTACTGAGAGTTAAGGCCCCTCGGGTTCAGTAGAACGGATTTACGAGTCAATGCACAAAGGATTCTACTCTATGCAGTCTTATTGGTAGAGTTTGGCCAGTCAAAATCTGCAAGATGGGGATACAACATCATGATCCAAGTCCTACCTCTTTTGCATGTGCGTGCAACATCAAGAAATGTACAAAAGGAGTGGGGCTTGGTTTGTGACATTATGCCCCACCGTGTCGCAGATTTCGACATTTACGCACACCTGATGCTGCTTGACTATAGCCATCTTTTGCAATCTTGACTCCCTCCAAATGTCTGGACTTGAATTATCCACAACAGCCATACTGCCTAGGAGGTACATAACCAGTATGAAGGAGCAGAATACTAGCTGGCATTAATTTTGCTTTCGCTAAATTCACAATCATCTTTCATAGCAACAGCCTTTTTAGATACTAAAAAAGCCTGTATTTGTTTTCTGATACAGTGTACCTAGATGGCTTAGACTTTGGATTCTACAGGCAAACTGGAGAGCCAGTTTGGTCTAGTGGTTAAGGCAATGGGCTAGAATCCAGGAGACGGTGAGTTCTAGTCCTGCCTTAGGCACAAAAGCTGGCTGGGTGACCTTGGGCCAGTCACTGTCTCTGAGCCCAGCTCACCTCACAGGGTTGTTGTTGTGGGGAAAACAGGAGGAGAAAGGAGTATTAGGTATGTTTACCACCTTGAGTTATTTATAAAAATAATAAAGGTGGGATAGAAAATTAATTAATTAAATAAATAAATAAATAAAAATAATCCTCATTTAGTGACCATAATTGGGACCAGCAACTTAGTTGTTAAGTGAAGCAGTTGCTAAGTGAAATTGTGACTGTGCTTACTATCTTACTTCAGTTTTCCTTTGGTTTACAGATCTGTGAAGGTCATAAATGCAAGGACTGGTTTTAAAGTTACTTTTTCATCACCTTTGTAACAGTGAATAGTCGCTACATAAGGCAGTCACTAAATGAGGACTACCTACAGTATAAGCATCAGTATAAGGAAATCTTTTCTAGCTATACTTAACATTATACAGCTAGGATCTGCTTGTTAGACAAGCTGAGAGAATCACTGGTGGATAAAATAATCAGATAAAACAAATATCATGTTACTTGCTTGGAACAGGTTTCTATGGCTACTTGAGGAGATGCTAATGAAACAAATATAGCTAAGACTATGAAAGTGGGTAAAATCATTTCTCAAAATGATGCAAAGGAAATTGATATAATATTGAGCTATTTTTCAGTGTATCTGAAGAAAATGTCATTTCAGAAAAAAAATCTCTGTTCATGAATCATGTACTGCAAAGTTTGAGTTTTTAGTTTTCATTGAAATTGGATTTTCCTTTCACTGTGGCAATCATTCAAGAGAAATGGCTCAAAAACCTCTTATGAGACAGATATTTAGCACTGATAGCATCTGATGATGGAACAGATATCCAGGATAGAAGTGGGGGTTATTCCCTTGTAGTAGGGCTATCAGATCTGGGCTTCAAAAATCTATGTGACTACTAGATGGAAGCAATGAAGTAGATGTTATCTCAAGATCCCCACACTATTTATTTATCAAATTTGTCACCGCCCATCTCCTCCGACCAGAGGGACTCTAATCAGATCCTTTAGGGCAAACATGGAACATTACCCTCTGGTTGGCCCCAACCTGTGGAAGCGTAATCCAAACTTTGCCTGCTTTCATGGAACAAAGAATATTGACTGATAAATTTCATGAGTCAAAAATATTGAGCAATAGATTTTAAAAAATAATTCTTCCATAATAACCTATGGCAGGAGAATTCTGTCCAGCTCATACCATTATCTTAGTTTTCCATTTTTTAAAAGAGAAATCTATAGAGGAAGCTCAAGCTTTTTCCTAGAGAAGGCTATTACTACTACTTCTAGAAACTTGAAAAACCAAGCCGAAGGAAATTCCTATCTGCCCCACTAGTAATCCTCCTATCTATCCTGCCCAGCTCAATTGTAATGCCCTTTACCATGAAAAATTCTGTTCTTAGAGTTCCTTGTATGAAGTTGGAAAGAAATGACACCAGGTAGGAGGGACAGTGCTTTGCAATAATCAGGGATAGCGATCCCAAAGACAATGGGAGCTGTGCGCATCTGGAAAAAACCTTCAAATCTACTCATGGAAAATGTGTAAGAACGTGAACAGCCAAACTTTACTCACTGTACCACAAAAATGACCATCTGTAGTTAAAAGAAACACATTTTTTCTAATATAGTAAAGAGTATGTATGTTTGTGAGAGACAGATGAGATTTTCATTTTATGCAGAAATTTAAAAATTAGAAAAATCACAGTCTGTGATGCTTCCTTTTAAAAAGTCATGGCCTTCAAATTAGCTGGAGTAAAATGGCTCTCTGTATAAACAAATCTTTCTCTGATTCCAGATGATGGCAAATTGTCCTTTGATGAATTTAAGGCTTACTTTGCTGATGGAATCCTGAGCAGGGAGGACCTTCACCAGCTGTTTCGGGCGATTGATGTACACCATACAGAGTAGGTAGCATTGATTTAAAAATCATTCAAAGTCACAGGGGCCGAATTTGGAAAGTCAGGGCCATTTTATTACATGGATTTGTCAGATAAACTTGCTGCTTTATAAATAATGTATGAAATGAATGTATGTATGAAATGCCTCATCCATAATCTATTAATGCTGAACGTGTCTAAAGTGGTAGGCTATAGTACTGGGGTGGGTAGAGTGAGGGAGTTATCCGTACTCCTTGAGTAACAGTGGACTGTTTTGTATGTTTATATAAATGTTGAGAAAGTGCCTTTTCCTTTTTTTCTTTTCATTTGTGCTAACGCCATTCTGCCATTCTGAAATGTAGTTTGCTTTCACAGGGATGTATCAGTGATTTATACCATTGTCAGACCAATAATTAAAAATGTTTTTAAAATGCTTTTGGGAGAAGGGAAAATAAATCCCTTCCAGAACTGTAAAGCTGCTCCCATATAAAAATCCCTGACCCCATTAATTTGAAAGATGGAGTAAATGGCCCTGCAAATTCTATTGGATTCCATGAAGAATATTATGCATACATACACATGCACACATGTTTTGCTTGTGTGTGTATTTAAATACAATTTATAGGTGCCCCTACACAAAAACCTTTGCCTGTTTGTATTACGTTCCATATAGGACCCATTATGTCTGCAAACACTTTCATTTTATACTATCAGAGGGGAAAAAATATAACCATTTTTTTGTCATGCAGTTATATTAATGGATGACATGATGTTATGGATTTGGATTTAGCCTACAAATCCAGGTAGGTAGCCACCATAACATGCCAGCCAAATAAGCCTGCTTTCCTAGCAACCAGCTCAGTTTGAACCACATTCTGTGATTAAAATATACTCCCACTATGGAGTGGTGCTTTTATTAGGCTATATTAAGTACTGTGGAGTCCTTGGTGCTCTCTGAGCTTGGTTGTTCCCATTGGTGGCCATACAGATTTTTGCAGCCGAGATCTGAAAACCTTGAAGTTAAGCAGAAATTCAATATGCATTTGGATTTAGTCAGGTAGTTACTGTGAATGTCCTGCTGATGGCATTATTTCTGCTTTGGTGTTAGCATTTGATGCAGCTGCTGTAAGCTCACAAGTCTTGGGAGGTAAAAATAAAAAGCCATAGCAACCCATCTAAGGTCAAAGTCCAGGGGAGAGCTCTGTCAATCACAAGTCCAAAATGATAATTGCATTTTTAACATTTAGAGCTTCTGCCAGAATTTTCAAAAGTGCAAATCAGAAAACTCATGTTGGATCTCTACTTTGCTAGAACTCATCTCAATATCAGTCTGTCTGACAATCTGAAATTACCATTAGAGACATGGGGCTCAGCTGGTGCCTGTAGCAATTACGTGTATTAACACCAGCTGTGCCTTCTAGCCTCAGCACCCCGGATCTCTCCTTTGCAAATGAGAGGGCACGGGGTCTCTTTCATAACAAACCAGGCACAAGGCTGCTTTTGGAGGAGAGGCACTTGGCTGCAAAGCCTTTCTGGATGAGCCCTCTCTGCTGTCATTCGTTTCAGGAATCCTGAGCCTGCAAAGGCACAGGGTCAGCGAGCTAAACTAACATTCTCCTTTTGTCTGGAGGAGCTCAGCTTCAACCGTCTGACAAAACTTTTCTGGTGTAAGAGTTGGCTTCCAGACAGATAAAGATTCAGGAAACTGTTATGCAAACAACCAGCTGCCAGGTTCTCTGTCACCGGTGAAAAGGCTCACCACCTTGCTAGAGCACGGGGAGGCTGCTACAAAGGAAATAGAAAACTCTCAACCCTAATATACACAAAAATATAGTGTTTCTAAATGGAAAATAGTTCAGCTGCTGCAATTTGTGTAACTTCGTCCATTTCTTCCCAATAAAACTTGCTAAAAAGAATTCTGGAATAGAAAGAAGCACTTTCTGTTTTAGGCAGCTGCCCAAAAGCCTGACACTGCCCTAGGCCAAAGGGGAATAGTTTGGTCAGATGGCTAATCCTGTGTTCTCCTTTTATCTAGAGAAGGAAAGTGTGGGTTTGGCCATCTATCAAAACTTGCTGCTTCTTTGCCTGCACAAGCTCACTGAGCATGCTTGTAAATAGGATAAGGCTATTTCAGCACATTTTGGGGGTTCACTGTTCATTCAAGAATGCACAGGGGTCGCAGTGTTGCTGAGGTTATAGCATCATAGTAGAAGACTGCTTCACTACCCATACACATCCATTGGGAAGTCTGTAGAAGGCAGCTGTGTACATAAGCTCTGGGCATGGAGAGTTCAGTTGGCATGGCTACATGATTGGGGTTTTCATGGTGGCCTTCTATAGATACTCGAAACGTGCCATTTAGCAACCCTTTCAAGCACTTAAATCACAAAATGTCATAACTTTTCAGCCATTTTGCCATTTCAGCAAGTTTTCAGGTCTTGCACAAGAATTTGGTGTTATTGTGAGATTTCAGCCATTCTGAAAAACTATGTATTTTAATAATTTAAACAGAAAGGCTGCAGATACCATTTTGGGGCAGATTCCGAGAAAGTCCTGTGTTGATGGCCCCCTTCAAATGCACATAAGCTGAACCATAGCTTGTTGCTACAGTGGCCATTTACATATATAGAAAAGTAAATATTTTAATGTACATAAAAATGCAACATTATCACAGAAGTAAATTCTAATGGTTGATGGGCAAGTTTGGGATATGTGTTGCTTTCTTTTCTAATGTAACTTATCTTTAAAACTGGACAACTTTTCAAATAGAGAACTGACAACTCTTCCATGGAAGAAGGACTGAGGTAAATTACATGGTGCCTTTATTTAATGGAAGCAGATGTTCTCACATCAAGGCCTCATATTTTCTAACAGAAATGTCTCTCCCATCATAGGGTCAACTTCTTTCAACTACCCTCTTGGAACAGACTTGATTTCTGTGTTTTAATTTATCTCGATGGAAGTTCCTTGGGTGACTTTAGATCAGTCATTCTCTCTCAGACAACCTACTCCCAGGGTTGTTACTGGGGAGAAAAAAAATTGATCTTGTACTGCCCTTAGTCATAAGATTGTGTCAAATAACAGTTCTAATACTAATATTGTGATTTTAATGTTGTGCTCTGCTTTAGAAGGATTTATATAATACAAATTCATAAAAATCTAAATTTGATATATATATATATATATACAATACAAATGGATGTAACGAATAATAGTTTCAACGGTTTTTCAAAATATAATCTAACCCTTTTACAAATTGAGATATTGAGAAAAATGTTCAGAAAGCATTTATTGCAATTCATCAGTAAATCTGCTTATAGTTTCACTGTTCCTCAAATGGAAAAAAACAGGGACAGGGTTTGCCTTATAATCGCTTCAGTGTGTGAGGTTTCCATTTCAGTGTGTGAGGTTTCAGTTTCTGAAATGCAATTGCTGTTCAGAAAACATGATCAACTGTAGAGTACAATAGATATTTTATTTATTTATTTATTATCCCCCTTTATTATTTTTATAAATAACTCAAGGCGGCGAACATACCTAATACTCCTTCCTCCTCCTCTTTTCCCCACAACAACAACCCCGTGAGGTGAGTTGGGCTGAGAGAAAGAGTGACTGGCCCAAGGTCACCCAGCTGGCTAAGACGGGACTACAACTCACAGTCTCCTGGTTTCTAGCCCAGCACCTTAACCACTAGACTAAACTCAGGAGCACGAGGCACATGCTTCTCTGTCACAGCGCCTGCCCTCTGGGACAGCATTCCCTTGGACATTTAGATTGCCCCGATCCTTTAGCCTTTAGGAAGGCCTTAAAACCTGGATCTTTTCCCAGGTCTGGGGGCAGGGCAGTAGGTGAGCTTGACTTGTGTAGTTTGAGCGAGAAGTTGTTTTTAGTGGGCTCTGGCACTTTGTACCTTTTTTTTTTTCATGGTTTTGTTCCTGTTATAGTTCCATTTTTGTTCAGGTTTTTTATCTTGGTTTTTAATGTCTCGTTAGCTGCCAGAGTAAGAAGAAAGAAATGAGCAGCCATATAAATTGTTTAAATAAATAAATAAGCTGAGGGAGAAGTTGCTTGCTGAATTTACTTCTTTTTGGTCCAATTTTCGTTCTGCAAATGTGCGTAGGTTCTTTCATTCCTTTTTTAAAATATAATTTTTATTGAAAGTTTTTTTAAAAGCAATAATAAGAGACATTACAAACTAAACTTGGAAAAGAACAGTAAAGAAAGAGAGAATAGAAAGTGAAAGGAAAAGGAAAAGGAAAAGAAAAAGAAAAAGAAGAGAAAGGAAGAAAAAGGAAAAAAAGAAAAAAAGAAAAAAGATAAATATTTAAAGAAGTGACTTCCGACAAGTACAAACAAACTTTAATTCTTTCCCCCTTATAAGGTTACATGCAAATATCTCTTCTTCCTATGATCCATCCCTTATCCATACATAAATCCATAACTTGTTAACATTTCAGTCCTGGTTTCAGCAAAGGTCTCTCCTGACCTTCCAGAAAAAGTTGAAGACCTGGCTCTGCCATCTTGCTTGGGGCGGGAAGGGAGGTAGTCAATCTTGGGGGTGGCTGGTGCCTTAAAGTGCTCCTCATATATGTATGAATCAAATCAAAATTTTTAACTGCCATCTTGATGCCATTTTATATTTTTTTATTTTATATTTATATTTTATGTACCATATTTTGTTTTTATTATATTTTAATTTTTTAGCTTTATTGTATACTGCCCAGAGTCCCTCTTTTGGGGGAAATGGGCAGTGACAAATTATAATAAATACATAAATAATCAATCCATAAATGGTACCCAGAATTTTATTGAAACATATTTTAACCTTGGTCAAACAAACCAACTTTGCACTCCTTCCTTTTGCTTCTAGGAATCTTAATCATTATTTCTTCAGATGTTGTCATAAGATTTGATCTCTCATCAGATTTTCTTTTTCCCATCTCAGAGGCTTCTTTGAAACTTTAACAAACCTCTTTTGTAAATCCAATAAGGAGTCACTGTCCAGGTCATTCTCTTGGCTTATAATTTGTATTTCCATTTTAACTGTCATCTCTGTCTTACAATCAATTTTTTTCATTTTCCAATATTTCAACAGTTTCTTTGTGTTCTAATTTGTCTACATCAGATAAGGCTAGTTTCAGCTCTTTATCCTGTAGATCGTGTAGAAAGAGAAAGGCATTTTCTTTCAGACCTGTCATTTCTTTTTAAATGTATTTTGGACATAGTCTATCTATAGAAGCAAAGAACAGTGCTGACATTGTAGTGCTATTTTCTGTCCCCATTCCTTAAATATCTTCTGGAGTATTTCAACTGTTACACCATTTTCTGGCATTTTGTCCCAATGCTGACCAAAGACAAAAGGCAAGCCTGACTCTCTTTTTTTTTCTTCTTTTTCCTTTTATGCTTGGAATCTTTAGTCCCCTCTAGTGTCCAATTTCTGAAATCATAAAGTCTCGAATTTCTATTATGACTTAAAGAAGGTTAAACAATTTAGTTCCTATGAGGGCTCTGTTTATATAATTATTTCCAAAATCTTATAGCAAAAGTCCTAATATTCCAAATTTGTCTGGTCTCTTGATTCATTTATAACTATCTTGAGTTAAAATCTTATTTAGCTTTTGCCATTTATTTCAAATTCTTTAAATTTTTAAGCTCATAGTTATTTTTTCTTTTGTTCTAGAATGCAGGTAAACTCACCAGGTGGCTTTGCAAACTTGTCATTTTGAAGATCTCAGTTAGCCTCAAGGTAGTTAAATGGGTAATTTCTGAAAGTGATTAGAAAGTGAGGTTAGTGAACCCTGTGTCCTTAAAAAGGCTCTGCCGCAGTTGTGAGCATGAAGGCTTCCCTTCTGCCGCTCAAACCCACATGAAACTGCTATCCTCATGAGGAGCAGATGTCTGGAGCACAAATGGGCGATCTCCCATCATCTCCTTATCCAGAGAGGTTCTGTGGGACCAGTCCACTTGCCAATCCTTCAGTTGCAGCTGTGTCATTGTTTCCGCTCATTTGGAGATATGCTAGCTCACCATTCCTCACCTTTCAGTCCTATGCACGTTAAAAACAACTTTTCTTTTTAGGAAAGTAGCAAGTGTCTGGCTTCGCCCCATCTACCATTTCCTGCTATATCAAATTTGTAAGGGACAAAGTATGATTATTGGTTGCTTCAGCTTCTTATGGATGGCCCTACTATTAGACAGAGGGGTGAAGTCACTTCAACAGTAGATCTGTGGTTCCCTGAAAGGCAGAACGTTATTACTGTTTCATTTTTCTTGGTATTGCATATTTACTAACAGGAATAAGTAGCAGCTCCTGAGAACTTCCATCTCATGTGCCCATTTTTTTCCCTTATACTCATGGGATATGGGCAAGATGGACTGACTATATGCAAAGAGCCCAATAAAAGCTGGAGTCCGACTTAGAAACACACAATTCTACCTAACTATTGTATGTTCAAGACTTGAGCATTCTGTATTCTTCACAGGATGTCAGAGACTCATTTGTGATTTCTGAAGCTGTTCTAAGCATCATTTAGAAAATAAATTGATGTAGTACTTCTCTATCTGTAAAGAAAATGAAGTCTTTGAAGTACTCCTTTATGCAAGGTAGCAAACTGAATCTATAGATGTATCTTTTATTTGAGAAAGTTGCCTGTGATTATCTTGCTATGCCATTTTTAACTGTTCCATTTTGCATTCTAATGGTAAAACGTATTTCAAACTTGCTATTTAAGCTTGAAAAGCTGGGAAATTTTGTCTGAGCTGCAATCTGATCTGCATATTCAGTTTGAAATAAAGAAATAAATTTAATGTAGACTTTAATCCCTGCAAATCAACTTAATGGAAATGAAAAACTGGTCAAGCACTGTTAACAATAACCTACTAACTCACACTTAAATTATTAGTTGGTGTGCAAACCTAATTAAATAAACAATAACAGAATGCACAAAATAGCATTTTCTATATTGTTATATCCTTTTCCTTGCAGCAACTTGGAAACTGAGGAACTATTTGGTAAGTGATCCTTTTTTAATCAAATAAGAAAATCAGGAGGAGAGAGGAAACTAGTAAGTCTGAATAAAGATGGCTAAGTTTGTTTCATTGTTAGTGCCCAAGAAACTGATTAAAAGCAAGTCATAAATGCCATCCCCATGCTGGCTGGGAAATTCTGGAAGTTGAAGTCCACACATCTTCAAGTTGCCAAGTTTGAGAAACGCTGCTCTATAGTGAGGAAAAGATAACAAAAGCACATGCGAAATACGCCGTAGAATTAGTTTGTTAAGTATGGTTAGGAAGGTGTTTGGCAGAATTCTTACTAAAATGGTGCAAGAGAGTAAAATGAGCAAAGTTTGGGAGGTGCGCTGTGGTTTTATCCTAGGGGGTCTTCAGATCAAATTTTTGCCCTTCAGCCAGTCATTGAGAAACGTAAGAATGTGAGAAAGTTTATTGTACAGCTGTTCACTGAGAGAAAGCATATGATAAAAGGAATAGGCTTGGATTATAGAATGTTATGCACGAAGGTGGAGTTAAAGGTCAGTTGCTGAATGCAATAAAGATAGGATGAGAATAAAGCTTGCATGAGAATAAATGGATTACTTCACAGATGGCTCAATACTGAGCAAGTAGGACAAAGTGTATGATGTCCCCTTAGTTGTCTAATGTATTAGTGGATAAATTTTATAGGGAATGCTTGTGATGATTTTAGAATTATGTTGGTTGGGAACAGGAATGTGCATGTATTTTTGTACATAGGCAATGATGTGTTGTTGGACTAAATGTCTCTTTCAATTTATTTTAATCTAAACACCTTTTTGGAAAGACATTTCACCCTGATTTACCTAACGAACTTTGCCTCCTCTTCAGTGACCATGATCTGAAGAGTCACTTAAGACATATGCTAAGTGTAGGCCACAAAGAAAGCATTTGAAGGGCAGATTATCAGTTGCAGATTGATAATTTTATTATAATTTCTGAAGCATGCATATAACCCCTATGTATGTATTTATGTATGTATGTTGCATTCTCTTTTCTAGTTTAAGTCATAATGAGATTTGCTAGAAATGGCAACATTTTTTGGCACCTGCGGTAATGTCTGCCCCCTGGCAAGACCCATTGTTTAATGCCTACCATTGATGCCTCTTTAACTGTTTTTACCAGCTGGGATTATGAGCAGTCTCTCTGATCTGGTGCCATTCATTCCATCTGGGGATATGATTGAACAATGATTAAGATGTTCCAGAATGATGCTACTATAGGTTAACAGAAGTATGGGAATATAAAATAAGAAAGACGGTAGCAGAGAGACCCACCAGGGGCACTGAGAGAAGAGACAGAACTTCTCCCTCAACCTAGAGCCAACACTGCTAGTTGTTGCTATAGAGCCAGACGACTCTTATGTACCCCTTCCTGCTATCCTCGTATGGATAGAGCTTTGTGGATCTGGGGAGATCTGAGGGACTTGTCTTATAATAAGGTTGGTGCCCCTTTTTTTGGAAGCAAGGTTTTCACTTTTTGAAAAGACAAGGACATTCATAGATCCTCATGTAAGCAATTTCTTTACCGTAGAGTATCTCATTTCAGTGGCAATTATTTTATTTTTATTCTTTTATTTTTGCCATAAGACAAGAAATGATACACTCACCCTTTATGCTTTCATTCTATGCTAACTTAAAGATCAAATGCATTTTGATTTGGAAAATCTATCATTGTCATTCAAAGCTCATGCCTTTATGCTTAACTCTAAACAATTTAATTAGAATCATGACCCTGGAGATAAAAGCTATTTAATTCTTGCTTCTGCATCATTTTCCTAATGGAAATCCTCCACAACTTTGATTAGCTTCAGAGAGGCAGCAGAAGGGAGACGTATTCTAGGTAACTTAGATATATTTGGCCTAGGTAGGAGGCATTGTCTAGTTTGATGTCTTCAGGCCAAGGCAGAGGTACATATTGAACATATGCTGAGAGCAGGTGCTTGAGCTAAATAACCTACTAGAACCTCTGTTCTCCGCGAAGAAGAAGCAGAGATGCAAGTGTAGCTTGTAAGTAAAATATCTCTGTATAGCCTTCATAAACTACATTTTGACATTTTCTTTCTTTGTTTAGTGTTCTTTCTTTTTTTCTCTCTTTTTCTTTTGCTACTGCTGAAATAAATCTATAGGTATATGTTACTAGAAGATAGTGCATCCAGGAGCATTTACTGCTTTTACCTAGTATTAAGGTCTTAATAAACTATCCTTTAGGGTTTGGGAAACCCACCTTCCTATGCTTTCTCTCTCTCTCTCTCTCTCTCACACACACACACACACACACACACACACACACACACACGCACACACATACTTTGATTCTTGGATCTTTCCACTTTTTGATTCTGTATTTCTATTTATTTTAGAATATTTTTCCCAACACCTGGGAGATTATGGAAGTGTCTTATCTGCTTTGGAAGATCTCAATGTAGCCGTCCTGAAGGCAATGGACACTACAAAGAAAGTAGGGTTCCTTATGTTATTTTTCCAACTGTATGATGTAATGGTGGCTCGTATTGCTTAAGTATATAAGGATTTGTTTTGTGAGAAAAGAATTGTCACATTTGCTTAGATGGGGAACAGATGCCCATCCTTGGGTGGTTCAGTCCCAGTTCCCATCAGCTCTTACAAGCCTGTTTAAGATATTTCTGGGCCTGGGCATAGAAAGTTAAATTGACACACACACACCACCTCCACACTACATGCTATACCAGTGTTTTTTTTCTCTCCATGGTTTTTTCTTAATTCTGGCCAGTGGTCCATGGAAACTCAAAATACTAAATAATGTTGGGATTAATATGTAAAGTGGTAAGTTTTATTGCCTTGAATGAAATGAACAGACATTTTTGATCACTTCAAATACTAAAACCTAATTTGAGTGGGGTACGCAGCACAGATGGCATATGGGCCACTTATCCACGTGATCTCCTCCGTATGCAATACTAGCCCCAGCCAGTATATCAAATTATCAGAGAACAGAACGTAGTCCAATAATATTGGAAGGGCCCAGGTTCTCAGGTTTCATCTGAAATAGTGTGGGGTGGAACTTGGAAGTTATTACTTATGAAATAAAGTGAAATATTTATTTATTTATTTATCATATTTATTCACTGCCCATCTTGTGTAACGATGACTAGAATAAAAAGCATAAAAGATACAGTATGTTTTGTGAATAGCAACTTTAGGAAGATATCCAAAAATTCCACTTATTTCTATATTTTAGTGGAAGAATAAATGCTTTTCATGAAAAATGTCTCATGCCTGGTTGCTAGCATACCCAAAATAAAGCTGAAGTAATATTCTGAGAGCTACTGCTAATCAATAAGTCTATAATGAGCTAGATTGCGGTGGACAATCTTTGCTTAGCACTGTAACATTTGTTTCCTTTGCCCATGTAATCACAACTTCTTGCAGGACCAGGTAGAAGAAGCACTTTTCCAGACACTGTCTCAGAGACTGAACTCATTAATTCACATCTGCCTTGAAAGAAAGATCATGCTGTGCTGTGCTGTGCTGTGCTGTGCTGTGTACAGTTAGATCAGCAAAGACTGTCAATCCTCTTAGTGGGGAAACTGAACTTTCTAAAGCAATCTTATCTAACCTGGCATCTAGAGATGTTGGAGTACAGCCACAGTCAGTATGTCTCTCGACTGACATATTTACTTGAAAAGGGCTGAATTAAGCCACGGAATGAAACCTTCATTTTTAGTATCTGCAGTAACTGAGTACAGCAGGAGCAAAGAGGGGGGAAAAAAAGAGTCTGAAGCTGATCAATCTCAGTATTTCAAACAGTTTAAAGAAATAGGTATTTATTTATTAGATTATATCCCACTATTCCTTCAAGATTTCAAGTTACTAAGTAATTTGTATAAGAACAGTTGATCAGATTAAGAAAATGGTTTAATTATTGTAACGGGTAACTTTTCAGGACAAAAGGACAGAAATGAGCCAACCCAATTTTAAACCCCAAGAAGCCATGAGAAACATGAATGGAATTGAAAGAGCTGAACTTGCATTACCCTGCCTTGGGTCACTGGCAACATCTAGGGTACTAGACACACTGGGCTAAGCTGCAATGGGGGTAGCAATTTTGGCTAGTGTTTTGTGTGAATCTAGCAACTGTGACTTACTCAGCCAATGATCTTTAAGCAAATTATGGTTCAGTGAGATATGTGAATTCAGTTATCAAACTAGGTGTGTAGCTAAGCGTCTCTTTATCAACTTCTTATAAATCCTTTATAATCTCTTCCCACAAAGATTCTCCCTAAGTTTGAAAGCCGCTGGATTCCTATGGATCAAGCCAAGAGAAGCTTCAAAGGGGCACTTTGCTTCAAGGCATGCTATGGTATCTTGCCTCTAACCGACAGAGTAACCACACACTTCTCTCTACCCATCAACTGATTTTAAAGAATAAACGATGTTTCTGGAATCTAGCCTGATTTAAGTAATTAAGACTGCTCGTTGAATGCTCAATTTTCTTAAATTTTAAAAGCAAAAAAATTAAGAGACAATACTGCTTAACTAGCACAAAAAGACCACAATGGTTAAACTTAACCCTTTTTCTTATTTGTCTAGAGCAGTGTCTTTCAAATTTGGCAGCTTTAAGATGGGCAGACTTCAACTTCCAGAATTCCCCAGCCAGCACTGGCACTGTTTGGGGAAGTCTGGGAATTGAAGTCCACCCATCTTAAAGTTGCCAAGTTTGAAAGACACTGCTTTAGAGAATAAGCTATCCATGAATCAGATTCCTTTTTGATTCAGTTATTTGGAAATTCCATTTTTCCTGAAAATTCCACTTTAATCAGGCTGGAAGAGATTGTGATAGTTCTCCCTGCCCACCTTCCCAAGCAAACTTTCTTTCTCCTTTTCACCTGGAGTTCCACCTACAGTCTCCCAAAACAACAGATGTCTTCTCTTCTCGGAGGAAGAATGGTTGGGGCAAAACTGTCTTTTGCTTACATGTAGAAGCCCACGTATGAGAGAAAAGGTACAGTCAGATTATCTGCGGTTTGCCTGGCCTGCAGTTGACAGGCTGGACCAATGTGATCACTGATTACTTCCCAGCACTTTTAAACCAATTATTGTTTGGCATATGTGAACTAAGTCAATGGTTCAGAAGTAGGGCAGAGCAAGCTGGGTATGCCAACATCCCAGAGAATGCCTTCCTGGACATGCAAAACACTCATTAGGATTTTTTGTTCTATGACTCTTTTCAAAATCCTTCTGCTTTTCTTCAAGTCTCTTCAAAGGTTTTGTTTGAATAGAACATTCCAAACTTGCCTCAAATTTCACTGAATTTTACTAGCAACTTATAGATGGCTAAAACTCTCACCAAGACACATTGAGTTACTCTACCTTCTCCAGATGTTCCTCCTCACAAGCACTCTAAATGAAAGATCCACAGACTTTTCAGTCTCATCTCCTTGGCACGTCCAGCATTTTTTATCTTGTCATTCTTCGTGGGAAAAATGTTGTGTCTCCACTTTCAAAGTATGGGATCAGATAGCTAAAGAAACCGGGCAAAATCATGTTTGACTAATGTTTTGCTGTTGTGTTACTGAAGCAGAGCATGCAAGGCAAGGGAGAGAAAGGCCCGTGGAAGTCCTTGTATGTGTAATGGAGTATCTGAAGAAAGAAAGGTGATGAGAAGAAGTGTGGCATATAAATCTCATTACTTTTGTCTTGGAGGGGAATTGCTATGAGTCACTTCTGTTGCAAAGTAGAACTGTAATTAGATTAACAATTGGTCTAAGACAGATTTTTCCTGCATCTCTGTCAGCTTCAAATTTGCTTGATTAAAGAAGAAATGAGAAGATTGATTCAGTCCTCTTCTTGTTTGACTTACCACAACAATGTCTTAGAAATGGAATGCTTCATCTTTCAAAAGAATTGAGGCATCTCATTATTTCTCTCCCTTTTGTTTGTTTTGGTTATTTTATCTGTTACCCATTATAAACCTGCCAACCATACAAAGTCGTTTTCTCTACCTGGCAAAGATCTTACACTGCCAACTGCAGTTCTGTTTGCTGTACAGGCTGTTTGTGATAATAAACACAGGAAAGATAAAGAGCAAAGAATGTGGTCCTCGTATATTAGGAATCCACTGGGAGTCACTGTGTTTTGCATGAGTAGTCCAGAGCAAACTTTCCCAATGTGCTGTCCCCTAAATACGTCCAATTCATAAAGAGGGTGCCATTTTAGACAAAGATTAATGGAATTATGAACAGTGTTGACAAAAGCTATTTCACTACGTGAAACGGGGCCTCTTTCATCCTCAGATGGGAGAAATGGTTTGAAAAATCTTGCTGCAATATTGAGACATCAATTCCAAACCTCACCTACAGTATTCCCATTCATTAGATAACAATGGAAGAAAGAGAACTGTAGTTGTGTATTACATTAAATGGTCATTTTAATTGGCTTTTGCAGTGCTGAATAACTTTTTTACAATCAGAGCTAATTCCCAAAATATGTTTTATAACCATGTTGTTGAGAGAGGCTATTTATAATAAGTTTATTGCAGTCTGAATAAACAACAGCAGAAACCAAGATACTTGGTATTTATTATTTGAATTATTATTATTACTACTACTACTACTACTACTATTTGTTAAATGTGTATGCTGCCCAACTCCCAACAACTCTGCATTATTATTAGACTAATGTATAGACTGCCCACATTGTCAATTCAAGGCAGTTTATAGTAACCAAAACACAGGTATTGTTGTTAATTCATTTAGTCGCTTCCGACTCTTTGTGACTTCATGGACCAGCCCACGCCAGAGCTTCCTGTCGGTCGTCAACACCCCCAGCTCCCCCAGGGATGAGTCCGTCACCTCTAGAATATCATCCATCCATCTTGCCCTTGGTCGGCCCCTCTTCCTTTTGCCTTCCACTCTCCCTAGCATCAGCATCTTCTCCAGGCTGTCCTGTCCTCTCATTATGTGGCCAAAGTATTTCAGCTTTGCCTTTAATATCGTTCCCTCAAGTGAGCAGTCTGGCTTTATTTCCTGGAGGATGGACTGGTTTGATCTTCTTGCAGTCCAAGGAACTCTCAGAATTTTCCTCCAACACCACAGTTCAAAAGCATTGATCTTCCTTCTCTCAGCCTTCCGTATGGTCCAGCTCTCGCAGCCATATGTTACTACAGGGAACACCATTGCTTTAACTATGCGGACCTTTGTTGTCAGTGTGATGTCTCTGCTCTTAACTATTTTATCGAGATTTGTCATTGCTCTTCTCCCAAGGATTAAGCGTCTTCTGATTTCCTGACTGCAGTCAGCATCCGCAGTAATCTTCGCACCTAGAAATACAAAGTCTTTCACTGCTTCTACATTTTCTCCCTCTATTTGCCAGTTATCAATCAAGCTGGTTGCCATAATCTTGGTTTTTTTGAGGTTTAGCTGCAAGCCAGCTTTTGCACTTTCTTCTTTCACCTTCATCATAAGGCTCCTCAGCTCCTCTTCGCTTTCAGCCATCACAGTGGTATCATCTGCATATCCGAGATTGTTAATGTTTCTTCCAGAGATTTTAACTCCAGCCTTGGATTCCTCAAGCCCAGATTGTCGCATGATGTGTTCTGCATACAAGTTGAATAGGTAGGGTGAGAGTATACAGCCCTGCCGTACTCCTTTCCCAATCTTAAACCAGTCCATTGTTCCATGGTCTGTTCTTACCGTTGCTACTTGGTCGTTATACAGATTCTTCAGGAGGCATACAAGATGACTTGGTATCCCCATACCACTAAGAACTTGCCACAATTAGTTATGGTCCACACAGTCAAAGGCTTTAGAATAGTCAATAAAACAGAAATAGATGTTTTTCTGAAACTCCCTGGCTTTTTCCATTATCCAGCGGATATTGGCAATTTGGTCCCTAGTTCCTCTGCCTTTTCTAAACCCAGCTTGTACATCTGGCAATTCTCGCTCCATGAATTGCTGAAGTCTACCTTGCAGGATCTTGAGCATTACCTTACTGGCATGTGAAATGAGTGCCACTGTTCAATAATTTGAACATTCTTTAGTGTTCCCCTTTTTTGGTATGGGGATATAAGTTGATTTTTTCCAGTCTGATGGCCATTCTTGTGTTTTCCAAATTTGCTGGCATATAGCATTCATTACCTTGACAGCATCATCTTGTAAGATTTTGAACAGTTCAGCTGGGATGCCGTCGTCTCCTGCTGCCTTCTTATTAGCAATACTTCTTAAGGCCCATTCAAGCTCACTCTTCAGGATGTCTGGCTCTAGCTCACTGACCACACCGTCAAAGCTATCCCCGATATTGTTATCCTTCCTATACAGGTCTTCTGTATATTCTTGCCACCTTTTCTTGATCTCTTCTTCTTCCGTTACGTCCTTGCCATCTTTGTTTTTGATCATACCCATTTTTGCCTGGAATTTACCTCCGATGTTTCTAATTTTCTGGAAGAGGTCTCTTGTCCTTCCTATTCTATTGTCTTCTTCCACTTCTGCACATTGCTTGTTTAAAAATAATTCCTTATCTCTTCTGGCTAACCTCTGGAATTTTGCATTTAATTGGACATATCTCCCCATATCACTGTTGCCTTTTGCTTTCCTTCTGTCTTGGGCTACTTCTAGTGTCTCAGCAGACAGCCATTTTGCCTTCTTGGTTTTCTCTTTCTTTGGGATGTATTTTGTTGCCACCTCCTGAACAATGTTGCGAAGTTCTGTCCATAGTTCTTCTGGGACCCTATCTACTAAGTCCAGTCCCTTAAATCTATTCTTCACCTCCACTGCATATTCCTTAGGAATATTAGTGAGCTCATATCTAGCTGATCTGTGGGTCTTCCCTAATCTCTTTAGTCTGATCCTAAATTGTGCAATAAGAAGTTCATGATCTGAACTACAGTCAGCTCCAGGTCTTGTTTTTACCAACTGTATAGATGTCCGCCACCTTTGGCTGCAAAGGATGTAGTCAATCTGATTTCGGTGTTGTCCATCTGGTGCAGTCCATGTATAAAGCCGTCTCTTAGGTTGTTGGAAGAGAGTGTTTGTTATGCAGAGTGAGTTGTCTTGGCAAAATTCTATCAGCCTATGTCCTGCTTCATTTCGTTCTCCCAGGCCATGCTTACCTGTAATTCGAGGTACCATTTGATTGCCCACCTTAGCATTCCAGTCTCCTGTGATGAAAATAACATCTCTTTTAGGCGTGTTGTCCAGTAGGTGCTGCAGATCCTCATAGAACTGCTCTACTTCAGCTTCTTCAGCATCTGTGATTGGGGCGTATATTTGGATCACTGTGAAGTTAGATGGCTTGCCCTGAATTCGAATTGAGATCATTCTATCGTTTTTTGGATTGTATCCAAGCACTGCTTTAGCCACTTGACTATTAATTATGAAGGCTACTCCATTTCTTCTGTGGTCCTCTTGTCCACAGTAGTAGATCTGGTGGTCGTTTGATGTGAAGTGGCCCATTCCAGTCCATTTCAGTTCACTGATGCCCAAAATGTCTATCTTTAATCTGGACATCTCACCAATAACCACATCCAATTTGCCCTGGCTCATAGATCTTACATTCCAGGTTCCAATGGTGTGTTGATCCTTAGAACATCGGATTTGCCATTCACCACCGGCACCATCGGCTGCTAGCCATCCTTTCGGCTTTGAGCTAGCTGCGTCATCACGTCTGGGGTTAGTTGAACTCATCCTCTGTTCCTCCCTAGTAGCATTTTGACCATCTTCCGACCTGGGGGTCTCATCTTCCGATGGTATACCGACATATCTCTGGTTGTACTGATCCATTGAGTTTTCACGGCAAGAATACTGGGGTGGGTTGCCATTACCTTCCCCAGGGATCGCATTTAGTCTGACCTCTCTGTCATGACCTTCCCGTCTTGGGTGGCCCTTCACGGTTTAGCTCATGGCATCACTGAGGTGCTCAAGCTCCAGCACCACGACAAGGTAACGATCCTTTGCTGAAGCAAAAACACAGGTATACCAAGAAGCAATTAATCTAATTAACTATCTCCAGGCATCCCACTCATCAATAGCAGGCTCTGCAGAACAGTTAGGACTTGAACAGGCTAGGAAGTTTGGGGTGTTCTGTACCTTGGAAGGCAAATCATTTCAAAGTGCAAGGGCAGCAAATAGAAGATACATGATCAGGCCTCACTCCTTCACTTCATGAGAGATGGGGACCTTCAACAGGTTCTCTCTTAAAGATGCGTAAGGCTGGCTAACCAGTAGATAGGACCTTGTACGGACCCAGGAACTAAGGCATATAGGGTTTAAAGATAATAATGTCAGATTGGACCTGGAAGCAGATCAGCAAGTGTAGAGTCTGGGAGATGGCCTTGAAGCAAGTATTCAGAAACCGTTAGAAAACAGAAGTACTCCTGAAGTCCTGGGATGGCAGATAGTATTAAGAAGAGATACAAGATGACTCCTCCCTGACTCACCGGGGTATAACAGGACACAGAGGAGAAGCACAATCAGACTTGCAAGATTCTGTTATTATGGTCTATCTCAATATAGTTCTGGTCTTCCTATGGACTGTATTTCCTGATCTGATCTACCTCAATGTCAATTCCAATCCAGATATGCCTTTAGTCCCATCTGACACTCCATAGTTGCAGTCATACAGTCTGTCTCATATTACCTTTATCTTCTTTGTTGTATAAAATCTGCCAATTGTCTGTGTTTAGTATTAAACAAACAACATTTCCACAAGAGTTCAGTCCATTTGTCTATTTAGTTTCAATATTTTCAAAAGCACTTTCACCAAAAATTAATCTTTCAAAATTACTGTCCCCTTTATCCATTTAAACTTTCTTACATCAAATCCTTGTTAAGGTTTTTGCTAGCAATTTAAAATCTTTAAAACATTATTTTTTTCACTTTCTTTGATCCAGAAAGATAGTTGACTCACCAAGTGGTTTTTCCTTATTCTGCCAATCGGAAGATCTCTCTTTAACTTTAAATTGATTGTGCTCCGTAGTGGTTAAGAAAGTGAAGCTTTTGTGAACCTTATGTCCATTACAGGCTGCACTGCAGTTGTGAGCATGATTGAAATTCCTCAATTCCCAGCCACTTGACTCAAAAGTCAACCACAAAAACCACAATTCCTGAGGTCTCCTCACGAGGAGCAGCTGTCTGGAGTGCAGATGAGAAATCTCACAGCCTCTCCTTGTCTGGAGACACTCCGCAAAGATTTCGCCGTCTGGCCGTCGATCTCTGCTGCAATGCCGTACCCACTCCTTCAGGGACATCTACAGTAGTTCACTATTGAACTTCACCCGGAAACAGCTGACTATCCTGTATCTCAAGCCTGAGCTCTATCATTGTCCTACATGGCCCTTTCACTTGAATGCATGAGGTAATCTTATGCTGTGGGTAAGAACTGACACATATAGGAAGTACTGTAAATACTGATCAGCAGTGGTTCCCATGGGCTCCTGTCAGACTTTCACAATCAAACTTCCTTGGATCATACTGAACTGGAGATGCTAGGGGCTGAACCTGAGAAACATGCTGAGTATGTGTTTACAAATGAACCATAGTTTTCCTCAAACAACATCGACAACTCCTAGATAGGGCTATCATATCTGGGCTGCAGAAATCGAGAGGACTGCTAGATGGCAGCAAAAAATAGCCCTATGCAAGTCTACATTAAGAGTGAGAGAACAGCTTCAAGAGGACATTTCTATTGTCTGTTTAAAAAGAAATCCTACATGGACACACCTCCGGCTCCTCCATGAGACAGCACGAGTAGAAAATAGCTGCTGCTCGGCTTTATGGAAAAGATAACTAAATGACTAATTAAACTGCTTCTTTGGTGAGCTATGTTTGATATGGGAAAAGCGTGAACAATAACAGTGGAAAATAAGAGGGAATGGAAGGTTTTGGAACAAATATCAACAGAGAGAAGGAAGAGATAAGGAAGAGGCGGTGATAGAGCTTGGAAATGTTTGGAAATGAAAGTGTCCTAACAAGCAGGAACCACGCCGAGACGAGGAATAGGTCTCTAGTGTTTTATTACTGCTACATTAGACAGGAAATCCTAACAAACTGAAGAAGCGTGGGAAAAACCCAGACAGATAAACCCCAAAAGTCAAGGTGGGTCTGTTCTGTGTCTCTTTGAATGGCTGCTCAACTCCTCAGTACTACGCATGCGTTTTCCCCCCTGGATAGGGCCCCCCTCCTGCTCACCATCAGTGCTCATGACAGAAAGTTTTGTTTTTCTTCCTTTCTTTTTACTAGCTTGGAATCACACCTCTTTTTTTATTTATTTATAACAGATGTTCCAAGACTTGTAGAGACTAATTAAATTTTGATAAACACTTAGAAAACAGATATGGAAAGAAAGTTGTTGTTATTACATTTTTTGGACTAACAAATAAGAGAATACGTACTCTTGTTTGTGTATAAAGAAGAAATATCAATACCACTCCCAAAGATTGTTTATGGACTATTGAAAAGTGTAATATTATTAAGTAGAATTAGAAGGACTGCATCTCCTAAAAGAAAAAGAAATAAAAATAATTGGTTTGAATAGTTTAAAAGGAAGAAAATGGCATCTATGGCGAAGGAGATTTTTTTCTTTGTTAACAGTGCCCTCTTGTGATTAAGACTTAACATATGACTAAAAGAAGAGAGAACAGCAAAAAAAGTTGGAAAAAAATTAGTTAAAACATCTTAAACCTTCAGACAGTAAATTCAGAATACTTCAAAAAGCGTATGACGAGGAAGATGATATAAATTTGAAAGAGGTTATGGCACAAGGGCAAGAGTGGCCTGGTGAATTAAGTTTTAAATGAGATGATAAAAAGGAATTTCTTAGATGCCAAAGAAGAGAGAAATAAATTACAGCAACAAATGATACAAAACATTCAAGAGGAGTCTCAAAAAGTTAAACAAGAAATTCAAAAAATCACAGATAAGGTCTCTGATTTGGAATGTGTTACTAAAAGTAATAGGAAAAAAAATATATGAGCATGAAATAAAAATTGATGAGAACTATAAACAGATTGTGCAATTTAAAGATTGTAATAGAAGAAATAATTTAAGATTGCGAGGAATAAGAGATGGATTCAGAAGATTTGAGAGACAGGGTTTATTCCTGGCTTAAAACTTTGAAAATGGATGTAGAGTGGCAAATGGCTGACATTGATCGAGTACATAGAATGGGACCAAAGAGACTTAAAAGAGCTTTGCCAAGAGATGTATTGATAAAATTTTGGAGTTACTATAAAAAAGATAAGCTCTTAAAATATATCAGAGACAATGAAGAGGCACTGAGTTTTGAAGGAATACGGATTAAAGTTTTCCAAGATTTAAGCTACGAAACCTTGGCCTGGAGAAAAAGTTTGATATCTGTTACAACTGTTCTTCAGAAAAAAAGTATTCGTTATTCCTGGGGTTCCTGCTCTTAAGAATTCAACATGCTGGAAGATTTTTGGGGGCTGAGACTATAGAAGCAGCTTTAAATATTACAAGAGTGCAAGGCATTTTAACATAACAAGAATGGGAGGAGGAGATGGGAAAGCTGCAAAATGATCAGGAAGAAGTAGATGAGGGCACGGAATTGGAAGAAGATCAAAGAAAGGTTCAGAGTTCGAGTGTGGAGGAGGAACAAGAAGAGAGGAAGATGGAGGAGATGCAGAAAGATGCTGGAGATAAGATTTCTACCGAAGAAAGCAGTTACAGGGAAAAAAAAGAAGTTATTATGGGGACGGAATTAAAAGTAAAGATATATTAGAGGGTGGAAACTGGTAAATAATAATAAGAAGAAGAATACGAAGAAGAATACGAAGAAGAAGAAGAAGAAGAAGAAGAAGAAGAAGAAGAAGAAGAAGAAGAAGAAGAAGAAGAAGAAGAAGAAGAAGAAGAAGAAGAATTTATAAGAGTAAATTTAATTAAGTTAAATAGTGTCAATTATATGTGAGTTCCGGAAGAATAAGTATGATGTTAGATCTTAGAAAAATTTGTATATTAAATGGGTTAGACCCATATAAAAATTAAGATTAGACTATGTATATTAATATCCAGTTAAGGAGTTAGAATTTATGTTTAAAGGGAGTGAACTGGTAAAAATATACCACGAAGATGGGAAAGCTAGTGTATAATGATATAAATTAGTGGGACAAACTGTATAGACAGTTCACAAGGTGGGACAAAAAATATTTGTTGGGTTAGAAATAAGTTTAAAGATGGTTAAAAACATAAAAGTTGTAACATGGAATGTTAGAGGCTTAGGTAATGTGTTAAAAAGACAAAGAGTGGAAGCACAATTAAGAAAGGAAAGACCAGACATAAATTTTCTGCAAGAAACACATCAAAAGACGTATGGAATTAATGAATTGAAGCTAAATTGGATTGATAAATATGAAAAATTGTATGGTACTTCAAAAGCAAGGGAAGTAGCAACACTGATTTCTAAAAGATATGGGTTTATAATGGAAAAAATAAAGAGAGATGATAAAGGAAGGTATTTAATGATACAAGGTCAGATAAGAGGTGAGGATATTACATTAATAAATGTATATGCATCAAATGAAAAACAAAGTGAATTTTTTAGTATTGTAGTGAAGCAGGTTGAAAAAGAAAGTAAAGGGATGATTATATTAGCAGGAGACTGTAATATGGTAGTAGATAGGAAATTGGATAAATCAAATGTCACATTAGAGGAGATGAAAAATAGAAAAACAATGTTAGACAGATTGATGAAACAGATTAATTTAAAAGATGTCTGGAGAGAATTGAAAGGTGGGGAAAAGGCGTTTACATACTTTTCAAAAGTAAATTATACATATTCGAGAATAGATTATATATTTGCTTCAAATAATGTGCTGACAAAAATTACAAATATAGAAATCGAAGTATAAAAATTAGTGACCATTCAGTGATGAGTATTCAAATGAGAATGAAATGTGATTATAAGGAAGCAAAAAGATGGAAAATGGATATGAATATTTTTAGAAATGAAGAGATAATAGAAAAATTAAGGAGAGAATGGAAGGAAATATGGCAGATTAATGATAATGGCAAAACTGAACAAGGAATATTATGGGACTCAATGAAGGCAGTAACAAGAGGATTAAGTATTAAAGAAGCCTCAATATTAAAAAAACAAAAAAAAAAAGCAAAAGGAGGAAGAGATAGAACAGAAGAGAATTAGAGAGAATGTATATTATTAATAGAGATTTAAAAAATTTGAGATATTAGCGTTAAAAAAAGAATTGCAAGGAGGTGAGATGGAAAAGGTCCAGAGAAATTTGATTTATTTAAAAAGAGAATATTTTGAATATGCTAATAAAAATTCTAAGATGTTAGCCAGGGCTGTTCAATTAAAAAAGACAAAAATGGAAATAGGTATAATTAAAGATATAAAAGGAAACAGATGTAATTTGATGAAAGATAAGATAAAAGCAATACAAGAATTCTATGATAAGTTATATACAACTAAAGGGAGTTCAGAAGTGAAATGAGAACTTATATTGAGAAAAAATTAAGTATTAAACTCCAGGAGGATAATAAAGAAAGAGTAGAACAAAAATTTGTGAAGGAAGAGATAGAAGAGGTTATAAAAAATTTGAAAGTTGGAAAAATGCCTGGGATGGATGGCTTAGGGGCAGAATTTTATAAAGTATTTAAAAAAAATTTAATTCCGAAACTGGAAAAATTATTTAGTAGTGTTTTAGAAAGAGGGGAGATTCCACCATCCTGGCAGTATTCTACAATAGTTTTGATTCCAAAGCCTGGAAAAGATAAATCGGAAATTGACTTATATAGACCAATATCACTGATAAATCAAGATGCAAAGATATTCACAGCAATATTAGCAAAAAGATTGAATGGGTTTATAGGAAAATATATTACAAATTATCAAAGCAGATTTATAAAAGGAAGACAAATGGTAGATTTTAATGAGAAGGTTATTAAATGTAATTAATTATATAAAAGAAAAAGAGGTAAAAACTGGAGTGATCGCACTAGATATTTTTAAAGTTTTTGATTCAGTAGAATGGCCAACATTAAAAAATTTAGTTCAACAAATGGGATTTGGAAAAAAAATCAACATATTATTACAAGATTATATGCAGGGAATAAAGCTTCAGTATTAGTTAATGATGGAATAACAAAACAATTTAACCTAAGCCAAAGAAGAAGACAAGGTTGCCCTTTATCTCCAATTTTATTTATTTTAGTGATAGAATTATTAGTGAATGTGTTAAGTGTCCTAACTACCAGGAAACACACTGAGACAATGACTTGGTCTCTAATATTTATTACTAGTACTTAACAAGAATCCTAACAAACTGAGGAAGCGTGGGAAAACCCAGCCATATAAACCCCAAAGGTTAAGGCGGTCCCGATCTGTGTCTCTTTGAATGGCTGAACAGTTCCTCAGTGCTACGCATGCGCTTGACAGTCTGGGTGGGAGCCCCCTGCTCACCATCCTTACTCATGACAATAAGGAAAGATAAAGATATAGAAGGAATAGGACAAGGAGAAAAAGTAAAGATTAGTTTGTTTGAGGATGATACTTTATTAACTATTGTAGAACCATTAGAAGCTTTAAGTAACATTCAGAAACATTTGGAAGTTTTTGAAGAAGCAACAGGTTTGAAAATAAATTGGAATAAATCTGAGATGATATTAATAATAGTAGAGGGGAAATAGAAGAAATTAAAAGGAAATATAGGATTAACGTTATGGAGAGTTTTAAATATTTGGAGATAAATATAGCTAAAAATTTACAGGATTTAAAAACATTAAATTTTGATAAATTGAAGGAAGAAATAAAAGAAAAAAATACTTGGATATAAAAAATTGAAATTGTCATGGTTTGGGAGAGTAGTGCTATGCAAAATGAAGATTTTACCTAAAATATATTTTTTTAAAATTTTGGATGCTGCCAATAAAATTATCACAGGAGGAGTTAAAACAATAGCAAAATATTATAAATAATTTTTGTAATGGAGATTAAAAAATCAAGAATAAATAAAAAATTATGGTATGTATTCCAGAAAGAAGAAGGGTTAGGTATTCCAAATATTAATATGTACTATATAGCTAATCAAATGAGATATGTTCCTAATATGATATATGGACCAGAAAAATTGATCTGAGGAGAAATGGAGTTAGGGGAGATAAGTGATAAGGATTGTTTTCTTTTTATACAAAACAGAAAAATGTTTTAATGAAATTAAAAAGAACCCAATAAGTAATGCTACTTTACAGATTTGGCATAAAAATAAAAATAAAATATTTAGTCCTGGAATATCACCACTGACTCAAATTGTATATTTAGAAAATCTTAAGACAGGATTAATAAAAGATATGGATGAGCTGGAGTATTAAGATTGAAGGATTGGTTAAGTAAAGTTTCTAGTAGAGAGGATATAAAGGGACTATTTGGACAGAGTAAAATATCTTGGTATAATGTATTGCAATTGGAGTCATGGACTAAGAATTGGGAAATGCAGACAATTAACAAAATTTGAGGAATTAATAATACAGTTAAAGCAGAATGGTAAAGACAACGTAATAAAAGGGTAAGTAAAATTTATAAAATACTGATAGAATGTAAATTAGCACAACCAGGAATGAAATTTAGTTGGGAGAGTGATTTAGGCGTTAGTATTACAGATGAGGAATGGTCAAAAATTTGGACACACAGAATTATGAAAAATGTGTCTATTAGAATTAAAGAGAATTGTTATAAGACAGTTTGGAAATGGTATATGACTCCAATAATGCTAAACCACGATAATAGAAAAAATTCAAAACGTTGGAGGTGTAAAAAAGAAATTGGGACATATTTACATTTATGGTGGGAATGTGAAAAGATTAAAAAAATATGGGAAAAGGTTTTTGCTGAGATTAATGAAATACTATCTATTAATTTGCAAATAAGTCCAAAGACTGCATTATTGTTAAATTTTGGAAATACGAAATTAGAGTGGCAAAAGAAAGAGATGATAATAATTTTTGTTACTGCCTTAAGATTAATAATAGTTAAAAATGGAAAGTGGATTATGAGCTTGAAGCTTGAAGATTGGTTTAAAGAAGTATGGAATATTGCTATGAATGATAAATAGACCTGTGAACTAAAATATAAAGTGTTTGGTGAAAAGGAACAACTTTGATGCTATATGGGGTGAATTTCTGGAATATGTTTTTGTTAATATATAGCAAAAGAAGGAAGTAAAACCATATATATATATATATATATATATATATATATATATATATATAATCTTTTTGGAGAAGAGGGCTTATTAAGAATTATTAATAATAAAAATGTGTGATAATAAAAAGAGATAAGGAGGGTTATAGGTCCCAGGGGTGATGGGTGCACGTAGAGGTTAAGTTATAAAGCTATATGTGTTATGTTTTGGTTGTTTGATCGAATTATTTTATGTTTGGGAGGGATTTTTTTTGTAATTATTGGTTGTGTGTTCTGTAATTTGTATTTTAAGTGATAAAATTATATTTAAAAAAAAGAAATCCAACATTAGTAAAAACAACAAGAAAACATAATAAGCAGAGATTCTTGCATTCATTTACCAAGCACTGTGATAGCTGTCTAAGAACATAAAATCTAAGTATTTTTCTCACCTGCATGAAACAATGGAACCCTGCTGGCAGCACAGAACTTAGATTTAATGTATTTCCAAGCATAAGGGATCCTGAAGGCCAGAGCTGCAAGACTTGTGAAAAAAACAAAACAGGAATAGAGCTGGGAGGAAAGCAATCTAAAGCTGTGAATATTTCCTCTTGTGTCTTCCCCTATATGGGAGAATGAGAACTTTTGAGGTTCACTTTGAATTGTTGGCCATATTTTATAGCCATTCGACCAAATAAAGCCATATAAATAAAAGGAAACCTTTTATCAACAGATAAGGGTCTCAGAATTCTAATAAACCTACTTTATTAGAAGTCCAACAATATGGACTATTAAAAGTTACAGGTGCAGGTTTTTAATATAAAAAGAAATATAATAAAGCCTTCCCACCTTGCCTATCAATAACAGTAATGTTTTTCTGTCTCTGGATTTACCTGTCTCTCCATCAAAGCAATGCACTTACACATACTTCTCCTAGGCATAGTAATTTTTTTTCAGTCTCATTGCTCTCTTTAGAATAATCCTCTGACTTACAGGCTGGCTATAGGTCAAGGGTTAATTGCCAATGCTCATTTTGATGTTGTGGGAGCCCTGGAGTATAAAATGGAAGTTACTGCTGATTCTCTGTTCATGGAATCAGACCAAAATTTTGCCCTTCCTTGGAGATTCTGTGTCATGTTCCCCGTTGCAAGGCATATGTGCATCACAACGGGGAACATGCACATTAGGTAAGAGGAAGGGATAAGCATAATCCCTAAATCACTCAAGCACCATTAATCCAGAAGGGAACCCCCAACACAATAGATAAGCCCTTCAGACCAAACTTAGCACCCATCAAAAGGCAAGGGGAACGCCTTCCCATTTCCCCCGGGGATGCATTCACACCTCACTCAGGCACGCATATCCACAGAGTAATGCCCAACATAATGGGAGAACCTATCAGTCAGTAATTAAAGCCTATCAGAAGATTGGGGAAACACCTTCAGGGGACGCACCCGGTCCGGACGAAGACAGGGAGACAAAGGAGATCGCCGGGATCACCCAACAGTTGACGCATCGAGGTCTAAAGCACCCATCCGGTCCTGGCCCGAGGGTGGAGAAGCACGACGTCCGCCAGCAAAGTATAAACAGGGCACCCTGTCACCACATAAGGATTCCCGTCTTTCTCTTTGCATGCACACCATTCAAATAAAACCAGAAATCCTTAGACCTTCTAAGTGAGTCTGAGTCTTATTCTAAGCGTGGCTGCCCTGACATTCTGGATGTTGAACCCAGAAACTTCTGTATTCAACATTATGTTCTACTGAGGAGCTATAGTCCTCCCTGGACTATAAAAATCTCTTCTAGCTGGCTGTTCTCTTAAACTCTGATGTGCCATATCTTCTAAAAACAGGAGAGAGTTACAGTTTCCACAAGTTATTAATTCACAGTTGACCATTTGTCACAGTAATAGATGGAGTTACGATGATTGGACCTGCCAAATTCATGACATAATCCTTAAAATCTGTTGATGTTCTTATTATAATGTAAAAATCTATTCTCAAACATGGTTAGGAAGAAAAGAAATGAGCCATAAAATACATAATTTAGAAACATTTTTTTAAATATCTATTGCCCGTTCTGACAATTAACCAGGTCCTTTCTGTAGCCTTATTACAGTTGTCTCTTTCTTGAGTCACAAAGCATTTTTCTGGATAAACCCTTCAAAATATTGACAGAAAGTAGATGTTGTTTTTTTTCTTGTTGTTTTCAAATGGAAAACTATCTTTAACTTCTAGGGTAGGATGGGATAGAAATCTAAAGTATTCGTGAATATTAAACGAATATTGTGCTGCAGTCTGTCATTCTATTTTCTTGGGTTGTTTCTTCCGTGAGACTTCTGTTTTTCCCCCTTGTTTGCAGGCATTTCAACTTTTCTTAGAATTGATAGAGTTTTTGAAGTTACTGTACTCTAAAGAAGAGATGGAAGATACCAGTTTTTGGATTTTTCTCCCTTTACAAGTATCGTTTCACTCTCCGTATTTGTCTATGTGTTCTATTCTGAACACCCACCCCAAATATATATTCCTTAGGTTAACTTTCTTTTGAATTTAATTGAAGTATGGGAAGGCAGAAAGGCTGCCAGTTAATGAAGAGATGAGAGTACAGAACATCCATGTACACTCTTGGCTATTTAGTAGCTAATTATAAATACAAGAATCTCATCCATCCATCCATCCATCCATCCATGAGAATTTTAGAAAATTTTGTTTTCCTTTGAAGAAGAAAATGAAAGCAATTTCTTTCTAATTGAATCAGCATGATTGAAAATAACTATTTGTACAGCAATACCCAAAACAACTGCTTCAAAATTCTTGGCCCAAGAGACACATCTGTAATGTTGGCAGACTTTGAATATCCTCTGATCATCCCTAAGTAAGGAATACCTTTTATATTATTGAACTTTATATAGGAAAGGTGGATCTCCTAATAATGTATTTGTCTTTCTTCATTCATTTGCTGCAAAAGAATACAGTTATTCTTTAGTTCAAAAAGCTGTAGGTATCTGCTGAAAAATCTGAGTCTCATTGTCCATTTCTGGCAACATTCTCCCTGATGGCTCTAGCCTCATGTCCAGAGAATGAAAGCCACCAGCAATTAAATTATGTTTTCCAGGAACACCGTCCTTAATCTAATTAGAGATAGCCTTGTCAAATAATGTAGAGGAAGACAGAAATTAGCCTTACTTGAACAAATGAGTTCTGACACTTTCAAAAATCTGTCACAAATGTTTTCATGCAGAGTTGATATCAGCTTAAAAGCAGGGAGTGACAGATAAGTTATTTTTTCAGGATTTTTCCTCCCAATTAATGTTAGAAATAACAGCTACTGTGATTACATTATAGGCTTAATTAATGTTCATGAATGCTATATAAATGTGAAGAATATAATGCCTTCTGCTACACATTGACATGGACAATTTCTAAGATGAGCAACCACTAGGCTTTTAATAACTACTTGATCTTCCACCATGAACAGGAGAAAGAAGGGATATCTCTGGCCTAATTTTTTAAAAAATCAGTATGAGTGACAAATCTCTAATAACAAAGATGTTTATGGTAGGGGGTGCCTAAATCTAGACAATTGAATTGCTGTTCTATTAATTCCATTTATATTCTTGCTTGCTTCCCTGGTGAAACTCAAGAGTTTACATTTGATCCATACTCACTGAATTATATTATTTTACTGCAATGATATTGTAACTAAATATACATCATATACTGACACAAGCAGATATAAAAACCTTTTTTAGTCATAAAGGACATATTCAGACCTGGTTTAAGAACGTTTCCTCTGATCTGTGAGCATGTCAGCATCATTTGCTCTATCCCCATAGCCAATCCCTATTCTGACTTGGCAAGTGATACCATCTTAATAGTTCATGGTGGGACAAGTTAGGATGTAGCTATTAATGGAGTTCCTGCCAGTGAGAAAGACATACATCAATCATTCTCCTTAATATAGGCTGGGGCTGGGTGAGGAGGCAAGTTTTGATAGATTGCTAGAGTGGTGAGCTTCAACTGCAAAGTGAATGGGAATTTTCCACTTTTGCTTTATTGGAATAACCCAGCCCACCACATGTACCACCTACAGCACCTGCAGATGAACTGGGTAGTGGGTAGGGCTGACAGGCAGATTGTTCTGCAGGATGGTACAGACTGTCAGCAGCTCAAGGGTGGAGTGGTGAAGGCCTGCAGTGTCCTGCCCCACAAAATGGCTTCCCTACTAGTGCATTTGTTTCTATATGTGTTTGCCCACTGGCTTAGAAAACAGAAATGCCATGACTGATGGGTAAGTTGCTCGGAGGAGGGGGGGTCAGCAGTGTGTAACCTACTAAAAGCAGCCAATAGGATCTGGCCAGATCCCAACCCCCACCACATCCTCACCAAGGTCACAGCTGCAGTGCTTCACATGATGTATGTAGCAAGTCTTATTTTGGAGAAAATGGCAAACCCCACTTTCTCACCAGGTCAGAAAACTCCAAAATCAGGTAGCCCCACTTATCATTTGGGTGGGTCAGTGGGAGCGGAAGGGAAGGCTGAGCCGTGAGGATGACTTTAAAGAATGGATGGCAAGACATCTTCAAGCCAAAGTTAAGGGAGCAGATGGATGTCTGAAAGAATCATGCAGTGGGAATTTAGGTGAAGTCTTATAGTTGTAAACCTTTTGATTAATGTTCCTGAATGCTATTTCAGTTTTATATGAGATGTAGCTTCTTTTTACATTTTAGGTTTAGCAATTACAAATCTGTATTTTATTGATTTTTAAATTGGCCATTTTTCAACATAAGGCTTCTAAAAGCCATTAGAATATAAACATCTCCTAATTGCCCTTAACATTTTTTACAAATTTGCTTGTGGTTGCTAAGTATGCCAAGTTACTTGACAGAATGGATTCAACAAACCTGGAAGTATAAATAAATAAAAAGTTTATCTTCCAATAGCCTTAAAATAAAGAAAAATACAAGATCAACCCAGACCAGTAAATCAGCGTATACTTAACACTAAACCATGGCTTGTTTTAATCACAGTTGAATAAGTCACAATGTCTGGATTCATATAGTTGTTTACCATGATTTGTTGAACAAACCCCAAGCATGTGGGTTGGACAATATCTTAAATCATGGTTTACAGTCTACAATGCATGGATTCGGACAACACACTCTGCCAAAACCAAGCTAACCATATTATGGTTTAACATGATGATGTTGATGATGCCTTCTTTCAACCTCCCAGGACTTGTCTTCCCACAAGTCAAGGTTGACTCCTGGTGATCACATGGACACATACATATAATTTTCTTAGAAAGAATGCAGGTGTGGTTTACCACTGCTGCCTTATGGGATTTTTTTTCCAAATTCCCAGTCTAGCCTACAACTCTGGTACTCTTAATAGTCTCCCACCCAATACTAATGGTCCTACCCCACTTATTTTAAGATAATCAAAATTTGGCTGGTTGCTACCTGTAAGACAATATATATTTCTTTGGAATCCTAATAGGAGCACATCAAATCTGACTTTAGAACTACTATTTAGGAGCTGTCATTTAGGTGAAAGTACTTGTAGCTGAGAAATGTTAAGCTTTTCCCCTTTACTAGCATTTTTCCCCATTTGCTTTAGAATTATCAAGAGGCTTCTAAGTTGGAACAGTTTGTGACTCGCTTTTTGTTAAAAGAAACCCTGAATCAACTACAGTCTCTCCATAATTCTCTGGAATGTGCCATGGAAACCACAGAGAAACAAACCCAACAAGAAAAGTAAGGAAGGTTCTTACTATTGTGTCATACTGGCAGTGTGGTAGAAAATGTTCTAGGAGTGAAGCTGCTGTGGAATAATGACTTGCTCAATTATTTTAGAGAATGACATTTTGATATTCCAACTTCTATCAAATAAAAGCTATCCCCAAGATTTGCAGTTAAGACTTCTTGGAAGCAGCTGTGGCTCATGAGTTGTTCCCTAACATAACTGTTCCTTCTGTTTCAAGACTCTTCCTTCCCAATGAATCCATGTCCAGTTAGTTATCTAGTCCAGTTATCTTAAGGCACCTCTTGTCTTGATGAGCTGTTCTTTTCTGCCTTCATTGCCTTTGAACTAAAAAGGAACTGTTTTGGAGCTTTCTATCCCATTGCCTGGACCAGTTTAATCAAAGCAAAGTGTTACTCCCTGACCCTTCATGACTCTAGTTATCACTAGAGGACTTTGGGCAGATATTCTCAACCTACCGCACAGAACTATTGTTGTGGGGAAATGTAAGAGGAGGAAGTCCCATGTACATCTTGACCTCCTAAGTGAAAGATTGGATAAAAATTTAATAAATATATCAGGGTCTGTGCATTTAGTGCCAATTTTGTGACAAAAAAACAATAACAGGAAAGTTTAACAAAGTTTGTCGATGTAAAGGGCTACAAACAGATTCAGATAAATTTAAACATTGAACGGCTTTATGTATTTTCTTTTCCTAAGGCAAGTCCCAAAGAAGCCAGACGTGCTCAAAATACAACACTCAGGAAGATGTTCAGGTCGAAGGCTCCAGAGAAATAACAGTTTTTCTCCAGTTAGTCCTCTTTTTAACTCAGGTAATATTGTTTAATATTTACCAATGTTTACTCATTCTTTAAAACTCATGCCAAAAAGAAGTCATATAAAACTAATGGAGAAATAAATTTCATTTAAATATAAAATGTATAAAATTGATCATTTCTTATATTCTGATCATGTTTTATATTTCCTCATTTGTGTACTGGCTTTATATCTGCCAAGCATCTGCAACCAACTATGGCTCTTACAGCGTTTAAAATATTTGAATATATCCAAATTTTAATCTATTTTAGATATACTGTACATTTAACACTTTCAGAAACACACCTCAATGTATTGTGTACAAAATAATCCAAAATGGCCACTTATGTAACAAACATTTGCCCTGATAAACCCACTGTGATGAAAAGGCCCCCTCTGTTTCCAATGTCATGGTGTGTTTTTTACCATAACTGGATGTGGAGAAGGAAATCTCCATCCTTTTGAACAATTGGCAGGCTGATACAAGTCTCTTAGTTGACTTTCTGAAGGAATTTTCTCCTTTCCCACCAGTATTCACTTCAGCAGATGAAAGCACCTAGCCTTGGCTGCTCTCAGAAACTAAGCAAAGTTGGTCCTGGTTAGAATTTGGATGGAGAACCACCTTGGAATTGTAAACTGCTGTGCGGTGTTTTAAATAGAAAGTGGTGTGGGTGTAATAAATTCCAAGACTATTGGTGAGACAGGAGAGTAAAAACAAAACAAAACAAAACAAAAACCAGAAGAAAACAGCAGTAAACCAAGAAATGGCTTCCAAGAAAATGGCTTCCAAGAAAATAAGTTTATCTTTACTAAGATTTACCCTGTGGGGCCAAATTAGATACAGTGCAGGCCATCCATGAGGAATGGGATTTCCTACATTTGCAAAAGAATTATCAATAGCAGCAGTAGAAAGGTTTAAATCAAGACAGAAACAACATAGGATTTATACTTTACCTGCACCACTTGCCCAGTGAAACAAAAACTCCCATCTCTCTCCAAGAAACAATACATAGATATCACAAAAGTTTCCCTTATTAAGCAAGTACAATCTTCAATCATGTTTTCAACTGTGTTATGTTTTCCAAAGGTTTGCAGAAGGAGGACAACCAATGGATGACCCAAATAAACAGACTTCAGAAGCTGATTGATAAGCTAGAACAGAAGGTGTGCATGACTTCATTAATCACATTTCTCCATGCCCCTCTTTGCTACTGGAAGCTTGTGTAAGAAATATGATTCATTCAGCATTTCAGGTTTCTTTTTTGTTTTAAGACTTAAACACTCTGAAGTTTACTTTGTTCTAGAAACAGGACAAACTTATACGATATGTACTCTTTATAGACCCCCTCCATCCCACTAGCTATTGTATATGTCTTCACTAGACCAAAAAGAAGTACAGTATAGGGCATGTCCTCTACTTCCATCTGCATTTAAGAGGTTCAGGACTCTATCCATCTGTTCATCAGCAGGGCAACTTTCCAACAACAGAATAGAATGGAATAAAATTTTGTGTGGTGAGAGAAGCTGACAAAAAAAAAAAAGATCCAGTTTGAAACGTGGTGTGGATCAGAGCAGGGGTTGTGACTTAACTGAAAAAAATAGGAGGGAAGGCAATTTTATTTAAGAATAAATATTCAAGAAAAGCCACAACTGTATCAGGAAAGAAAGTCACAAATATACCTGTTCTTTATTTGCAATTGAGCAGGTATGCAACAAAAACTTGTATATTATAAAAAGCACACAGAGAGTTCACAAGGCAAATTAAGGCATGTTCTTGTTGGTGCACCACCCCTCAAGAAACTGGACTCTACCATTCTGGACAATTTTCATCCAGTCTCCCACCAACCCTTTTTCGGGAAGGTGGTTGAGAAAGTGGTGGCGCTGCAGCTCCAGAGGGTCCTGGATGAAATGGATTATCTGGACCCTTTTCAGTTGGGTTTCAGGCCCGGATATGGGATGGAAACAGCCTTGGTCACAATTATGGATGACCTCTGGCAGGAGCGGGATGGTGGCAGTGCATCCATCCTGGCTCTTCTTGACCTCTCAGTGGCTTTCAGTACCATCAACCATGGTATCCTTTTGGGTTGGCTCAGGCAGTTGGGGGTGGGTGGTGTGGTTCTGTGCTGGTTCACCTCCTTCCTCCAGGGCCGGTCCCAATCGGTGGTGATGGGGAGTGAGAGATCCGGCCCATGCCCCCTCCTTTGTGGGGTGCCACAGGGTTCGGTACTCTCTCTGCTCCTCTTTAACATCTGCATGAAACCACCGGGTGAGATCATCTGTCGCCACGGTGTGAGGTATCATCAATGTGCTAATGATACTCAACCATACATCTCCATCCTGGGTGACGTAAGTGAAACTGTGACCACCCTCTCTCAGTGCCTGGAGGCTGTGGGGGTCTGGATGGGGAACAACAGGCTTCAGCTGAACGCTGGTAAGAGAGAGTGGCTGTGGGTTGGGGGCTCCTGGGTAGCTGGGAACTCATTATCTTTGACTCTGGATGGGGTTGCACTGCCCGGCAGATCCGGTGTGGAACCTGGAGGTTCTCCTGGACTCACAGCTCCTGCTCAAAGAGCAGGTGGCAGCCGTGGCCAGGGAAGCCTTTGTGCAGCTTCGTGTTGTGTACCAGCTACACCCTTTCCTGGACTGAGAGTCCCTCCAGTCAGTTACTCATGTCCTAGTCATCTCCCATATAGACTACTGTAATGCACTCTACATTGGGCTACCCTTGAAGAGTATCTGGAAGCTACAGCTGGTACAGAATGCGGTTGTGCGACAAGTCTTAGGAGTCCCAAGGAGGGCACAGATAACATCATTGCTGCGCGAGCTGCATTGGGTGCTGGTTTGCTTCCAGGTCCAGTTCAAGGTGTTGGTTATCACCTTTAAAGCCCTACATGGCATGAGTCCGGGTTACCTGAGGGACCACCTCACCCCCATGGCATTGACTCATCCCACCTGGTCAGGCAGAGAGGGCATGCTGTGGACCCTGTCCATGAGGGATTGCTGATTGGCAGGGTCCAGGAGGAGGGCCTTCTCTGCCATCGCGCCTGCCCTTTGGAATAAGTTACCTCTGGAGGTAAGACAGACCTGCACTCTCCTGGCCTTCAGGAAGGGGGTTCAAACCTGGTTATGCCACCTGGCTTGGGGTGGGAGGGGCGATAGCCATACATGGAGGTTGTTGGCACCATGATGGTGCCAACACTAAGATCTTGATTTGCTATCTTGTATTTATATTTTATATTTGTATTTTTATATGTATATTATATTGAAATATATTTATATTTATTACATTGTATTTTTAATGTTATTTTTATTATTGTAAACTGCCCAGAGTCACTGTACACAACTTGGGTTGGTGAGAAGTTCAATAAATAAATAAATAATAAAATAATATCTTTATTGCCTTTCATCATAGGGTAGGTAGAGGAAAGGTGTGTTAATCAATAAGCAACCTGCATAAAAGAAGTTCTAGGAAGCACAAGGTATTGCTTTTTAGAGAAAGGATGTATCTTAACCAACCAGGATATACTTATTTTTAATCTCTGTATTTAAAAGTTATATTTTACAAGTAGATTATCTTCTAATCTACCACCCATTGCAAATCCTATTTCACTGCAGATTTAACCAGCTGAAATTATTCATATATCACCATCTGCCCATGTTTCATCTGTTATCTGCTGATTGCTTTGTCATTGCAACAGCCATCGTTCCTAATGTTTCAGTCACATGGACTGTCTTCAACCAATTCCAGACAAAACTAGTTTTTAATCCTGAAAAAAAAGAGATACATAGACCATAAAAGATTGGCTTTTATGGTCAGCCATAAATCAGAAGAGGGCTCTACTTGGCAGGATATGACATTCACTTGGAATATTCTTCTGTTTTTCCCCTTTTCAAAAATGGGTAGAAATATCTGTAACTATCCTAGGAACCTCCATAGATGTATTTTCCTCACTGCTAAAATGGAGCCCCTGTCCCCAACCCCCACACACAAGTTATTGCATTCAAAGGACAATGCTAGACTGTTTCCACAAGTATGGGAAATTGCCTTTTCAATATCCTTAAATTCCATGCCATTTTACATGTTATTTTCTACCAAAATTGGTTACGAATCATGGTATTGGGGATTTTTTTTATTAAGCTGAAGATTGTTTGTTAAAGCATTAATTAGATAACCCTTACACTTTTGTTTATATCTCCCCTTTATCGGTTGACAAGGATCTAAAGCTTGAGCCGCTAGAAGAAGAGGTATCAGAAGGAAATACTAAATCTGTAAGTCATGTTTTCCCCCCAACCCCATCCCATGGAATCCATATGAATGGAAAAGCAGAACAAAAAGAGTTCTGAATCTGTCCTGGGACTTGAGTTGCTAAGGCTGCCATCCTGTGCTGATTTAGAGATGAATCCACAATCTTTTGTGGGACTTGTTTCTAATAAAGGATTTCCAGAAACATGATCCAAGAGTCAAGTTACATTTCAAGATTAAATTTTACTGTACTCTTGTTGCATCCAAACATTTAAAACTTTGCTTTTGCTTTATATGTTATTTGACCTTTGGAGTTGGATTCGGACTTAGTCATTCTTAGACGGATCCATTTTTAAATCAATGAAAGGCTTAAACCTATCCTAGGTATGGCTAATTAACCTATTGTCATTTTATTGTGTGCATACTAGCTTAATAAACTACTTAAAAGCCTGGACAAACATATACTACAATTAAACTTTAGAAGTATTTTTATATGTTGAATTAATAAAGCAAGTTAGCATATGGAAGGGAAACCCAGAACTGATAAAAATACAAAAAAAATCTTTAGGGAAAAAAAGGCTGTAACACCTAAGTGTGGCATATTCAGTGGACCCAGAATAATGTGGCTGGGGTTGCAAGGAAGAGCCAGAAAACCAGAGGGAAGGGGTATAAAATAAGCATTAAAAATGAAACAAGGTAATTCGATGACAGTATAGTCGATGTAAATTAATCAGATTGTACTACTGTTTTGTCAGCAAATAATGATTGTTCAACGTCAGATGACAGTAATCACAGAAGAACTAGAGCCATTCCGCTTTGCTCTAAAGCAGTATGTAGATACGGCCTCTTCTCAGGATGGATGTCTTCAGTGAGTATGACATTATTCTCAAAGGATGGGAGAATGCAGGCCATTATTGAGAGACTGCACTTTGGGAGGCACTGGAAATCACTAATAAAGGGCATTTATAAAACATCCTAGTCTGACTGATTCAGCAAACTTAGTCCCTCCATTGTATTGTTTTCTTGGAATTATAAATGTACAGAACTCAAGCCATAGTAACCTATAGGAAATCAGCCAATAGGACATAAGAGGCAATATTTATTTTCCTGGGAATAAATATGGCTGAATAGACTGGCCTTATTTCTCAAAAGATGTGCTACCTACAAGGCTACAATCCTTAACATACATTTTATGAAGTAAATCTCACTGAATAGAATATACTTTTGAGTAAATAGGGATTAGATTTTAAACGTGCAAGTATTAACCAGGAACAAGTGAATGAGCGCCTTCTTATTGCCAAATGGCTCTCTGGTATCTTCTGATAATTTCTTTCAGATTACTGATATTACAGTGCAAATCATTTAAAGTGTACAACTTCTTTGTTTTTAAATGCAAAACTTTTGCCTATTAAAAAGTAGAGATTATACATTACAGCAGGCTGTAACTTGTGCTCTGCTCTCTGACTCCAAGAAAGCTAATAGACTATTGCTGACCAGTCAAACTTCTTTGGATGCATAGGATTAGGTTTTTCCCATAGGTTGAATTCCAATTTCTGTTTGCTTGTTGCAGATTACTGCTGACAAAGTAAATTACTTGACAAAACTAGTTCAGAGCTATATAAACAAAACCAATGTAAAAAAAAATACTTTGCATTACATTTAGCTATTCATACTAGTAAATGCTGTCCATTATGCCAAAGTAACATTTACTGAAACTCTTGAAGGTACAGTGAACAAAAGAATGTAAATGGAATAGGATTACAATTTTACTAGAAACTATTATCCATGTGAGAAAATAATTAACATCAGTAACCTGATGAGGATATAGAAAACTAAGAGACATTTCCCTTTTGATCTGATCATTATTTCCCATGTAGATGGTGCCATCTGCTGGTATGTCTCAAAGTTGATATTTTGTTGTAATTATGTAGCTGAAAATGAGTATGATAGGACTGAAAATTTCCATTTCATTCAGCTAAGGGCCAAAGGCCCAAAGAAGTAGGCTTTCCCACAAGCCTTGCCAACTGAATAAGGAATCGTGTGCTCCAAGAGTATGTAGTTTCTATGTATGTATAACTTCTTATGTAGTTTCTAGGTGTCAGGTTATAAATTCCCATCCATCAGATTTGGGGAGGTTCAATTCAATGCCTCTTCCTTCTTCCAAACAACTAACAGTATTTCACTTTTTAAATGTTTCAGTAAAAATAATTATGCATATGTTCATATATTTCCTTACTGAAACTCTAACAGCGAATGTCAAATTTCTAAGTTATATACAGTTCAAATGACTGCTATGCTATGGCCAAGAAATCACGGTTTTCCGCTAAAACGTATTTTGCTTAGTCTTAGGCTCAACATCCCTCTGCATACCATATATTGCACATGCATTTTGGATTTCAGTGCGGTTTATATGATGTTCCAGTGCTGGGAATGATGGTTTATTTAAAATATGAATCTCATGGTAATAAAAAATGAGCTTTGACTTAGTTTAATATTACAGAAAGAAACTAGGCATTCTCATTAGGCCTGTACCAACCCTAAGGTGAAAAACACTTACAGAAATGCTTTTAAATAAATGAAATATTCACACGGTCTGTTTTCTATCCAAATAAATTATGTGCTTATTTTTTAGTGTTTCCATTCAGAAACTTTCAAGCAAATCCTGTTTCATTGTTTATGAATTTTGGGAGCACAACGCCTGGAACAGGTAAGTAGATTTCTAAAACACGATTATTCATCAGCATTAGCTTAGGCTTAGGCAGTATGAGCAGTATATTACGTGTCCGTTTTCTATATTAATTGGTTTAATCAGTTAGGAGCCAACATAGTTACTTACTTATTGTCATGTTCCCCGTTGCAAGGCATCCATGCATCACAACGGGGAACATGCCTTTCAGGAAGGAGGAAGGGATAACCCTAATCCCTTAAGCACTCAAACACTAAAAGCGATTACAAGGACAAAGGAAGCACACCTTTGCGCGGACCGGAGGACCCATCAACAGATCGGCGGAACTTCCACACATTACCCCGGGGGATGCACCTGCACCGGACAAGGAGAGAAGACAGAGGAGACCGGCAGTGATCACCCTAATCGCCCATCAACAGACCGGATTCGTTTCCAGATCGCCTATCGAGGATCCGGATCCAGCTTGTGGGACAATGGGGGGTGGAGGTGGACAAGGTCCGCCACGGGGGTATATACGGGGTACCACACAACCATGCCCGCATTCCTGTCTTTTTGCGTGCGTGCACTCTGTACTCAATAGACGGAAATCCTTAGCCCCGTCTAAGTGAGTCCGTGCCTTATTGGGAAACGCACCCATTACATAAAGACGGGAATCGAAAAAAAAAAATTCCGCCAGCACCAATCCAGATCTGACCTGTGAGGGACCCGAGTTGGCAATGAACAGAATCAACCGACAGAGCGGCGGTGACCCAAGGACCGGTGACAGGTCACCTGGCTCCACGGAATGAGCGATTGGAAGGACCCATACACCCCGACACCGCGAAGTCCGGGTAGGTTCGGGATCGAGCTCGGAGGAGGAGACCAGGAGGAGCGGGACTCTCGAAGCCACGAGAGAGTCGCAAGGCGAGTGGGTCACCCTGGACGAGACGGCGGGATCCCTGCCCGGAGCGTTCGGGCCATCGAAAGAGGCGAGAGAGCACCGGCTCACGACAACCCCAGGAGCTGAGGGAAGGCGGCGGAGCGGCCGGCCGGCGGCCGGCTCCCAAGCTGATGAGCGGCTCAGCACGGTGGAATCAAGGCTGGAGTCGATAGAGCAGCTGCTCCTGAGGTTGGCGATCGGGTGGGAAGCCTGAGGGAGGGGGGAGCCGGGACCAGGCTCCAGAGGCGCATCACCCCCCCCAACCTCCGAGACGAGACATCTGGGGCAGGGACGGAGGTGGCATGAAGAGGACGCGGAACCAGGCAGAGGTTTTCATGGTGAGCCGAACAGGGGGACGTCTCCCCCCCCCATCCCAGAAACGCGACGTTGGGGTTGAGGTTGGAGCAGGCACGAGACGGGAGCAACGCCACCCGGAACCTGGCCAAGGGAATCCCCACCAAGAGAATGGAGAACCCCAGCAACCCGGGAGGTGCCAAGATGCCCAGAGGTGAGGTGGAACCCACTGGGAGCGGGTGTCAAAGACCTCGGGGTCAAGTTTGACGGAGACCCGACCATGCTATCTTTCTTCATCACAAACACAAAAAATTACATAGAGGAAAGGCAAAATCAACGCCATAGCAAACAAACTAAGAGGGAGAGCAGCTGATTGGTACGTACAGCTGTGCCAAGCAGGGGCTCCAGAACTCGATCACGTCAACGAGTTCATATGGGCGCTTGACCTACATTTTAGAGATCCCCTTGAGCAGGACAGAGCAAAAAGAGCCCTAAGGGGAATCAGCCAGGGGCAACGTTCTGTGGCAGACTATGCCATGGAATTCCAATCCCTGGCTGGAAAGGTGGAGGACTGGTCACAATCGACCCTGATCAAGCGTTTCAAGGAAGGTCTGGACCTGAACGTCTTGAGGTGGGCGTTATGCAGGGACGACCCTAACACTCTCATTGAGTGGATACAGCTAGCCGGCAGGGTGGAAAATGCCCAAGAAACGTTCCTGCAAGCAAAGCAGACAGCCATGCAAATGACGACACGAGCTGCGGCCGGACCAGCGAGACCAGCACCCCAATCCTGGAAGGAGGAGAGGGAGCGGCGATTCGCCAAGGGGCAGTGCCTCCGTTGCGGGAAGGAAGGGCACAAAGCCGCATCCTGCCCAAACGCTAAAACAAATGACAGCAGACCGAGGAAACCACCGGGTAAACCACCAACACCGCCCAAAAAGATGCCAGCGGCTACTGGGGAGGTCGGACTGAAATCTTTACCCTACCCCATTGAAGAGTCAGAGAGCAATGACGATGAGCCGGCGGGAAACGCCAACCACCTGCCCTAAGAAGCACCAGGGGGCAGGTGAAGGATCAAGAAGGGCGCAGCAACAGCTGGGTGAGTGAAAACTGCCCCACCTTGTATGTCAAGGTTGAACTGAAATCACAGGTGAAGTCCATCAAAATTTGGGCCCTGATCGACTCGGGCTGCTCCAGGTGCTTAATGCACCCAGACCTGGTGGCCGATTTAAAGCTCCGCCGCTATCCACTTCAGCACCATATAGTATTCACCCAATTGGACGGATCAGCGGCAGGAGGGGGCCCGGTCACCTAATACACCGACAAAGTGGCACTGCAGCTCGGCAGCCACCGGGAAAGCCTGCAATTTATCCTGGCACCGGTGGGCCAACCCTTAATAATCCTGGGTATCCTGTGGTTGGTGCGACGGAACCCACACATCAATTGGCAGACCAGGACAATCACCTTCCCAGACGGCTCCTAGCAAGCGCCTACAGGGGATGAGGTCCCCCGTGCTGTGGTGGGGAGGGCAGCATCCACAACAATGCATCTGGAAGCAGCGGGCCTGGCAGGTTTGCCAGACAGGTACGCGGAGTTCACGGATGTGTTCGGGGAGAAAGAGGTGGACAAACTCCCCCCCTCCCACAGAAAAACGGACTGCACAATAGAACTGGTTCCCAATACACCCTTACCGAAGCCCAAAATCTATGCAATGACCCAGAAGGAGCTGGCAGAATTGTGGGAATCCGTGGACAAAAACCTAGCATGCGGCTTCAATGAACCCACTAACTCACCAGTCCGAGCCCCAGTCCTTTTCAGGGAAAAAAAGGATGGGACATTGAGGCTTTGTACGGACTACCACGGCTTGAATGCCGCGTCCATATCAAACAAATACCCCTCATCAAGGACATCCTAGCACACCTCTCTAAAGGCAAAATATTTTCCAAACTGGACTTGCGGGAGGCTTATTTCCGTATATGGATATGGGAGGGGGACGAATGGAAGACAGCTTTTAATTGCCCCCTGGGGTCGTTTCAATATAAGGTGTTACCATTTGGTCTGGCGGGGGCACCAGGAGTATTTATGCAACTTATTAACGAGGTCTTGCACGACCACTTGTTCAAGGGGGTCCTTGTCTACTTAGACGACGTGCTAATATACTCAGAAACAGAAGAGGAGCACGAACGCTTGGTTAAGCAAGTGCTCAGGAAACTCCGCAAAGCAGAGCTATTTGCCAAGCTCTCTAAGTGCGAGTTTCATAAATCACAAATTGACTACCTGGGTTACAGAATCTCGGCGAGGGGCATCGAGATGGACCCAAGTAAGGTCCAAGCCATCCTGGCAAGGGAGCGCCCACGCACGAGGAGGCAACTACAAAGTTTCCTCGGTTTTACGAATTTTTACAGGGGTTTTATCCAGGGACTGGCAGAAATTGTGCTACCTCTAACCAACCTACTCCATACAAAGGGCTTAGGGGACACACGAAAGTCACGGAACCCGGGAGCGCTCCTGAACTGGATGGCTGACTGTCAAAAGGCTTTTGAGCACCTCAAAAGCCTCTTTACAGCAGAACCAGTACTACAACACCCCGACCCCACCAAGCCTTTCGTGGTACAAGTAGACGCTTCTGATTTTTCCATTGGGGCACTCCTGCTTCAGCGGGATTCTGACAATCAGCTGAAACCCTGCGCGTACCTTTCCCGCAAGTTCTCAGAAATGGAACGGAGATGGCACGTGTGGGAAAAGGAGGCGTTCGCCATCAAAGCCGCCCTAGAGGCATGGCGGCACCTCCTGGAAGGGGCCATCTGCCCCTTTGAGGCCTGGACAGACCACAAAAACCTAGAAGCTCTCAGCACGCCAAAACGCCTCAGCCCCAAATAGGTTTGCTGGGCGTAGTTTTTCAGCCGATTTGACTTTAAGCTGAAATTCATACCGGGGAGGAAGAATTTCCTAGCCGACGCTCTCTCCAGGCGGCCCCAGGATGCCAGTCAGGCATCCGACATTGTAGGCACTGTGTGGACCGACACACAGCTGGGTTGCCAAGCCGTTACGCGCAGCCAAACCAGGACACAGCGCACCCCAGCACAGCCACCCGCAGAGGGAGGGAAACGCAGGTCAATTTCACCTAGCTTGCAACAACAGTTCGCTCAAGCCCTCAAAACGGATACATGGTTGCAAACCAACCAACACAATGTATCTTTCACAAACAGTCTGGCTTGGAAACAGAATAACTTGTACGTGCCAGAGCAATTGCGAGCAGAAGTTTTAAGCCGCTCACACGACGACAAAACAGCTGGGCACTTCGGATTTGTAAAAACACTGCATCTAGTCAGACGACAATTCTGGTGGCCCACTCTTAGGAGGGATGTAAAGGAATATGTCGCTGCTTGCCCCACATGTGCCATGGCCAAACAAAAAGTGGGGAAGCCCCAGGGACTGTTGCAGCCGGTAGCGAGCCCCTCACGCCCTTGGGAAGAAATCTCGATGGACTTTATTGTGGACTTGCCACCCAGTCAGAGAAAAACGGTTATCTGGCTGGTAAAAGACTATTTCTCCAAACAGGCACTCTTCGTACCCTACGCCTCCATTCCCTCCGCGCAACAGCTGGCACGCCTCTTTTTAAACCACATCTATAAATTTCACGGCGCCCCCTCCCATTTGGTGATGGATAGGGGCACACAATTTACTTCCAAATTCTGGAAGGCATTTTTAAAATTAATTGGAACCAAGCAAGCACTGTCCACGGCTTGGCACCCCCACACAGATGGCTCTACGGAGATTCTTAACTCCACCCTGGAGCAATTCCTACGCTCATTTATAAATTATCAACAGGACGACTGGGTAGACCTGCTACCCTTTGCCGAGGTGACCTACAACAATGCAGTGCACCAGAGCACGGGTCACACCCCATTCAAGGTAGTATATGGTAGAGACTTTGTTCCGATCCCGGAACTGCCCCAGCCAGACACCCCGCCCTGTTCCCTAGATGACTGGGCAGCGCAACTGGCCACGGTTTGGCCCTTCATCCAGCTGGCTCTCTCAGACGCTCAAGCAACATACAAAAAGTTCGCGGACAACCACAGGGCGGCGCAGCCAAACTTCAAAGTGGGAGATAGGGTCTACCTCTCCACTAAGTTCATCAAGTCTCTGCAGCCCTCGAAGAAACTGGCACCCAAATTCATTGGTCCGTTCCCAATCATAGAAATTATCAACCCAGTGACTTTCAAGTTGGAGCTACCACACAACTTGAGACGCATACACCCAGTGTTCCATTGTGCCCTACTAAAACCGGTCACCCTTTCAAAGTGGCACAATGAACCCCCCCCCCCCGCCCCCGCCCATCATGATAGATGGACAACATTTCGAAATTAAGGCGGTACTAGACTCCAGAAGGCTAAGGGGCACTCTACAGTACCTCGTCCGATGGAAACATTTCCCCCACCCTGAGTGGGTGCAAGCGCAAGAGGTCTCAGCACAGCGGCTTGTCAAACGCTTCCACGAAGCATACCCTGACAAACCGGCACCTTAGAGTTTTCTTGGGGGGGCAGTATGTCATGTTCCCTGTTGCAAGGCATCCATGCATCACAACGGGGAACATGCCTTTCAGGAAGGAGGAAGGGATAACCCTAATCCCTTAAGCACTCAAACACTAAAAGCGATTACAAGGACAAAGGAAGCACACCTTTGCGCGGACCGGAGGACCCATCAACAGATCGGCGGAACTTCCACACATTACCCCGGGGGATGCACCTGCACCGGACAAGGAGAGAAGACAGAGGAGACCGGCAGTGATCACCCTAATCGCCCATCAACAGACTGGATTCGTTTCCAGATCGCCCATCGAGGATCCGGATCCAGCTTGTGGGACAATGGGGGGTGGAGGTGGACAAGGTCCGCCACGCGGGTATATATGGGGTACCACGCAACCACGCCTGCATTCCTGTCTTTTTGCGTGCGTGCACTCTGTACTCAATAAACGGAAATCCTTAGCCTCGTTTAAGTGAGTCCGCGCCTTATTGGGCACTTATGCATCTTTCTGAAAAACACGACTTCCTATTCCAGCAGTACTGATCCTTAAAATATGAAAAGGTTTTCTTGGCCAGAGGCATTTGTTAAGCAGGAAGCAATGTAAAAGAATGAAATAAAAGCATGCAGTTGATTCTAATAGATTTGAAAATGTAAACCCTGATGCATCAAAGCTCATAAAACAATTTAATAAAATATGGCAATATTTTTATTCTGGCATTAAAACTGTGGCAACAGGACAAATGCCTCAGAAGACCATGGTAGCCCTATCTTGTTTTTAGATCACAGAAAGCTCTGTGATAACACAAATCACAGCTGCACTTTCCCCCATTGAGGCAACTTAATCACAAATAATCTCTCTGCATGAGTTCTGTCTGGTTGTGAGCCTGTGTACTTTTGATGCATTCATATGTGAATTGGGACCTCTAGGTTTAGACTGGGTGATTTTTATTATTCATGATTAATTTAGTGGTGCATTTTAATGCTACAAAATGTAAACCAAAAAGGTTTCTAAGTATGACTTTGTATAAGAAAATATATATCACTTATTTCTCCAGCCATCTCCAGATGAATTATAGCAAGTCATTCCAAAGAAGTAATATAGATTGCCTGGAAACTCCAGAACGCATTACAACTATGCTTGTTCCTGGTAATGGGATTTTTTAATTTTTACTTTATAAGTTATTTCCTTGTGTTCTTCCATCTTCCCAATCATTAATTCTACTGTAAGAAACAGTAGCAGATAAATATCCATTCATAGAATGTTATTAGAGTATAAATCTCATTGAACACATGGGACTTGCTTCTAACTATGCACAGAATGGCATTAGGTTAACAGAGCTGTATTTCTACCTTGTCAATTCCATTTTGTTAGCCACATTGGTGTTTGTTTGTTTTTTGCAAACAGTGAATTTAAAAGGAAGAATCTTAATGTTGAGAGGGGTTAATATGTTTGTTCTAAGCTGAAAGGAGAAAAGTATTTTTAAAGTAAAATTAGTAAATATGTAGGAGAGCCAGCTTGGTGTAATGGTTTAAGACACCAGTCTAGAAATCAGAAGACTGTGAGTCCTGTAATGTAGTCTCACATTAAGCACAAAGCCAGCTAGGTGACTTTGGGCCAGTCTGCCCAAATATTGTTTAAAAACAATGAAAATCATTGCCACAAGATGTAATGACAGTCACTACTAAAGCTTTAAAAGCACCAATGCCTATTAGTTTTGATGGCTTCAGTTACCTCCAGTATCAACATGATTTTCAATAGCAACTGCTAGGGATCCAATGTAGAAAGATGTTATTACAATCATGTCCTGCTTTTGGCCTTTCAAAATGTATCTCTTTAGCTATTTGAGAACAACTTTTGGGCTCAACAGGTCTTTGATCTGGTCTAGCACACCTCATTTTTTGTTTCTGTTCTTAATGTAAATGGATTGAAGATATCTAGTGTCTCTGTGTTAAGAAAATTGATAACTGAAGGCTTAATGTCTATAACTATGACAATAGCATTGCCTAATACATTTTAATTTGGAAATCAGGAGACCAATTTACAGTAACTAATATATTTCAGGCAGTTGTAGCACAAAATTTAAATACTGTGTCAACATTCACCAAAGTAACATTATTACTATCAGAGGTTTTAATTTACACAAAATGGTAATTATTCTTAAAAAAAAATCACAATGGTAGAAATGAAGGACCAAGCAAACTGACAATTTACAATCAAGCTTCAATATTCATCAGAGCTCCTTTTTATTTACATTGATTATGTGTGATGTTGATTTTTGTAGAATTATTAGACCTACATTTCATTCCCTGAGACTCACAAAACAGCCCTTCTAGCCCTTCAAACATAACTAAAGCTGCAAAGTTGAACATCTGAAGCCTAAACTTGTAACCACTTTCTTAGGAAACAACCTCCAAACTGAGCAGGAAGGCAAGCAAATTCTTTAAGTATCAGGCCCCCATTTTTTTAGTAGGTGTTCTATCATTAAACAATTATTTTTCAGAGATTCAGGACAGAGGCAATAGGGACATTATTTATTTGATTTATATAGCAACTTTCCATTCATAAAACACTTAAGATAGTTAAATATACAGTAGTACAAAAAAGCAAAAGATAAAAATACATCAATTAAAACTACAGTTAAATATGTTACAAATATTATGTTCAACAAACTATGTTTAAACCATAGTTTATTAAACAAGGCATAGTAGCCTAGCTTCATACATAATGCCAAGTTGTAAATGTTGCAAAACAAAATAGCTGGCTTTAATCTATGAGTTTTAGAACAAAAATAATATGGTTTCATGGAATATATGAACTTAGTTGATGCCAGTCTGTTTGACTACTGACATTTGTTCTCTTCTATTGAATTACTGCTCTGATTCTATAAATCTCAGAGTTGGAATTGGTCCAACCCCTCTCCATTCAGTGAAGATAATTCAAAAGCATTTATTAGTAGGGAATACAGTTGTCAAAATTGTAATTCAAATGTGCTGATTCATTTGAGTTTTATTTGGTACATACTTGCCTCCAAATGCAATTTAAGGTATTGGTTGATCATTTTTAAGGGTGAGATAGTATTGGATCCAGAAAGAACCAAAAAAGTTGAAGAAATTCTTCTGTATCCTTCCAACATTTAAGGTCTCCTATAAATATCCTCCTCTATGTAACTCTTTCATCAGAAGTTTCAAAGTTAATCTACAAGGGTTCTTTCAGCTATGATGCCTTTCTAAAGGGGTTAACCTGATTCCCAAACATTTATCATTTAAATGTCAAGCAAGCATTTTTATTTGTACAGAGCCAGTTTGGTCTAGTGGTTAAGGCAATGGAATAGAAACCACGAGACTGATCTAGTCCTGCCTCAGGCATGAAAGCCGGCTGCGTGACCTTGGGCCAGTCGTTCTCTCTCAGCCCAACTCACCTCACAGGGTTGCTGTTGTGGGCAAAATAGGAGGAGAAAGGAGTATTAGGTATATTCGCCACCTTGAGTTATTTACAAAAATAATAAAGGTGTGATAGAAAATAAATAAATAAATAATCTTACTAAATTGTTGGTTTAACTGAGCAATTTTCATTAGCTTTCCCCCCACCCCAATTTTTGTGTATATATGTTCTGATGAAATTCACGGTTTTTTTAAAAACAAAAAGGCTAAAACCAACGGATAAAATACATAAACTTATATGCAGGTTACAAGTACTTTACTCTAAAACTATGCTGTTAACACTAATCAGTCAGATAAAAAAGATAGCCAAGGCCCAACAATTTTGGGGGGATATGAACATTCTGCCATTGAAAATATTTTATTCCTGTAGAATTTTGCAAGGTTCATGTTACAATATTAGGCATGTCAGTATGTTTTAATCTGTTCTGGTATAACAGGTAAATAAAGTGAAACATCCATTTACATGCTGCAAAATTACTTTGAAACTAAGCATCCCTTTGAAATGTTGATGGAAATGTCTGACATAAGATTATTTAATCATGAATATTTTCTTTTCAGCTTCTTGGTGCACCCTGAACAACTAGAAGTACTATACTTCTTAAAAGTAAGCTCGACATTAAACAGCACCCAGAGAACAATAATAAAATCTCTAAAGTTAGCAGATCATAGCTATTCTTTCACCGATAGATTCTTCCATTTAAAAAGAAATTCATGTTGTATAAGTTGTTGCTAGTATTTTATGAAATCATGTAAAATAGTTTTAGGCTCTTTTTAGATGAGGTTTTTTTTAAATGTAGTATTGTGTTGATTGTGTTTACTGTGTGCACTACTGTTTGTAAAGTCCCTTGAAAATTCATTTCTGCAATCATATCTGACATTGTTCCCTTTGCCTACTAACCTGGTGTGCAATGAAGTCAGTCAGATGTGTATAGAAAAAGACCTATGAAGAAACTAAAGTGTTTTTACTGTTTTTTCATATTTATATTAGTAGAAAAAGTTTCATTATATATTTATAAATAAATGTATATGGAATGGTTGTGTTGACATCAAAGAGTATATGAATATATATCTTTGTATGGAGATGATGTCATGTTTTTGGCTGAAAACTTAAATAATCCGCAGTGAATGTTAAACTGTATGATGCAACAGGAAGCACAGATCTGAAAATTAATCTATTAAAAACCAAGATAGCTATGTTTGATAAGGAAAATGAAGTGAACAATTGCAAGTTATATGTCAATGGTGAAAAATTAGAGCAAGTGGATGAATTTGCATGCTATCGTGTTTATTGAAGATGGGAAATGGATGGAAAAATTATAAGATGTCAAAATGCTATTAGAAAGGTAGTGTGTAGCCTGTTACGTTTTTGAGGAATGAATGTCAAAGGAAGTAAAAATGGTGTGATTCTACCCCCTTTATTTTATGCAAGTAAGAGTTAGGTATGTCAGAAGAAACATAAAAGTGAGTTGTAAAATGAAACTTAAGTGTGTGAGGTAAAATGAAAAGAAATTGGGTCAAGAACGAATGAACACTGAATAAATAACCAGAATGAAAAACATACACTGAGGTCATTTAGAAAGAATGAATGAGAAGTGAATTCCAAGTAAGTATAAATAAATAAAATAAGGAAGTAAGGATAAATAAAATAAGGGAAGAAAAGGGGAAAGAAATTCCATGACAGTTGAAAGGAACTGATGACCGAACCTCAAAAAAAGGCAAGACATTTACAGAAGGCAGGACATGGTGAAAGCAAGAACAGTTTGCAAAGACAGAAAAGTATGGAAATGTATTGATATTGGCGTTAACTAGAATTGGCTGTTTCTTTTTCTTATCACCAGCTTTTAATTTCTTTGGCTTATTGTGTTTACTCCTTTTCCGCACTCTGCAGAACATTGCTTATTTTGAAAGGGAATAGTCTGATGAATGTACACATATGTAAAGCCATCAACAGGCTTTATAAATATGTATGTCAGCCATAAATATGTATGTCAGCCATCAACAGGCACATAGAGATAAACAACATTGACACACCATTCAAGAGACAATAAAAAAGCTAAAAAGGAAACAAAAAGACCAGAACACCTCTTCGCCAGCAGTCAACACCCAGATAAGCGGGGATTAACACCAGGATTAACATCCAATAATCGAGCAGTAAACAATACCCTAATCAGGGAACTACCAGCTCAGACACACAAACAAGCAGCAAAGAACAGCCTAATCAAGGAAGTACCAAGGGGAAAACCATACCCCCACCAACACTTACAGGGCAAGCTACTGTACATAAGCAAAGAGCAAACCCCACTCTCTTCTAGCACTGAGGATGTTATCTAATCAGGTGACGAAATGTCTGCAAGCTCCGAGAACACCGAGGAATCCACATACGTATATAAAGTTTCAAATACTTCTCTAAGTGAAAACAAATATTATCTGTAAGTCTGTACACAGGAACTAAAAAAATCTCCACAGAACAAATACCATTCCACATAATCAATAACGTAAGATTCAGTCTTCAGCAGAAAAACATAACAAATGTAACACATTTGCAGATTTTGGAAAAGACTGAAAGGAACAAGATACAGAGGAAATTTACTAGCCTTATTATTTTCTTTAGAGGCTGTGTGGCTGTACTCTCAACAACAGTAAATTCTGCTAATGGAAGATTGATAAGAACAAATAATTATTTTTATTTTAAAAATCTTATTAAGCCACCTATATTGTAACAACAACCCTGAGCTGCGTACAAATCAGTAAAAGCAACAGAACCTCCCAAGCCAAAAAATAAAAATCAGTAAAAACTCTTATTAAAACTCATAGCACCCTGGAGCAACTCTCTCCATATATCTACACACCATCTTGCTGGGCTCCAGCTCAGCCTACCCCAATGGTTGTGGAAAAAGCCACCTCTTCAAGGACTTCTGGAAGGCAAGGAGGGTGGGGGCCTGCCAGATCTGTGGGAAAAGAGTGTTTGTTCCACAGGGCAGGGACAGCTACAGAGAAGGTGCACTTCCTAGGTCCTCCCAGATGACAACACTTAAAGGAAGGTTTCTGGACTGTGCCCATCCTATCTGACCTGGTGAGATAGGCAGATAGCCCCAGGGAGAGGAGGTCCTGCAAGTATCCTGGTCCCATGCCATTTAGGGTTTTAAAGGTGTAACTAGCACTTGGAATTGCACATGGAAAGAAACTGGAAACCAATGTATAATGGCTGATAACTTCATCCTGAGTTCCTGGCTAACACAGATTTATATTTTTTATATATATATATACGCACATACACACACACACTGTATGTGTGTGTGTGTGTGTGTGTGTGTGTGTGTGTATGTATGTATGTATGTATGTGTATACACACACACACACACACACACACACACACCATTACAGCCATTACATATTTCTGTCTTTACTCACATCACTACAGCAGTTTGCTATAGCTGGTCACGAATTTTGGTAGTAACAAATTTTATTGTGATCACTGACCACTTCAAAAACAGAAATAAAATTCTGACAGCAAGTAAAAACCATAGTAAAACTTAGTAATTATAAAACTGATATTGTCAAAGTATGGTATATTTTACCAATAGCAAAACAAAACTTAGCCACAGAGAGATAAAATTATATTGACAGCAACAGTGGATTCTGGAACTCTTGACTAAATGGGGGGTTATTAGCTATAATAAGGACAATATAACAAAACATGGGTTAGTGTTTCAGAACTCTTCACCACAGGGGAAGTCTTCATTCAAATGGGATACCCCATGATTTCCCCTCAAATATAGCTGTTAGACGTTAAATCATGCCAGGATTAAGGCTCTTCTGAATTTGGGACCCATTATGCGGCTTATTTAGCTGGCTTGAAAAAAGGTGAGCAACTGCCCAAGAATGCATCTTTAACCATGGCAGCCAGGTCAGATTGGCCCACTGTTTAAGGGATGCCACTGCACATTTATATCCATCAGCATGATTGCAGCAGGTGAGTAAAACCTGTTTATGTTTCAGTTTCTCATGCAATATCCTGTCCCAAGATGAAACAAGTCATCAGTTAAAACCAGAAGCCTCAAGCCCACAGGGGGGGAAAAAAAGCAACATTAGCCAGTAAGAGGATGCATGTCCAATTATGAGCTTCACTTCTGGTCATACCAGCCTCATGGTGCAAGGCATATTAGGAACACAACATAGAACTTGAAATATATTCCTTAAGAATTTAGACTGCACGCTTTCTAAAGGGATAGATATCACTTGCCTACAGAAAGTCAAAAAGTTACATTTTCATCACCACATAGCCTTCATAATGCCAGAATCTGGGACTGATTGAATAAATTATTGCAGGCTTCTAGAAAGTTGTCATACATATCAAAGATTGGCATCAACATTGGCTTCATGGGTGCCAATGTATTAACATTACTTTCAATTGGACATAATGCAAGCCAAATTAGTTATGACTAGAGCGAGGATTTCTATGACGTCATTTTTTTTCTGGAACCTCTATTTGAATTTATAAGTAAGTTAAAACATGTTTTAGAATAATCTGGTGAGAATTAGATGCTTTTTATTTTGCCTGAAAAGTCGTATTTTGACTTTTTTTAAAGGTGTTATGTCATATTTCTGTGTAATTTTGTAACAAACATCACATTTTGGTCATTGGCAACCCTCCTGATAAGCCAGCAAGTTTGAGCAAGCAACAAAAGTGAGAAATTGCCTGGGTTTTTTTTTTCCTTTTCTTATTCGCTTCCCAACTCAGGGAGGGGTATGTAGGTATGTGTGTGTGTGTGAGAGGGAGGGAGGTGGGAACAAAGGATTCTCCCCTGACCAGGCCTGAAAAAAAAGATGAGAATTTGCCTGTTGTTTTCATTTTCTTATTTGCTCCCCAAATCAGGGGTGTGTGTGATGGAGGGAGGGAAAGGGAAAAGGCTTCCCCCCTTACCAGGCCTGAAAAAAAGGTGAGAATTTGCCTGTTTTTTCTTATTTGCTCCCCAACTCAGGGCTCTGTGTGTATGTGTGTGTAAGAGAGGGAGAGCAACCTCTTTTAAAATCACTTCAGCAGGCAGAGGCATCTCCCCTGACCAAGCCTGAAAAAAAGTGAGAATTTGCCTATTTTTTTTTTCTTTTACTCATTTGCTCCCCACCTCAGGCGTGTATGTGTTCGAGGTGGTGGAGTCACGTGAGAGCTGCAATCTGATTTCAACATGCCTAAAAGTAGATGTTCAGCGAGTGTGGAATTACGGCATCTTGTTCAAGAATTTGGGGAGCAGATTTTCAGTAGTGATGGTGATATTTTGTTTTGTAAATTGTGTGAAGTTAAGGTATCGGCCTAAAAGCGTTTTAATATTCAACAACATTGTGACACCGCAAAACACAAGAGTTGTTTAGCAAGATTTACCTTCACTGAGAACAGGCAACATCTCCTTTTTGAGAGAGCTGTTTCTTCAACTGCAGGTTCATCAAATATCCAGTCACAATTTTTAAGGATCTCTGTACAATGATGGTTACTTCAAATATTCCCTTAAGGAAATTAGGTAGTGGTAGCCTCAGGCATTTTTTGGAGAAGTACACCAGTCACCCGATTCCAAATGAATCAACTGTAAGGAAAAATTACATCTCTGCCTGCTATGAAGATGTGTTAGAAAAGATAAGATCTGCTGTTGACAAGAAGATATGGGTTTCAATAGATGGAACAAGTGATGTAAACAGAAGATATGTAGCCAATGTTATTATCAGCACTCTGAAATGTGACAAGCCTGGTGAAGTATTTCTTCTAACATGTGAAACTCTACAAAAAGTAAACAATCATCAGCACTCTGAAATGTGACAAGCCTGGTGAAGTATTTCTTCTAACATGTGAAACTCTACAAAAAGTAAACAATTCCACTATTGCTATGCTCTTTGATGATTCTATGAAACTACTCTGGTGGGATAGTGTAAAAAGGGGACATATCCTTCTCTTTGTAACAGATGCCGCTCCATACATAACTAAAGCAGCCAAGGGACTTAAACTTCTTTATCCAAAAATGATTCCTATCACATGCCTTGCACATGGTTTACAGAGTGGCTGAAGAGATTTGAAGCAACTATCCTGATGTAGATAATTTTGAATGGGAAAAATGTTCATTAAAGCTCCACTTCAAATACAAAACTTCAAAGAAATTGCTCCTACTTTGGCTCTCCCTTCCCAACCTGTCATGACACGTTGGGGGACTTGGCTGGATGCGGCTATGTATTATTTCATAAATTACACTTCCTTGCAGTGGATAAAGAATTTGACTATTGTGAATCTTCCTCCATCAAGATTGTGCAAAATTCCTTTTCTGAAACCTTGGCTGGACACTTAGCATATATAGGATCTAACTTCAGTGGATTATGAAGAGCAATCACCCACCTTGAAACTGTAGGAATGGAACTTAGTGATGCACTGAACATTGTAAAACAAACTGAGAGTGATTTAAAGCAAGCAAAGGGGAAAGTGGCTGAAAAAATTAGTGATAAACTGCAAAGAGTGCTGCAATCTAATCTGGGTTATTCAACACTTGCAAAATAAGTAACGCTCTAAATGGACTCGAAGCAAAATTTGAAGACTTCGAGCCAGAATTTTCTCCGGATGAGTTTGCTTTTTTCAAATTTGTTCCTATATCCTCTTGTGATGTCGGAGTTTCTCCAGATACAAGAACATACTGGTGGACAATATAAGTTTTGAGTTTAATAACCTCAAGATGCATGTGGTCATCCAATGCAATTCTGCTGTTAATGAAAACTAATCCAGGGATGACCATTTTACTCTCAAAATGTTCATTTGATTCCTTCAATACTAGCATTTCTGCACTGGAAGAATATTTTTGCTTTAAAAGTCGTATTTTTGGTTTAATTGGTCATATTTAAAGGTTTTTAAGGTCATAAATGCTTGCATATTTCTAACATTTTTAGGTCATAGAAATACTCGCCGTAGTCATGACATACCGGTAGAAGTCTTTCTGCCACCCAATTGACATGGGACTGTCAATAGTACTGCACCTTATATGTTGCTACACATTAATAATTATATATTGCAGTTCCTCCCAATACTTTCAACTGCCTTAGAATTGTTTTGCAGTCAGATATTAATATGGATTGTTAAAAGTTCCAAAAATCTAGTTGTGTGGTCGCTAAGTGTTGACAATGACTTGATGACATACAATCATCATCATCAAAGTTCTAAAACACAGTTAAAATTAGTTGGATCAATAAAGACTTCAAAGTCATACTACCTTTTGATACTGCTCATTTTCACAGATGAAGAATTATCTAGCAAAAAGCCCACAGAAAAGTTGAATGAATCAATGCAAAAAGTGTCCTATTCCAAGTTAAAAATACAAATTTAGAAAAAAAAATGTATTAAAAATAACCTCTTAGCTCTCTGCTTTCCTGTCCAGGGAGCCACAGGCTTGTGCTTTCTTCCTTCCACTCAATGGGTTTTCAGAGGCACCAGAATGCTGGCATGGCTGGTTAGCAAGCATGGCCTCTCCTAGAAAGGATCCCATCATCATAGGCATCAGAGAGATGCCAGTGCACCCTAGCAAAGACTGACTTCTAGACAGGATTCAGAAGAATTAAAACTTACTTCTTTGTGATGTTTTTGCTACCTCTGATCTCTGGCTTTTCTCAGATGGCATTGGTGATTGACAAGTTTGGTCCTTCTAGGAAAGGACTCTATTAGTAGCAGGAATTGGCTGTGTCAGGGTCATGGTTTGCTGACAACAAACTGTGTTAGTTAGGAGAGACAGCAAAAGCAGGATGGCAAATGCAAGCCAGGGAGAAAGATATGTATAGGTAGTTCTCGCTCGACCACCACTGGGACCAGCAACTCTGTTGCTAAGCGATGTGGGCGTTAAGCAAGACATCACATGACCACAATTGGCTTAAGATCTCACTTCCACTATGGTCATTAAGCAAATCTCCTATGGCCAAGTAAGACATCATGTGACAGCGACTTGTGATTTTACTGCTGGCTTCTCCATTGACTCTGCTTGTCGGAAGCTGGCTGTGAAGCACTCAAATGGTGATCTCATGACCATGTGATGCCACAACAATAGTGTGAGGACTGGTTGTAAGGTTACTTTTTCAGTGCCGTCATAACTTCAAATGGTCGCTAAACAGGGCAGTCGTTAAGCAAGGACCAGCTGAATAAAGAAAGGAATATTTGTATCCTTGCCACCCCATCCCTATTTTAGACTAGCAGAAATTTGGTATCTATGTTAGCTTGACATCTATTCACTGTCAAGTGAGTTATACCTGCTCCAATTGTCCAGAATTTAAAATGCCAGCCTTAAGCCCATATTCAGAGTGGTTAGAGCTGAGCTGAGCTCCCAGCTGTATTGGCAGAACCAGCACAGAAATGTAACATTTTATTAGCAAGAAACAGGAAAGTTAGAGGGTATGGCTAACTTAAGTTGAAAGTGAATGAAGCCCAAAGTAATATTAGCCTTGCTACCTCAAGAGGTGATAGGCACACCTCAAGAGCTGATAGGTAAAGGTAAACGTTTCCCTTGACATTAAGTCCAGTCGTGTCCGACTCTAGGGGGCGGTGCTCATCTCCGCTTCAAAGCCGAAGAGCTGGCGTTTGTCCGTAGACACTTCCGTGGTCATGTGGCCGGCATGACTACACGGAACGCCATTACCTGCCCCCCGAAGCGGTACCTATTAATCTACTCACATTTGCATGTTTTCGAACTGCTAGGTTGGTAGGAGCTGGGACTAGCAATGGGAGCTCACCCCGTCACGCGGATTTGAAGCGACCTTCCGATCGGCAAGCTCAGCAGTTTAACCCGCAGCACCACCGCGTCCCTTTCAAGAGCTGATAGGCAGAGTTTAATAAGGTAATCAGTACCACTGACCAGCTACTTATGTCAGTGTCAGCCCATCACACCACTTGACCTGCAGCATTCTTTCTATTTGTTATTGAAGTGACAATATTGTATAAAATTGTACAAAATACTTCAGGGCCACAGATTCTAATGCACTGCTTCAAATCATACAGTGCCATCATGGGTGACTCAACTGAAGCTTCATTAAATCAAGTCAGCCATCCAAAGCAATACATAGCCCTAATCATTCGATTATTAAATCTTCATATTGTTTAAAATAATTCTACCTCAATTTGAATTGGTTTATTGTTCCGGAAGAGTTACAGTGATTTTCTGAAAAGCATACCCATTTATCAGAAAAAGAGAAACACTTTTACCAGATGTATCTTTACATTAAAATCTTGTTAGCTATTTAGTTGTTATCACGTAGAAAAGAGTACAGGAAAATCTAGGAAAGGGAGGGGTAAATGTCAGAAATAGAGACCAAATTATTAACACATAACACAATACCCTATACTTAAAATATTTTTTAAACACTTTCAAACAATGACAAAATATCTAAACCCTAATAATTCAATGGAAAGTTTTAAACGTGTGTTTAATAAAAGGACAAGTACAAACATATGTAATATATACAACAGCCCTATACAAACATTTGCCTGTACACAACTAATTGAGTTGGGACACATGGAAGGTGGGACTTAATCTGCATCTTTAATGGTCATGTTTTGCTACTTACTAGTTAAATGCTTAGCATGAAGTTCTACAAAGATTCCATGTGCTTATACCAATTCTTGTACATATTGATGCTAAATGTGCTACAATTCAGCAAGCAGGTCGGTGCATGGAAACCAGAGCTTAGGTTTGTGTCCATGTTCCCCAACCCAATTAGTTAATCACATGAGTTGGCTTCTAGCCCAAAGTGCAAACAGCCACAAGATATCAGCAATTTATAGCAGTTAGACATATGGCATGTTCCCAATACTTGGCATTTTGCCACAGTAAAAGGTAAGCCTCACACTTGTTACGATCTAAAAGCAATAGCAGCTTATTATCATATGTAGCATTTGCAAAACTTGACAAGTGATAACGATCCTGCTTCATTTCAGCAGCTCTTTCCTTCATTATTACAATAATCTCAGTGTAATACTAGTTCAGAATCAGACAAAAGTTAAAGTTGATTCACGTACATTTTCGCTTGAACATAGCTTTACTTGTGACATGAACTGATGATTACACCAACTGTAAAAGATACATCTGAATTCATCTATTGGTATTACAGATCACTTTCCCTTAATTTTTTTAGTGGTGAAAAGAGACGCATTCCTTATCTTCAGAAAGATCTATCATTGCTTGTAGCAGGTAATAAATAATTTTTCTACAAGACAAAAGCCCCACACATTTAGTTAATAGAAAACATCACATATTTAAACAAGCTTTGAAATGTGTTAGCATTTATTAGATTGAATCATAACTCAAGATAAGACTGAAAACTATTTAAGAAACTCAAACCTCTAACATAAATCATTAAAAGAGCTATGAAGAATATAGAAATAATGAATTAATGGATACTGGCAACATTTATGGATAAAAGAATATGTGACAGGACATCCACCAGAATAATAATCTATACTGGTAACTCTCTGAGCTTTACCTTCCACAAATTGCTTTTTATACCCAATGAGGCTTAAACTTATTTTAGACATTCTCTTCTCAACTCTCATCAATAAGCTACACTAATATACTGATGAAAGCTTTCATAGCCAGTGTCAATCCAATGGTGATAAGCTTCCAGTCTAATAGGCTGTGGTTTATTTAGGCGATCTCAGAAATGCGCTACAGAGCAGATCACTGTCACCTCTGAAGATGCCAGCCATGGTTGCTGATGAAACATCAGGATACCAGGTAATTAGACCACAGCCTATTAGCCCAGAAACTCATCATCACTGGAAAGATATACAGTATTAAGTTTTAGTAGATTTTATACGGACATTTTTAATCACATGTACAGTTTGTATATTTATAACCATTGTGTGAATTATTGCAAAAACAGTTATTGAATTATAAGCAATAACCCAATCTAAATAGTTCATATAACACTTCACATAATATAAAAATGCTACGAAAAAACTGTTCTTGATCTTACAGAAATCCATGTAATAACTTGACACAGGAAGAATCAATAGCGGCTCATGCATCTCTCTTTGCATTGTTAAAGAAGCATGCTTTTCGCAAAGCTTGAGCAGCTGCTTCTGAAACGCCTCCTAGCTGTCTCCTCACTCATATGCATACACAGCCACTACATATAGCTCTATTTTCATTTTAATCCCCCAATATTTTGGTGGGAAGGAGGTTGGAAGGTCCTCCTGTCTATAGCTTATACTTGTGTGCAACATCACAATACAATTACAAAAGGTTGGAGCATGCATCATGACACCATCATTTTGCCATCATCATGATTAAGAATGGACACCTATGCTGAAGGCTTCACTATATAGTAAATCTGTACTATTAATTTAAATGTCAGTTAAATTCTTTCCACAAACTCAGTTTTAAATTCAAATACTTACTGGTTTTTCTAGTACCACAGGGTGATCAGGAAGAAATTCTGGCTTCTTTTGAGCAAGTGAAACCCCTGAAAGTTTCAGAAGGAAATCTCTGCTATATGTTATTCTTTCTGTTAACACAAAATTTGATTACTGAAAAGTGAGAGCAACATTGATATTCAAACCTTCCTATGAAAATCAGTTAGATTTTTCTGCAAACAGTTTTACAAAAGTGTTTTAGTTAGCAAACCTGTATCCTTATTACTAAAAGCAACAAATTATGGTTCTGAATATTTATATAGCTATCATTTGAATTATGATTATGCATTCTATACTCAATGGTGTAGTAATTTAGACAGTTCTGAAGTTCAACGTCTAGTGTTGTGAAGAGATTGGAAATGACATGCAGCCAATATACAGCTTATCCCATGAGCTTCTGAAGTGTAAATACCACTCTTGCAGTAAGCATGGTATGCTAAATAAGCTCTTGAATACAAATTAATTTTAACCTCTCAGATAAATTCCAAATATGTATTAAATTGAAAAATGCTAGAAAAGTCTAAGCCTATAACCTGAAATATATTTTGTGTAATTCTTCATGGTATTTTTAGAATCTGTAATGTTTACCTTTTGTGACTTCATGTTTATGCTGCTCTGACAGACTAGGAATCACATTTTCATTTAAGACCAGCATTCCATTAGATTTACACATCTAAAATTAAGTGTACATACATATTATATTATAATATACATATATGTATAATATACATATTTTGTATATTGATTTACATGATTTTAGAAACTTTTGGTAATTCATGCAAGAGCACACATTTTATTTAAGAATATAATTCAGTTAACAGAGTTTTTTTTTTATTAAAAAGATACCACATGTAGTCTTAGTAGTGAAGAGCACTACCAAAACACCCCAACCGTAGAAACGTTCAAACAGTTCAAGCTTGTTTCACCACAGCACCCAAACATTAACTGTATTACTGTCAGGGCAGTCGGTGAAGAAACAACACTGAGTCAAAGTTCTAACTCTAGTTCTTTATTGTTTCTACCATACACAGAATCTTGCCAGATTAAAGGTTCCTTTTCTGAACCACAGGAAAAAATACCCCTGGGAATCTAAGGCGGTGCCAGCCTGCCTTTCTTCCTCGGCCCCCCCGCACTCTCCACGCTAAGCAGGCTGTGACTTCTTTTATCAGTCTGGAATGCACTCTCCTCTCCCCCCTCTCCGAGCTCCATCATAATTACAAATCCATGAAGTGGGTAGTTATGTAGTCACTACATACAGTATGGAAGAAAAAACAAAATTTATTCAAATCCTATCAGAATATTTTCACAGGCATACATGAGAAAATGCTATTAAGACTGTCAGATTAGCCACCACAAAATTGTCAATGTATTGATTCTAAAGGAGAGGAGCCAAAATGGCAACCAACTAGCAGCTCCTGAACTGTAACTGGCCTTACCCCCCCTGGCTTAGCCCTACAGCCCAAAAATGCCACCAAGAGGCAAGAAAAGAACCCTATATAGATTCTTCTATGTTGTTTTTTATGCACCATTTACATTTTGAAAGAACAAGATACAGTCTACTTACTACAAACTTGATTTAAGGAATAGCGCAGAGTTCCATTTGACTGTGTAGATATTTATTTATTATTTTTATTTATTATTCAAATTTAATTACCGCCCATCTCCCCAAAAGAGGGACACTTTTTTACAGCATTATGCACTAATTTGGTATACATATTATAGGAAGACAGCCATTTTAGTCTATGGTAGACAAAAATCAGCAGTCTGATATAGGATTTAAATTGGGATGAGGGGGTTGAAGAGAAGAGACAGGTTTGTTATGCAGGTTAAAAGTGAGACAGATTGCAAGTACCTTATCAGATAACACTTGTAATGTGTTGAAACACATTACTTTTGTTGAGACCTTCTGAGGTAGCCTGAAACTTTTTGATGTATGTTAATTCATCAATTTCTCATTCATTCATGCTGCTAAAGTCCCATTTTTCCAAAATGGTCACTTTGAGACCTGCAATAGAGTGCCTTGGAGGTTGAAATGCTCTGTGATATTACTTAGTCCTTGTTTTGAGTCCTGATATCAAATTTGTGTCCATTCATTATTTTGTGCAAAGTCTGTCCTACTAGAGGGACACTGCTGGCAAATAATGGCAAATATCACATTAGAAGTCCTCTAAAGTACTATCTGGCTATCTCAAAATGTCTCAACAAACACAACGTTTTAAATGTTTTTAACACATTACAATTGTCAATTGGTAAGGTACTCGTAATCTGTCCAATATGTAACCTGTCTTCCCCTCCTTTCCCTTTTCCCTGTCTCATCCCAATTTAAACTCTACATCAGTTTAGCACTATATGCATCTGATGAAGTGAGCTGTAGCTCACAAAAGCTTATGCCTTTTAATAAAACTTTTTAGTTGGAAGAAAGTTATACCAGGCTTCTGATTTTTGGTAGGTACAGTAAATCAAAGCCATCATCCTAGGCAGTAGTTTAAAATACACAATAACCACAATTATCATTTTGCAGGCTGTTATTTCAAAACAAGTTCAAGTAATGGGATATGAAGCTGGCTTGTTAAACTAGCCAGACTTTGTTAAAAATCACAACATCTAGCTTATCTATAGTGTCAGGTTTTGTAATGATTCAAGTAAAAGATGTTTTGTTGTTGTTTTCTTGAAATAATACTTACTGAACTAATTTCATTATGTAAAAAGACAGGAGCACTACATGGAAACTGAAAGTTAACAGGGCCTGTTGATACTGTGGAAAAGGATGCTGTAAAAAAAAAGGTAATAGGCTTAGTTCTTCATTAATATGCTGATTGTACTTCTAAAACTCTGTGTTAGTGTAATGTTTTCTACACAAAATGCCTCGAGGTGATCAAGGCACTTACCATGAGAAGAGAGGTGGCGCACAGGTCTTGCTGGCTGGAGGGTTTTACCAATCAATCTTTTAGTTTCCATCTGTTAAAACACTTGGAGATGCCATGCTGTAAAAGTAAACAGCCCCCAAATACACAGATGGAAACCGGGCGGTTGCTCAAAGTGTACTAATTCAGGACTTCCCAACTCCATGGCCACTCACCCGGACTTTACGTGCCAGTCCTAAACCCTCTCCCATTCTCAAGGCGATGAGAACTGGGCCTAGGCGTCTGTGAAACTCCTCAAGGAGCCGCCACTCTAACTGAAGTTCCCACTGAGTTTGGTAGGTGTTAAAAAAAGAGAGAAAGCGAGCTCTCGGGGAATGGTGAGAAACCGCGAAGGCTCTGAGGGGTTTCATAAAAGAGCGCTACGAAGTTCGTACGGAAAGACGGCCTCCCGAGCAAAGCGCCAGGCTTTATAATCACTAAGCAGAGAAAGTATTTTTCCACCCCCATGGAGGGCAGCTCTGAAACGGCCGCGAGCACCTCCAGGCCCACGCACAAAACGCCCGCTCACGCGCATGCGTGCTCCCCTTTCTGGAGCGCCCTGGGTGCTTCTCTCGCGGCTTGGGCCGTCGCGTTCGACTCTTTCGTTGGCCGATGGCCCCTTCCTCCTCCCCGCTCCCCGTCCGGGTCTTAGCGAGACCCGCTTACCAGCTCTGTGCGCTCTCACCCCGGGAGCAAGAACAGCGCCGGCCGTCCCCGCGAGCGCTTAGAGCCGTCTTCAAGAGGGAGCCGGACGGGGCAACTCGGCCAAGTGACGGCCCGAATGTTTGTTGGCGAAGAAACAGCCAACCGCCTCCTCGCGAGGCGCCAGTATTCTAATCATCATCATCATCCATCAATCATCATCATCGACCTTTTGGCTCTGCGGCCACAGACTCTAAAAAGTTGGCTTTGGACCTGGTCCTCTTTGCCTTTGGTTCCTCGGGGTTTGATTACCGCGAGGAGCTCATCTCGGTCCTGCTGTGCTCGAGTCAGGATTGGCGGCGGCGGCGGCGGGGAGCATCTTCTGCCACCTGAAATCAGCGCCGTTTAAGGCCTTTTCTTCGCAGGGGGTTGCATTTCTTGCCTTAGCTCGGCTTACATTCATTTATTTAGAAGAGTCTTAGTACCCTTACTGCAGTTTATATGGAAATAATAAGCGCAGAACTGGGAATATAAAATATTTAAAGGATAATAGTTGAATAATTCTGCGTATATTTTAGTAATATGTAAAAGTTTATGAAACCTCTGGTTAAATTGAATGTTCCCAAAGTGAACAGAAGTTGATTCAACTATGTGGCATGTAGTTAAATATAACATCTTTTTGCAAATTTGCATATTTCCTGGACCAAGAAGCCCCAGTGACGATGTGTTACATTTTTATCCCACCTTTTTATGTATATAATTCAAGGCAGAAAACATACCTTATATTCCTGCTTCCTATTTTCCCATGTTGGATGAATTACTTCCCTATGATTCATTCCTTGCCCAAGTCAAAACACTAGATGCTGTAATTAATAATAATCAAAAATAATCAAAAGTTTATTAACATACAAGACAAACACATAACTCACAAGCATTGAATGCAGCCTGGACCCCTGCCAAGGTGTGCAGTACTCTTACATTTATGTACAAATAACTAATTTCCATATGCTGAATTCTAGAATTCTCAAGTTTAACTTCTCGCATAAGGAATAGCCTGATTTCTCACTTCCTGATTGGCACCTTATCTCTGTTGCTAGAAGCATAACTGTTTCTTCTCATTTCTTCCTTATCTGCCTCTGTGACCCTTTCACTTTTGTGTAATAGCAAAGCACTAACTTCTAAAAATGGAGTTGGTTTAGTTTTCTAATAATTACTTCCAACACTCATGACAGCCCTGTGAGGTGGGTTGGAACCGAGAGAGAATGATTGGCCCAAAGTCACCCAGCTGGCTTTCATGCCTAAAGGAGGGCTAGAATTCAGTCTCCTAGTTTTTAGATGAGCCTCTTAACCACTACACCAAGTTGTACATAATAATAATAATAATAATTTATTAAACATATATGCTGCCTGACTCTCAGTGACTATGGGCAGCTAGCAGCAATCAAATAAATTACTACTATAACACCTGGAAACTACAGTTGGTACAGACTACAGCAGTCAAATCACTAGTGGCTGAATGCCAGCGCACAGACTACAGCACCTGTTCTAGTTCCATTAGGCTTCTGGATCCAATTCAAGGTGGTGGTTTTAACCTCTAAAGCCTGACACATTGTGGAACCAGATTACCTTACTGGTTGCCTTCTCGAACTCATCTCCTGGGCTTTCAAGGAGTGAGTGGATACTAAGGATTTCAATCCACATGAGAAGGTATTGTGGGCCCAAATGCAGGCCTTCTCAGCGGTGGCCCTGACATTTTGGAGCATGCTGCCTGAGGAATTCTGGGAGTTGAAGTCCACACATTTAATGTTGCTGAAGTCGAGAAACACTGATCTATATACTATTAAAACTCATTGTGTTTATCTGTGCCCTCAAGTTAGCCCAAATAGTGCATTATACTGCAACAATTTTTTAATCAGGGTATCTAAAATCCGCTAACAAAGAATGGATAAAAAATCCAGGACCCTTTACTCCCTTGGAATTGAAATTTCCACGATGTTCAGACCAGTTTTAGTCCCAAAGTTGTGGCCATTGCAGCATCCCCGTAGTTATGCGATCATTTCTGAAGCTCCATGCCAGCTTCCCACAAGCAAAGTCAATGGGGAAGGAGGCAGGAAGTGGGAAGTAGCTCCTGTTCCCACTGCTTTTTTGCCCACCCATGGTCATTCTGTTTCTCCATTTAGGTAAGTAAATATTGACTTATTACTAAAGTTCGTTTGCCACTACAATTATTTTTCTTTTCATGATACATATTTTTCTCAGATGATCACGGGACCATCCAGCATTGGGGTAAAAAAAAATATATGGTCAGCCTAAAATTTAATGTTCATTTTGGTCACATCAGACTGCACTACCTTTCTCTCAAAGGAGGACCCAACAGGCCACAAGGTTGTCTAGTCTTCTAAAGCGAGCAGTTTGTATGGAGGCCTCAGGGTTTCCCAGGATACTTGCGCATGTGAGTATACACGCACACACATACACGCATGCACAAATACATCCATACATAGGTATCTTCATGTATATACATGGATCTGGGAAGCTTCTTCCCTCCACTCATCAGTCGGTGCTTGGAAGACCCAGGCTTCCTTCTCTCGTCGCTTCAGCTCCCTCTCCCGGCAGCTTCTGCCACAACAGGCTGGCTGTGATGCCAGCAGGAGAAGGGGAAGCCAGAGGTTCCTTTCCCACCCATAGGACCAGGTTGGGTGGGGTATAAAAGAAACACACAGGCGGAATTGAGAATTCTGCTGCTTGGTTGCCCATTCAGGAAGGTCACTTTGGTCATTGTGGGGCATGGGAAGGAAGATGGATTGGTTTCCCAGCCCGAAACAGTGCAGAGAGCTTTCCCTGCTTGCTCTCTTTTTGCCAGCCGGAGAAAAGGCCTCCGCTGGGGAAGGAATTTGCACGTGATCCAAATTGCTGATAAGGAAAAGCGGGGGTGGCGAAAAGGGTGGGTGTGACGAGAGAGAAAGGTGGCCTCACTACTCGCTGGCTCAAAAAGGGGGAGCCAAGAATAGGAGCTGGACCCTCAGTTTGGAGAATTCCTGAGCTAAAGAGAGCAAGGGCGGCTTTTCCAGAACTATTCCAAAGAGTCGTGTGAGTCTACCTAAAAATTACCACTAACTGGGGGTCTTAAGAACCTCCGTGCATCCAAATAGAGGAGACTAGATGAAGACATGTTTCAGAAATCTGGGCAGAAATCTTCCAGGTATCTGCAAAAAACCTCTCTGGATCACAGTGTTGGGGGGGGGGAAATCAGAGAATTGTGTTCTGAAAGGGAAAGAACACCAAATTACATCTAAATAAATACTGAATATGACAGTGTTCATTTTTTAAATGCTAATTAAGCTAACTTATGCCTCCAGGTATTAACCAGTGTAACCTTGCTGGAGCAGAATCCACTTTTTATCCTGTTCAGAGTTGCACTTCCTTGGTATGTTCCCTGTTATCCTGAGCCCTTGTTGGTAAATGTGAATATCAGAGACTAACTGATGAGATCAGAAACATTTGTTTTCAATAATTATCTTTATTGGTATATTTTAAAAGGTACATGATAAACCTGAGCTACTGCTTTTGTACATTTAACATTATACAAAGACAACTTCCATGTACATTTAGGATAATTTTTTGTGCGCTCCAAATCCTCAGCCAAGCATCACTTTGTCCTTAATAAGGGTTATTATATATAATCCTAGAAAATCCATTTAATCTACTTTCTTGACTCCCACTGCCTAAGAACTACTATAATCTAAAGCTCAGGGTATTCCCTCAGAATTTTTAAAAAAGCCCATGTTCTGCAAAAATTCAAAATTGGTCAGTGCAATAACTGGTCCCAATATTCTATTTGTGAACAAGTCAGAAGTCTTGAGAAAATTATTATTTTTATTCTATCATCTGTGTTATCACTTGATTCGTTTTTAATATTCTACCAACCAGCTACACATTGATGGAATGATCAGAATAACTGTTTGCTCTATTTCATTTCATATTAGCTGGGTAAATCTATAAATATGTCCCTTTATAATGATTGGAGAGTTATTCTCCCATTATGGAAATAAAATGACAATCTAAACAAACTAAGAGATAGCCGAACATCACTCTAAAATCATCTAAATGTATAAAACAAGTCATATCAAATGCTTCCCTTATTTAGACCCTGTAAAGGAACTCATACAAATAACCAGAGGGAAGTTCCAGAAATCCAATCATGGCTTTGGATGTTTAAAAAAAAAGAGGCTTTTTTTAAAAAACAATATTCAAGTTGAATTTCAGCAGAGAATAAATGAACTTTTTTTTTCTTTAACTAGCCTACTAAAATACTGCATTTCTCAAACTGGAAATCTGAAAGGATAGTATATCCCTAAGAAAAACTCCACTTTTTGAAAATGCACACTCTTTAAGGTCACGCTGATCTTAGGTGAAAGTTAAACTAAGCAGTTCAAGCAAAATGTTTATTGCTTAACATTCTAAAGCAAGTTGCTTTGACAGTTTTAAAAGTGTACACACAAACGTGAAGCACTTGTAGAAACACCTATAAACATTTCTTGCTTTTACATATTCATCTCCAAATGGCACAAGCACGTTTAATACAGAAAGAAAAATACTGTAAATTGGAGTTGAATTCAACAGTTCTTTTAAGACAGATGTACAACCGTGTAAACAAAGCTTTAGTATTCAGAGTTTGGGAATCTAGCAGCAAAACAAACTATTTGCATATAATGTAGTGCAATGAACATTTGTTCTTAAAAGGATCCCCAGCCTTAAAACTTTAGTAACAAAACAGAAACATTTAACAGGAAAACTGTTTAAATTACTCGGCTCCTACCATTATCAGATTCTCTAGAAAGCTCCGCTTTCCAGTAAGATACTATGAGAAGTCTATGCAAAACTGTGTTCTGGATAACTGACTTTTACAGCTCCCCAATAGCAGGCTCGAACCAGGCAGACCAAGCCGAAGAGGTAAGCAATAGCCCATGAAACATAAGTGGCATGAAATGTTCTGGCAAAATCCTGGGTACCAACCTTTTAAAAGAAACACATGGGGAAAAAATACACAATTTAAAGTCTCTAAGTAGTTCTCTATTAACTGATATATTATCAAAATCTGAGATTAGAACAGCCTGACTTCTTACGGTTTCTGATACAATTATACCCTGCTCTGCTTCAACTGATTTGGAACATATAATAGTTTAATTTAAAAAAAAGTTCTGTATAAAACACGTTGCTCTACGACAAATATGAAATGCTGAAGAATTTAAGAAAGGCTAACTTTATAGGATCAGCCAGTCTTACTAAGGCACTCTTAACTGCTGGATAAACATATGTCCTGATAAGAATATAAGAAATTCTCTGCTGGATGTGTCATGGAAATACTTGCTTTCATTTCTTTATTTAAGAGTTTTCTAATGGGAGAATAATCATTGTACCATCCTAGTTCTCTCCCCCTTCTGCACTTTTTTCCAGAGAAACTTTGTTATTCTTGTTGTATCCCTTAAGATGGAGTATGATGAATTGAGTATTAATTTAGAATATGACTTTATCATTAGTATGCTTCACCACTTATAGTTTAGTGATCTATAATTGTGTATCATGACAGCTAACTCTGAGTTCAGTGGGATTTACTCCCAAGTAAGTGTGCACAAGTTTGTAATCAAAGTTAATAAAAACAATTTCTACCCCCAAATATTGTGGTGGAATTGATAGAACTTATAAATAAATGCAATTGTATAAATACTTGAGAATAGCTGATATTCCTGATCAGAATCAAAAACTAAGGAAGCCAGGAACCATATTCTTCTGTACAACACATACATTTAAAAAAAAATTCCTTTCCAGGCAAATTAGAATTTTGTACCTATATTAAAACTCCCTACTAAAAGGAAAAGCAAGCCCCTTCTGGATAATATGGGAGGGAAGATTGCTCTCGTTACATGAAATGATTACAGACTGGGGACTGTTTTGTGTAAATTTGTCTTCTTGTGGTGTTTGGGCTGCATGGGGAACTAAGCCAACCTAGTATGGAGAAAATGCACATGGGAGGAGAAACATCCATTCACCCTTTGGCAACTGAAGTCACTGTCATGCCCATTAAAGATCTGGTTGGAGCACAGCCAATAAAACACAGGACAGTTGCTATCTCATGTAGTTTGGGCCATGAATGCTAATTTATCATCCATAGGTAAAATCTTGATAAGTTTAAATTGCATTTTCTAGATTTTTGGGGAGGATAATTGATTCCCAAACTTTTGACAATCCAGTAGTTGAAGAAGTACCATCTGTCTGATTCAATAGTACAAGACCAACACTAAGGTTACTTACAGTTAATCCAACACCAATGAAGATAAATATCATTCCAATTGTAATATATGCACAGCACCGTCTTCGTGGAAGTGCACATCCAACAGAAGAACTGAAAATAACCAGTATTCCATAGCCAGAATTAAACATAGATTGACACAGTGATTTTGAAAGTTCACTGAAGGGTGTACAAGATAAAACTGCAGTTTAAACTGTTTGGGGTTCAAAATTATATCACGATCTGTGACCACTGTGAAAAATATTTCCTCCCACAGTTCTGTTTAGTTACAGATATTCCAAAAACTTTGCAAGAGCAATAACACAGTAAGCTATCATGTGATTATCCAAAAGCTGTAAGGCTGGTATCAATTAAAAAGACCCACGTGCCCAGCTTGTGACTAGGTTTTTCCCCCTTAAATATTGCTGGAATGCCTTTAAACTGATTGACTTAGGCAGTTTTACTTTAATAAAAAATGTTCTAGCTTCAAACACAAGAGAAAGCATTATTTGGGTACTGTTAATTGAGGCCTTTAGCCTGTTCCCTAAGGCTTCCCACTGTTAAAAAAGAAAAGATAAATGTCATTTCTATCAACAAGGTAGCTTTAACTTCATTAGAGCTGCTATGTATGACACTTTCATTTTTACATAGACAAATGCTGCCTCATTGCCATTAACCTCTGGACAATGTATATGAATCAAGCATATTTATTGGGTGATAAAATCAGGTTTGTATTATCTTTTTCAACTTTATACTCTGATTCCAATTATAACAAATTCAGTAAGATTTTCATTCTAAAATGTATAGCATGTATTTATAAATCAGATCTGAAGCAGCTCATACGCTTTGATTCACAGCCCATATGAAGAGCAGCCTCAACCAGATCTATCTGCTAGAGTGCAATTCTAAATAATAATTCATGGGCTTTGAGCTTTAAAAAAAGTGAAAATCCAGCACAGCCTACTATAAATAAGCGCAGGCATCACTCACTTAACTTTAGCAAAAGATAGGTAGAAGATAGACACACACACACATACACAAACAGGAGAAATGAACTAAATTGTGTTACTATTTTATTTGCAAGTAATTATACACAATCTATTCACTCAGCTCAGTAACTTCATTAGGAGTTACTATTATTGCAATAAATAAATATTCCAGGAGGATTCTCATTTGGGACATTTTTGTTATTGCTATTATTCCAAGCCTTGATCAACTGAAATATTTCATGAAGTACAAGTTATAACAATTAAACCATAATAAATTTAAATATAGATGCCAGTTTAAGTTAATTACTACAATGAAAAAGCAGCAAGTATCTTTTTCATATGAAACATGAACTCTTTCATATCCCTACCCCCAAAGACACACATCTTTTTCTTTAATATGAACTTAATATTTCAAGTATATGTTAAAGTGAAGAGTTTCTAAAATATGATTCCTGTATTTTATAGACATTATTACCTCTTCAGAAAAACAGTCCAAAAAGCATTTACAATCAAGAAAGTTTTCAAGATTTTGACTTGGAAAAAGTGAGAAATGAAAAGGTCAGTTGACATAAACGTTTTGTAAAAAAAGATGTGTACCAATTGAGAGCTAATATTTGAAATAAAATTGTATCTATAAATAATAGGATTTATAGATGCATTTGTTGGAACTTACATTTTTTTGCAATGTGGGCACTTTGCCAAAGTGTTGAACCTCAGTTCCATCCACTGCAATAAAAAAGGATTGAAAAGAAATGCCAGCATGAAAAATACTTATTTTGTTTCACATTAAATGTCATGGGGATCACAGCAAAATAGTTAACTTCTCATGACTTAGTTACATTTTGTTCCTTATTTTCTTCCATCACTGCATTGCCATTTTTCAGGCAATATCCCCATACTTTGTGGTTTGGGATTTCTTTGTAAAATAATTTCCCATGACTTGGTAGTTACAGGCCTCTGTATATTATTTATGAATGGTAGTAGTAGCACTTTTCAGCATTAGTCATTTTTCTTCTGAAATTATAATATCACAGATATTCCATGATTCTGTCTGTCTGTCTGTCTGTCTGTCTGTCTATCTAGATAGATTATATTATTGATGCCCCTATACAATAATCCAACTGCCTGTTAGCATGCATCCTTCAGGAAAAAAAAACCTGCATTAGAAGCAGGATTATCATGTTAAACAACTTCATTGTGATCCCTTTAAAATGAGCAGAATGGAAAGCAAATTGAAAGAAAAATATCATCTGACAGTAGGGGACAAAAAGGAACTATTAGAAGTCACATGCCATAAAGATGGCAGGTTATTGGGTTTCTCTGCTAGCTAAAAGAATATTGGAAAATAAAGTCTACTTGAGGTACAAATGATGATGATGATGATGATGATGATGATGATGATGATGATGATGGCATTAGCCGCAGCAATAGTAATTTTAAAGGCAAGATTTACAGATTTACCTTTTTGTTTTGTTTAGTAGATAGGCACAAGTGAAATAACAGCCAGTGTGGTGTAGTGGTTAAGGTGCTGGACTAAGAGCAAGGAGGAGCAGGTTCTCCTCAGAAGAACTTAGGCACAGCAGCTGGCTAGCTGACTTTGGACTAGTCCCTCTCTCTCACCCTTAGACTCAGTGGTAAAAAAACCTACGCTTTAAATTTGGGGTACATTTTAAATTTTATTTTTAATTATTTGTTGAGTGTCTTTAAGTAGAAAAGGCAAATAACAATATTTTAAATAAATAAAAACAAGGAAAACCTTTACACGATTATTATAATATATTACTGGTTACAGAAATATTCCCCAGGTATAAAAAAAAAATTGAGGAGCAAAATACTCTCACATAGTTTTCAAATCATCTGGATTCTATTATTTAGCTTTTGTATTGTTTTTTGGCTAAAGGATCCACAAGGTCCCCAAGCTGGAACAGGATGACCATCAGGCTGGGAATGAACTATGTGCACGGTGATAATCTTTCACCCTATGTCAGTTGTAATGAAATTCTCCTGCCTCTGAGGCTTGGACAAATGCAAAAGTCATTCTTAAAGTCATTTGGATAGTTTGGCTTGGAAGAATGTGGCTAAGTTTGGAGAGGCAAAGAATTAAAGTAAACATTGAAACATCTGTTTCCTTGAATACAACTGTGACCAAACAATCATCTTTGTCTAAACTATGTTTGTCTAACTATGTTTTATGGATTGTTGTGAGCTGCCTAGAGTCATTGTATGAGATAGGCGGCCATATAAGTCCTGCAAATAGATAGATAGATAGATAGATAGATAGATAGATAGATAGATAGATAGATAGATAGATAGATAGATAGATAAATCTTTAAAAACACCTACAGTGCTTTTGCTTCTACAACACTGTCTTGCATAAAATAAACACCCCCAGGCACTTTGAAGATTACCTCTCCTTCTCTTTTAGCTTTTCTGTACCTATCTTCTTTGATTATATTCAATGCAGATAATTTGTTCTGCTGACAGTTAAAATTATGAGAATATCTGGAAATATTTTATGAAGATACACTTAATATTAGGCCACATTCTCTAACAGCGCTAACTTCATTTATAGCAGATGAGACAGACAAGCGTCCCACCATATATCGCTCATCTCCATCCCCACACCAGAATTATGTTGGCTGAGCTTGCTGGCACCAGTAATTCACCAACATTTCAATTGCTACAGGATCTCCACTAATTTATAGTAACCCTGCATTTGTTATGATTCATAATATTAAAAATTAAATACACTTATTCAGGCTACTGAGTCAATAATTATTATTATTAATCACAAAGATGGAATTTGGCCTGATCTGAAAGGAAGTATTCTCACTTCCTCCAATCCTATTTTTAAGCAGAAATAAACATCCACAAAACAAAATCATGGCATGATTAAGAAAATTAATTGGCCTTTCATTCAAATTGTCAACTAGACAGTACTGTATTGTCTAGCTGTCGCCTGTTACATCATTGTGTAACTGGAGATTAAAGTTTCAGGTTCAGCCCCAAGCATCTGTGTAAAGTATGTATTCTACTAATTAGCAATAATTACTTCCTATCACAGAATTACTGCATTAATTACTTAGAACAAAAATCAAATGTTTTGCTGTAAAGCTTACATTTTATGAGGGGGCCAGCTTGTAAATGAACTTTCTATGGTAAAACCATGACAAAATATTAAAAAAACACAAACTAGTTTGAATATTCTATACAGTGAATTAATTTGACCCTTTTTGTTTCATTATGATGGTACTTACTAGAAATGTATTTCCACAGTGTCCACACACTACTCTAGTGCCTTCTGGCTGAACAGGTACTGCAGGCTGTGCTGGCTGCTCCTCTGGAATCAGCATAACTGGACCAAGATTAATGATGCGTCTACTGTCAGAAGTAAAGATGTCATACCATTTCAGAAAAAAAGAGAGAAAGAAAAAGACTCTTTCATCATCTAGTACAGTGTTTCTCAACCTTAGCAACTTTAAGATGTGGACTTCAGCTCACAGAATTCCCCAGCCAGCCATGCTGGGAGTTGAAGTCCACACATCTTAAAGTTGCTAAGGTTGAGAAACACTGATCCCTTCTACAATGAAAACTCATTGGCTCAGTTATATTTGCCAAATTCCACCACCAAACCCAAAGGTAGTAAGTAAGGTTTTGAAATATAGGTCTATTTTCAAATGAATTACAAAATGCTATATAATTAAAAATGATGCACATACTGAAACCAACGTAAATCAGGAAGGAACCATTCAGGCTGTAGAATCCGAAACATCCCACTCAATACAGGAATCCTAATTAAAGCACCTCAGTTGCTACTTAGCCCCAGCTTGAACACATCTAATAGAGGGGAGGTCTCTTGGTAATTACTTCCACTGTCAAACTGCCTTGCTTACTGAGAATTGAAACTGTATGTAACCTGTCTGTACTAACTTGGCCTTCGTCTTCCCCATAAACTATCACCCTTGTAATTCAAGTAGCCACTAAGCCTAAAGGAACTATGAATAGTTCATGCATTGCTCTGATCCATGGTTTGTTTTAATTACTGTTTAAACAAATATTTGTATACTCTTTCTTGTAACTAGACCAGCTGACAGCCAACTTCAACTCCAACCTCGCGATAATTGATTAATAGAAGAGAGAAAACTGGATTTAGCAGTTACGGAAGATGAACAATTGACAAGAAGATCTTAATTTAAAATACCACCTAGGAGATCCAATTTGGAGCTGAATACTACCCAAAAACCAAGGATATTCTGCCCAAACTACTCCCAACCCAAGGCCAAACTCATGGTGGCCTTACTATATCCATTTCACAAAAATTACTATTAATTCTGAACTGATTGCATGTACTGCATTTCCTGAAATGGATATACTAAGGCCAATATCCTGATTGTATTTATAATTATTCACTGGAATCTCAAAATTAATAGACTGGCATAGCTAAGATTAAAAAAACCCACTGAAAGATTGTCCTCTCCAGTTTTCTAAATTATCTAATTTCATAATTCATGGGATTCTTGATTGGTCAGTTTTGCTGCAGACGATATATTAGACAATGAGAAAGAGATAATGAAACAGTGAGAGGGGAGTGATTTCTATTTGTTTGGTATTAATTATAAAGAAGGCATTTTATTAATTAAATGTAGGATTCATTTTAATGCAATCAATAGTGCTAGCACCATGTTTGCACCTGTGTGTGTGTGCACGAGTGCATGTGTTCTACTTTACAATCCTCTTCTACAGATTAAAGATGGTTATATTGAATTTAGTGATCAATCTCCTTGATTAATCCACCTATCTCTGGATCAGTGAAACTGAAGATGGATTAAACTCTTGGACAAAGGGGATTAAAGCAAATATAAAGGGATTCATCATTTGGGCCTAATCTAGCATTAAAGTTGCCAGAAATAACTATAGCATTATTAACATCATATCTAGTATATAGTCCTCAAACTCATCCCATGTATAAATTGTCTCAATAACTGCTGTTGAGGTAATAAAGATCAATTACCAGAAATTACCAATTTGCTACCTGCTTTCATATGCTTAAGGACTGGTGTTGGTTAATTACAGTGCCAATGTGTAAAAAAGGAAATGAAACTAATCCAGCAAACTTTTGCCCAGTCAGTTTCACAGGTATAACCAGTAAATTGTACAGCAGACATCTTTTCTGGAAATTAGTCAGTTTGGTAGTCAATTGGTCATTACACTCTCCTGCTGGTAGAGGACAATATAATGGCCAAAAAACAAGTTACATTTAGGCAGGACAGTCAACACTTGATTGTACTGTATTGTACTGTTCAACCTTGTGGAAAAGTATTGTAACTATCCCCAAGATATTCTGGATAAAATATTCTTGATTGCATGTATCAATTTAAAGATAATAGTAGACTTACAGGGTATTAAGACGGAGATGCATTCTGGCTCCCTTCTTTTTCTGATTTTACTTCAATAATATTGTAACAGAATTTTTCCTCTCCTTCCTTTACCCCTATGTCTATTGATAAACAGAATTGTTGTATATTGCTTGTTCTATAAGCAGATGATATGGTATTACTCTGCACAATACAAATCGGTGTGTGAAACCTGCTGGATAAGCTGAGTGAATACTGCAGAACCAAGTTGCTTCAAATCAACTGTTACAAGATAAAAATAATTGAACTTGAAGTAACATCTTTAAAGGAAAGTTGTATTGCAGTTACTACATGAGTTGGGGATCTGGGGACTGGTGCTACCAAGTACCTCCACTGACTTGCTGAGAATGGAGTGGGTCTTTGCTCCATTACTATCAGAGTAGCTATAAGAGATTGGTTGATGTGCCTAGTTTGTGCCTAGTTAAACAATGCTGTAGAGAATAATTTAAAGATGATGCCTGAGTCTTGGATTGATTATGGTATTCCAAATGTTAATCCATTTCAATGGTACAAGCATACAACCCAAGTTTTCTGGTTAATTTAAAGGACTGATTGTTTGCAAAGAATTCCCTCCAGGTTTAGGGTAATTTTCAGCAAAAAGAGCTTGAATGGTTTTGCATGGTTGCACTGTATCACGGGGTATTGGCATATCTACAGACTGATAAATCCATCCTTGAGACCAGCCTTTGCTGAGCATTGCTTTGAATAAATGCCTTCAGCATATTTGGGTGGGAGGTACAGAGAGGTACCCGTTCTGGAGCATTTCTGTATTTGTGGAGAGTCTCAAATTGAAGAACTAATACATTATGTGCTGGATTGTAAACTATATAAGGCTTCTAGAACCCAATTTATTTATCTACTGTGTCTTGGTGCACTGAGATTCCTATAGTGAATTTGCTTTATGTTGGCAGATTTAAATGGTGATGATTAGATTATTATTCTGCCTTTTTTGAAACAGGTAGTCCTTGTTTAGTGACTGCCTCATACAGCGACTGTTCGCAGTTACAACGGTGATGAAAAAGTAACTTTGTGACCAATCCTCACATTTGTGACCTTTGCAGGTCTGTAAAGCAAAAAAAAAAAGCTGAAGTAAGATAGTAAGCACTATTGTAGTTTCACTTAGCAACCACTTCACCTAATGACCAAGTTGCCAGTCCCAATTGTGGTTGCTAAATGGGGACTACTTGTATATAACTCAAGGCAGCAAACACACCTAATACTCTTGCCTCCTATCATAAGATTAACCAGCAAGTGGCAAGAAATATAGTGGCAGCATGGAAGATCAGCAATGGCAATTAAATGTAAAGGGAGTGAATTGATTTAAATAATACATTTATTGCTATGGTCTAGTATTTAGGTTTAGTTATTTGGATGTTTTGAGTTCAAGTCTCAGAGATGAGATATGCCCAAAGTGTTGCCATTGTGTTGGTCTTCTGCTAAAATCATTTGGTTGAAATAAAGTACACTTTATAATAATAAGAGCTATTACTGACTAGGCCTAGAAGATTGCTAAATTTTAGAAGCAGCACAAGTGGTAACCGTTTTATTGCTGCTATTTATTTATTTAAAATTATTTACATAGCTACCCATCTCAACATGGTAATTTTGGTCAGCTAACAATGCATGAACACGTAACAAAAGACAATATAAAAGTTTGTGCGTGTGTGTGTGTTAATTTAAATATCTATAATCAGAAAAACATAATCTGGAATGAGATCTGGAAAGCTCCTAACCTGATAGCCTTCAGGAAGGCGGTAAAGACCTGGCTGTTCTCCCGGTCCTGGGGCAGGGAGTGACTGATTTTTATTGTTTTTGTTTTTGCATTGATGTTGTTGTCCATTTTTCCAATGTGTTATTTTTCTTATTGTATTTTTTAAAATTATGTTATTGTACCTATATTCTGTCTTATATTGAGCTGCCCAGAGTCACTCTTGAGTTGGGAGGTGCCAAAATAAAATTAAGTTAACAATTAAACACACATAAATGGTACAAGATGACTGAAGCTTCTAGCAGATTACTTAGTCTTAAAAATACATATAGCTTTTTAGGTAATCAGCCTAGGTAACAGCTTAGTTGTTATATGACTCACAAATGTGTACTTATAAAGATCTAAGACCTGCAACAGCAGAACGGTCTGAATTTCTAAGAGCCATGTTCCACATTCTGTACATTATCTCCAATCTTTTATCACACCTGGAATCTGGGCTGCTTCTTCATATGCAGCTCTGTCACTTAAAATTCCATCTAAAGTGGACTTTTATTATTGGTTTCATTACCTCCTCAATCCTTTTTTCCATCATCCGAGGAGAAAGGCATCAGACACTGTGGCCTCTTAGTCCATTTTTTAATTTCACTCAACTTAAGAGAGATAAAATGGAGTTGAGGCAACATGTATTCAGCACTGATTACCAACAAGTCTGAATACAACCCCTACCTACAATAGCAGTGCTCTATCTAAAAGACCTTATTTAGTTCATATCTCAGGATTGCCTCACAGGAGAGCCTGTTCTTTGCTCAGTTTTAGTGCTGTGCCACCCATGTTAACGGAGGGAGATATAACCCACAATGCAGGAGCATTATGTTCAAACCTTATGGAGAAAACAGAGAGTTATGCACACACATTCTATATGAAATAGTACATGGATTTAATAATGGCTCTTTTATTTATTCATCTTAGTAGGCCAGAGGAGGAGAACATTCTCCTTTTACTAGCAGATTTGTCTCCAGAAATTTCTTGAAGGGTTGCTACATTATGGTCCATCTATACCTGTTAGGAGGTTATTGTTAAAGGGGTATTTTTCTTCTCCTCTCTTTTGCTATATTGCTCTCTAAGTTATGCTAAAGATTATTCAGTTTAGTTACTTGTTCAAGAACTTTATTTTCCCCTCACTTCCTTTTTCAATGTCTTCCTGATTATATGCAAAGCATAACTGACAGTTGCTCTTAGATTGTAATTAAAGTTTATACTGCGACTCACACACTGTTAATCAAAAAAGGCATAATGGTCTGATTCATACCTAACAGTGGGCCATAAACCACAACTTACAAACTAGAATGGTTGGGTTCACATATCAAGCTGCACCAAAGCTAACACAATATATATGACTTAGGAAGATGTTGAAACTGAGTCACTAACATATGCACTGACATTATGCTTGTAAAGCACTATTCCACCTTTCCTTGATGCTAATTTGCAGAGAATGTTTTAGCTAAAAAGACTCATCTGCACCAAAGAAATCTGTTCTGTCCCTTAAAGTTAACACCACAACAGCACTAATGACAGTTGTCATTTTGATTCAATGTGTAAATAAGACTCCCTTGACTGGAACGAAGGATGATGTATGCCTTAGTTTTGAGGCAGGAAATTGAAGCGTAACCCTCTTTTATACTGCTCCTGTACTAATACAATATTAAAAGTGAAATCTTCATAAAACTAGCATACATCTGTATTGATATATTTATTTCAATTATTACCCTTATATTTATATTGGGCTTCTAAGAATGTAGTCCAAAAACATCAAGAAGTAAGTATCAAGAATAAATACTAGTGAACTCAGTGTTTATTCTTCTGAGTAGACATGTGTATGGGGATTGCTCTATCAATGTATTCAAGGGACAGATACTAATTCTCTTAATATGACCACTCTTTTGCCTCCAGGTTGTTTATTTAATTATTTTTAAAAAGTCATTTGGGGTACTTTGTACAGCAATAATGATACTGTCATGAACTTAGCATTTTTGAATTGTCCATGAAACCACAAATACCTTCCATTAGAAATTATGCACATTCTCTAATTAAAAGAAGTGGATGTGCACAAAAGATACTAATCTTCATTTTTTTGTCATTATTATTGATCTCCCAGCACTCCTCTGATCAATCTATAGTTGCTAATGGCAGGAATAAATATTTATCTTTACAGATGTTAGATTTGCATAGGCTAATGTCACAGTTTATATGAAATATAACAAAGAAAACAGCCAAAATCATATTATTATTTACTTATTTATTCCACATTTAATCATCACAATCTTTTGTGTATGTATGTGTGAGAAAGCAAAGGGGAAAAAAAAAAAAGACACAGATTGTAAATTTTTGTAGTTCTTACCAATTGGGTCTTGGGCATCCTATTCGCCGTGATGTATCCTTACAGATAAGCAGACAGTTACATGGACATCTAACATACTTTTTCCCTGAAGGAGGGTTTTTGATTGGCTACACAAACAAGAAAAAGAAATCACATACATGTTGATTGTCAAAAGAAAAAAAAAGAACTTACAATGATTAAAACAGAGCAACAGAAATGATTCAACTGAAGTGTTCTAGCACAACACTTTTGTTTCCTTTAATTTCAATTACTGGTACTATTTTAGAATTCAAAGTTACATATAGAAGTGACAGTGGCTATTATGTATTTACCAATAAGGTGCCTTTAATAGTACTGTATTATCCTCTTCCCTCCTCCCTAGAGAGGACACAGTTAAAAATATAACCAGAGAAAGGTTATTATACAATTAAGCAACACAATATACAACATAAACAGAGATGAAGCCATAAATTGCAGCAGTTACTTCAAACCAGAATCCTATTAATATTTACTTATTTAATTTTACAGACAAAGGCCTCAAGAACCAGAACACTATAAAATATTTATTTATTTATGTATGAATGATTTCTAAGAATCAATTTACATGAACTTCTTCGAGAAAAGAGTTCCATGAGTGTTGGGCCAATTTTGAGAAATGCCCAGGCTGAATTTCAACAGTTAGTGAAGTGGCTTTTGTCTCTTTAACAGCCAGAAACAGCTGGCCAGGCAGTATTTGGGGAAACAGTGAGCCGAAGCGGGATGACTATGACGTGGGTATACTGGTGGATATCTTAACAATCAGATTTAAGAACTTTTCAAAAACCTAACTACATTATAAAGAAGGAGCTTTATTCAAAAGAGTTAAGAAATTATGGTATGATTTGTCTTTGGATGTTAACATTCAAAAAACTATAATGTTTCTGTATCTGGTTTCTGTCAATCCTATCTGTTTAATATCATTTGTACCTTGCTAAAGAGATTCATGTGAGATGTAGTAAAATCCAAGAACAATGAAATATAGTGTAACAAACAAAATATTCACTGCAACCAAAATATCAAGGAAGATTCAAATGCATAGTTTTACATTTGGCTTTGGCTTTCTAATGATTTTAATTACTTTCTAATATTCTAAAAGTCTTCAATAATTAACAGAATGGTATAAATATTTTCAATATAGTTGTGATAAAAAATTAAAGAAGAAAACTTGCAACAGAGGAAAAATAGGTTATTCTGCTAAAAAAGAATTTTGAACAAACTGTGAGTGCGTGTGAACTTCAACTCAAAGATCAGCTAGTTATTTAGGCTAACTAGCTTAGAGCATAACAAATAAACATTGGACTAAAACAGGATCACAACTTACATTATCATTGCCCTTCCACTTGCCATTTCTGAGATCACTGTCTGACTCACAGAACTTAAATTCTCATGCAGCAACTGAAGCCAATTATCACTCTTCTTCCTGAGCCATACTGAAAATATTCCCCCTTTAGAAACAATCTATTCCCCAACCATTCCTTCCCTTTTGTTTTCTTTCCCCATGTTCCCTCAAATTCACATATCACCCCCAAATGACAAAAAAAATCCCCCTTTTCATTCAGCTAATTCCATCTATACTATATAGAAGTAGTCTGATGAAAACAACATGTCCTTTCTGCCCTTACCTTCTGCTAGAACCTGATGGGCCCATTGCTGCCGCAATCTGAGGATCCACCTATCACAGCTAACAGAGAACACACCTATCACAGCTAACACCCCTTGCTCTCTCAGAATATGGAACAGAAGGAGAGATGTAACTCATTCAAGACCTAACCAGATCACAGAACCACAGGCATAGGGGGCGGGAGGAATTATGGAAGGGGGAAATGACCAAAACACTACCTCTTTTGTACATGTGTTGTGATATTGCACATACATATGAAAATAGCAGAGCTTGTGTGACACTGCTTTGATGGTGCAACAAAAATGCTAGCTCCTGCACAGAGCTACTCTTTACAAACGCAGTTCTTATGAAATCAACTGCAAGCCAAACCCTTGATTTACACAGAACTGATATACAAAAAAAATCACTAATCACTGAAATATATCTTACGTTAGCTGTTATCATAAAGAAATAGAGAAATATCAAAAGCCAATCCTATTACTGCAAATCCAAACAACATTGAAGCTACGGTTTCCTACTCAAAGTATAGCTATGGCTGTTCTCGCACTAGTGATCCTTGTCATGGCATGTTGCATTCTTGGCTGCCATAAAAAGGCCAATAAAGCATGTTACAGAGTGAGAAGCCTGCAAAGCCATTTACCGTAGCTTCACTGCAGTCCGTGCACTTGACCACATGTTGGTGAAGCTTCCCATCCAAATTGATTAGCGACTGGCACACACGGCAGTTTATTACAGGAACACCACTGGCATCTGGGCTAGCGATGGCGGTGTAAGGTGGCGGAAGTTCTGCTACAGAAAGAAAAGACATGTTGGGTCAAAGCATCTAAAAACCATGCACACAACGAATACAGAACTAATAGCTCATGGGCCCTCACAGCTAATTCACTTGTCCTTTCATTCAAAGCCGCAGTTCCCAACCTTTTTGGCGCCAGGGACTGGTTTTGTGGAAGACAATGTTTCCACGGACCAGGTTGGGGGATGGTTTCGGGATGATTCAAGCACTTCCTCTTTTCCTGACCCTTTATTTTTTTTCTTCGTGCCGTTTTGAGATACCAGCCAATGGGCTTGCTTTCTCTGAGAGGAGGCAGAGCTCAGGCGGTAATGATGGGGAGCGGCTGTAAATACTCAGGCTGCAAATTCACTTGATCGCCCACCGCTCACCTCCTGCTGTGCGGCCTGGTTCCTAACAGGCCACGGACCGGTACCAGTCTGCGGCCCCGGAGGTTGGGGACCTGATTCAGAGAACCATCCATCTTAACAATGCAGACTTAGATGCTACTGGCTCCATCTGATATACTGCTACAAGTTACAAAGAATGATGGCCACCCTGAATGGCACGGAAGACAACAGCTTCATTTAGCTTTATCACGCAAAGGCAGATTATAAACCCAGGCACAAGATTAGTCCAAAGAATCCCGTGACAATCATTTCAAGATGAATAAGCCTTTGGAGAGGCTCCAGCTGCTAGTTAGTAGCACTTCAAAGGAGTTCATTGGGAGAAACCAGTAAATGTAGGTTTGTTTGTTCATCAAATTTGTATAGCCATCCATCTCACAAGAAGTGACCCTGGGCAGCATACAACAATATAACAGTATATAAATATAACTCTTATAAATATATAAAACAGTCATTATTAAAAAGTAAAACATATTAAAAAGTAAAATATACAAATCACAGGCAGGAAGAGAGTGAATATATAAATCGTGGAGCTGTCTTTAGGTGTTACTGGTTCCCTGGGACCCCCATGCCTGTTGACATAACCAGGTCTTGAGGGACTTCCAGAACATAAACAGGGATGGAGCTAACCTGACTTTGGGGTGGAGGGGGCGAGAATGTTCCACAAGGCAGGCCCCATGGCAGAGGAGGCCTGCCTCCTGGGACCCACCAAATGTAAGTCCCTGGCAGACGGTACTCGCAGCATGCCTTCTCTGCCAGATCTAACGGGATGGGGCTGATGTAAAAGTTGCACTGTTTCCAATATTATACATCAAGATTTGCCTCTACATTGCAAAGATAAGCATTTACATCGTCAGAGAGCGTAACGGTACTAGCAGCTATGGAAATGTTTATTCCTATGTCCTAGTCATTTCCAGAAGGCCTCAGTTTCACAAGCCTCTTGTGTCCTTAGAGCAATAAGGTTCAAGCCATCTTTTTAGTACTGGTGTTTAAAGAAATTTATAGTCCCTTCTTGACGTCAGTCAGCCATATCTCCAGAAATAAAGGGTAAACAATTCAGTGAAGTGAAAAGGAAAACAGAACTTTCTGTACCCTTTACCTTAGATCCAAGTAAGTCCTGTGTGGAACACTTTCCTGATAACAAGGACAGTAAGGATTTATTTAGCACTTCAAGAAATATGGAAGATGTGCTATTATAAAACCTGTATTCTCCTTGGCTTCATACTCACAAAAGCCAAGGCTAATTCACAGAATATTACACCTATTTTCATTTCAGCTTTCTTTTCCATTTTGTTTTTATTTGTTTTTATTCAGACACAATATACTGAACACAATCCCTGCTCTGCAACTGGAAAAGACCAAAGCAGACTTGGTTTTGCTCCTTTCAAATTAGAAAGATGCTCAATTATTGTAACGCAACTAAAGAAAATCTACACCTGTAACTCCTCCCACTTGTTCGGATCTATGGCCTGTTAGTTCTGCATGGTGCACCTTGAACCTAATCATTGTGAGGAAAATGGAAAGAAGGCAGGAAAAAAATGGACAGGAGAAACTGCAGCTGCTATAGTTCCAATTTTAATGGGAGAACTCTGTCACAATGTAAAGATGGCAGGCATTGTGACATCATTGTGCAAATGATGCAATTATGTACTTGCATCATAACGCGTTGCAAATAAGTAAATTCTGTTATTTTCATGATAATGTCATGATGCTCATGTCAACATCACCCCCCCCAACACACACACACACATGCAAACTTTTCCCCTGTGGATAGCCTCTGTGTCCCATTTCCAAATGTGCCACGTCTGTATCAGGAATGGCTACTTATCTGCCAAGGAACTAAGCCAGTGTTTTTCAACCTTGGCAGCGTGAAGATGTGTGGACTTCAACTCCCAGAATTCCCCAGCCGGCTTGCAGCTTGAAGTCCACAAATCTCCACGCTGCCAAGGTTGAGAAACCCTGAACTCATCTATCTGAAGAACTGGGCTGAAATCCTACATGACTACCAATAGCCACAAAAAGTCAGTATTTTTTTTTCAACTAGCACAGTCACTACAACCATTCTTTTAAATCTGTTAAAGTCTCAGAGATCCCTTAAGAGCACTGCTTCAGTCAACCCCTAAATGCATTATGAGAAAATTAAACAGGGAGGAGCAGTAAAGCTTAGAAAGCAGGTGCTTTTGGCAGCTACAGCTGGCATCCACTTCAGCAAAATGAGAGAAGGGAAGGAAACTGGAGCCGCCTGGTTCCCATCTGGAAGAGTAGCGGAGTGACTCAATTGACACACCTTCTGGGGGGTGGGGGGTGGTATTGTCCCTGCTACCCCCATTGCCCTTGCCTTGAATGCACTATGAGACAGAATGTTATGAAGAGCCTAGAATTTGGACAAAATAGGTCTAAGGAAACCAGAATGACAGCTTGAAGCTGCTATACTTCCTCACCCCACCCCCAATAAATATAAGATAAATGGCCTGGAAGAGCTAGGAAATAGCTTATTCTGCCTCCCTTTTCCTCTTTATTTTGAGATTTCTGAAACCCAAACACTGACACTGTTTTCTGCTGTTTTAAGGGAACGAGTGCATGAAACTTAGGTTAAAGCCCTAAAATAGATTTTTTTTAAAACTTAAGAAATCCAGAAAATTTGGATCCTGCTCACATGCATACCCATCATGTCTACTTTGCATCATTATTCCACCTATTATGGGCCTCCCCCTCCAAAGACAGGAATTGTGTCCCAACCATCAAAAGGTTGCCTGCTTCCAAAATAACAAAGCCACCTCTGAAAGGCAAAGGGATACTTTCATAGTGAAAGACTGGCTTCAACTGAAGTGTGTAAGCATGCTAGGTATGTGAGTGTAAAAACAAACAAAAGAAAAGGTGTGGTTTTACAGGAAAAAAAGAGACAACGACACACATACTGCTGAGCTAGGAATTATAAACTGAAAATATTAAGAATACTGCTTTGTCTCTAGAATTCTCTCTCCCCGCCCACCCACACCCCTGATTTGCAACAGGCCCCAACTGTTTGCCCTTAAGAGCTGGCTTTTCCCCCAGGCATCTGGGTTCAGCTGAGTGGAATCCCCTTTTGGTTGTTTTTACTGTCGCATTTGGCCACCATTTTATATTTTGAATTTTATTTCATATAGTATGTATGTTCAATATTATGTGGTTCTTTTGGTTTATTGTTTGTTTATCTGTTATATGCCACACAGTCACATTGTTTGAGTTGGTCGGCCTTATAAATCCAATAAATCAATCACTAAAATAAATATCTGATATATCTATACAATGCCCAGCTAGTATATTTGGGAATAAATCCAAGTGGTACAATGCATTTCCAGGGATATTCTGACCAAAGGAAATTAACCCAGTAACCTCAGCCTTTTGCACTTTTGATTGTTATCAGATATCAGGCCAGACACAGCAATAAATCTCAATGCTCCAAAAACTTAACCCCTGCATTCAGTAACTGAGTAACAGAAGAAGCTTCTTCAAACTTGACCCTGCTAGATACAGTATAGCTCAAGTGCAAGCTGGTGTGATTCAATACAGACATAATCTCAAGGTATAATTCACCAATGTTCCCACATATGGGATCAGCACAGAAGATAAAGAGACAGCAACCATTCCACCCAGTGACCGGATAAAGGTTGTTGTATCCTTACCAAGACTATCTTTTCCATGATTTTGATCCCTGGCTTTAATCTCTACTGCCTGTGAAATCATTTAAAGATTTCTCTGTGCTCATTATCATGGGGAACAAAAATTATCTGGACAGCCATAAGCCATTCCCTTTTTTGGAAAAAAAAAAAACCTCTCTTTTGAATAAGCCACAATGTCTGGATTCACAAAAAGCATTAAGCCATCAAGCATGTTTAGCAAGCTACAATGGTTAGATGTGCACAACGTACTAACATACTACATACTACACCCAAAGACATTGTAGCTTTGTGCAATGCACAATCTCATTGTCAGCCCTTCAAAGTAAGCCAGGCCAAGAAACAGGCATGGCAGGGATTCTAGGAATGCTCTTTATTGTAGTTAGGTAGAAGATCAGAATCTTGAAAGCCTCTCCAAGCTCCTTTCTGTCCCATCTCATACTAAACAAAATAAAGGGGGGATTATTTTGAGTTTGTTTCTCATTCTTTCCTCTTTTTCTGGACTATGCAATCTTTTCTGAAAGTCCCACCGTTAACAGCTTGCATATTCCTCAGCTCATTCCTGAAGGTCAACCCTACATTCCTTCATACCCAGTCACCAAATCCACTCATTACTAGGACTGCATGAAGTTTCATTTCAAACTTTAATTGGAAGGTGATTTGACTGAATCATTTCTTCAAATCAAAATGACAAATCTATGTGAAGCATCAAATCAAATTGGGTATTGTTGAATTAATGTGAAGGACTTCTGCAAGTGTGCATGTACTGTTTTACTGAATTGAATCTTATCAATTAATTTGATGATTTCAATCAACTTGATTCTTCAAATCAAATCCCAAATTCAAACTGAACCAATGATTCAGACTGTAGTCTGCTTGATCCACACAACCTATTAGTAGTTCCCTTCTCATGGTACCATACCTGTAGCTATCAGCAGGATCTCTATTTTAACAAAAGAAAGCCTTGAGTAAGGCCTTCCCTATTACAAGGCAGAACTAATTATATCCATAGCAGCACTTGAAGAGACAATGGGTTGACATTTATTTGTCCACTTCCACACACTTTCATTAAAATATTAGCAATCTCATTATCAGGGTGCACAAAGATAATGCTGCTATAATCAAAGCAAATGGAAGCTCCAAGTATTTAGAAATGATTACAGAAAAACCACAGAATCAACCAGAATGTGGTCTTGTAAATGAAGGAAGCATTTGCAAGCTGTCCTTTGTTGAAAAGAAAGACCATTCTACCAGTCCAACAGAAACCAATTTCAGCATAATGGGATGGTAAAGCTTTTTTTTCTGGGTATAGAAAGCAAAGGACAGTGATCAGGGGAAAGTCATAGCTTTCAGGACCACAGGAAGACAGGACTCATTACAGATATCTATCCAGGAAGCAATCTTTAGGCTTGTCACTTGGGCTTGCTTTCAAAAATGTTCAAACATTAAATGAAACTCTAATTCTTGAGGTAGAAATGGGGTCTCTGCCCATAGAACATGCCTCTTAATAGCCATCTCTAGCTAGTAATAAAAAGTACAAGCTTATGGTAGCTGTTATCCTCCAGGTATTGCTACAGTATGTACAAATCTTACAACTGTAGCAATCGGGTTGGAGTAATGGAAGTTGTAATCTAAGAGCATCTGGAAGCCACAGATTGCTCACTCCCAGGGTGATGGCTAGGGCATTAAAAGGTTTACTGTATAACAATAGCAGCTAGCCAACATTGGCTGTTCTCAAAAAGAAAAAGCTAAGCACGGTCATTCCTAGTTAGTACTTGGATGAGAGGCCATTAAGAAATACCAAGTTTATGTGGATTTGTTTATAAAATTTATTGAGCACTTCCATTGAAAAAGACTCTAAGCGATGTACAAGATAAAAGTATACCAACCAGTGCAGTATAACAGAATAATAAATATCCATAGCAGCAAGAAATCATTCATCTATCTGTGCCAATAATCATTACTACTCAGTATCTGAAGACATTTTGAAACAGCCAAGTGTTAACAAGCTTTTGGAAGACCATGAGAATGGGAACCACTCTTGCTTCAGCAGGCAAGCTATCCCAAAACATGGTAGCTCGATAGAGAATAACCACTTTCCTGCATCCTACCATCACACCAGATGCTGGGTGGGGATCATCAGGAAATATCCTCTGCTCTTTAGACTGGATGGGCAGAATCTATCTGAGAAACATGGTTAACAGATATCTGGGCCCTGAGCCATATTGGACTTTACTGGTGCTATTAACACAAGTACACAGGCTGCTGCATTTTGTACCAGTGGAACTTGCCAGGTGTTCTTCAAGGGCAGCCTATGTAAAATGAATTACAATAACTGAAATTAGAAATGATAAGATCATGAGTGACCTTCTTCAGCACCTCCTGTTCTAGGTAACTCTACAACCTGCAAACTAGCTAAATCTGGGGAAAGGTCTTTCAATGCATGATCTCCACCAGGACCCATGAGTCCAGGAGTTGTGAGCCCACTCTCAATGGGGGAACACAACATTGTCAAAAGTCAAAGTTGTTATAATTTCAGAATCAGGGTGCTTCTGAATAAATAGCCACTCTGTCTTGCTTGGGTTGAGTGGGAGTGAGTATGTATCCTCACCGAGATTCCCACAGCCTCCTGACATTGGTTCAGGATTTCCACTGCATTTGGACTGCCCATTTGGACATGTATAATTAAGTATCATCAGCATACTAGTGATAACTCAACCAAAACTGATGGATGACGTCTTCCAGAGACTTCATGTAAATACTAAACAGGATGGAGAAAAGAACTGAGCTTTGGGGCACCTGCAATGTGCAGCTGAAGGATCTGACCTCTTCCTTCCTGCAACCAATGATTGGACCTACCACTCAGGAAGGGTAGAAACCACTGTAAATGGTATTTCCAACTTCCAACTCTTGTGGGTGGGCCAGAAGGATACCATGATTGCTCAAGTCCACTGATACTGAAGTCCACTGAAGAACAAGAATGGCCACACTCTCCCCTCCAAGTCCTGCTATAGATTATTCATGGGAATGACAGGTGCAGTTTTAGTCAAATGCCCAGGCCCCCATGGAGATGAGCTTAACTTGAAGAAGACTTTATGTAGTCTAGTGTGTTGGTGATGTACCAAGTTGGAGAAGACTATGATAGACAACCGACCAACTCATCTTATCCAGTGGCTTTGTATAAGTGCCAGAATGGTGCAAGACCAAAAATGGTGCAATACTGAAAGAGAGAATGCTTCATATCTATCTTGACAACAAAAGGCAGAACTTTATCAATAAAATTTAAGGTCTTTTCAAAGAGCTATAAAACTTAGGGATATTCACAGTGCTTCAATGACAGTTATATAAAACAAATATTTTAATTAAAATACGGTTTTATAGTTCTATGCCATACTGAAACTCCATACATTTTGATTTAGAGACTCTGATGGCTTTAAATTTAGCTTGCCCAACTGAAGTTAAGTAGACTTCAACTAAGAATTGATGCAACCCAGTGCTTGAATCAAACACTGAGATAAATTATCTAGTCAGTATATATTATTCAATACAGTATATTGAATATTTTCTAACATAACTATATAGTCTAATCAATATAATCTTAACATCATTATATAAGCCATGGTTGTTATAGACAAGTCTGAAAGGGTAAAATCACAAAGGATGCAGCTCAAAGTATGGACCAACATGCACTTTGATAACCCATACAAGTCTTCACTTTCCATGACATGAACAAGGGTTCATGGTCACCTTGTATTACAGCTTCCAGTAATTCATAAATTGATGGGTGTATTTTAGCTTTTATTGATAAAGAATTATCTCTGTATGTTTCACTGTGCTATGCATGCTTTTTTCTTCCCAATTTTGTTTTAGAATGGATTTTAAAAATCCAATCCATAAATTTGTGATCAATTTATCAAAAGTATTTAACATTTTGTTTATACACAGTGTATGAAAAGATTTCCTCACTCCCCAGTATACTTCCAAATTGATGAAATCCTGACTAACAAGGCCAGAAGGATTTTAATCACTTCCATCTAGTGAAGGCTGTTTATGTTTTCATTTAAGTGACCTTAAATTAAGTACTGTCGGATACCATAGAACATTCTTATGTGCTAGAACTTCCCACAAGAATGCCTACATTTTATTTTGGCAGATTTAAATTATTGCTTTTAATGAATTGTGTTGATCTTAAAAAATATCATCTATCTGGACCCTGGAAGCGTGCCTTCTCTGTGACAGTGCCTACCTTCTGGAACGAGGTTCCCCACAAGATCCAGATTGCCCCCACTCTGCTGTTTAGAAGAGCCATAAGATCTTCCTTTTCACCCATGCTTTTGGAGAGGGACAATGAGACCGCTTGCTTCACTGCGCTTGTCATTTATCTTTTATCTTTTATTGATTTTATTGTAATTTCTTGTTTCATTGTTGTGAGCTGCCCAGAGCTGTTGCGAGTTGGGTGACATACAAGTTTAATTGATGATGATGATGATGATGATGATGATGATGATGATGATGATGATCTTATGAGCCTGATATTGAGAACCGTGCATTTCTGGCCTTGGAAATCAGTTCCAGGAGATATGGAACTGAGTTTTACCAGGAAGAACATCTACTGAGCTACCAGGGGGAGATTATACATTCCTGTTTCTATTTTCTTTAATTCTTCAGATTCTACCTTATGCTCAATTTTCAAATAATGAACATTTGCTCTGTAGATATGCCCAAATGGGAATTCATTTTTGTGTTATGACAATAAAACTCTGACCAATGATTAATCATTATCATCCTTTGCTTCTAGAAAGTTCAGGGCATTTTGATCTTTCTTGCCAGGAAGAAGCACATGGGCAAAGTCACATGGACTGCAATAAGCAAAGGCTTTTTATAGCCAGCTACTTTCTTTCTGGGAATAAATTAGGGCAAGGCAGAAAAGTTAGAGCCAAACTGGGCATGAAAAACAAAAATGGAACAATATCAAAGAAGAGGAAGAAGAAATAATCCTCTTAGAACATTCCAAGATTCTGTATGTTTCCCTCAAAAGTTTCATGAGGTTTTATATTTCCAATCTCAATTACCCCAACACCAAGAATGAGAGAATGAGAGCATCCAGGAGCAAAATATGGCTTTTATCCAGTCTTTTACTGATTTTTTCTTTGTTATCCTTTTAACTTGGAGAGGGAGAGAGACAGCGAAGGCATTCAGTTCTTCACAGGTTCCTAACTAAAAGAAAACCACTGACTAGATAGGATAAACATCCTATAGACCAGTGTTTCTCAACCTTGACAAGTTTACAATGGGTGGACTTCAATGCCTAGAATTCCCCAGCCAGCCATGCTGGCTGGGGAATTCTGGGAGTTGAAGTCCACCCATCTTAAACTTGTCAAGGTTGAGAAACACTGCTATAGGCAGTGAAATGTTATAGATCTTTATTAAAAAGTCAGTTCCAGGAATTCCATGAGACTTTCTCATGTACTGTACCTGATAAATGAATCTGAATCTTTATTTAAAAAAATAGATTGAAGCATCTGTAGAAAACTTATCTTAAGTAAACAATTTTAATGGCCACTTTTCTGAGTGATTTAAATAATCGTTAGCTGAAGTGAAAATCAATCCATTTTGCTTATAACAATGAATATAATTATTTACATTTTCATTTCTCATTAAAGCAGCAGATTATTGTTCAATAATAAGATGCGCTGGGGAGTTTATGGAATTAGCCTGTTTGATCGCAGCTAAAGCACATACACTCAAAAACAAATCAATGAGTCTTCACATCTAAGACAAAATATAGCTGCTGATGCTGATAGCGTGATCTTCTGGCTTTCTGAACTTGTAATTACTTATCCCACCTAAAAGACTGTTGCTGGTTCTCCTACAGCATGCTATGCTAAAATGTGTCTTACTAGGTTGTTGTGCTGTACAATCCCAGAGCATATGATGAATTTATGATTCTGCATGTTCTATAAATGAACCCTGGCCATTGAGCTTACCGGCAAATTCAAGTGCTCATAGGTTAGCAACTAACTAACATGGAAGAACCACTTAGGAGCAGGACACCAGATTCAGGGGGATTCTCTTTTGAGTAAACTTGAATGAGATTATGCTGCCAACCAGCCTTACCCCTTCTTTCTCTATAAAGGCCCATGGACTAGACAAGGGAACAGAAGTTACGTGCAAGTACCACCCCTCCATCTCCTTCTCTTCCCCATCACTTTTACACACTATCACTGAGTGTGATCAAGGTACTGTGCTAATAGTAGCAAAGGAAAATCCTGGAAAACAGGACACAGAATACAAAGGAGTTTCATGGGCATATGTGGAGTTCTTTTCTCGGCCGAGAACCTGGGAGCCCCCACCTAGCTGAGAATTGGAATAACGCTGAGAAACAGCCTCAAGCTTGACGATAGCTTGATTAGAAAGCTTCTCACGACAAACACGCTCACGTAAAAAGGCACGCCCCCAACCGTGTGGAGGCCTTTTAACACCCTTTTAATCGTCGCCGGCCCCTGGAATCCTGCATCTCTGTTTCTGATCTCGCGGATCGCAAAGCGAGCGCCCCTCCGCAATCTTCTCTGGCCCCCAACCAGAAGCCGGGTGGGTTTCTACATTAAGGGGGGGGGGGGGTATATGCATTATTTCCAAACCCCACCCCCGTTCTTGACAACTGCGTGCTGGTCTTGTTTTCTCAGGAGAAGCCCCTGATTCAGCAGAATTGGGGGAGGAGGAGGGAGGCGCGAGAGCCAGGCAAATGGACAGCTCAGAAGCTCAAGCCTTGCCTCAAGGACACGGGAGCCCTGTCCGCAGCGAATGCGCCCCCGCCCCCTTTCAAGCCAATGCCCCCTACTCCGATCCCCAATTCTTCCCTTGCCCTTAACAAAGCAGCCAGGAAGGCCGGGGAGCGGGGCAAAGAGGCGCGCGCTCACCCCTTCCTCCCCCGAAATTCACTCCCCAGCGCGTTTACGGCTGCCCGAAGCCGGGCGGTCGCCCCCGCGGCCTCGTAAGCGACCCACCGAACTATGCCCCGCCGCACAAGCGCGTCCGAGAATTGCCCCGCCGCGCCCCGCTCCTCCTTTCCCACCGAACTTGGCAGCAACGCCGGGAAGCCGAGGGGGAGTTTGTGGCCAACGTGCCAGGAAAGGGAGGAATGGCAGAGATCGGCGCGCTTCGCTTTACCTCTCGGGCTGCTGTCTGGGAAATACGGCGGGGCCGTCGGGGTCACATTGCCCGAACTGGGCGCTGACAGCAGCGGGGACCGCTCATCCACCCCGTCAGCAGCCATGACTATCGCACTAACGCGGGAGCGAAAGGAAGAGGCCGGCTTCCTTCAGCCCCGCTGCGCCAATGTGCGTGCCGCCAGGCGCGGAGAGCGGGGGAGGGAAGGCGCCGGGCGGAGCGCAGTCCGAGGGGGAGGGATGGGAAAACGGCTGCCAGCCTTTTTGGAAGGTACAAGTTAATCAATGAAAAGGGGGGCGGACTCCGAGGAATCGCTTCTGCCTCGCTTCAGCGGCTGGAAGTTGGGAGGGGAGATACGCACTTTGGAGAAATATAGCCATGGCCGAGTGCATGCCCAGATCTGGCATCTCCAACATGCATTCGTTACATCTCTTTTAATCAGGAAGATGATGATGATGATGATGATGATGATGATGATGATGATGATGATGATGATTTTAAACGCTTGCAACACCCTCTTGTCGGAAGGAGACATTTCTCCATTCATTTCACATCAGGACGAGATGCCTCTCTGAGGTTGTAACTCTTTCCTGTGAGAAGCAGAACAGGGATACTGTATATGCTACTTGTTTCAAAAATACTTCTGGCTTTGCCTGATGCTTTTTCCCTTTATCGAATTAACTCGATTTTCTGGGGTCTGAGGACACCCTGGGCTATAAACCAGCCACAGAGGTTGGGATGGCACACAGTGCTAAGCTGTAGACTGCTGGTTTGGCGTTCAGTGGGTTCTGCAAATGCAGCCATTGTTTTTCATCACATTGGGATATCACTGCTTAGGTAATTGATCAATAAAGTCTGCACAACTAAATGTAATCAGGGCAGGATTTGGGGGGGGGCATAATCCATACACATACACCCCCACCATTGCTCTTCTCCATTGCCAACTTTATGAACTAGCAGAAAAGAAAACCCACAAGGCTTTTGCCGGCCCCCAGTGCTGCCAGTCTGGCTTGCAGCTGGAGGATGGTGTCCCCATTTCCTGTATAGAGATGGCTTCCCTCTCCCACCTTCTCAACATCACCAGCAAGCAAACCATCCCCATCCCAGCACTGAGGTGGTTTTGACAGATGGATGGCCTTAGCATCTGTTAGGATTCTCCCCACTTTTGCCTTCCACCTCTCCCAGCCTGTGGATCAACTCCCTGAGCTGTGAGAGTTGGCAGGTAAAGGGGAAAAGAAGGAATCTGCCAGGTCTCTGAACTACTCCTCAGCTTTGAGACTTGGATTAGCCCAAATAACTGACAGCACAGACCACAAGTGTTGGAGGGGTGCGCAAGCCAGTTCTCTTTCTCTCTGCTGTTTCACAGTGCAATCCCAGGGTGCTCCTCTGCTGTTCCAGCAGCTTTTGAGAATGATTTTAGTGTTCTGCTAGGTTTAACCCATGTTCAGAAGCAGCCTGAACAGTATCTGACAAGTGTGATGGAGGGGTTGCACCTTGAAGTGGTAGAGCTATATTTCTCTCTCCCACTTCACTATACACCCCCCCCCCCAAGTGCTTCTGGTCAACTGGTATTCTCTCTGATCCAGGTCTCCAAGCTAGGGATCAGCTGGAGACTTGTCATGTACTGGAAAGATCCTGGTTTGGGAGAACAGATTGTCCTGCTGCCCAAAGCAGACTGGATGGTCTTGAAGTAAGCAGCTCCTGGAAGAACTGCACAGCCCTAGTAAGCGATAAACATGCAAACATCGGTCAAAAGGCTGAAACAATGTTTCCTACTGGTGGAAGCCAGGCTCTATGCAGCTGATAAAAACTAGGTATGCAAGTGCTTGAGTTTCTCTTTCTCCTGAGTCCACACAACTGAAATTTCATCAAAATGATGAACGTGCTTCATGATGGCATGATAAAAGCTCCATCCCTTATGTATTTGCACATAGTGTTATGACATAACTATAAAAAGGTGGAATCAGTGTGATGACATTGCAATGCATGTTTTGTCATTTGCTTCGCCCCCTCCTTTCCACCTAAGTGAGTCCTTTGTAATTAGGACTACACAGGTTGCATAGGTTCATTATTGGTTGTGTCATGAAGAAGACCAGGTCAAGTAATTTTAAAGTGGTATGTGTTCTGCCTATCAAAGCAACAACCCTCAGACCAGTAAGTTTGGACATGTGAACAGGTTGGAAGGAACACTTTCACTTCTGCATAAATGGCTGGACTCCTTAGATCAGTGTTTCTCAACCTTGACAGCTTGAAGATGTGTGGACTTCAACTCCCAGAGTTCCCCAGTCAGCCATGCCCCCATGCTGGCTAGGGAATTCTGGGAGTTGAAGTCCACACATCTTCAGGCTGCCAAGGTTGAGAAACGCTGCCTTAGAGACTAAATCAGCCTAGATCAGGGATGAGGAACTTAGATTCTCTGAGTGGCTGAACTACAACTGCCTACATCCATCACCATTGGCTATGCTGGATAGATCATCAGCCAGGAAAAATTCTCATTTTGAAATCTGCTCATTGTAAGGTCTAGTTCTTCAAGTCAGAATATCTTGAAAAATTATTGCACCATTTTCCTTATGCAAGATTTCTTTATTCGAGCCCCTGGAACCCTTCTGTAGGCAACTGGGCCAAGGCTGCCATTGTGCCATGGAGCTGAAAATGCAGGAGGCAAGAGGGCTCCTCTGCCCGGGATACAGATGGAAAGAGGTGGCCTTGAACTGCGGAAATGGATGGGACATACAGAAAAGCAGGGTGAAGGTGAAGTGGAGGAAGAGATCTGTGTGAATAATTCATTTCTCTCTAATAGTTTGTGGGTGAATAACCAAGACAACAGAGGAGCTGTGAGAAGCCTGGCTGGAGGGTCTGTTGAAAGACGCCACTGATTGCATTCTGCAGTTAATGGATAAGTGCCAACTTTAGGAAAGAGTCAGAATTTATGATGGAAATTCTGGCTCTTTGTGAACAGGCTTAAAATGATTGGCAGACTTATGGTTTATTGTTACCTCTTATTCTAGAGCAAAACCAATAGAAGATTGTGAAATGCTGAATGATCAGTAAGCAGACAGTGGAAAAAGAAATAATGGGTGGTTCATGATTTATATACAAGAACTAAAGAAGAAGTAGGTCAATCCACTTCAGTGTTGAAAGTTCTCTTTAGCCTTAAAAATTGAATGAAAAATGTTATTGATTAGCTTAGCACATTCATCAAGTAGAGCAGTTCAGGGATACAGCTTTAGCTTAAAATACAAAATTACTCTATTAGCCCAAATGCGCAAATCTGCCATGCCTACTTTTGCTCAGATTCTCATTTTTATAGTCTTAGTTTCATTCCATCCTGTTTGGGCATCACTGTGCAATTTTTGTATATATTTTTCAAATAGGCACATTTCCTGATTCTTAATATTTTGGATATCAATTTGCATTACTACTAACAACCACACCAATAAATGCACCATAATAACCTTCCCAAACCTGGTGCCTTTGGATACATTGGAACCACAGTTCCTAAAATTCCTAGTTGTTTGGACTTGCAGTATTCTAGGTAGTCTCATAGGCCCGCATAGTTAAAGCAATGGTGTTCCCCGTAGTAATATATGGCTGCGAGAGCTGGACCATAAGGAAGGCTGAGAGAAGGAAGATAGATGCTTTTGAACTGTGGTGTTGGAGGAAAATTCTGAGAGTGCCTTGGACTGCAAGAAGATCAAACCAGTCCATCCTCCAGGAAATAAAGCCAGACTGCTCACTTGAGGGAATGATATTAAAGGCAAAACTGCAATACTTTGGCCACATAATGAGAAGACAGGACACCCTGGAGAAGATGCTGATGCTAGGGAGAGCGGAAGGCAAAAGGAAGAGGGGCCGACCAAGGGCAAGGTGGATGGATGATGTTCTAGAGGTGACGGACCCGTCCCTGGGGGAGCTGGGGGTGTTGACGACCGACAGGAAGCTCTGGCGTGGGCTGGTCCATGAAGTCGTGAAGAGTCGGAAGCGACTAAACGAATAAACAACAACACAAGGTTGTCTCAAACCTGGCTGGAGAAAACATTAGACCAGTGTTTCTCAACCTGAGCAACTTTAAGATGCACGGGCATCAACCTCTACAATTCCCCAGCCAGCAGTAATCATCAAAACACATGCATTAGAAAAGTGTGTAGATAAGAAAGCACTACATTATAGAAACCAGTTTCCACCAATATCTATATTAGAGGAACCTTTGAGAGGGAATCTTAAAGAGGTTTTGATCATTATGGAGCCAAATGTAATAAATTGCAATAATTTTCCATAACTTGATGCCCTCCAGATGTGGGATAATTAATCTTAAATCTTTCAGAGTTAAATTTAACCCTGTAAATACATTCCTGTAGAATAAATAAAATATAATTTTAAAGGGAATAATTCCTTGAATCCAGCTCAACACCTAGTGAACATATAGATACATCCATACAGTTTTCCTGACAACCACGTAGAAAGTGTTTGCCAATGCCTTCTTCCTGGATGTCTTGTCCACTTCCTGGTCTACCCTAGTGCCCTGTTATCCCCTGGGAGTCTTCCATCTAAGCCAGTCTTTCTCAACTTCTTGACACTGGAAGAACCTTGGAAATATTTTTCAGGCCTCAGGGAACCCTTGCACATTCAGGCTCAAATATAGGCCAGAAGGTACCAAATTATTATATTTGTTTCATGGGTAGGCCTGTATATATGAATTTCACGAAAAGAGCAGAAGAGACAAGAAAAAGAAGCAAGGAGCTAATGAGGGAACATTACCGAAATCTCAAAACTCATGCAGAGGAAACACAATGTTGTATTTTACATATCTAACAACTCTAAAGAGACATTGAAGGTGCTGAAAGCCATGGACAAGAGATGGATAGAATACTGGGACTTAAAGTTTGATTTGACAGCAGTTGTATGACAGAAGATTTTTATTAATCACAATAGGCTTGGTGACTAGCCTGATACAAAAGCTGCCACACTGCAAAAATGCTCATGAGAGAGTACTTTTGAAAGTGGTCTGGAAACTTCAGTTAGACAAAAAGGAGCATAGCAAGGTTACTAACCAGGATTTATAGATAGGCTTATGCTTATGATATTCCAGTGCTTCATCCAGCCTTTCTCAACCTTTTGACCCTGGAGGAACCCTTGAAATATTTTTCAAGCCTCGGGGAACCCCTGCACATTCAGGCTCAAATATAGGCCAGAAGGTACCAAATTATTATATTCGTTTCATGCGTAGACCTGTATATACGAATTAACAGTGTTCTTAAACTGAAAATAAAGAATGAAACTTACCTCTTTAATGTGAAGTTCCCTGAATTTGAAACAAATTTTTAAATGAATTGTGATCTCCCAGGAAACCCCTAGTGACCTCTTGCAGAACCCTAATGTGCCATGGAACCCTGGTTGAGAAACCCTGGTCTAAGTGTTAACCCAGCTTGATGCTGTTTAGCTTGGAGGCAAAATAGGCCAGGTGCTGCTGGTTGTTGATATATTTAAACATATGTCAAAAATAATACTCAGCATGCAAATATATTAAATAGAACTTCTATTTTTAAACATAATTAAGCAGCGTTTAATATCAGTCACTAAACACTATGGATAGGTTGATTAGGGTTTTTTTATTATTATTATTATGACTCATCAAGTAATGCTAAGATGGAAGACTTGAGACTTACAAATTCTGTATTACTTTTTATTAGACCATTGAGGTCTAACAATTGGGCCAGCTCAGCTACATAAGCATATACTAAGCATTAAGAAATGTGGGGTCCTTCAACACATATTGAATCCAGGAGTTTGTAACTGATATGTTCAAATCAAGGGCAGAAGTCATTTACCGTACACAGCCACTCCTGGTTTTCCTTCCAAGAATGGTTTTTCAGAAACCTAATTTGAAGTGTGTGGGGGTGGGGGAGGTTGCAGTTGCTGCTATTATTAGACTACTGGTAATTAGAGACCCTTATTGATTTGCTGAAAATCTTGTAGAGCAGCATTTCTCAACCTTGGCAACTTTAAGATAGGTGGACTTCAACTCCCAGAATTTTGTTTTTAAAACAATAAAATCTATTAATGAAAAAGGAGGACTCTAGCTGATACTAAGAGACCACAATGTAACTAGAAGTTTCAAAACTCTGTTGGGCCCTTCTTACACTGTGAAAACTGATAGGCCAACCAGATATGTGATCAGAGAAGAAAATACGAATATCCCTTCTCTCAAAGAGGCACTCATTTCTTGTGTAATCTAGGGATGGGCAAATCTGTAGATTCTAATTTCTCATTTTTACGACCCAGGCTTGTTAGATTTTGCTTTATTTCTGCACTGATTTTGGTTTTATGCGTATTTTTCCTATTATATACAAATTTGTATCCACTTTTAAATTACATACTTCTGCAAACAATTTTACCAAAATAATGCATGTCTGTGGTTTATTTTCAAAATTGACAATTATATGTATTTCCTCCAATATATGTTTTTTTGCCCACATTCTATGTTAGCGTAACTATAGTGCAAAATTTGGATATATTTCAGTGTAACGGTTATAGTGTACATATTGGTTTGAACATGCAAAAGCAGTTAAGCTTGTATTAAATGCAAACCAGTTCCCATCTTTGCAATGCAAGCACAATTATTTTCTCATGACAGGGTTGACATATCATGCTAAGCCATGATTTGTTGAATAAATCACAATTGGCTTGATGCATACATGCTAGACCATAAATCATGGTTTGCACCTCACAATGGCTTGCTTCAGATGTTATGCTAAATAAAGAAGCTACAAATTCAGCTTATTTGTTTCATGTGTATATGTTCAATGTCTTTTGGACTGTAATGTGTTCAAGAATCCTTGCTGATGAACTTTAATTTATTTACAGTCTCATTGTCTATCAGATCTCTTACTAGAATTTCCCCTGGGATGAACATCTGCTTTAACCATGGCTTTGAAAAATCATACAGCAAATAAGTCAGTAACACCATCAAAGGTATATTTATAAAAAGCTTCCCTCGGTATGTCATGCTGTGCCATCCACAGTTCCATCTTGCAGGCTTTTTATTTCCTGTACTATCCTGAACGTATGGAAGAAAACAGATCAAAAAATCCTTACAGAATTAAAGAAGCACAAAACCTATGAAGAAGCAGAAATAGACAGAAATATATGTAGTGCAAAAAAAAATATAATGAGCTAACAAGCCCTATCACCTGGAAAGACCCATATTCTTGTAATTTTTTCTAATATTATCAATATTATGTCTGGCACTCCTGACACAGTATTGTTTTTGAGTTGCTGTCCAACTACCCCAGTTAATTCATACTCTTCTTTATTTTATTTATTTATTTATTTATTTATTTATTTATTTGATTTCTATAGCCACTCATCTCAGCAAGTGACTCTGGGCAGCTTACAACAATAAAACCATAAAACAATTATAATTAAAACAGTTAAAATATAAAATAAATATACATGGCTGCCAAGTGAGCAATGCATGGATATTAATATAGCCAAGAGACAGGATCATCCACACGCTCAAGGCCCCAGGGCCCGGCACAAAGCCAGGTCTTTATGGCCTTACGAAAGGCCAACAGGGTCGGGGACATCCTAATTTCTGGAGGGAGGATGTTCCAGAGGGCAGGCGCTACGGAGGAGAAGGCACGCTTCTAGTTCCCACCAGCCGACACTCCCTGGCTGACGGGACCCGCAGCAGACCCAACCTACTAGATCGAATTGGATGGGCAGAAACAACTGGGAGAAGGCGGTCCCTTAGGTAACCCAGCCCCAAGCCATGAAGGGCTTTAAAGGTGACAACCAGCATCTTGAATTGAACCTGGAAGGACACTGGCAACCAGTGCAGCTCACGTAGCAGTGGTGTTACATGTGCCGAGGAGCCAACACTATTTACTATCCATGCAGCTGCATTCTGCACCAGTTGAAGCTTCTAAATGCTCTTCAAGGGCAGCCCCATGTAGAGTGCATTACAGGAGTCCAGATTGGAGGTCACGAGGGCATGAGTGACTGTGAGCAAAGCCTCTCGGTCTAGGAATGGGCGCAGCTGGCGCACAACCTGAAGCTGTGCAAAGGCCCTCCTAGCCACGGCTGCCACCTGCTCTTCGAACAGGAGCTGTGAGTCTATGAGGACCCCCAGATTGCGCACCGGTTCCGTCTGGGGTAGTGCAACCCCATTCAAGACCAGAAGTGGAAAAACCTTAGCACCAGGAGCCAAAGCCACTCAGTCTTGTTTAGGTTGAGTTGAAGCCCATTGCACCCCATCCAGGCCCTCACAGCCTCCAGGCACTGGGTCAGGACATCCACAGCATCACTCAGGCAGTCTGGGGTAGAGATATAAAGCTGAGTATCATCAGCATATTAATGGTATCTTACCCCAAACCTTGGATCACCTCCCCCAACGGTCTCATGTAGATGTTAAATAGGAGAGGGGAGAGAACTGAGCCCTGAGGCACCCCACAAAGTAGGGGGTGTGGGCTGGACCTTTCCCCTCCTATCAACACTGACTGGAACTGACCCTGGAGGAAGGAGGAGAACCAGCACAATACTGTGCCACCCACCCCCAACTCCCAAAGTATTGTTTTTGAGTTGCTGTCCAACTACCTGAGTTAATTCATATTCTTCTTTATTTAAGTTAAGCAAAACACATTTCTAGCTAATCTCAGGATTTTGGATAGTTACTGATGGGTAGCAATTTTAATTTTTAGCCATTTAATATAGTATGTGCATATCAAAGCAATCATGCAATCAGGTAAAAAATATATAGTATTATGGAGCTGTATGGCTAAACAAATGTCACTTTCTTGCTTTATGGAAAATCTGCTGAGATACAGTATGTATATGAAGTCAAATTTTCTCCCTCTGCTTTCCTAGGCTTTCCATATGGCTAACTTGTTTGGTATATTGTTTTCTGCTACAGATTGTAATGAATGCCTTTTCCAAAATAAAGTAGTCAGACTCAAAATCAAAGTTTAAGTTCTGATTTTATTAAGGATAGAGTGCAAACAGAAAGAAAGCTGAGAATGAGAAAAGCGCACCTAAAGTCAAACTAAATAGCCCCGTTTCAAACAGAGTCCCACCCCCCACCCCATCATCTCGAATTCACATTCCCAGGTGCTCCTAACGAGTTCTGCTGATCAAAGGGGGAAAAGACCTTGACAGAAAAAGATAACCCAAACACATTCCAGCTTGGCAGAGTGAGATACAGCTCTCGGTACAAGGTCTATCAGCAGCTCCCTCACAGCTAGGAACACGTGTCCGCGCCCTGGCATGCAAACCGTTACGATGTACAAATACATTGAAACGATGAACATGACATATCGCCCCCCGCAGAAAACTAAGCAGAAGGCTTGGAAGGGTAAGCAAGGTGAAAACGTCACACTAAATCAGGAGCAACTACATCTCGAGCAGAGACCCATTCAGGGTGGGGGAAGTGTTTCCAGCGAAGCAAATACTGCAGGGTGCCCCGAAGCTTGTGAGAGTTGAGAATTTCCTTGACCTTGAAGTGCTGCTGTCCATCAATCATGACAGGAGCAGGAGGGGGAGGCCATGGATGCCAGAGATTGGAATCCTGGGCAGGCTTAAGCAAACTGCAATGAAAAACAGGGTGCAAACGCTTCAAATTATGAGGTAAATCCAAACTAACAGTGACAGGATTAATAACCTCAGTGACAGGAAAGGGACCAATGAACTTAGGAGTGAGCTTTTTGGATGGTTGAGGAGACTTGATGAACTTGGTAGAAAGATAGACAAGGTCCCCCACCTGAAAATTGCATTGCCTGGCCCGGTGTTTGTCTGCGTGGAGCTTATAGGAAGCCTGAGCATCCATGAGAGCCTGCTTAATGATCGGCCAAGAATCAGCCAACCGAGCACCCCAGTCGCAGGCAGACACAGCCGGGGAGGGGGGCTGAGGAAATTCAGGGATGGGAACAAAGTCCCGTCCAGAAACAACCTGAAAGGGGGTTTGACCAGTACTTTGATGCACTGCATTGTTGTAAGCCACCTCAGCGAAAGGCAACAAGTCAACCCAGTTGTCCTGGTGGTAATTAATGTAAGATCTGAGAAACTGCTCAAGGGTGGCATTAAGGACCTCAGTAGATCCGTCCATCTGGGGATGCGAAGAGGTGGACAGTGCCTGTTCAGTACCAATGAGTTTCAAAAAAGCCCGCCAGAATCTTGAAGTAAATTGTGTACCCCTGTCGGTCACCAAACGGGAGGGGCATCCGTGGGGATGGTAGATGTGTACCAGGAACAGCCTAGCAAGCTGTTGTGCCAAGGGAATGGACGCACAGGGAATAAAGTGGGCTTGCTTAAGAGAAATAATCCTTGACCACCCAAATGACAGTTTTCCTCTGACTGGGGGGCAAATCCACAATAAAGTCCATAGAGATCTCCTCCCATGGGCGAGAGGGGTTAGCCACAGGTTGCAGAAGCCCCTGAGGCTTGTCAGATTGTCTTTTAGACATGGCACAGACAGGGCAAGAAGCAACAGTCTTTGACGTCCCGCCGCAAGGTGGGCCACCAGAACTGTTGCCGAACCAAATGCAGGGACTTGACAAATCCAAAATGACCAGCCTGCTTGCTGTCATGCGAACAAGCCAGTACAGCAGCTCGCTGAGATTCAGGGACATACAAGCGGTCCCCCACCCAAGCCAGGTCGTGCTCGAAGGAAACCTTGTCACCATTAGCAAGGAGCCAGGGATCAGATTTCAAAGCAGAGACAAAATCAGCACGTAACCGACCAGGCATCTGGGGTTGCCTGCGCCCAGAAGGGCTACCCGCCTGACCGGCCGCGAGAGGGAGAGAGGCTACCCACGGGCCTGGCTCCGAGTGACAGCCACCAACCCCAATTGAGGCTCCATCAGCATGGTGCTGACCACATCAGAGACTGGCTCAGCGTCCTGTGGCAACCGGGAGAGAGCATCAGCCAAAAAATTCTTTTTCTCAGGGATAAATTTGAGTTGAAAATCGAAGTGGCTAAAGAATTGAGCCCAGCGGATTTGCTTTGGGCTAAGGCGCCGGGGCGTGCGAAGCGCCTCAAGGTTCCTGTGATCAGTCCAAACCTCGAAAGGGCATTTTGTCCCCTCCAAAATGTGGTGCCAGGCTTCTAAGGCAGCCTTAACCACAAAAGCCTCTTTTTCCCAAACATGCCAGCGCCACTCAGTTTCAGAAAACTTACGGGAGAGATAGGCGCATGGCTTCAAGAGCCCGTTGGAATCCTTCTGAAGCAAAATTGATCCAATGGAAAAATCAGAGGCATCAACCTGGACAACAAAGGGTCGTTCAGGGTCAGGGTGGGACAAAATGGGCTCGGTGGTAAAGAGGGATTTCAACTTGCCAAATGCAGCCTGACAGGCAGGAGACCAGTTGAGCACAGCCCCTGAGTTTTTTACCTTGCACGTCTCCCCAAGCCCTTTGGTGTGCAACAAATCGGTGAGGGGTAGCGCAATCCCTGCGAACCCCTGGACAAAACTTATGTAAAAAATGGCGAATCCCAAAAAACTTTGAAGTTGCCGCCAGGTTTGGGGCCGTTCCCAGTTCAGAACGGCCTGAACCTTAGCAGGATCCATTTCAATACCCTTATCCGAGACCCTGTACCCCAGGTAATCAAGCTGAGTTTTATGAAATTCACATTTTGAAAGTTTTGCATAAAGTTTAGCTTGTCTGAGCTTGGTCAAGACCTGCTTTACGAGCCGTTCGTGCTCCTTTTCCGTCTTGGTATAGATAAGCACATCATCCAAGTAGACCAAGACCCCCTTAAACAAATGATCATGCAAAACTTCATTTATCAATTGCATGAAAACACCCGGGGCACCCGCCAACCCAAAAGGGAGGACTTTATACTGAAATGAGCCCAAGGGACAGTTAAATGCCGTTTTCCATTCATCCCCCTCCTGAATGCGAATGCGGAAATACGCTTCACGTAGGTCAAGCTTGGAAAACACTTTCCTGGTTGACAAATGTGCTAACATGTCTTTTACAAGCAGCAAAGGTTACTTGTTGGAAATCGAGACCGAATTCAAACCGCGATAGCCCGTACAAAGTCTAAGCGTGCCATCCTTCTTTTCACAGAAAAGGACGGGAGCTCCAACCGGCGAGTTAGCCGGTTCGATGAAACCCCTGGCAAGGTTCTTGTCAATGAAGTCCTGTAAGGCGGACAGTTCCTTTTGGGTCATTGCATAAATTTTTGGTTTGGGCAATTGAGTGTCCGGAAGAAGTTCTATGGCACAGTCAGTCTTGCAGTGGGGGGGGGGGGGGCAATTGGTCTGCTTCAGCTTCTCCGAAGACATTGGCAAAGTCCTGGTATCGGGCAGGCAGACCATCCAGGGGCAGATTGGGTGGCTGGGGGTAGACAATTTCAGCTCGCCCCACCCCCACAGTGATGGATTTTCCCGGCATTGGGGCCTGGTAGAACCCATCCTCAAAAGTGATAGTACAGCGCGTCCAGTCAATGTATGGGTTATGGCTGGTCAGCCAAGGAATCCCCAGCACCACCAGTGGGTTTCCCACTGGGGTCACAGTGAATCTCAGGATTTCCATGTGGCTACCCAAATGCAGTGTCACATCCCCAGTAAACTGGGTGGCTGCCCCCCCCCCCGCCGTAGAACCATCCAATTTTGTAAAAAACAACGGCTGCTGGAAGGGAAAGCAAGGCAGCTCCAATGCGGCCACCAGGTCGGGGTGGATTAGACACCTAGAGCACCCCGAGTTGATCAAAGCCCAGACTTCGACGGTTCTGGTGCGGGAGCCCAACTTGACCTTTACAGCTAAGATGGGGCAGTCAGCACTCACCATGTCATTCTCGCGCCCATTCATCACCACCTGCCCAGCGGCGCTGTTTAGGACAGGTGGAAGTCGTTTCCCGCCGGTTGCTTGAGGGCAGTAAATGCGTCTCCCGTGAGGTAGACATCCTCCTCCACCTCTGCCGATGCCTTGGCCCCCGTCAGCCGCTGGGGCGGGTTAGTTGTCTTCTGCGGTGCTTTGGACGGGCGTTCCGCAGTCTTGCCCTTCTGGCATTCCGCAGCCCAGTGACCAGCCTTGCCGTATTTGATGCATTGCCCACAGGCAAAGCGGCATTGCTTTTCGTTGTCCCACGTCACGGTGGCTCCCTGCTGTGGGCCCTTCCCCCCTGAGGGAGGCTTGTCGCCCTTTCTGGCTTGCATGTAGGTACGCTGGGCATGTTCAGCCTTACCAGCGAGGCAGATCCAATCGTGTAAAGACTCAGAGTCATCCCTACCCAGCGCCCACTTCAGAACCTCTCAATTGAGACCGTCTTTAAATCTATTGACCAAGGTAGCTTCTGACCACTCAGGTACCTTCCCTGCTAGGACTTTGAACTCAAGGGCATAGTCAGCAACTAACTTTTGACCTTAGCAAGGGGATCCTCGAAGTATCGTCTCAAGGCAGCCAAAAACGTGTCAAAAGTACCAAGCGCTGGGGCTCTCACCTCAGTTAGCTGTACATACCAGTCAGCAGCTCTACCCTTAAGTTTCGTGGCCATGGCCGTGATTTTAGCCTGCTCAGATGTAAAGGAATGTTCAAATTGCTCCATGTAGCTTGTGGCATTGGTGAGGAAGAAGGATAACTTTGTAGGGTCACTGTCAAATTTAACGGGAAAGTCTTTAGCGACCCCCCCCGGCTGGTGCAGATCCAGCCGTGGGACGAACAGGTGTTCCCCCTGATGCTGGTGTTGGACCACGCTGCGGTGGGGATGAGTCTCGCGGCTGTCCGCACCCTCTGGGTGCCTGCAGCGGGGGAGGGGGGATGTTGGAAGGTTGACTGCCATCTGGACTCCCATCGCCTGTCACCGGGGCCCCTACAGCCAATGAAATCGATCTCAGCATGTATTCAATAGACTCGATCTTCGCTTCTATGACTCTAATCCTCTCCGGCATGATTGATTCATCCAGCCTCAGGGCGTCTGGTTGTTGTCTTGCCGCCACTGTGGTAGACTTCACTTCAGGAGTCAGGGGGTACCTGAGTCTCCATGAGGTGTGAGACGTCCCTGGCCTGGGGTCTCCCATCGTATCCCACATTATCTCCGGGGGAGGGGTGCCCGTCGCTGCCGGCTGTTCTATTCCCCCCCCTTCCATCGATTCCCCCAACTCCGGGCAGGAGCTGGAATCCCTCGGGTAGTGTGCGAGGTGGGACGGGAGGGGGCTTGGGTCCCAGCTTGGAAATGCCGACTCGAGTTGTCTGGTTGCCTCTCTGAACCCCGTGGACTCCTGTCTCGATTCTGCCATCGCTAACTTCTTCTTTCGCAAGAAAATTTCTTGGTATAGACTAGTGAGGATATTTTAAAAGGATTCTCAGCTTTATGTAATGAATGCCTTTTCCAAAATAAAGTAGTCAGACTCAAAATCAAAGTTTAAGTTCTGATTTTATTAAGGATAGAGTGCAAACAGAAAGAAAGCTGAGAATGAGAAAAGCGCACCTAAAGTCAAACTAAATAGCCCTGTTTCAAACAGAGTCCCACCCACCCCCCTCGATCATCTCGAATTCACATTCCCAGGTGCTCCTAACGAGTTCTGCTGATCAAAGGGGAAAAAGACCTTGACAGAAAAAGATAACCCAAACACATTCCAGCTTGGCAGAGTGAGATACAGCTCTCGGTACAAGGTTTATCAGCAGCTCCCTCACAGCTAGGAATGCGCATCCGCGCTCTGGCATGCGAACCGTTACGATGTACAAATACATTGAAACGATGAACATGACACAGATTAAGGTTACTATGGTAACAAATGATTTTGGCCGGGTGAAGAGGTTGAATTTAATTGTCCTCTTTTCAAGTGTTAATAGTTGCACTGAGGGGGAGGAACCTTGCCTGGACTTGTTTTAGTTTCAGTTTCCTTCTCTGTAGGCACGTAGAGAGTAAGCAGCTCTCACTGAGAGCCTGTGAGAATGCAGAAGCCTGTAAATATGTTTTTGTGCTTTCTGTAAATAAATTTATTTTTATAGAAATGCCTGGTGTGTGACTTTTCTGATCTCTCCTGGGCCAAATGCTTTCTAGCCAAATGCTTTCTAACATAACTGCATACCATGATACTGTGGAAATCTATCAGAGGCTTCTTGATAAAGAGTATCAGTAATATCAGACAAGTGAAAAGGAATATGTGAGGAAAGGGAAGCCATAAATGCTGTCAGAATGTTGAAAAATTGTAAGGTTGCCTACGTAGATGATGCAACTGTTAGTTTATGGAGTGCAACTTGTTTAATCTATGTGGGCTTGGCAAATGGAAGAAGGTCATTACTGTTCTCTGTAAAGGATAAGATAGCATGTGGAATGAAAGAGTTGTGGGGGAGGTTGGGAATTGTTACTGCAAATATTTCTGGGAAGACTTCTTTTTTAAGGATACTGATCAAAAAAGTATGAGAAGTAACAGTGAACAAAATCTGGGAAGTGTAGTGAAGTTTTATGACAGGCAAGGGATGTGCATACTAGTTTTACATTTTAGCATGTAACTGAGAAATGAATAAATGTGACAAAGAAATGTATAAACGTACAAAGAATGGAAAGTTAGTTGTAGAATGTAATGACACTAGTATATGATGCAAGTAAAGCATGAGTAAGAATAAATGAAATACTTACCAAATGGTTCAACAAAGACAAGGGGGTGGGATGCCTTACTGGCTGCTTAATAACTGTAAATGCGTAAGGGATGCTTGTGGTAATGTTAGGGGTATGTTGACCAAGGCTGTATTGTTGGTTAAAAATCTGAATTGTTTGTACTATAAAGTTTTACCTAAGAGCCTTGTGTGGCACAGAGTGGTAGGCGGCAGTATTGCAACCGAAACTCTCCCCATGACCCGAGTTCGATCCCAGTGGAAGCTGGATTCTCGGGTAGCCGGCTCAGGTCGACTCAGCCTTCCATCCTTCCCAGGTCGGTAAAATGAGTACCCAGCTTGCTGAGGAAGGTGACGACTGGGGAAGGCAGTGGCAAACCACCCCGCTCTATAGTCTGCCAAGAAAACGTTGTGAAAGCGGCACCCCCCCAAAGGGTCAGACATGACTCAGTGCTTGCACAGGGGACCTTTCACTTCAAACTTTTACCTAGTTAAATTGTATGAGGCAACAATTTATATTGCCACGTTGAGCTCCTAAATGAAAGGTTGGATTTAAATCTAACAAATAAATAAAAATAAATAAGCAAGGAGTATGGATCTGAAAATTAATGTATCAAGGACCAAGGTAATTGTATATGACAGGGAAAATGGACTGAATGATTTTACGTTATACACATAGTAAAGGGCAGAAAAATAGAGCAAGAAGAGGAATTTGTGTGCTTTGGTTTACTAAAGATGGGAAAATGGATGGAGAAATTTTAGATGCACGTTTGCTGGTCTGTTGAAGGGAATTAACATTTGTCAAAACAAATTAAAATATCCCAATAAGAACATGCTTCTGCCACCTTTTTATGTGGAAGTGAGAGTTGTGTATGTCAGGAGAAACACAAAAGTAAACTGAATGCAGTACAAGTAGTTAGTTTATAGTTAGTTAAGAAGTGTGTGTGGTAAAACAAGAAGAGATGGGGTCAAGAATAATTATGGATGAATTTGTATTGACTACAAAAGTTGGTGAGCAGCACAAAAGAAATATGTTGACACATACTGTATGGTTTGGACATATTGAGAAAATGAATATCAAAGAGCAAAATGAATAGATTTATTTATTTGTGTCAGGAGCATCACAGTTAAAATAAGGCATACTGTAAAACACAGAATTTAAAATATAAAATATAAAAGTTAAAATATATAAAAGTTAAACAGAAACTGGCAACATTAATTGCGTTCTGTCGCGCTGTCATGAGGTCCTCAAATGTGCATTGATCATAGATGAAAGAAGAGGTAATGAATGAAGAGGAAGATACATAGATAGATAGATAATCTTTATTATAGTCACTAACCAAGATAATGACACTAGTATAACAGAATTGACAAAAATGGAGTAATAAAATGGAGTAATAAAGTACTAGAAGTACTTAAAATTAAATAAAACTAAATAAAGTACTAGAACTACTTAAAATTAAATTGCTAAATTGTAAAATGAATTTATGAATAAAGTACTGAAATACATAGTTACTGAAATACTAAGTTGATGGAATACTTAACATATCTGGAAAATTGATTATTACATTCCATTGCCAAAAAAGAAGGGGAAAACTGAAAAAGTGATGGTTGGATGGAACTGAGATTATCAAAACAGAGAGGTGAGAAGTTTAAAGAATAAAAGGCAGTGAATGATTTGGTGTATGCCACATGGCCTTGTCCTATGGGTTCGTGGGCATCAGTTTACCACCCTTTCACTCAAAGGAGTTACTCTGCCATGGCACCACAACAGCAAGGAACAAAGTCTGGGACAGCAAATATACTGGGCTAGTTTTCTCAACCTCAATATTCTCCAGTTGTCTAGGCTTCATCTCCCAGTTCTTAGCAATGGCAATACAAGTCACCTGAAAAGCCAAATATTTTTGGTAGTTTTTGTTGCGATGGCATTGGACAAATTAGGATGGATGTTTGTGTGCCTGAAATATATCTGCTGGCAGGGAGTAATGCCTAAAGCACCTTCTCCCAGCTCCATATCAGGCCTATGTCATAGCACACTGGCAACAATGCACAGGATAGTCAGGGTGTTATGACATGGTCCCGCTATGGATTTTTGCAGCATTCCCATTATTTATTCCATATGGAATCTCTATCATGGCTTTTTAATCCTTCTGCTATTCTTCCTCACTTATTTTTAGATCCATGTGAGGACATTCAGTCCTGAGGCTTAAATGTGTGTTCTCACTGGAAATGTGAACTGGGTCTAACGCTGCAAACTGTTGCTATGGTCTAAAAATATTTCTGTGGCTGCTTCTATGGTCCTCCCCCTGCAAGTGATCTCCCACATAAGTTAACCTATTCACTCATCCATCCCCCTTGTAAAAGCTTCGTAAACCCACTTTGATTTCTAATGATTTTACGAAGTTTGTTTCTTGCTATTCATACATTGGTTTTGGTTAACTGTAACAGCTTCCATGTCTACCACATCTGGAGGGTCGTAGGCTAGTAAGGTTGCCTTAAATCCTCTTTAGACTATGGATTTGTATTATCATTATGAATTTGTACTAGTAGAAAACTATAGCAATAAAGAGGTGAGCCTCACTCCAAAATGAGTGCATTTAGAACTGTTTGTTTAGGCTGTAATCCCATGTGCATTTATCTGTAAGTAGGTCCTCTCACACTCACTAGGACATTTTTTCTTAAACTTGGCAACTTTAAGACGTGTGGACTTCAACTACCAGAATGCTGGGGAATTCTAGGAGTTGAAGTCCACACAACTTAAAGTTGCCACGGTTGAGAAACACTGTCCTGGGGTTTTCTAAGGAAATCCAATTAGGAGTGCAATACTAATCATCCAGGTCCCATCCATCCTTTATAAAATGCCCATGTTTTAGCTTTCTCCACCCGCCTCACCTTCTAGTTCAGTCCGGAGAAGTATTTTTGAAACCCAAATTCAGTAACTCTAGTGTCATGTTTACATCGCCTACCGCAAGGACCTTAATTTGAAGATGGAGAAGCAGCTGCGGAAAACCACTTGAAAATGCAAGAACTCAAAGAGCCATACGGTGGCGCGCCACCTTAGTCCACGGGTTTTCTTGAGAGGCATACACTCTGCCTTCCTTTCTCTTCATAAATATAGAAAATGTAGACTCATAAGATTAGAACAGTGTTTTTCAAACTTGACGATTTTAAGATGCCTGGACTTCAGTTCCCAGAATTCCCCAGCCAGCATGCAGGTTGAATCCTGGGAGTTGAAGTCCACGCAGTCTTAACGTTGCCAAGTTTGAAAAACACTGATTTAGACCTTCAAAGATTGAAAAAGAAACTCTTTAGTTTTTCACTTAAAGTAACAATACGGTTTGAGAGAAGACGCATCTTCGCCACCATGTCATCATCACAATCCTCTCCGAGTTTATTCAGCCTAGCTTCTGAGCGGGGCAACCAGCTTAATCTTTTGCAGAAAAACACAGAATCTTGCGCCACCTTAAAGAGGAAAGTCTCCATTAGCCACTCCAGTTTTGTTGAATTTTGGATTTCTTCCTAAAAAAAAAAAAAAGTCGACCACGCCATCGCAAACTTATGCTGAAGTTGTTTCCTCCAAGATTGCTAGCTCCGTGAACATCCAGCCCGAATCCTCCCATTTTCTTATCTCTGCGGTTTCCTCGCTTTCCACTGCGGCGGGGCAAGGACGGTGCGTAGGGGGCGGGTCTTTGTCCGACTCCGCCCCTTCGCCTGCACGTGGGTAGCAGAGCCAGCCGGTCGGCGGTGCTGAAGCCGCCATGGATTCGCGAGGGCGAGGTGTCTCAGCCGCGGTGGCTGAGGAGGAGGAAGAGGAGGAGGAAGGCGGCGCGCTGGAGCTGCTCGCCAGGCGGCAGCGGAAGGAGAAGCGGGAGCTGCAGGGTGAGGGCGGCGACAGGACACTAAAGGGCGGGGAGGCTGGCACTTGGCAGCCAAATCCGGGCAGCGGGAGGAGGACCGCAGGAATGGGCTTCAAGGTTGCAGGCAGAACCTGTATCCCGACGCGAGCAACTGCGCTATGTTGGCACGACATGCTGACCCAGGATTTGCTCCACCCACTTTTATTAGATTGATATACTGCTTTTTTCCAGGGCACAGCAGGGTGGCAACTTCTAGTTGGCCGTGGCAGGTCTCAAAAGAATAATAGGGTTGGATCAGGTTAGTATTTGGGATGGGAGACCCTCAGGAAACACCAGGGAATTCGGTTAGACTGGGAAGGAGGCAGGGACAAACCTCATAATGTTGCCAAGATGATTACATGGGCATGCCAAGCTTGAGCTCAACTTGAAGGAGACCTTATCTTCTTTTGTACAGGAGCTCACGTTGGCACATATATTGTTCCCTCTTCAGTGTAGTGCCATAGAAACAGGTAGGTAGCTTAGACTGAGAGTGCAAGTGGCCCTGGCACCGTGGGCTTCCATGGTTGAGGGTGCACTTGGCCAGGGGGCTCCCCAGACCTGCTTGACCACATTAGTCATGATACTGCTCTGCCTAAAATCATTCTGTATGTAACACACTAAGCTATAATCTAACTATATGGGTTGGATGCGCATAGTACAGAAAGCTTAGTTGTGATTGGCTTATTTGTGGCATGGTGTGTCATGTGAGTACAGGCACAGAGTTCAGTGAACCAAAACTAATCAGCTTTTGTGGTCTTCATCCTCTTCATCAGCTGCATGGAGTGTTGTTGTGAGTGAGGAGTGTGTGGGTGTGTATATAGTGACTTGCATCATGTCATAGCTTTGACTCGCACTTGCAAAGGCTGGAAGAGGCTTCTGGATGCTTCTGCATGTAGACATCTTGTACAGCACATCTGCAGCAGCTTCTTCCAGCTCTTGCAAGTGTGAATTGAGCCAGCAGTGTGTGGGCAAAGCCAAGTGACATGGCTGCTTCACTTTTACAAGCAAAAGTGATGTGTGGCTTTGGAAAAGGTTCCTGGGAGAATGTTTCACCAGAGCCTTTGTTATAGCAAAGATACAGGAGATCTGTACAATGTATGTGTTGTACATGTATATGCACACATACACGCAAAGTCCAGGCTGAAATGGAAATGGTGAAGGAAGTATCAAGCGTAGTCATCCAAAAAACATTTGTTGATGATAATACTAACGTTATCCTAACATTTAATACTTGTAATAGATAAATGTAACAGGAACAAATGTCTTGATACAAATCTTACATAAGAAAGGGCAATATTCAAAATCCAGAAGAGGGCCTTTCAGCTTTTCTGGGTACTATAAATAAAAGTTAGCCATTTTGGGCTATAGGACTCCCAATGAAAATTGCAGTGTGGAATAGTTCAACTCTACTGTAATGTAGGAAATATTTAAATCATGAAATGTTAGTAATTGCTTTATTTTTAGCATTATTTAAAATAGCACCCTAAATTAACTTGATGCTGTCAGAACTGCAAGTATAGTGATTATCTTGAGTTACTGTAGCAATATGAAATGACTGGATCACAGAATCTTATGTTGTTGCATCCTCAATTATCCTGCATCGTCCCATACAGCTTGCTTCCATTCATGGCAGGGAAGGAACTATGGTAGCAGTGCTGTTGAATTAACTTTCATGCTGTTAACCTGAGAACCTGTCCTGAGTTGCAGGCCGAGTTACATTGTGGCACTTGGGGCAAAAAAGATACCTTTATTTTAGTTTTGATTAACCAAGTCTTTCATATAATATTTTTAAAAAGAACTTTTTGCACCACTTGGATTTGGAAATCCTTATGTTTATATGTATACCACTTTTCCATGGTAACCATGAGCCAAGCATCTTGCAATATCAAAAAGTTCATAATTTATATTTTATTCTGTTGATGTAGGCCACTTAGAATCTGTATGAATTGGGAGGCATGCATGCATGCATGTATAATTAATTAATTATCGTTTCTGTACATACATACACCTTTCAATCTGATAGTTTTTAATAACAATAACAGGGGAATTACAAAAACATAATCCAAATTCTTGAAAAAGTAAAATATTTTATTTAGAACTAGATGTTACTTCTAGTAGTAGCCCTTTCAATTCAAATAGTCTGTTGATTATGCACCATTAAGTCAGTGTTGACTCATAGCAACCACATAGATAGATTTTCTCTATAGACGATCTGGAGGACACCAACCTGGTCCTTCATGTCTTCTAATGGTGCACCTATTGCTGCTATAATTGAGCCCATCTAACTTGCTGCTGTTTGACCTCTTCTTCTCTTTCCTTCCACTTTTTCCAGCATTATAGACTATTCCAGAGAACTAGGTCTTCACATAATGTGCCCAAAATTAAATAATTTGAGCCTCTTCGTTTGCACCTTGAGTGGGAACTCTTGGTTGATTTGTTTGATTATCCATTTGTTGATTTGTCTGATTATCTTGGCTATCCATGGTATTCTCAGGAGTATTCTCCAATAACAACATTCAAAAATGGTACTCTTTCTGGCCTGCTTCTTCAATGTCCAACTTCTGTTTCTTTACAGTGTAATAGGAAAAATAATTGCCTGCACAATCCTGATCTTTGTGAGTATCCCAGTGTCTGAATATCTTTTCCAAAGCCTTTATTGCTAGTTTACTACGTGCTACCCTGTGGCATATTTCTTGACTGCCGGTTCCTTTACTGTTGGTAGTCAATCATAAAAGGCAGAAGCTATACACCATTTCAATATCTTCATTGTCAATTCTAAGGCTGGTTGCTCTACCTGTTGCCATTAGTTTGTTCTTTATATTTAATCTTAGTCCCATTTTTTCACTGTGCTCCTAAACTTCCATTAGTGCTTGCAGATCATTTGCATTTTCAACTGAGTAGTGTCATCAGCATAGTTCAGTAAACGGATATTTCTTCTTCCAGTTTTAAAACCATGCTCATCTTCCATCAATCTAGCTTGCCTCAATATATGTTCAGTATTTAGGTTGAATAAATAAGGGGTGAGTATACAGCCTTATCTTCTTTGCCAATCTGGAACCAGTCTGTTTCACTTCAAAAGGTGAAATTCCTTTTGTTTCATCGAGACTGTGGCTTCTTGACCCATGTATAAGTTTTGCATTAGGATAATGGCTTGTTCTAGGATTCCCATTTTTCTAAGCACGTTCCACAGGTTGACATAATCAATACAATCCAAAGCTTTTCTATAATCAATGAATACATACTGACTTCTTGGTATTCTTTGGTTTTATCAGTTATTCAGAGTGCATCAGCAATACTGTATCTTGTTGCTTGGCCTTTTCTAAAGCCAGCTTGAACATATGGCATCTCCCTTTCCATGTAGGGTTCCAATCTGCGTTGGATGATCTGAAGCAGTATTTGTTAGCATATGAAATTAAGAATATTGCGTGATAGTTTTCATACTCTGTTAAGTCTCCTTTCTTTGGTATTGGTATATAGCCTAACCTCTTCCAATCTGTTGGCCACTGTGCTGTTTTCAAGATTTGCTCTCACGGTTTGATTAGAACTTGTAATAAAAAGTCTTCTGTTGCTTGCCATATTTCTGTAATTATTCCATCAATTCCTATAGCCTTCCACTTGGTAAAGACCAGAGTCCTGATCTAACTTTCTCTTCTGGTACTAGTGGTTCTTGTAAGTAAGGAATCTCTTTTGGGGTATCTTGGATGTTGACATCTCACTGTATAACTTTTCAGTATACTCCATCTATTTTTGTGTGATCTTCTTGAAATCAGTGATTGTTGGCATCAATTAGCATACTAATTCAAGGATGGAGACTCCTCAGTTCAGAGATCTTTTGGACTTTCCTTGTTTTTCCGTTTCTGTTTCCATCTTCAGTGTCTTCATGGATGTCATACTTCTTGTCTCTTCTGACAGCTGTCTGAAATCCTTTGTTAAGTTCCTTCCTGAGATCTTTGTCTTTCTTAGCTTTAGTTTCTCTTCTCATTTTGGCAATTTCCATTGTTTGTTCTGACATCCAGTTTGTCCTGTTTCTTGATCTTTGGCAATTTATTTTTACTTTTACCTTAATAACTTACTTGATTTCATTCCACAGTTTCTCTGGTTTCCTTTCAATGAATTTCAGGACTTCAAAGCAATTCCTCATGTTTTCCTTGATCATATCATGGCAACTGGTTGGCTTTCTTCTTCCACTTTAGTTTAATTTAACTTTAGCTTAACTGTTAGCATATGTTTAGTAGCAACAGCAACTGTTGTAGCCAATGTTAGTTTTGTCCTCTTGGGACAGGTGGAAATGATCCAGATCAGTTCTTGCATGACACACAACTACATGGACTTACAGTAACACATGTATATATGTTTATTGACAAAAAAGGAACTATTTCCCATTAAAACACAGGCACCTCAAACTAATAAGCTGAATTCAGTTCTAACTACAGAACTGCAGAGCTACATAATGCAATCTACTTTTAATTATGCATGTGCAAATTTCATTTGATTTTTGAAAATTAGAGTTTTGGGTCAGCATAGATTAAATTTCATTTCATGTTTTGAAGTGCATAAGTAGTAAGTGATATAGTAGTAATGACACTGAAACATTTTTTTCATTCTTTGAAAAGGATATTTTCTGGAATACATTTATTGCAGTTTTATTTGGTTTAATATGCATGTGTAAGATAGTATGTTTAGTAAACTCAAATCATGAATAGTGACAAGAATAATTTAAGGTGCTTTTCATTTGTCTCACCTGTTTTTGCTTCTGCAGCCAAAATCCAAGGAATGAAAAATACTGTTCCAAAGAATGATAAAAAGAGAAGAAAACAGCTGCTGGATGATGTTGCCAAACTAGAGTCTGAGTTGGAACAGAAGCACAAAGAGGAACTAAAGAAGTTGAAGGAAACATTACCTGAACAGAATAAAGTATGCAGAATTTATTTTTGAGATACCATGAGCTTGTTGTATTCCGAGTTACTGAAAATATCTTGTGTATTTTAAGTAAATATTGCTAAGGATTTTTTTCATTCTGAAGGCTGTTGTTGTCTTGTGATTAGTCTTTTTTCTTGGAAGTAAAGCAAAGGAATAATCACTGAGTAGTAGTTTGCAACCTTGCAGTGATTTTGCATAACATTTAAATGAGTTTTGGGGAATAAGGTAACTTTTGGAGAAGAGTGGTCATACAGCTCTAGAGTATCTAGATGAAACCTTAAGGTTAGATAGAAGCAACCTGTTTTTAGTAAAACAGTTTTTCGCTTTAGCAAAAAGGGAATGGGGGAGTTGGGTTTAATCATCCTGCCTACCTAGGGGCATCCATGGTGGTGGTAGGGGGTCAAGATGTCAAAATGTGGAGTGCAACCAGTCAATAGAAGTCCCGCCCCTTTTTACATATGTATGGTGTGTGTGATGCCTGTTAAAGAGAGTCAGGACTTTGATTGCCTGGTTATGCCTGCCATTTTGAGATTGTGGACATCCATATGTATTTGATCTCTAGCCATGCTTCATCCATGCATCTGTCAGCTTGAATTTGTATTTAAACTCTGAAGTTATAGGCATCCCCTTTCACTGTTTACTTACAGGTAGTCCTCACTTAACGATCATTTGTTCAGCGACTGTTTGAAGTTATGGCGGTGCTGAACAGATGGTACTTACATCTAGTCACCGAAGTTATGGCCGTTGCAGCTCCCCCATGGTCACATGATCAAAATTTGGGTGCTTGGCAGCCTGCCTGCACTTATGACCACAGCCACCCCAAAGGCTCACAAGAAGGCCATGCCTGCTTCTCTCCAAATTGCACACTGCCTTCTTGCGATGCTTTGGAAGACCTCAGAAGCATCACAAGAAGGCAGTGTGCAGTTTGGAGAAGGACGTGTGTGGCCTTGGGAAAAGGGCCTGGCACAGCCAGCAGCTATCTTTCATAGGGCCAGGCCAGGCACACCTCCTCAGTGGTGGGAGGAAGAAGATGGTGAAGGTCATCTGGGAGTGGCAGGGCCTGCAGAGCGCAAGGCAACGGGGGTTTTTTGCTGTGGTGCTATGGTGGCTGGCCATGGCATGGGGTTTGAGGCAGCACTTCTTGGTGGGGTGGCAGTGCCATTGGCATTGGGGTGAAGTAGAGGCCTGGGGGTGGCAGCAGCTGGCTGAGACTGCTGAAGGCCCTGGGCCTCTACTTCAGCCCCAGCATGGCTGGCAGTGCCGCTGCCACCGAGGAGTGCTGCTATGCAGGGCAGCCAAAAGGGCAGAGATGGGGGGAGATAGGTGAGTGGGGGTAGTTGAAGAGGAGGCAGAGGAGGCAGTCTGCCTTACCGAGGCTCAGGGCTGGGAGGGACCAAGCCCAGAATGGCTTGGTTTTGGGTGGGTCCTTGCCTAACAACCAATGAGATTCAGTTAGTGATGGCAATGGGGAATGCCAGGATTTCTGTCGCTAAGTGATGCGGTCATGTGACATCATGTTTTACAACCACATTGCTTAGCAACAAAAATTCTGGTCCCAATTATCATCGTAACCCAAGGACTACCTGTATTTCATAAGCCTTGTAATTATAGTTTTTCTTCTGATTATAGTAGGAACCTGGGACCACATGTTGACCAGATGCATCAATAATGAAAAACTTTGTCTATTTCATTCTTATTCCAATATAATAGGATTTAATAAAATTTCTGATGGATAAGAAGTTGTATGTGATTCTTTGGTTGGGCTACTTCTCAAGCTAACTGGCAAGTAGAACTAGCATAGAACCACATAAATGGATGATTACAGAGGATGATCAGCTGCAATAGAAATAGTATAAAATATCAAGAAGCAGTGAATGTTATGAAACTTTAAATGCCTGCACCTACACTGTAACTTCTGTTAAAATTGAAGGGCTACTTGTTTAAAAAATTAGGTAACTTTTATTTATTATTTAGGAATATTTGGCAACTCTAAATATTGCAAAACTGGAGCTTGAGAGCAGAGAACAGAGCCAGCCTGCTAGAATAACAAAAGCACAGAAGAGGCGGGTAAGATTATTTCAGTATTAATTCATTAGACTGTGAGTAGGTTTTACAATCAAGTGCAAGGTGTCAGCTTTAATGTGATATCTGTGGGATGATTTTAGAACCTGACTCGTCCCAAAGGTCAAGTAGAGGTCATAATCAGAATATTTTGTGTAGAGCGGGATCAGACCCACACCTATGCACACCCGTCAGATGTGATGCTATGTGAAGTACTGGATTTTCAGAAATACTCTTTTCAGTTTGCAAGCCGGATTGCTTATCTTCTGGGAATAAGGGCTGCCTCCTTCCATAGATTGCTCTACAAGAAAGACACTGAATTTATGTAGAGACAAAGTAAAGCATATAATGGTTTCCCCAGATCTGTTTACATTGTTTCACAATTAAAGGGAAAAAATAGTATGCACAGAAATAGTTAAGTAAAATTACGTGTGGTTTTGCCTGGATTTGTCCATCTGAAGTAAAGCAGATACTCCTCCAACCTACGACTGCCTCATTTGAGGGACAGAGGCGTGGGGCAAGGATCTACTCTTTCCTATTACTTCTTCCCATTATGCTATCCCTCCTTTTGCTCCTGATGATTCCCCACATCTCCAGAGCAGCTGTTTGGGTAGTCTACAGTCTGTAGGATGGAGAAATTCCTTCCATTCCAAAAGTATAATTCTGCTAAATGTGATTCTGGATCCTGTCAAATGTTTCTGATTTTTTTCATGAAGTAGCAATAAGAGAACTGCTTATAATAGGTCTTACAAAATCTGATAGTTTAACTTCTACAGCACTCTATTTGTACTTGGTGACAAACATGCTAGTTTGCCAAATAAATGCCACTGAATAACAACAGAAGGGAACATTATTACAAAACGTATTTAACGTAACGAATTATATCATTTAAAAAACGGCCTGTACATCTGGAAATTGTATTTTAAATGCTGTGAAATAGTGTTCTGAGATGAACGGCAAAGGACAGAACATTGCAAAGGATAAATCTGCAGGCAAGCTGATTTTGCTCTTCAGTTCAGCAAGCTGGACTTGAAAGCATATGACACTATCTTTTCATTTCAAGGTCTCTTTTGAAAAGCAGACTTTGTGCAACTGAAATATCTGAAAAAAATGTCAGTACAGTCCTGGACATACAAAATTAAGACTTGGTCTTTTGCTCATTTTATACAATTCTGTTAGTCAAACTGAGTATAACATAAATATCTGAGATGGTTAAACTCTATAGGCTGTATTAGAATATAATACGGACTAACGTAAAACTGCAGTGTTTTGCTATGTTCAATTGCAGGATAAAAAAGCAGCTCTGGAAAAGGAAAGAGAAGAAAGAATAGCAGAAGCTGAGATAGAAAATTTAACAGGCGCGAGGCACCTTGAAAGTCAGAAACTTGCAAACGTTTTAGCCTTAAGGCAATTGGAAATTAAGCAAATCCCATCTGATGGTCATTGCATGTATAGAGCTATTGAAGATCAGCTCAAAGAGCAACAAAACTTGTGGACAGTTTCAACACTTAGGAGTCAGACTGCAGAGTATATGCGAAGTCACACGGATGACTTTCTACCATTTCTGACAAACCCAAATACAGGAGATTTGTACAGCCAAGGTAAGTAAATGGCTCCTAACAACAACCAAAAATAAAATAAAATGTATCAAGAGATGTTAAGTATTACAGAGAACATTAGGTTTCAGCATACTTACGATACTTAGCTGTGTTATATAAACTGTAAAGCAGTGTTTTTCAAACTTGGCAACTTTAAGGTGTATGGACTTCAACTTCCAGAATTCCCCATCCAGCATACTACTAGCTGTTGTAAATATGCAGCCCTGTCTTGATCCTTAATATTTTTTTTGAAGTTCTTCCCCTCTCTCACACAGACATACACACACAAACATGTATACACACATAGCATCTTTAGGGTGGAGGAAAAGGGATCAGTCTGTGTAAACCATGAAAACATTATTTTACAGTACTATGTAAAAACAGATCTGGGCATGTCTTAATTTTGCACAGAACAACAAAAAAAATGATAGTAATAATTATCTCTGTAGTGGTTTTTCTGAACTGTATTTATGTGAAATAGGGAAACATCTCAGAACATAACTATATTAGCTAAGTGAAATAAAATTTTACTATCCCACTTTGACAAATTAAATTGTTTTTTTTCTGTTTCATGCCTTTGTCATAGCATCTAACATTGTCATCTGTTGTGTCTTATTGGAGGTGACTGTCTTGTATCTTTGGTTTTTCCTTTGCTTTCCATTTTATTTTGCAAGAGTTTATATTCTGCAAGCTTCCTTTGCCATTCTATGTCTTCATTTTTAGGTTATTCCTTTTTTCAATATTTATATTTTTAAAAGCGTGATGCCTTTTTTCCTGCAGAGGAATTTGAAAAATATTGTTCCGATATAGCACACACAGCTTCATGGGGTGGTCAGTTAGAAGTAAGTATGACATGTTGTACTTTCTTATAAAATATTTATGACATTATAGGAGGGTTGTACCTAATGGACAGTACTGGTGAGCTGGATTTGTATTTCTTCTCTAGGAAACTTGGAGACACAGACATATTGGAGAAGTAGGTTGCTCACATGACATTAGATACAGCTTTTAGAATATTCCAAGGTCTTTAAAAAAAAGCTTTTCCATATAGAAAATTGTTAGGCAGTGTGGACTGTGGTGAAAATAAAGAGCATTTTTCATATTGTTTCAATGAGACTCTCCTGAAATGTATGTCATGCTTAGATACTTATTTTTGTCTTGTTTGCTGAGGCTCCTATTGGGCCTGTAGAAATTAATACTGATAGTCCTTGGTTACTGACAGTAATTGGGACCAGAATTTCTGTCGCTAAGCAATGTGGTCATAAAATGCGACATCAAATGACCGCATCGCTTAGCAATGGCAGTCACGGCACTCCCCATTGACATTGTTGGATAGTGCCAATAATCAAGAAGTTCATGCTTTTTCCCAAAGGACTGTAAAAGTTTACAGCCCCAGAAACTTAAGATATGGACTCGTTCATTCATTTGCTCTGTTTATTTATAAGCATCCACACTGACATTCCAGCTGCCTGGCAAATTGAGCCACCCCCTGGCATTTTCAGGAACGTGCCAACATCCAGAGGCAGCCTTACTCCACCCAGGCCTGTAGTTTACAAAAGCAAACGCTAAGACAGAGGGTGTATAGGAGAAAAGGAGATAAGAAAACGGCAAGCAGACAGGAAGCGGGAGGCAACGTTTGGAGACTGACAACTGTTACAGGCAGGCAAGGGGGCTAACAATCAACTGCCAGGAGTACAAGCTACAGTAAGCAGCATATCCTGGTGGGATTCCTGCCTGGAGCTTGGCTGGGAACTCAGCTGAAGTGCTTAAAAGCAACACTGCTTAAGAGCAGAGCTTGGCAGCAGCCAGAAAAGAAGCAATCACACTGAGGCAGCACCTCATCCCAATTAGTGCAAGAACTTTTGGAGGGAGGCAAAGGGTGCATGCCACTTTACAGACTTTGAGACTTTTGTTTGCTTTAAGGACTGAATATTAAAGATGTATTTACATGGCTACATCAACTTGCAAGGCTTAGGAGGATGGAGTTAACCCAGAACAATACCCTGTTGTTGGGGAAGGTGTGTGCCACAACAAAGCATTGTGTACAGATCTGCTACGTGGTGTGTCCAGTCCTTGGAAAGCAAAGAGCCAGGTGTGGGAGGGTGCGAGCAACTTACAGGAGTGACTTGCAGCCTTCCCTGCTGGCTTCCCCATTGACTTTGCTTGTGGGAAGCCGGCAGGGAAGGTCGCAAATGGCATTCATGTGACCGCAGGATGCTGCAACCATTGTAAATGCAAGCCGGTTGCCAAGCACCCAGATCACGATCATATGACTGTGGGGGTGCTGTGACAGCCAGAACTTCAAGGATCAGTCATAAGTCTCCTTTTTCACACCATCATAAGTTCAAATGGTTGCTGAACAAATGGTTGGTAAGTGAGGACTACCTGTAACTATTTTTCATGCATGTTTTCTACTGTAATTTTAGTGTCAGTAGTGCTGCCATACTTCGTCCAGTTGACATTCAACTAATGGCAATAATAGCAAAAGAACAGTCTTATCTGGTGTCATTTAATAAGACAAACTTTATGCATTTGCTGTTGAGACCTTATTGGCATATGAATGGACTACAGTCTTGAAATTCACGCTGTTAATATTTAGATTTTAAGATGTAACAAAGACTAAAGACTGCTTCTAGATATGGGTAAGTGGAGTTCTGCTGGTGCAATTGGGACTTTCCTGCTTCTACGTATTTTTGCAGATCCTTGTGACTCCTGTCACCACGCAAAAGTTGATCCTGAGGAGTTAAGGAGACCTTCTCAAACAATGTGATGGGATATAGGGAATTGCAGTTGAAGAGGGAAGTTGGAAAATTCAATGAGGTTGCCTTACAGATGCATAACTAATATTCCATACCCCAGAAACAACTCAATCTAAAGATAAAAGGTTTCCTTTTCATTAGGAATTTTTCAGTATATGGAACCAGAATGATAGAATTATGCATCCCATATGCTTTTATAGAAAAATCTTTTGTTGAGAACACTAAAGTGAAAAAGATTAAAATGTTGTACATTAAGATGCAATTTTGCTTTACAGCTAAGAGCTTTATCACATATCTTGCAAACACCAATTGAAGTAATTCAGATGGATTCCCCTCCTATTATTGTTGGTGAAGAATACAGTAGGAAACCACTAATACTTGTGTAAGTAAATACTTTAAACATTGAAGTTCAAAACAATTTTTGTTTGGCTGCTGCACATTGGAGGAGCAATTGAAATTACTTTAATTACAGTTAAGAAATGACTTGCAGCGCTATGTGGTTTGGGTATCTCCTCAGGTCTCAGTTGACAGCTTACTCAGAGCTTAGAAATATTTAATATTGACCTTCAAACTTGTAGGTTGCTTGTGATCACTGTGATCACCAACATCATTATGTTTTTAATAATATAAAGTAACGGTAGGTTGTTTTCTTGGAACAAGAACCCAAGAATAAAAGTGTCCACTTTCTAATAGAAAAATGAACTCAGTTTAAGAAAATATTAATTAAAGCAAGAGTACCTATGTCTCTCACTTGTGTACTAATGACTTCCAGTGACAAAAACTGAATTTTCTCATTGTATTTATTATTAAAATGAATTGATTTAAAAGATTTGTATGACCACCCATCTTAGAACACAACTCAGGGCAGCCATACAAATCTTTTTAATAAATAATGTACTGACTTACAGTATATAATGTGTGCACGTGCTGTTTTAATTTGGTAGAAATCCTTGTATTTTTCACATATATGTTTTTCTTTTAGGTATATGAGACATGCATATGGATTAGGAGAACATTATAATTCAGTAAAAACTCTTTTGGATATGACTGCAGAAAATGAAAGCTAATACACGGTTCATCAGATGACATGAATGATGGCTGCAATTTTGCTAAGTGTCTCTATATAGGTCTTAAAGAAAATGAATTTTCAATTCTTTAATAAGGCATACAGGGTTATACAAACATATATATGGTAGATATATATGAGATCTGTTGTCAGCACTATTTGGTTTAAATCATGTTTTTAAAAATCTTTTCTGATGTGTTTCTAATGTACCTCATAATAAATTGTGGATTATATTTCTTTTGTTTGCTTTACATCTTCTGTTTTAACAGCAAAGCCTGTGTATGTGTGTATACACACACAATATTGCGCTGTGGTTCAGTTGTTATGGACACCAATCATGAAATAATTACAAGAGTAACTGACATAAGGATCTGACATTGTTGAGCTGTTGTGGTAATACTTCTCAAAAAGATTTGTTCTGACTTTTAAAATCCCTTTTATTGAAATCCTCATACTATTTTTATTTTGGGTTGTGGCAGAATACCTGATTATGAAATGCAGAAACCTCCATCTCTGATCATTAAAAGTATAGGGAGCTTCTTTATTTATTTTATATCCCACCTTTATTATTTTTTATAAATAACTCAAGGCAGCAAATATACTTCATACCCCTTCCTCCTCCTGTTTTCCCCACAACCACCACCTTGTGAGGTGAGTTGGGCTGAGAGAGTGACTGGCCCAAGGTCACCCAGCCAGCTTCATGTCTAAAGCGGGACTAGAACTTACAGACTTCTGGTTTCTAGCCCAGCACCTTAACCACCAGACCGGCTCTATTCAACTAGCTAGATTTATCTAGCTTGGTTTACAGTAATCAGTATATAGAGATACTTTTCCAACCCACCTTGGAATTGCCAGGAATCTTCTGCAGGCAAAGCACATGTTTTTCCAATGAATTCGAATTTTTCCTTTTCAAAATAGGACTTTTCTGGGCTGTTGGTCTTTCTTAGTTAATAAGATAACCCCTTCTTTCTGTAGCATGTAAATAGAACATCCGTAGAAGACTGTGTTGGTATCTGGTTTAGATAGCTATTATAGCATGTAAACCAAATGCTTGTATACCAAATGCTGTCCAGCTCAAAATGAAATAGTGCCTTCACATGGGTATTTTTATTACCCCACAATTCTGAAAGCACGAAGATAGATTACAATATTGCTATAGGATACATACCACCACACAGATCCCACAATGACAATCAATTGGTATATTTCAAAAATGGAAACAATTTCCCATGCAAAGCATGTTTTATGACTAAACCATGATCCTGCAGGCCATCACATATTTGAAAGAATAATGACAGGATATAAAATGTCAATTATTAGTTCCATCTCTTTCATTGAGATGTGCTGCTTTATACATTGTTTAAAACATTCCTATTCTGTAGATAATTAAAATTGTGCATAATAATAAGTGTGACTTGCAGAATGAACACTTTTGCGTTCACTCATGTATTGTACCTAGTATGTGCTAATGCTTTTTGGAAAAGGTAGAATTTTAATTGTGGCCTATTGTGAGTTTAAATAACACACAGCTTGTGGATAAAAAAATCTTCATTTTTGAGAGATTTCTTCCTGAATTTCTTGGAAAAAACACTGTTACCATGATAAACATTGCAGCTACCATTATTTCATTACTGGTATCTGAAAAGTAAAATTGTAAAGTTGAAAACATAACAAATACTGTGGTAGTAATTTTACCTTGAACCTTACTTCCATTCCCCTTCATCTGAATTGAGCTTGACTTGAGTGTAAACTTCTGTGCTTCCTGCCACTTTTACAGAAAGTGGTTCTTCAGAACTGATCCATACTTAGAAACAGGCATATTTTTTGCTATGAGTACATGTGTTGTGATTAAAATTCTTTCAGGCTTTCTTTCCTATTCCATTTGTTAAGTATCATATATCCTTTCCACTTGAACTTTGGATTGCCCCATTTGGGAATGGTCCCCTTTAAGCTGACCAATTCTCTCCAGTTATAATACGCTGTGGTCAAATCAGTGTTTGTGTACATTAATGCTGCAGTGAAGTATTGTGTACAGCAGCCTTTCTCAACCTTTTGATCCTGGAGGACCCTCTGAAATATTTTTCAGGCCTCAGGGAACCCCTGCACATTCAGGCTCAAATATAGGCCAGAAGTTACAAAATTGTTATATTCATTTCATGGGTAGGCCTGCATATATACATTAACAGAGTTCTTAACCTAAACATAAAGAACGAAACTTACCTCTTTAATGTGAAGTTACCCGAATTGAAATGACTTTTTACATAAATCATTATCTCCCAGGGAACCCCTAGTGACCTCTCACGGAACCCTGGTTGAGAAACCCTGGTGTAAAGAAAGGCCCAGTGCTCACTAGCCAACTTCAGCATTACAAAATACAAATGACAGAAAATGGGGATGATTATGATTAGATTTTTATCCTGTCTTTATGCTTGGTCAACTCAAGGCAGCAAACATACCTAATACCCCTGCACCTCCTATTTTCCCACAACTACTTCCCTGTGAGGTGGGTTGGGCTGAGAGAGAATGACTGGCCCAAAGTCATCCAGCCAACTGTAGAACTGACAGTCTCCTAGTTTGCAGGCCAGCACCTTAACCACTGCACCAAACTGTCTCCAAACTGGGATGCTGAACTGACACTGATATTTATAAAGCAATTTCTCCTTTAGGAAGAGTTCATCCAAGATCTAACCAGCAAAGCTCTGCTTAGCTTTCTACATTAGCCAAGGTCGTGCTTGAATTTATCTGCACCTGGATGCTAACATGAGTCAGCTCTGTTATACACAGAGCTATGGTTTACAAAACAATCTGATAACTTTTAGCATGCCCATTTATCGTAGATTTATGTATTACCCTATTTATCTCTTCGGATTCTAATCAGGCCTTTCAATATCACCAAGCGACGGCAGCTAAATTCATAAACCCCTCGTTTCCACTCCCACGGGGGGATATTCCCTCCCCCGGTTCCTAGCGCGCATCATTTTACGTTGTTCTACGACTGATGAATGCCGAGCGGTAATCATCGCCACAATTCTGTCCCCGCCCACAGAACGAGGCGAGGCTTCGGCGCTTCCACAACAACGGGAGCAAAGGACTATCGAGTTCTGCCGTTTCCACAGCGAGGTGGCCCGGCTGGAGGACAGCCTGCACATGGCGGAACGACAGCTGCTTCGAGTGCTGCGGGGCGGCTCCGGGACCCGCTCTCTCTCTCTGGCAAAGCAGGGGTTGCAGCGCCCGCCCCGGGGCTTGGCCAGCCTCAGCAACCTGGAGCGCCTGAGCCTGCGGGACAACCGGCTGTTCCGTCTCTCCCACGAAATGGCGGCCCTGAGCCGGGTGAGGGGGCCCTGAGATCCCGGATTGGAGGCAGGGAGTCCCTCCGGTTGCTTTTTGAGTTCGTTTCGCCGCGCTCTCTCTCGGGCAGGGAGGCTGGTGTGCAGCCGTGGATGCGCTATGGCCCTGCGTCGCCCCGTGGCTTTGGGCTCCGGCTTGTGAAGCCTTTCTCAGCAGGAAGAAGCCACCAGTATTGTTCAAGATCGGTTAGGGCGGATGGTGGTCCTAATCAGTCTCGCACCTTTCATCTCTTGGGGATTTAAAGGGGGGCTAGAGCAATGGGTCCTGGAGCAGACGATCAAGAGTAGTTGCAGTGACAGCAAAGTACCTGCAGCATCAAAGGCCAGTTTCTCCTTAGGGCTGTGTTTCTCAACCTCAGCAAGAATTTGAAATTTTGAAATTTGAAAAAAAGAGTTGAAATTGAGAGTTCTCAGAGTTGAAGTCCACACCTCTTACAGTTGCTGAGGTTGAGAAACATGGCCCTAGGGATTTATAGCATCATTCAGCCATTGCTGTAGCAATATAAAACCTGTCCTTATTAGTGATATATTGCCTTGGAAGTGACTGGATGACCCTGTAAATCTCTACTGCAGAAATGGCTATATATTTTAAATGTCAGTTGCTAGAGAGCATCTCTGGAGCAGGGTTATCACTCATTTGCCCTGATTGTAGGCTTTCTTGAGTGCCCCTGGTTGGCCTCTGTTACAGAATGCTGTGGCTGATCCAGCAAGGCTGTTCTTGCATTGTTACAGAATGATCACCTGGAACAATCACCATTGTTCCATACTCTAGAATCTTTGATATTGCAAGGACAGAACAGAGGGAACCATTCAGTGCCATTCTTAGGATGTTTTTTAAAGTCAAGTATTACAATTAAGCTGTTTTTAACCTGCTGTTACAACAAATTTGTTCAATAATTTCAATCAGTATTCTCAGCTATAATCAAAATACTGCTGCATTTTTGATAAATACCTTTTCTAATCCAAAACAGCTTTGTAAGGAACACTGTTGAAAATCTTCATTGAAAGAGAATTAGTATAGTTTAATTGTTTTTAAAAAAGAAAACTAGTTTCCTTGTGTAGTGGTTTCTTAAAGAGGGAGGATATGACTGCTGCTAAGGCAGAAATATTTAGCCTCTGAAGTGGAATGAAGAAGCCTTTTAAAATAAGGAGTGTTTCTCCTTTTTTAAAAATAGATATGGATTTTAGGTTTTTTGAACATTTTTGGAACAGTGGAGAACTACAGAGTAGTTTAACCATTTTGCTGCAAGGTGATTTTTCTTTATGATAAAATGTATGTTATTTAGTGAGAATAAATATATTGCAATTGCAATAGTGTAAACCCAGAGCAGAATCAACATCTGATCATTGGAACTTAACCCTCTCTCCTCTAAATAAGGTCTACTTACTTGCAAAAATCTAAATGGCATCTAGATGGCAGCATAGGGCCACCAATTGCCTTTGATCAGTTCATTAACCTTTTTCATGTGAAACTCATTAGTTGCTTTCACAGGTCATTTACTTCAATCTTGATCACACAAACCAGCTGTTTCTGGTTTATCATCTTTACATTTTTTGGCCCAGCGATGTGCAGTACTCACATCAACAGAGTCATCAGTATAAACAACTTGCATTCAGTGGTGAAGTTGGAGGGACTCCTTTACCAGTGAAAAATTAAAGAACAGTACTTCATTTAAAGTGCACTGATGATAACTTAATGTAGGCTTCCACTTCATGAACAAGAGCAACATCACCTTTTCTCACAGGAACTTCTTGCCAACTGATGTGAAAGAACAGATTCTGGCCGGGAAATTCTGGGAGTTGAAGTCCACATATTTTAAAGTTGCCAAGGTTGAGAAACACTTAGAACTTCTGGTGCATCAGTACTGCCACCTGTTGATGATTTTTTAAAATTCATTTTCTATCCTGCCTGCCTTATTTTTATAAATAACTCAAGGCAGCAAACATACCTAAAACTCCTTCCTCCTCCTATTTTCCCCACAACAACAATCCTGTAAGGTGGGTTGGACTGAGAGAGAGTGACTGGCCCAAGGTCACCCAGCCAGCTTTCATGCCTAAGGTGGGACTAGAACTCTCAGCCTCCTGGTTTCTAGCCCGTTGCCTTAACTGCTAGACCAGACTGGAGGCATTACTTCTCATTCAACCTTTGTACTTACTACTGAGTAGGTTTGTGCAGACAAACAATGTATATTCTTAAAAGGGGGAAAAGCTGCATTATGTATGCCACTTTGTGCTTCTATACAAAAAAGTGGGATATAAATAAAATAGTTATTGTACATTCCAAGCTTTTATTTTAAATCCATTGTAAAGGGGTTGCTATGTAACATTTTATGACAAATTGAAGCTTGACAATACTATAATTCAACTTGAGTCTAATAAACATTTTGTAAAATATTGTTTTAAACATTTCTGGTAAAAATCAAATTACATCAAAATAAGTTCACAGGTTCCCAGGATTGTGGCAAAAAAGTGTTATTTTTCCACTACTATAAATTATATTTCATGCTGAAAGTAGTGTTATAGAAAGTGCTGGCTATAATTATTTTGAGTAGCCTTTTGCCAGTGTTTCTCAAATTGTGTGCTTCCCTACTGTGTCCTTTCTTGGATTAAATATATAAGCATATGGTTCTTGTTGCTTCTCTTTCCTAACTCATTTTTGGGGGGGGGGGGGCATGCCTTGAGAACTTAAGCATTTTTGATAGAATTTAGATTTTACTTGTTTAAAAAGTTAAAAAAAATCCTGGTGGCCATATGTAACCAGTAATCACACTGAAGTAAGTTGATCTTTGGATCTCAGTCTCTGAGAAAAGCAGATTAGCTATCCACAGCTAGACATAGCCCATGTAATTGAAAACATAGCCTGTCAGAGGCAGAAAGAATGTTCTGCAGTGTGCAGTGAAATAGTTATAAACTGGAACTGCAGAAATCTTCAAATAAGTGTTCACTGCAACCAAGTTTCAAGTGAAGTACTCAAAGTTGGTTTGTAAAGGAAAATGGCCACCTACTTCTAAGAGTGCTGGCTGCACAGGAGCTTGTAGGTTTGGCAAGTGACAGGAACTAGGGAGAAGTTTTAAGGCAATGCAGAGTAGTCTAAAAGCAAATTACATTGCCGCTGCTTTAACAAAAATCACGTTGCCTCCCCACCACAAAATGCCTCACTGAACCAAATCTTGGCCATCTTGCCTGGGCCTACTACAGAAAGCTCAGCAAAGCCGTATAATGTAGCTTAAGGCAGATACCTTAGGTTCACACATTACATTAATGCAACTCATTTGCTATCATGATTTTCAAATCCTAGCTTATAGGTTAGTATGTTGTGTGACCCAGCTAATTGTTTGTTAACAAACTATGACCTAGGGCAACATATCAATCCTGTCAGTGTTACCCGATACAAAATTTCATTGTACCAAATTTGATACTGTATTCATCTCTACTTTGAGCTCCTGAATGAAAGGCAGGGTATATCTTTAATAAAGTCATATGTACCATTCCAAGGAATTTGCATGCCATTCCATTCTGTACAAAATCTTTTCATGATAATTCCATGCCACTTAGGTATCCTGCTATAATAATGTAGGATTTTGCTTGTTGTAGCTGATTTCTTAATTTCAGACTAAATGACAATAATTTCCAGTATTGTTTTAAAAGATAGCATTTCTGTTGCATGCTTGTATCACAGGATAGTTTCAGCTCTAACATAGTTCAAAATTAGTACTAATGATAACATGAATGTCTTTCTATTTCAACCTTAGAGGAGAAATGATCAACACTATTTAATCAAATATCTGATTATAGTTGAAGGTACTAAATTTGGGAAATAATAATTTTGAGGAAGTTCCAGAGCAATTGAAATACCTCATGTCTCTGCAAAAGCTTCATTTGTTTGGAAACAAGATCACCAAAATATCACCCTTAATATTTGGTAAGGGAGTATTATGTGTTCAAAGTCGAATACTCTACTGTACAGCAGATATACTACTATATATGTGCTATACTATTTATTTAACAACAAATCTATTCTATATAATGAAATCACTCCCCCACCCCGCAGTAGTGAAATCACTTTTAATTTAGATGTCCATTCAGGTGCATTATAATCACTTCTGTTGTATAAATTAACATATGGATAAAATGAATAGTTTTAAAAGGAAGATATTTTGTTGTGAATGATGCACATGTTTCAGCAGATGCCATCTTAGGAAAAAAAAATCTGTTGTGAGAGAAGACGAATAAAGCCCACTTTTGGGGATTTTAAAGAATCTTTTATGAGAGAAGAAAGAAAAAACGGTAGCAAGCAAAGTCATCACCTCAGAAATCTGCTCCGGCTGAACTCTCCCCCTAATCAACTCTTGGCTCCATGGAAAGGATCCTGGTCACTTGAATTTTTTTTTTTAAATGTTTATTGTGTTCTTATTAACAGCTATCTGTCATCTGGGGCTTCTGTCACTGGGTACACTGTCTTCTGAGCATGCTTTGTTGGTAGCAGTTCATCTCCCACCTGAAACTGGTTCTAACAGAGCTAATGCAGAGATCCAGAAACAGAAGTTCCATGGTTACTCATGATCTTTGGAAGCCTCAAGTGGAATTCTGCAAATGTTCTTACAAAACTATTTTTTAAAATATGAATGAAGGTGAAAAAAAACGCATAGCTGGATGGTACTTACATTAAATACATTTAATTTTAATTAAATGTACCTTTTACTTAAAAAGGCATTATGACAACAAGGATTATATAAAATAAAATGGAACATAAATAGAATAGGCATAATGAAGACTTCATTGTTGTATATTTTATCTGAAGGCTATGTTTGTTTATAGATGAATTGAAGAATTTAGTACTTCTCAATCTGAACAAGAACCAACTAAGTTATCTTCCTCCAGAGATTGGCAGGTAAATTTGATAAATATCAGGATGAGTTTTTGCTTTAATTGGCTACACTGTATAAGTTGGTTTCAATAACCTGTAACTATTTTTGCAAGCAGCAGCATCATTTGAATGATGAGAGCAGTGTTGCAATGCTGTGCTGCAAGCTCCATGCCTTTTGTGTCTGTGTGCATGTGTATGACATCAGAGACAGGGTTTGTGACATGATGTCCCTTGCTCTTGATATCAGCCCGACCCTCACTGCTGTTACCTACTGATGCCACTGTGTGTGAGATAGGTCCGTATCTTTCTCACACCATCTCACCATAACAATGTATTTTACAATCTTGGCTTAATTTTCAAACATCATTTAATCCACACAGTTTGTAATAGAAACACTTTTGATTTGTGGGTCTTTCTCTTATTGAATATCAATACTATATATTGCTGTATCTTGCTGTAATTCCTCTTAGCATTTTATAGAGTGAATTGTGTAAAAATTAGTGTGGTTGAGGGAAATACATGTTTATCTTACAAGAAAAGCTATTTAAGAAAGATTGCAAATACTTTTTCTAGACAATAGAAAGGACACAAACTCCTAGATTAGCATTGAAGGAGAGCTATGATTATGAGAGCCAGTGTGATTTAGTGGCTAAGGCAATGTTTCTCAACCTTGGCAACTTGAAGGTAGGTGGACTGGTGAATGGGCTTCAACTCCCAGAATCCCCCAGCCAGCATGTCCATCAACCGTCAGGTTACCAAGGTTGAGAAACACTGGGCTAAGATGTTGGGGTAGGAAGAGGGAGATCCAGGTTCTAGTTCACCCTTAGCCATAGAAGGTGACTGGATGACTATGAGTCAGTCATTCTCTCTTACCCACCCTATCTCACAGGGAAAAATAGGATGCTACATTTTGCTTCTGAATAAAAGGTGGGATATACATAGAATAAATAAAACTTGCTATTTTATTTGTTATATTTAACAACAGAATATAGTAAATTATTTGGTTTATGTTTATGTCCAGATTTTCTAGCTGCAAAAGTATATTCACACGTCATTCCATTTGTCTAGATTGGTGCTTCTCAACCATGGTAACTTTAAGATTTCATGCTGGCTGTGGAATTCTGGGAATTGAAGTCCACACATCTTAAAGTTGCCAAGGTTGAGAAACACTGATCTAGATCACTTTTCTTTTGCTTAAAACTCATCAGTTATACTAGGAACTGTTTATGTTCTGCCCAAATTAGTACTTCGTTGAAGAAAAGCAAATTCTCCAAAAGGCATTCCTCATGGATCATAAAAATATCTTTTAATCTTCAGTTTTGGAAGTTGGATGTTTTATAAAAAAAAAAATGGGGTGGCCCAGAAAATGTTGGTTGTTTTCCGTTACTGTACTCACATGACCCCACTGCTTTGGGAACTGCATTGCTTGCCAGTTGGTTTATGGGTGTGATTTAAGGTGCTGGTTGTATTTGTAAGGCCATACATGGATTTGGGCCTGGTTATTTTTAGGATGGCCTTCTCCAATCTGCCCATCTTACCAGATCAAATTGGGTCAACTCCTTTCAAGTCTTAACTATTTGAGAATGTCATTTGATGTGAACTAAAAAATAAGCAATTTTTATCACTGTCCCTATGCTTTGGAATTCCCTCCTTATGAATATAACAGTTCCTCCTGGGTTTTAGGAGAGCAATTAAGACCTAGATTTTCCATTTGGTTCAGAAGGAAGGCATGAGTATAAGTTGGGGTGCATTAGTGTACACATGACTTTGTATGTCCCTTATGATGCTGTTGGGATTAGTATTATCTTTGGGTGGGTTTATTTTTATTCAAAGGATTCTATGATGTTTTTGATTGTCAGCCTCTCAGGAATGGGTAACATACAAATATAATAACAAATAATATGTCCTACCACAACTTCATATAACCGACAGCTACTGAAGTAATTTTTAGTCATTTTTCAGACCTCTAAAAATAAAATTTATAAAATTTATTTCTCAGTAGTGATAAACTGAACATCAGTTTCCATAATATCCAGCTAATGTGGCAGTGTTGAGTTACTGGAGTTGAAATCCACTGAAGGCTAGAAAGGCTGATTTGAGAATATATTTTAACTTATTTATCCATCTATATGCCAACAATATAGGCCATCTTTTATAAACAGTTGTTAAATATTCAAAAGCAAAATCATTATCCTCAAATACTTTCTTCCTATAGGCTTCAAAATTTGGAATGTGTGAGTTTAGAGAAAAACAAACTGGAAAATATTCCCAAAGAATTTTGTTGCCTTCGGAATTTGCGTGAACTTCACTTATCCCACAATTTCATCACCACATTGCCTGAAGAGATCAGACAACTGACAAAACTCACGATCTTGATTTTGTCAAGAAATAAAATAGCATACCTCCCTGATGTGAGTAGCTATGCTTTTTGGAAAAAAAAAAGTGCATCATGTTGGGATCATTGAAAAAGCGATGCCTTTAGGACTGGGATAAGGAATTATCTTCAGAAGCTCAGTCAAAAGAGCCAATGATGATGAAGCTTGGGAATTGTTCTTCAGCAACATTTGTAGACATGAGATTTTTCACCCTACTTCAAGGCGATCTTTTGTGTAATGTTGTGTTATCTTAAAAGCTGCAATGACCAATTTTGTTATTTGGTATATAAACATGAAGTAGTATATAACTGAAACAATGGTCAGCGGTTCTGCTCATGTAAAGTAGTAAATGTGTTTGAACAGTGTAGCATAAGAACAAACATCTTTGTCTGTACAGGTTGGCTTCCCACCTTTTGCCTGTATCTATTTTTACTGTAATGGTTTATCCCTGCTTTTTTATTTTTGTTTTTTGCTTTTCATAAAAAAATGGTTGAAACAGTTAAATGCGATTGGAATATTGCCAGAAGAGTTAATGAAAAATAATAAAAGTCTAATAAATTATTTGGACTAAGTCCAAATGTTATGTTTAATTGCTCTATTTATATGAAATATTTAAAAAATGCTGAAAATATAGAAGTATATAAGTAAAGCTAAAAGAGTCACCCCTAATCTTTAATCAAAGAAATGTATGTATATTTGAAATTGAAAAATGTTTGTGTCTGATGAAGGTGCCACAGATTATGCGAAATGTTTCCAGAATTCCACAAATTATTTTAGCTTCTGTACAAACTACTTTCTCAAATACCTGAAACACCTCTGGAAAATTTTGATCAGCTTGTATTGAAGAAAAATAGGACAAAAAAATGGAACTTTTCAGAGCAGAATTTTTCTCCAGCATGGAATACCTTGCACAATTCTAGTCATGGGGTCCTATGCAACAATATTGGTTTTCTCAGGTAGGCTGGCGCCACCTGTTTTAGTTATGGCGTCTCTCCTTTTTGTACCAAACAAGAATCCCTTTTATGATTTCTGTTTCTCTTTTGAGGTTATAATGGTAAATCCTAAGTAGCCAGCTTTGCTTCTGTATGTAGTCAAGACATTAACCCTATTAATATTTACTCCAGAGTATATAAACAGTATTATTGTTTAATACTCCAAGAATACAAGCCAAAATAAAATTAGGGAGCAAGCTCTATCATTACCACCACTGGTCTATCCTTCACTGGGAACTGTCAAAAGCTTTCCATAATGTGAGGTGATCCTTGCTTTGCTGACCTTCTAACAGGAGCTGACTTTTCTCTGAATCTTTCACTTCCCTACCTGATAAGACAATGTTAATCCTATGGGGGTGGTCAGCCCCTATGAAAGCTATACTGAAAAAAGTTGGGTTATTTTCTGTTGAATTTCAAGTAAAGTCTGTTTTGCTAAACTGATCTATATCTCTATATCTTTATCATCTTTATCATCTATATCAGTGTTTCTTAACCTTAGCAACTTTAGGATGTGTGGACTTCAACTCCTAGAATTCCCCAGTCAGCATTCTCTCTCTCTCTCTCATCTCTCTATCTCAAGTAGGATACTATTAGATTTTTAATAGTTAAGTGCTTCAAGACAGTTCAACTCGTATTGACTGTTACAGACAAATACTCCCCAACTTGACCTCCATAGAAATTTCATTATGCTACCAGCTTACATCTCTTAAATAGGACTCAGAGTTAATTGTAGATACAGTGTACTGTTCATCTGATGAATTAATGAAATAAAAAGTATCTGGATTTTTAAAAAACTTTTAAAAGACAGAGGGCAATGCAATGAGCTATTGAAGAACAAGAGCTTTAGCCAGTGGAACACAGAGGAGCTAGAAAGGGGAAAGCAGGGTTATATCTGAATGTGGGAAGGGACTTTTGATAGATCAAAGGTCAGACAAAAGAATGAAAAATAATGGATCACTTCAAAAGATACCCTTAGCAGATGTTTGTTTTAATGGGAAGGCTCAAATTGCAGAATGGCTAATATAGGCTGGTTTCCCACATCAGAACAAACCATGGTTTTTAAATGGTAGTCTACTGAATAAACTATAATTATCTGCATTAGTAAAAAACCCCCTATAAATCATGGTTTTGAAACCAGGGTGCTTAGATTCACACAACATACCAAGCAGAAAACCAAACAGCTACATGGTAGTTTAGCACAGTATGTGAGTCCAGTCCTTGTTTTTCAGCCTAATGTACACTAGTGTTATTTTGAGGCCAAAATATAACATTGTTTTAGGTTTCTGTTGAAAAGGCAGGAAATAAAATGTCACAAATAATATATTCTAATCATAGGGGCAAATAAATAACAAGACACATTATCTCCAGATTATTTAATATATAAAAAGAATTGACTCTCCCTTCTATCTATAATTTGTGTTCAGCTTCTCTTTCATGACTGCTGTCTGTCTATTCGTCCTAATTTAAGGAAGAGTGTTGCATTTTGCATTTAAGTGGTTTCTTGGGGTAATTTTTTCTATAAAAAAGACTGGAAGACTGGAACAAAATAGTGATAATGCCTTGTGAAAAAACTAAATTTGATATAATTTAGGTTACATTTAAAGATAATTAAATCAAATTAATTATTCTCCATGTATTTAACATTGCTCCTTCTGTCACATTAAAAATGATAATTTAATGGTTTCTTTTGGGGATACTCTGGGAATATATTCAAGGTGTCCAGCTCTGTGAAGCAATAAACACAGTAACTTTATGCACATTTACTTTGGAACACACTCTGCAGAACTTCAGAGTAGGTCTACTTAGGACTGCACTGTAAGCCACTTATTTTAATATTACTAATTCACATTTATCATTTTAATTAGGGAATCTGCAAGCTGAAGAGACTTAAGGTTCTTGACGTTGCAGGAAATAATATTCAGATTTTTCCCAAAGCAGTAAGTATGAGTATTAATAAATCTCTTCAATGGAAACCTCCCTCCCAATCTTCTACAGAAGTCTAATGATTGGCCCAGAAAATACCCAAATACAGTGCATTTCCAGCAATGTCATATAAATATTCTGTAAAAAGTAAGTAAAGAAAGAATAGCAATTCCAGTGAAAAGAACTAATGTAGAAGCACCTTTGAATGCCCAACGGTTTATATTTTATGAAGATGTTCATAAAAGAATGTCTTATTTAAGATTTTAAAGAAATTTTAATAAAGAGGTAGAGTCAGAGTAGTGTTTCTCAGCCTCAGCAACTTTAACATGCTGGCTGGTGAATTCTGGGACACATCTTGAAGTTGCTGAGACTGAGAAACACAGAATTTGTTGTATGAACAATCAGTACTTTTGCTCACAGAAAAGTGGTATCTGATTTCTAGTGATTCTGGCTTTCCATAGTTTCTACAGTGGCTTTTAGGAATGGTTAGAAGAAGGCATAAAAGTACCATCATACAATGGGAACTCTGACCACTGGATCTCCAACCAGTTTAGAGCAGTGTTTCTCAACCTTAGCAACTTTAAGATGTGTGGACTTCAACTCCCAGAATTCCCCAGCCAGCATGGCTAGCTAGGAAATTCTGGGAGTTGAAGTTCACACATCTTAAAGTTGCCAAGGTTGAGAAGCACTGATCTATATCATCTCCCTCTCCCTCTCCCTCTCCCTCTCCCTCTCCCTCTCCCTCTCCCTCTCCCTCTCCCTCTCCCTCTCCCTCTGTGGTTGGATTAGGTTGTGTATTTTATTGTAACCTGCCAAGAGACTTTCATAGCTGGCAGTATAAAAGATATAGTAAATAAATAAGTGCTTTGCTAAACGTGTCCATGAAAACTTGTAATCACATTTTATGTGAAATCTAAGCCATAGAATTCAAGAATTTCACACTTAATGATCTGTTATTTTATGAGAGTGAAATCATCTTTTGGCAAGGAGGTTTTTGGATTACACTCAAGGAATTCTGTCACGGTTACAATCTTTAAAATACTGTTATTTTTATAGAGATTACTATGAAGGATATGACCTGGAATATACATGTTTATTCACCCTGCTTGCCCTGAAGATATGAAAAGTCTCAAGAGTTTTTTGGTAGAGAATTGTAAGAGGTTTTGCAGATGGACCAGCTGCATAATATTTATTTATTCTATCTAATTTCGAGGCTGCCTGACTCCTTGACACTCTGGGCAGCTTACTGATAAAAGAAAAAGAATAAATATAAGAATAATATACTAGTAGTCTTAGTGCAGTATTTCTCAGTCTTGGCTGGGGAATTCTGGGAGTTTAAGTCCACACATCTTAAAGTTAACAAGATTAAGAAACACTGCGTGTGTACATATATATTTTGTACACAGCTACAATATCTACCTTAGAGATAATCAAAAGGTATCTCTTTGCACTTAATCATTCTTTACATAATACAGGTAGTTCTCACATAATGACGGCAATTCGGACCGGAATTTCCATCATTAAGTGCCATGATCGTAAAGCATGACATCACATGTCTGCACTGCTTAGCAACAGAAATTCTGGCACTTCTGGCTGCTGTCATTAAGTGAAGTGCAACATCATGTGATTGCCATTTGTGAAATCCTGCCAGCTTCCCCATTGACTTTGCTTGTAGGAAGCCAGCAAAGAAGGTTGCAAATGGTGATCATGTGATTACAGGACACTGTGACATCATAATTCCGAGCTGGTCGCCACGGTCTCCAAGTGCCTGGATTGTGATCACGGGACCATGGACTGTTGTAAGTGCAAGGACCTGTTGTAAGTTCCCCTCATTGAGCACTGTCTTAAGTTTGAATGGTCACTGAATGAGTGGTTGTTAAGTGAGGACCACCTGTATTAGCTAAGTCATTAGCTTCCAATTGTGCCTATTTTGGATGCCCCATCTAATGAAGCAGTATTCTGTTCTTTAAGAAATGTAATTTTAATGTCCAATTATGTATGTATAAAAGATAAATACAAAAAAGTATTTATTTATTTGCCAAAGACCAGTAACATGTACTTCAAGATCACTTTCAAATTACTTTTGTGTGTGTGTGTGTCAGAAGCACCTACCAAGGTGCTTCTTTATTGAAAGGATTTGCTGGTGATGTCACCATTGCCCAGGGGATGCCTGAGGGGGCTCTTTTCATGTCCCTGTTATTTTCCCACCTAAGTGGTACCTATTTATCTACTTGCATTTGCATGCTTTTGAACTGCTAGGTTAGCAGGAGCTGGGACAAGGTGACGGGAGCTCCCTCTGTCACGTGGCTCATACTCTTGGGTTTCGAACTGCCGAGCTGCCAACATTAATGGTCCTCTGACTCAGCATCTTAACCACTGAGCCACCATGGCCCCTTCAAATTACTGAAAGAATTCTTCTAAATCCAAGAAACAAAACTAATTAATGGATGGTTTTTCCAGCAGATAATATGAAGTATTAGATCCCTCTGGGAACTGGGTGCCAAGATCTATCTTAACTAGTATTGAAGGAGATCTCTACTAAACAAAAATGAATGGGATTCTCTAGCAAACCCCATAAAGAAATATCTACCAGACTATTGATCACTAGAGAAGTTCTGTTACAGAGATACTTTACCTATAACTAGAAATATCTTCTTCAGCCACAGCCTAAGTCTAGCAGAAGTCTTCCAGTCTCCCTTCGCATCCTTTGGTTTCCTTGAGCACTGGCAACAGAATTGTTAGAAGAGTCTAAGCCATTACAGGCTGGGTAAAGTTCTACCTGGGGAGACAGAAAAGGACCAGGAATAATAAGAAGAACTGAGTATATATATTAACCCACAATATTTTCTTGGGTTGTGCTGGTTTAATAGTTCCATGCTCCAGTTATGGGAACAGAGGCTATTGATTCTAGACTATGGAAATCAGAGTTATAACAGTTCTAGTTACTCCACAGTTTACCGTAGGGATGTGAATATTGTTTTCACAATAATTTGAAATAGTCTAATCAAATAGGTTTTTTAGAAAGGCTATTTTAAATGGAAGATTTGAAAAGGTAGGAATCTCTCATTCCTCTAGCATATAATGGACTGTTGCTATAGCTATTACTATTATCTATAGTCTCTCTTGCCTGTATATTGGCAAGAAGGAGAAAGGAAGTATAAGCCAACATACCCCATGAGCCAGTTTGCCTGTGTATATTTCTACAACCCCCTTATATTTGAATGCAAAACCATCTGTATTCGCTCTCAACTTGCATAAAACAAACAGGTTCAGAACGAAATGCCTGTGGAAATAAATATTCCCATCATACAATCTTGATATAACATGTTCTCGATGTGTTATTTTGATCATCTCACTATTCCAGCATAAGCATTCAGAGCTGAAAGGAAATTGCTAGTAAATGGCATCCTTATACTGTATGTAGTCATATTTATCTTCGATATTGTAGTAGTTGGTAACTTGTATGTATTCTAATGGTTCAGCATCGTAAGCTCCTAAGAACCATTCTTAGAGGGAAAACAGTCCAATTGAGTTCAAAGATCCCCATTTTGTGGGGGAGTATGGATCCCTACTTGACATTTAATACTTTACCTTTTTTTGGAACTGTTAGTGTTTTTGCTGTTACTGTATTTGTGTTTCGCCATTTTGTTTTTGTAAAAACACCCTGTTGCTTAGTAAAGTTTAATAACATGCACATTTACACAAACACACAGATGGTATAGGAACTGCAGATAAAATCAGCCAGATCAAAGGCTTTGAACACCATGTGTCAGCGACAAAAGCCATCAAAATCACTCTCTAAGCAGAGAAAAGAGTCCCACCATTTTGGTGCAGCAATAGAAAATGTTCTTTTATGCAATTTCAGATGGAAATGCAAGAGACACAAAGCCTGTTCAGTCTGGGCAGGAAAGAACATGTGGTTCTTTTTTTTTTTTTTCCAATTGTATCTGTAGCCTTATTCTTTTATCTGTACAAATACATCTTATTTATTTATTTATTTAATTAATTGATTCTGAAGATACCTGACTCCAAAAAAGACTCTGGACAGCTTATAGTTTTAAAGTATGCATAATATAAAATGGGGGGGGACCACCAATGAACACTCAGACAAAACACAAATAACCCCCCAAATTGTCAGGGCTCCACAAACACAAAATCCCAACTGCAGGCCTGGGAATTATGGCAAATAAATGGCGTTAATTGGAAAAATACTAAATGTATTGTTTTATATTTAAAATGTTTTTGTGTTATTTAAATAGATGGGATATCTTCAGCTTGAGGAACTTTACTGTGAAGATAATCCATTGCTTCAGAAAAATCCAGTTAGTGCCATACAAGAAGAGGACATTCTTACTCTTAAGGTTATTAATAGAGAAGTACACTTTCAAGAAACTATTGTTTTAACATGATGCTTTCCCTAGATTTCGAAGTAATTTGAATTTTTGATATTCAAACAATTCCAAATAACCATTTTATAGTCTGCAATATATGCTGAAAGTGATTGTTAATCAAATGAGTTCAGTACAGTAGTTTCAAGTTAAATAGATTAAAATGATTTAGCATAATACTAAGAACCTTAATTGTATGAGTTTGGGATGATTATAACATCAGTTAAAAAAGGTGGTTTGTTTTAAACATGGGTCAGTGAACAAGCTTTTGGCTGTTTTTCATATAATGCTAAACCATGTAAGTAATGATTTATGAAGCACACTAGCTGGCTTCACACATCACTAAACCAAAATAAAACAAGCCACCTTATCTCTTAGTAGAATGTGTGAATCAGCCAACAGCTCAGAAGGAAGGAGCATTTTTGATGCATGCATGAAATGTAGATGCTATCCTCTTAGAAAAAAAATATGTGTCAAATGAGGAAGAAAACTTCTTTTAAAATGGCATGGTCATTTAGACACTTTAAATATATTTGAATCAAAAAAATATGTTAATAATTAGGCCACTTTCATTGCTAATTTGTGGGCAGAGCAAACTTAAGTAATGTACAGTAGGTAATAGAACATCTTTTAGCAGCTTCGGTTGATAAATCAGGTAGTGGGTAGATTTTTGGGGGGTGGTGAGCTCAAGACAGTCTCTACTCCTGGTGACTGCCTGCAGTTCTTTTGGCAAGATTTCAGAAGTGGTTTGCTATTGCCTCCTTCCTAGGGCTGAGAGAGAGTGACTGGCCCAAGGTCCCCCAGTGGCTTTGTGCCTAAGGTGGGACTAGAACTCCCGGTCTCCCAGTTTCTAGCCTGATGCCTTAACCGGTACACCAAACCAGCTCCAATTAAATCAGGTGTGCATCCCTTGAAAAAAAACCTGGAAATTGCCCAGAATGCAGCAGCATGAGTGCTGAGTGGTGTCTGTCAAAGGTCCTACATAATCCATGTGTTAAAACAGCTTTATTGGTTATGGGTTTCCTTCCACCCCAATTCAAGGTACTCACACTGGTGTATAAAGCATTACATGGCTTAAAGTCAAGCTAACTACAGATCTGCCTACGTATTCCCGCATAGTTTCTCCATGCATTTAGATCATCAATGGAGCACATGCTGCAGCTCCCAACACAGATGCATATAACATCAGTGGTTACTTTTTCTTTCTCTTGGCAGGGACCATGTCAAGAAATAAATTGCCACTGTAATAAATTACAATCTGCCTCCTTATTAAGTTTGGAGGGGGTTAAAAGCATCCGTATTTACCCGGAGCTTTTGATGTTTTAATGTTTTAGTATTAAGTCTCTACTGTTTCTCAGTTTTTGTATTTCTTGTTCTTAATTATGTTCTAATGATGGTTTTTGCTGTATTTTTCTGAGCTGCACTGTGCTGTTAAAAAAGACAGTGGCGCATAATTTTTCTAAATTAAAACTTCAAGTTACCCACTTGAATTTCTATTACAATACTTGTCAATAATATTTATTCTGTCTTTTAATTGTACAGGAAGTAACAGCAAGATTTATTTTCACTCAGTTGGAAAACAGAAACCATCTTCTATACACAGCAATAAAAAAAAACTTAGAAGCCCAGAATTTGCTTTCTAAGAGGCAAAAATGTGCTCAGTGTGGACACAGCTTTCTGAGTATGTGGCTAGAATGTGTGCATTTCATAGATGTAAAACAGGTAAGTTACTTGGATACTGTACATTTTAAAGATTCATTTATTGCAGCTTCAGACTTTTAGTAGATTTTACTGCTGCATGCTTTTCTTTTTTTATAAAGATTTTTATTAAGTTTGAAACAAAGATAAAAACTACAAAACCCCCCAAAAAAAACTACAAAAAGAAAAAAAACTAAAGAAGTGTAATGATTGCCTATTCTAGAACACCATCAGACTCATGAGCAGGATCACAAAGATATCTGATTTATTAAAGAATAGTATGCAGGATCACAAAGAAAGCTGAGAATGAAAAAAGCGCGCCAAATGCAAACTAAAAACCCTTGGTACAAATGAGATCCCTCCCCCCATAGAATCTTCCCAAGCTCACAATCCCAGGTGCTCCTAACGGCTTCTGATGGTCTGCAGGAAAAGTCCTTGAACAAAGCACATAACCCAAACACTTTCCATTGAAATGAACATAGATACAGAGCTTGGCACAAGGTTTCACAGCAGCTCCCTCCCAAACAGAAACGCACGTCAGCGCCATGGCATGTGAAACGTTACAATGTACAGTGCACATTGAAACAGTGAACATGACATACTGCCCCCCAAAAGAAAGAAAACACTAAGCAGCAGGCTTCAAAGGGTAAGCCAAGTAGAAATGGTTTACTAAATCAGGAGCATTAACATGGCGAGCAGGCACCCATTCAGGATGAGGAAAGTGTTTCCAGTGGATCAGATACTGGAGGGTGCCTCGAAGCTTGCAAGAATCAACAACCTCCTTGACTTCAAAGTGCTGTTGGCCGTCAATCATGATCAGGGCAGGAGGAGGAGGCTGGGGATGCCAGCGGGAAGAGTGGTGGACAGGCTTGAGCAGGCTGCAATTGGAAAACAGGGTGCAAGTGTTTCAAATTGTGAGGCAGGTCAAATTTAACAGTAACTGGATTGATAAGACCAACAATAGGGAAAGGACCAATGAACTTGGGAGCAAGTTTTTTAGAGGGTTGTGGGGACTTGATGAATTTGGTAGATAGATATACTTGATCCCCAATTTTGAAATCGTGTTGCAAAGAACGATGTTTATCGGCTTGAAACTTGTAAGCAGCCTGGGCATCAGCCAAAGCCTGTTGAATCACCGGCCAGGAATCACCAAGCTTAACAGCCCAGTCAGAGGCAGAACAGGATTGGGGGGGAGGGGGTTGTGGCAGCTCAGGGATGGGAACAAAATTGTGACCAGAAACCACACGAAAAGGGGTTTGCCCGGTACTCTGATGGACAGCATTGTTGTAAGCCACTTCAGCAAAACGCAGCAATTGTCCTGATGGTAGTTAATGTATGCTCTGAGGAATTGTTCAAGGGTGGAGTTCAAAATCTCAGTAGATCCGTCAGTCTCAGGATGGGACGACGTGGACAGCACCTGTTTGGTGCCAATCAATTTTAAAAATGATTTCCAAAACTGGGAAGTAAACTGTGTCCCGTGGTCGCTGACCAAATAGGAGGGGCTACCGTGGAGACGGTAGATGTGAATGAGAAATAGGCGGGCCAGTTGCGGGGCCGATGGGATGGATGCACATGGAATGAAATGGGGTTGTTTGGAGAAAAAATATTTTACAACCCAAATGACAGTTTTCTTCTGACTGGGAGGTAGGTCCACAATAAAATCCATAGAAATCTCATCCTAGGGATGGGATGGGCTGGCCACTGGCTGTAGAAGCCCCTGTGGTTTCCCTCCTTTTTGCTTTGACATGGTACAAACAGGACAGGAAGCAACATAGTCGTTTACATCACGCCTTAAGGTTGGCCACCAAAATTGACAGCAAACCAAATGCAAGGTTTTGACAAAACCAAAGTGTCCAGCAAGTTTATCCTCATGGGAACGCTGCAAAACATCAGCTCTTAAAGTTTCAGGCACATAAAGGCAGTGCTCCACCCATACCAGACCGTTTTCAAAAGAGACATTGTCTCTATTAGCTAGCTACCAAGTGTCAGATTTCAGTGCCTGGAGAAAGTCCTTCTGTAACTGACAAGGAACTTGCACTTTCCGCTTCCCAGACTGGGCTGGGGGCGGGGTTGCCTGTGCACGGGTCTGGCTCTGAGTGACAGCAACCAAGCCCAGTTGTGGTTCAGTGAGAACAGTCCCAACTATATCTGCCACATGGTCAAGGTCCTGAGGTAAACGTGACAAAGCATCGGCCAGAAAGTTTTCCTTTCCCGGAATAAATTTTAACTGGAAGTTAAAGTGACTGAAAAATTGAGCCCAGCGAATTTGTTTAGGACTGAGATGCCGGGGGGTATGGAGGGCTTCCAAATTCCTGTGATTGGTCCAAACCTCAAAAGGGCATTTAGCGCCTTCCAGGAGGTGACGCCAGGCTTCCAAAGCGGCTTTTACAGCAAAAGCCTCTTTTTCCCAAACATGCCACCTGCGCTCAGTTTCAGAAAATTTTCTGGACAAATAAGCGCAGGGTTTTAAGTGATTTTCAGAATCTCTCTGTAACAATATAGCCCCAACTGAGGAGTCAGAAGCATCAACTTGGACCACAAAGGGGCGTTCAGGATAGGGGTGGTATAAAATAGGCTCAGCTGTGAAGAGGGTTTTTAACTTCTCGAATGCTGCCTGGCATTCAGGCGTGTCAGGGTCAGCCTCACTCCGAATAAGTCACAGACTCACTTAATAGGGATTAAGGATTTCCGGTTTATTGGAACGGAATGCTTGACAGAACGAAAAACGGGAATGGAGGCGTGGTGGCATGGTGTCCTGTTTATACCCCCTTGCCGGACCCTGTGCTCCTCCACCCTCCATTGTCCCCATTCCCCTGACCGGACGGGAGATTTAGATGTTGATGGGATTTGTGATGGTTGTTTGGGCGTTTTCCCGGCTGCCGTCTTTGTCCTATTGGTGCAGGTGCGTCCTCTGGGGCACAAGGCGTGAGTCCTTCTGTGTCATCGATGCTTATCTGAATTACCTTGTGATGTCCTCCTATTAAGCTGTAGATCAGTTCATGGGTGTGGTTGCTTGGGTGATTAGTTGAGCATTGATTTGATTGTATCCTTCCTCTCTTTCCTGATGATCATGATCCACGTTGTGAGGCTCTTGTGTGCCTTTCAATGGGGTCATGACAGGCGTCCAATTCAGCACTGCCCCAAGGTTTTTTACTTTGCGTGTCTCCCCCAAGCCCTTGGTATGGAGTAAATCAGTAAGGGGCAAAGCAATCTCAGTGAACCCCTGGATAAATTGGCGATAGTAATTACTGAACCCGAGGAAACTTTGCAATTGCCTCTGGGTGCGGGGACATACCCAACTTAAAATTGCCTGAATTTTTGCAGGGTCCATTTCAATGCCCTTGTCAGATACCCTATAGCCTAGATAGTCAAGTTGGGTCTTGTGAAACTCACATTTGGAAAGCTTGGCATAAAGCTTGGCACCTCTAAGCTTACTTAACACCTGTTTGAGAAGGCTTTCGTGTTCCTCCTTGGTTTCAGTGTAAATGAGCACATTGTGCAAATAAACTAGGACCCCTTTAAACAAATGATCATGTAATACTTCATTAATCAATTGCATGAAAACTCCGGGCACCCCAGCTAACCCAAAAGGGAGGACTTTGTACTGAAATGAACCCAGTGGGCAATTAAAAGTGGTTTTCCACTCATCTCCAGCTTGTATGCAGATGCGGAAATAGGCTTCACAAAGATCGAGCTTGGAGAAAATCTTGTCCTTAGACAAGTGAGCTAACATGTCCTTCATGAGTGGCAGAGGGTATTTGTTGCAAATTGAGATGGAATTTAACCCCCAATAGTCTGTACAGAGTCAAAGCGTGCCATCTTTCTTTTCCCGGAAGAGCACAGGTGCCCCAACTGGGGAATTTGCAGGTTCAATAAATCCCCTTGACAGATTTTTGTCAATAAAGTCCTGTAATGCCTCAAGCTCCTTCTGAGTCATTGGATAAATTTTTGGCTTGGGCAATTGAGCGTTGGGAACCAACTCTATTGCACAGTCAGTTTTCCGATGGGCGGGGGGTAGCTGCTCTGCTTCCATTTCCTCAAAGATGTCTGCAAAGTCTTGGTATCGATTGGGCAAGCCTTCTAAATGTGCCAAACTAGGGTGCGGCGTGGCAATTGCAGCCCTTCCACCCCCTGCACTTGAAGCTCTCTCCGCGGTAGGGGCTTGGTAAAACCCATCTTTAAAAGTCACAGTTCTGTGTTCCCAATTTATATGTGGGCTTCGATTGGTCAACCAGGGAATCCCCAGAATGACCAAGGGGTTGCCAACAGGTGCCACTACAAATTTCAAAGTCTCACGGTGGCTGCCCATTTGCATTGCAACAGTTCCAGTGAAATGGGTTGCCACCCCCCCCCCCCGCCATTGAATCATCCAACTGTGTGAAGATCAAAGACTGCTGGAGGGGGAAGCTAGGCAGATCCAAAGCAGCAACCAGATCAGGGTGAATCAGACACCTGGAACACCCAGAGTCAACTAAAGCCCAGACCTCTGTAGTCTTTGTGCGGGAGCCCAATTTCACTTTTACTGCTAAAGTGGGACAGCACTCACCATAGCATCCTTGCGCCCATCCTCCTCCACCTGCCTGCAGGTGCTCTTCATGGCAGGTGGCTGGCATTTCCCGCTGGCTCCTTAGAGTCATCTTCAGCCTCTCCCATAAGTAGAATACTTCCTCAGCATCGGCTGTCCCCTTGGCTGCTGTCATCCGCCGCGAGGGGGGTAGGGATTTGGCTGGCAGCTTGCCTGCTCGATCTCCAGCCTTGGCTTTTGGGCAATCAGCTGCTCGATGCCCTTCCTTTCCGCATCGTAGACACTGACCCCTCGCATAGTGCTGATCTCTCTCCTCTTCCTAGGCTCTATAGCCTGGCCGGGCAGCAGTTGCAGCACTTCGGGGTCCCCTCATGGTGGCTGGTTGTTTTTCAGGTCGTTTGGTTTGCATGAAGGTATGCTGGGTGTGCTCAGCCTTGCCGGCCAGACAGATCCATTCATATAATGTCTCTGGGTCGTCTCTACACAACGCCCACTGCAGGACGTCCCGGTTGAGTCCCTCTTTAAACCATTCTATTAAGGTTGACTGAGACCAGTCGGGGATTTTCCCAGCTAAAGCCTTAAACTCCAGGGCGTAATCAGCTATAGACAGTTGGCCCTGGGTAAGATCCTTCAGCGCCTTTTTAGCTCTTGGCTTGGCTAGAGGATCCTCAAAATGCAGCTTTAACGCCCACATGAAGTCCTCAAAATACTCAAGCTCGGGGGAGTCAGCCTCACTTAATTGAACATACCAGTCAGCTACTCGTCCCTTCAACTTGGTGGCAATGGCAGTTATTTTAGCCTCTTCGGAAGGGAAGTATGGTCCAAATTGCCTCATGTAACTTTTAGCATTAGTGAGAAAGAAAGGTAACTTGGTTGGATCCCCATCAAACTTGACAGAAAAGTCTTTCACCCCCACTCCTGTTGGAGCTGAATCAGCGGCTGCTTGAGTGGTTGGGCCCCAGGTTACAGTAGTTCTCCCTCCTCGGGGTGAGGACACTGGTGGTCGAACTCTGCGGGGTGGAGATTCATCCCAGCGCCGTCTCTGGCCCTGCTCCGCTGGCAGTCTGGGTGGGGGGATGGGGGATGATTGCTTGGAGCTGGAATCTCCTTCGCGCCTTAGCTGCCCCCCCCCCCATGATAGAGACAAGTTTCTTAATATGTACTCCATCGATTCTATTTTGGCCTCCACCACTCTTAGCCTTTCAGGGGTTTGAGATTCCTCCCTCCCTCATGTGTTAGGCTGTCTCCCTGTTGATACTGTGGTAGATTCTACGTTTGGGGTCAGTGGGAACCGATACTTCCAGGATGCCTGGGACGTCCCTGGCTGGGGTTCTCCCATTTCATCCCAGGTGATCAACTCTGCGGGCGATTCGCTGAGTGCCGGTTGCTCTGGTTCTCTCCCATCGTCAGATTCCTCCACCTCAGTGCTGGAACTTGAATCCTAATAGAAACCTGAAGGTTCTGGGGTGAGGCTCAGTTCTCCGCTCTTGACCGTTGACTCGGGCATCAAGCCAGTCGGTTCCTCAAGTCCCCCGGCCGTGAGCTTGGACGCGACCATTGTTAACTCTTTTCCCTCACAAGAAACTAATCTTGGTAGGAGCTAACGGTACTACTTTGGTGATTCTCAGCTTTATGAAATGATTGCCTATTCTAGAACACCATCAGACTCATGAGCAGGATCACAAAGATATCTGATTTATTAAAGAATAGTATGCAGGATCACAAAGAAAGCTGAGAATGAAAAAAGCGCGCCAAATGCAAACTAAAAACCCTCGGTACAAATGAGATCCCTCCCCCTGTAGAATCTTCCCAAGCTCACAATCCTAGGTCCTCCTAACGGCTTCTGATGGTCCGCGGGAAAAGTCCTTGAACAAAGCACATAACCCAAACACATTCCATTGAAATGAACATAGATAGAGCTTGGCACAAGGTTTCACAGCAGCTCCCTCCCGAACAAGCGCACATCAGCGCCATGGCATGTGAAACGTTACGATGTACAGTGCACATTGAAACAGTGAACATGACAAGAAGTGTGAAACCCAAGAAAAAAGAGTTTTGAAGATTACACAAAGAAGTGACTTCCGACTTTCAACAACAAGAATATACAGCAATTTTCATAATCAATCCCTTACTCAGTATCAAACCAAGATCACGTTATTTCTATAAATCTTTCCATTAGCACATATACAAATCACTAATGTAATTGCTCCTTCCCCTTATACAGTATAATACACACACACACACACACACATTTCTAAATCAATTTCCCTCCCCTCCAAACAACATTTATTTAATTATTTCCTTCCTACCACTATTCTATATATTTCTGTCTACTATAATAAAAATCAAATTATAAAAATAGCAATTTATTATTATACCTTATAGATACCTTATAAATCTTGCAAATCAAACAAACCTTAAAAAAGTCCAGTAAATCTTAATCCAAATCATTAAAGAGAAATGAAACCATAATAACCTCGCTATCAATCCAATTACACATGCTTAATTATTTTACCCCACTTCAAAGTATACCAAGGCATTTACATATCTCCCTATTACACACAAGGCATTTTTCTTGCAAAAATCAAACAGCCCAACTGCCCCCTTAACAACTCGGATTTCTCAGCAAAAAAAATCCCACAAAACAAATTCTCTTCTCTCCCATAATATTCCCTCAGAAAACCAAAACAATCCCCCAGAAAAAAAGCTCTTTTTGTAATCTGTAGCTCAGACTGTCGCTTTAATCCCTTCAGCACCAAAATGTAGTCTTTGCCTGGCATTATTTCAGTCTCACTGACAGTAGAAACATCTCCATCTTTGCCAAAATCTTCATCTTCCTCCATAACATCTTCAGCCAGATGACATACTTTAGAGATAATATCTTCCTCAATGTCCCGAATATTCTGCAGAATAACTTGACAGACTCTGAAAAGATCTCTTTGAAGGTCTGCTTAAGCTCACAATGAAATTCTAAAAAATCCTCTTTGAAATCCTCCATATTTCAGGCAGTAGGTTATGGTGCCCCCTAGATAGTTGACTCATGCAGATAGGAGTTAATGAGTTAATAGAAAAGTTCCAAATGAAATTGGCCCAAGAGAAAGAAGTTAACAAGCAGGTCCCAGAGAAAGTGAACAGAAAACTGAAGATTCAAAACGGCAAATCCAAAGTGTCGGAAAATATTCAAACCTTCAAATTCAGTACAAAAATGATAGCAGGAAGGCAATTATTTATTCTCAGTCCTCCTTAATCTATAAATGGGTGTCATGTTCACTGTTCCAATGTTACCGTTACATCGTAATGTTTCGCATGTCATTTGGCTGATGCGTGTTTCGTCTGGGAGGGGAGGAGGATTCCATCTCGTGGGATTGTTATGTGTTAGCAGCTGGATTGGAATGTGTTTGGGTTATCTCGTGTGTTCAAGTTTCCTTTCCCAGGATATCAGCAGAAATGGTTACCAGCACCTGGGGGGGGGGGGGAGTTTGCAATGGCAGGGCGAGGGGAGGGATTACGTTTGAGCTGAGGGTTTTTAGTTTGTATTTGGCGCGCTTTTACTCATTCTCAGCTTTCTCTGTATTTGCATACTATTCTTTAATAAATCAGATATCATTAAGTCCCTGCTTGTGAGTCTGAGTCTATTAGAGTAGGCAATCATCACATAAAGCTGAGAATCTAAAAAAATTACCGTTAGCCCCTTTCCAGATTTATTTTGTGAGGGAGAAGTGCTAGCAATGAGCAAACCAAATCCCCAAACCATGGAAAGCGAGGAATCAAGCGAGGGGGAACCTGACTCCACAGTGATAAGAATGGAGAGGGTCCCTCCTCGAGAGCTTTCAGAAGTTCGAGAGGAGTCGAGTTCCAGCCTAAGAGAAGAGGAGGTTGGAGGTAAAAGAGCCCCTGAACTGACTGGTGAGTCACCAGGCGAGCTGACCACATGGGATGAGACACAGGGATCCCTACCAGGGACGCCCAAAACGTCTTGGAAGCAGCGATACCCGAGTTCCCCAACTGTGGTAAGGCAAGAGGGAAAGGAGGATTCCCAAACCCCTGACCATATAAGACTGGTGGAGGCCAAATTGGAGTCACTAGAATTTATGTTTTGAAAGATGTCCATGGACTGGGGTCCCCGGGAGAGGAGGAGAGAGGAGTCTAGTACTAGGCATTCGACTCCTTCTTTGCCCCCAACTTCCCCGGAGGAAAGGAGTAGGACCTGGCACAGAGAGGAAGCAAGAGCGCCAAGGGTGAGGATTTCCAGGTCCCCTCCTCGAGAGCAGAGATCCCTGGGAGCTACAAGAAAGCTCGACCGCCCAGCTGTGGTGAAGGGACCACCCGGAGTGGGGGTTAAGGACTTTACCGTTAAATTTGATGGAGATCCAACTAAGCTATCGTTCTTCCTTACCAATGCAAGGAGTGATATGGATGAGTGGGAGCAGTTTTTCCATCCAGAAAGAGCCAAGATTAATGCCATTGCCACTAGGCTCAAGGGGCGGGCAGCCGATTGGTATGTGCAGTTATGTCAATCGGATGCCCCTGAGCTGGAGGAGTTCGAAGAATTCCTGTGGGCATTGAAACTACACTTGGAAGACCCGTTAGCTAAAGAAAGAGCAAAACGGGCACTGAGGGAGCTGTGCCAGGGGCCACGATTGGTGGCAGACTACGCTCTGGAATTTAAGGCTCTGGCTGGGAAGGTTGAGGATTGGTCCCAATCCACATTAATAGAACTTTTTAAGGACGGTCTGAATACGGAGGTCCTGAGGTGGTCGCTCGGCAGGGATGACCCAGATACCCTGTATGAATGGATACAGCTGGCAGGGAAGGCTGAGCATGCCCATGAGACCTTCGCTCACAGGAAGGTGATGAGATATGCTGGGCTCAGCAAGGGTTCCCGCACTGCTGCGCCCACTGAAAAGTCCAGTCAATGTGCCTGGGAAGAGGAGAGGGAGCGCCGCTATGTGAAAGGGCAATGCCTCCAATGTGGGAAGGAAGGTCACCGAGCGGCGGCGTGCCCAAAGGGAAAGACCGATGATCGTCCGGGGAAGCCGTTGGGGAAATCTCCCTCTCTACCCAGGAAAATGAAGGCAGCCATGGCTGAAACTGAAGTGGAGGAGATTCCTTACTTCAGGGGCGAGGGGGAGCCTGATCTACTCCAGCCGGTGGGAAACGCCAGCCACCTGCTTTAAAGAGCACCTCTGGGCAGGTGGTGGAGGAGGGGCGTGAACATATTTCGGTGAGTGGCAACTATCCCACACTGACCATTAAAGTGAAGTTAAGCTCCCACACAAGAACCGTTGAAGTTTGGGCATTGATCGATTCAGGGTGTTCGCGTTGCTTGATGCACCCTGATGTGGTGGCTGCTTTGGAGTTGCCCAGCTTTCCACTACAACGTCCCATGATTTTCACCCAGCTGGATGGTTCTACGGCAGGGGGGAAGCCAGTCACCCATTTTACGGGCATGGTGGCGTTGCAAATGGGCAACCACTGTGAGGGGCAGCCATTTGTGGTGGTGCCTGTGGGGGGTCCCTTAGCCATTCTAGGGATTCCTTGGTTGGTCCAACAAAACCCATATATAAATTGGGTGCACAGGACTTTGACTTTTGGGGATGGTTTCTATCAAGCCCCTGGGGAGGACGATGATCCGAAGGCTGCAGTGGGGAGGGCGGTGGCAGCAACCCCGCATTTCACTGTCACCCCACTGGAGGGCTTGCCGGAGCAATACCAAAGCTTTGCAGATGTGTTTGGTGAGAAGGAAGCGGACCAACTTCCACCTCATCGAAAAACTGACTGTGCGGTAGAGTTGGTCCCCGATGCGCAACTGCCCAAACCAAAAATCTATGCCATGACGCAAAAGGAACTGGCGGTGTTGTGGGAGTTTGTGGACAAAAACTTGGCCAGGGGTTTTATTGAACCAGCAAATTCGCCAGTGGGCGCCCCCGTCTTGTTTCGAGCGAAGAAGGATGGGACATTGAGACTTTGTACAGATTACCACGGATTAAATGCGGTCTCGATATTAAATATCCTCTGCCAATAATAAAAGACATGTTAGCACATCTGGCTAAGGGGAAAACCTTCTCTAAGCTGGATTTGTGGGAAGCCTATTTCCGCATCCGCATATGCGAGGGGGATGAATGGAAGACTGCTTTCAATTGTCCTCTGGGTTCTTTTCAGTACAAGGTTTTGCCTTTTGGGTTGGCGGGGGCACCAGGGGTGTCCATGCAATTGATCAATGAAGTGTTACATGAACATTTGTTCAAGGGTGTACTGGTCTATTTGGATGATGTTTTGATTTATACTGAAATGGAGGAGGAACATGAGCGCTTGGTGAAACAGGTGCTTAGCAAACTGAAAAAGGCTGAGCTTTATGCTAAACTTTCTAAGTGTGAATTTCATCAGACTCAGCTTGACTACCTGGGGTACAGGATCTCTGACAAGGGCATTGAAATGGATCCTGTGAAGATTCAAGCTATTTTGGGGTGGGAGCACCTGCGTACCCACAGGCAGCTCCAAAGTTTTCTTGGATTTTCCAACTATTACCGCCAATTCATCCAGGGGTTCACAGAAATTGCATTGCCTCTCACTGATTTGTTACGTACGAAGGGGTTGGGGGACACATGTAAGGTGAAGAACCCGGGGGCATTGCTCAATTGGACACCTGAATGCCAGTTGGCTTTCGACAAACTCAAAAGCCTGTTCTCTGCTGAACCCATTCTTCAACACCCTGATCCCACTAAACCCTTTGTGGTTCAAGTGGATGCTTCCAATTTCTCAATTGGAGCGCTCTTGCTGCAAGCGGATGCTGGTGGCCGCCTGAAGCCCTGTGCGTATCTGTTCCAGAAATTTTCCGAGACGGAAAGGCGATGGCATGTTTGGGAAAAAGAAGCTTTTGCAGTCAAGGCTGCTTTGGAGGCATGGCACCACCTCTTAGAGGGGGCTAAATGTCCTTTTGAAGTTTGGACTGACCATAAAAATTTGGAAGCGCTCAGCACGCCCTGTAAGCTCAATCCTAAGCAGATCCGCTGGGCTCAATTTTTCAGTTGCTTTGACTTTAAGTTGAAGTTCATTCTGGGCAAGAAAAACTTCCTGGCTGATGCGCTTTCCCGCCTGCCCCAGGATTCGGTCCAGGCACCTGATGTTGTGGGTACAGTGTAGACAGCACCCCAATTGGGGTTGCAAGCTGTCACACGCAGTCAGACTTGTGCACAGCTGCCCCCAGCTTCGGTTTCACCGGCTGGGGGAAGAACGCCAATTCCCTCGCAATTGCAACAACAGTTTCTGCTAGAGCTGAAATCTGACACTTGGTTGCAAGCGAATAGAGACAATGTTACCTTTGACAGAGGCTTCGCTTGGAAGCAAAACCGCCTCTATGTCCCTGACAGTTTGCGAAGGGAAATTTTGATTAGGTCTCATGATGATAAAGTGGCTGGTCATTTTGGGTTTGTCAAAACCTTGCACCTGGTACGCCGCCAATGGTGGCCCACATTGAGACGTGATGTTAAAAGTTATGTTGCTTCTTGTCCTGTCTGTGCCATATCTAAACGGAAGGGGGGCAAACCGCAAGGGCTGCTGCAACCGGTGGCCAGCCCCTCCCGTCCTTGGGAGGAGGTTTCCATGGATTTCATTGTGGATTTGCCTCCTAGTCAGAGAAAGACTGTGATTTGGGTGGTAAAGGACTACTTTTCTAAGCAAGCCCATTTCATTCCATGTGCTTCCATTCCGTCTGTGCAGCAATTGGCCCGCCTTTTTCTAATCCACATCTACCGGATTCACGGGAGCCCCTCCCGCTTGATCACAGACCGTGGAACACAGTTTACTTCCCAATTTTGGAGGGCATTTTTGAAGCTGGTGGGCACCAAGCAGGCGTTGTCCACTGCATCGCATCCGGAGACTGATGGATCTACGGAGGCTCTTAATTCGACCCTGGAGCAATTTTTGCGGGCATTTGTCAACTATCAACAGGACAATTGGGTTGATCTGCTACCTTTTGCTGAGGTGGCTTATAACAATGCCGTCCATCAGAGCACGGGGCACACCCCTTTCTGTACTGTGTTTGTCCGGGACTTTGTTCCCATTCCTGACTTGCCTCAACCCTCCACACAGCCCTGCTCCGCTTCTGATTGGGCTGCTCACCTGGCTGATTCATGGCCAGTGATTCAACAGGCGTTGGCTGATGCCCAATCTGCCTATAAACTGCACGCCGATAAGTGATGAGCCCTTCAACCTGCTTTTAAAGTTGATGATAAGGTCTACCTTTCTACCAAGTTCATTAAATCCCCTCAGCCCTTGAAGAAGTTGGCTCCTAAGTTTGTTGGTCCTTTTCCCATTGTGGGAATTGTGAACCCTGTCACCTTTAAACTGGATTTGCCACACAATTTGAAACGTTTGCATCCTGTTTTTCATTGCAGCTTGCTCAAACCTGTCAACCACTCTGATCGTTGGCATCCGCAACCCCCACCTCCTGCTCCGATCATGATTGACGGACAGCAAAATTTTGAGGTGAAGGAGGTCCTTGATTCTCGCCGACTTCGTGGCACCCTGCAGTACCTCATTTGGTGGAAACACTTTCCCCACCCTGAGTGGGTGTCTGCCCGTGATGTTCAATCTCCTGTTTTAGTTAGACGCTTTCATCTAGCTTATCCTATGAAACCTGCTCCTTAATATTTTTTGGGGGGCGGTATGTCATGTTCACCGTTCCAATGTTACCGTTACATCGTAACGTTTTGCATGTCATTTGGCTGATGCGTGTTTCGTCTGGGAGGGGAGGAGGATTCCATCTCGTGGAATCAAACAAGCTAAAACTTTATTTCTGGATTAAATTTCTATTTATTTTTTTTAATGATAAGCACCAAGAGAGTCCACTTCTTACTGTAGAAAGCCTCTCCTGGGGTACACCAACTTAAAAAAAAGGTAAATTGGGTGGTTTAGAAATGGGGTGGCTCAATCTAATGTCCCCTTAAGGCTACAAATATGGCTTGGAAATGGTGATGTCCCCACCTCCCGTTGTCTCTTACCAGATCGTCACGAACTGTTTGTGATTCTCTGGCTGCAAGACGGCATTCAGGAGAGGAGATGGGGTGATTCCAAGCTTTTTCTTTATTCATGAAAAAGCTCTGGGCTCCAGGAAAAAGCCTGCCCGAGCCCACAGAAGCATGTGTTGTCAATTCTGCCTGCGGAGCCTGCAGACACAGCTGCTCAGTCAGTCATGTTCCCACCAGAAGTTGTCTCTGCTACATGCTTTTCTTATGCATTTCTATACCCTTTATTACTCATCAGTGTAATTCTTATTGGCTTCCAAATGTAAGCAAAATCCTGATGGATTAAGGGAAGATTCCATGTGGTCCAGAACTAATTTTCTATCAATGGCCAACCTGATCTTATGTATACTCTTGTGATTTATGTATACTCTTATGACAAACAATAGATAGATAAACAATTAAGGGTTTTGGTGATAAGCTTCAGAGATATTTAAAACAATAAAGAACTTTAGTAGTAGTGCACCAAAAAATAGGATAATCTTTGGAAAGCAATACAAATTAAGCAATATGGTATTTTTTTCTTTCAGGAGGATATAAAAGGAGGTAGTGCAAATGTAAAAAGGGGAGCCTGAAAGTAGAAAAAAATGTAAAGGAAAAACTGGTTATTTAATATTAATGTGTGCTTCAAAATCTGATTGACCAGAATCTAAAAATGGGAAAGAATAATATTTTTATTTATTAAATTTATATTATGCTTTTTCTCTAGAAGCTCAAGCCTGCTTATGTGGGTAGTTTTCCTAATTTTATCATGGATTCCATTACTTTACTCATAGTGATTCTGATTTGCTTTGCAGTTGTAAAAACTTCCCTAGTTTCTTTTAAATCAATAACCTGTTGGGAGTAAACTACCCATATGCTTGCCTGAGACCTTTCAGCTCTGCAGAAAATGATATAATATAATCAAACACTGCTTTTGAAAGAGAACACGTTTAAAGTGTTTGACCTGGAGAACTCCATTTTAGAAAATTAATGTAATTTTATACAGTAATATCACAAGGTTCAGTCATACATTCAGTTGAATACCAGTTATAAAAAGCATCAGTTAAATTTATATTGTAATTGATTATATGGCCAATTTCATGGCTGGACCTGTCTGGAACCTTAGAAACCACTTTTTATTCCTGAGAAGAAAAGAAGAGGCCACCATTGGAAAGGGTAGAAAGGAAACTTCTGGGAGAAAATCAGGGAACGCCAAAACTTTCTTTGACTGGACTTTATACACAATTATAACACGAAATACATTTTACAGTAAAAAAAAAATCCTATAAGAACAAACAAACAGTGCTTATATTTTTGGATATATCCCATATAATTTAAATATGGGTATTACAAAATGGAGACCTGGATGCAGAATTCAGTGACCCAATGTGAAAATACATTGGCACTGTTCTGTGACCTTTTGTACAAGAAGGAACAGAAGATTTACTGTTTAATTTCAGAGATTGCATTCCTGTATAAGAAATAATGAATAGGAGAAGTACCAACCATATAATGTATACATTTTAGTAGGTGTTTAAAGTCCTACACAACAACTTCTATAAACAAGCTCTTGGACTAAGTTGAAAACAGACTTCCCATAGACAAAATATTTTTGTTTTGTAAATTATCTATTTTCTCTCAGTTACAGATATTGAGTATCCATCTACCCAACACAACATTTCTTATAAGAGGCAGCCCATTTACTCTGGCTAAGTTCCCAAGAACACATGAGACTCTTTAAAAATACTGCAATCTATTTTTGAGAGTTTTTGCCACACAGTAGAGTTGCTTGCAAAACACAACAGAGAAACCCCCTCAGGCAAGCACTTAATTTCTTTTGTCCCAACCAATATTTATTTAATTTCTCAGTTCTCTCCTTGCAAAATGGCCATTTTGTATGAATAAAATGAAAACTACACAATGGCATTTTGAAGGATTTTTAATTTCTAAAAAGATAACTCATTTTCATATTCAACACCATAATTTAGAAACCCTGAATTTTGGATCTTACAGGCTTCAGGTTAATATGGGAAAAGAAAGAGAACTATTATCTTTCACATAAGTGACCTGTAGAATAGAATGACGACTAAAAGTTTGGACACAGATGTGAGAAAACAAGGTTTAATCTCCATTAGGCTACAGAGCTTATTGACTGGTTCAAAGGTCTTGGTCTTCTAAGGTTGCCAAGAGGACAGAATACATCTTGGGTTGTTTGTGGGAAAGCTGAGAAAAAATATAGTCATCAAACTATGTACTGGTTTTAGTATATATGTAATTGTACTGAAAATGGGAAGCTATTAGTATAACAGCATGCAGCATACTCAGTGTACTACTTAATATACTTAATATAGCAGTGTACTTCTATCCTTATTGTAGAAGTGAACTTACCCATTAACAGAAATTCAGGATTGGGCTAGGTATGGTTCCTGTATGTATTCTATGAAACAAATGTCACTATGGAACAAATACTACACTGTCTTCATTTTGGATTACTCAAATTACTTGGTTTCTTCTCCCCTCACAATTCCCCCTAAATTAGGTTATCATAAAACTTGCTGCAAGAAGAGAGAGATTTATTTCTGTGAAGGTATCATTAGATTGGAATAATTGGTTCAGGGGATCATAATGGTGATGGGCAGGATTGTAGTCAAAAGTGGCAGGAAATCACCGTTTTGGTCAGTGCACAGCATGCAGGAATTATCTTGTTTGTCATCCCTTTGCCTTCTTTTTGCCAAGGGTCTGATTACTTGTAAAGGGCTTTTGTATCCCTTTATCTCTTCATTCATTCCAGCCTATTCACCTCCGTGCCCCACCCCAGCCCTCCTTTTTATCCTATAGATTACCTGAATGAAACCAGTTATAGGCCATAAGCTGCCTGCCCTACCATCTAGAACAACCCCATAAATGTCCATTGTGGTATGATTGTGATTTGTTGACAATCTTTACACATTTAAATGGAGGCTAAAAAGAGAGTGGCATATATTTGCTCCTTCCCCAAGCAACAAAACTTTTTGAGGTTTAAATCCAATGGGACTGAGTCTTCAGCACCTCATGACCTACTGACCACAGGAAGGCAGTGGGTTATAGATAGAGAGTTAAGGATTTACCTTATGTCTCTCTTTGTCTGTCACTCTGCCTGCTCTTTGTCCATCAGATTCCTAATCTGAGGTCACTTCCTTCTGCCTAACTGGGTGCTAGGCTTTGCTTATTCTTATAATGTATTTCCTGCAAATAAATCTCTTCTGTTATAGTTAGAAAACCTGCTTCACAAAACTTTGCTCAAGTTAGAGTCTCCCTCTTGGGAACGCTCACACGTACACACGGAACACTTCAACCTCCCAAAAGGATAGGAAGCAGATCATTAGGATGAAAATTGAAGTCTGCCACACTACCAGCCTTCCCATTGCTAATCTTTTCTAGCACACTTTAAATCCACTTCTGCAACTGAATAATCCTGTCCTCTACATAATAAGTTTCCAGCATCCCCCTGACATGGTTTTTGATATCATCAACCATGGTATCCTCCTGGATAGGTTTTCAGAGTTGGGATGTTGTGGCTCCACTCCTACTTAGATGTCTATTTCCAAGGTGGTGCTGGGGGAATACTTTTCTGACTCGTGGTGGTAGGGTTATGGAGTCCCTCAGGGCCCTATTTTTTCCCTACACTCTTTAACATTTGTATGAAACCACTGTGAGTGGTCATCCAGGGATGTGGGCTGAGGTGCCATCAATATGCAGATGACACCCAACCATACCCTCCTTTTTATTTAACACAGGTGAGGCAGTTGGCATTCTGAACCAATTCCTGAGCAGGGTAATGGAGTAGATGAGGGCCAATAAACCGAGACTCAATCTGACAAGGCAGAGATACTGTTTGTGAGTGATGCATCTGTCCAGCTAAGTGGTGCCTTGCCTGTCCTGGAGGTGTCTGCACATGTCCTAAAGGAGCAGGTTTGCAGTTTGGGAGTGCTTCTAGATCCATCATTGTCACCAGAGGCCCAGGTGGCCTTGGTGGGATGGAGTACCTTTTATCAGCTTCAGCTTATTAAACAATTGCAACCTTACCTGGGCAGTGACAGCCTTGCAACAATTATTCATGCTCAGATAACTTCCTAGTTGGATTATTACAAAGTGTTGTACATGGGGCTGTCTTTGAAAACAGTCTGGCAACTTCAGTTCAAAACAGAGCAGCTAGATTGCTCAATGTAACTGGCTGATAAGAACATATTATACCAATTCTTCATCATCTATGCTGGCTGCCAGTCCATTTTCTGACCCAATTGAAAGTGCTGTTTTTGACGTTTAAAGCCCTAGATGGCTTAGGACCAGGTTTCTTGAAGGAGCGCCTTCTCCTGTGCAGACCTACTCAGACCTTAGATCATCTAATGGGATCCTCCTCCAGGTACCCTCACCGAAGGGAAGTGAGATGGGCCTCTACAAAGGAGAGAGCTTTTTCTGTGGTAGCTTCCCACTTATGGAATTCCCTCCCTCAGCTGGCACCGGTATTAGCATCATTTTGGTGCCAGATGCAGAGCTTTCTATTTTCCCAGGGCTTTAAATTGCTGTTTAAATGCATTTTAACTGCATTTCAATATATATTGTTTTAGTCTTTGAATGTCCACCTTGCAGCTGCCTACTTAATATGGTGTTTTATTTTGCATTTCATTGTATATATTTTTATTTAGACTGTATTTGTGTGTTCTTGTAAACCACCCAGAGAGCTTCAGCTATTGGGTGGTTTGAGAAAATTTAATAAAATAAAATAAATAATAATAAAATTTGGGAAGGAAATGACAGTTCCTTTACTAGTTTGTTAAGAACAATTGTAATTTATGTTACAAAACAATGATTTGTGTTAACCATAATTTCGACTCAGATGAACTGTTCTCCAGCTGTATAGACAAATCATGAACTGTGAATAATTGGTCTCCAAGTAGTAATCCCAGACAGTGGCCCCTGGGCATGGAACTTTTCAAATTATAGTCTATTCAAACATAACCCAAATGATGGTTTGAAAATCAGCTTCAAACTTTGCCCTTTCGATTTCTGGCTCAAAAGCTATTTTCTTAATCCCTGCTTTTTTTCAGACTGTGTTGAAAAAAACAAAAACATATTTTGGTGCTGTGTCTTTTGAATCTCCTGTCTATGTGAGCATCATACAAACACTCAGTACCTCTCCATGCCCAGTTGCCTGTGTTGGTCAAGGAATGCAGCTGTTGGCAAACATATCAGGACCAAGTAGTAGAATACACTATCTTGTGTCCAGAAAGGACACAAAAATAGCATCTCTATGCTTTGTTGTTCTTTTTAAGATGGAGGTTTAGTCTGTACTGAGGACAAAGGATAGTGAAACTTGGATGGATGAATGGGTGGAACGAACATGGATGGTACCTATACACATGTGCTACAGTACTTCAGGGACGCGGTGGCGCTGCGGTTTGAAACCGCGCGGCAGGGTGAGCTCCCGTTGCTCGTCCCAGCTCCTGCTCACCTAGCAGTTCGAAAACATGCAAATGTGAGTAGATCAATAGGTACCGCTTCGGCGGGAAGGTAACGGCGTTCCGAGTCGTCATGCTGGCCACATGACCCGGAAGTGTCCTATGGACAACGCCGGCTCCAAGGCTTAGAAACGGAGATGAGCACCGCCCCCTAGAGTCGGACACGACTGGACTTTACGTCAAGGGAAACCTTTACCTTTACTTTACAGTACTTCATAATAGACTCTGATAATCCTTTGGGGGGAGTCTCTAAAAGGACAAAGAATTGTTACCCCTTCTGGAACCTTGTCCTGAACAAGTCTGACCCTATTTCACAACACCTCCTCAACAGAGTTCAACATCTTGATTTCCAGGTTCAGGTTCTGCTCTTCTAACTGCTATTTTTGAATGCCATTCAGTAAATTTGTTTCCTCTGACTCTTGCTGGCCCATTTCCACAGCTAATTACATTGGACTAGTCAGTGTTTCTCAACCTTGGCAACTTTAAGACGTCTGGACTTCAACTCCCAGAAATCCTCAGCCAGCCATGCTGGCTGGGGAATTCTGGGCATTGAAGTCCAGACATCTTAAAGTTGCCAAGGTTGAGAAACACTGGACTAGACTGTTCTTTGCAGATTCAGAATCCCTAGCAACTTCTTGTTTAGTGATAAGTGCTTCAGAAAACTTCTTAACTGCAGATATGATTTATATCATTAATATCCTGCCTATTTTATCAGAAAATGTGAAGGCTGGAAGTGTTATGTTATGAGAGGGATTAAAAAAGGGACCTTTTCATAGTTAACTATAATGAGATTTAAAATGCTGTCACCTAGATGTCATATTTTCTCTCTCTCTCTCTCTCTCTCTCTTTTTTTAGAAGCAAATGAAGACAAGCAAAAACTTGCAACTTTTACCTGTCAGGTCACTACTATGTTCATACAAATGTTTTCATCACCGTGACCATGGACTCTTTGGAATCGCTGTACCATAGAGCAAACAGTGAAACAGCCTCAACGAGCTTGCAGCCATTGTAGCATTCTTAAGACCTTTAAAATCCGAAGCCAGTATTTAGTGCTGCATCAGTATTTAGTAATTTAGAATATACGGTTTTCTTGGAATAGTGATTTCGGAGAAGTGATGGTGGGTGGTGTGTTTTGGCAAACTTGACTCTACTTCTAAAAATAGATTAACTTGGGCCAACAGCATTATTTTGCCTTCAGGTAAAGTTTTATAATGTAAACTAACTGATCTGGATTATATTACATTTTTCTGGCTTCTGTCCAGACAAACTAATGTGAAATTCTGTGTTTTTCTCTCTGAAAATCTAGGGCCAGAATTTAACGATGCAAAAGACTACTTTAACATATGTCTGGTGATTGACTTCCATTATAAATCCTGTTTTATAGATGTTTATAACTTGGCTATAACATTTGGCATGCAGAATATTCAACACAGGAGAAGATTTGTTGGAGGGTTTTTAGAAAAAGATGGCACACATTAAGGAGGATTTCTTCACTCTTAGGTGCTTTGATTGTAGAAAGGCTATGTGTATCATGACAAATTTTGGAAAAAAACAATATTCTATTAGGAAGCAGGCAGTTAGAGATAGGTGCATGTTTGCTTACCTTTCCAATTATTATATGAAGTTTCTTTTTTAAAAATTCTTATGGATGTTTTAAATGTTTCTATTCTGTAAGTCTTCCAAATTTATGTCTAGCGTGCTCATCTCATGTGACTAATTATAGTCTAACAGAATACCAAACTTACCCTAAATATAAACATTTACAGTTTACATATAGAGATCATGCAGAAAGGATAATAAGTAGAATCACGTGATTGCCTAAAGTGTAGATAGTTTCCATTCAGCAAAATAACCTTATTTAAAATCTTCTATGCAACAATGCAGACTGTTTTTTTTTAATGAAAATTGTATTCAGCATTTATATTAGGGAAGAGATGACCATATAGATGCCTGTAGAATACACTGAAATGATTTTCCACTTCTGCAAACTTACAAATAAATTTAAACTTTGAAAATAGGAGGCCCAAGCTGTCCCCACCTACTGTAGGTGCAACTGTCTGTACTGAATGGATTAACGGTGTCCTTAGTGTAGCTTTGTTCATTCTTCTATGTCACAGACGAAAACTCAGGAAAGTTTCACAGGGAACTATAGCAGAAGAAAATATAAATGCAAGAAATAACTCAACAGTCTGTCTCCAGCTTTGTCATTTATTTCAGTTACCTTGGGCCTTTCTCAATGGTGAAAGATGAAGGCCTGAAGAAGGACCACACTTGCAGGCCCCCATCTGGAGCACCTATAAATACATTTTTCACCAGCTTCAGCTCCTGTGTATCTTTCTATAAGAGCACAGGAAACCAAAGAGGAATCACACCTGAAATTCAGCCTGTTGTAGAAGGAAGAGGGTTTGGGGAAGGGGCAAGGTCTTACTTGTCCCTGCGAGTCAATTGGGCTGGAGATTCTGCATGGTTGGTTTAGTTCTGTGGTTGCATCAGTTCTTATATCAGAATGTTGTAACTGTCCTCTTGTCTTGCCAGTCAGTATTTGTTTGTGCTTGTTGTCTTGCAGATCTTCTTTTTATTAAATGGAGATGATTAAATTCTAATTAGCCGCTTTAACTACTGATTAGCTAAATAAAAAAAGTTAGCATTTTTTTCATAGAAATCAAATAATAATACAAGTTTGAATATATACCACCGTTATTCAGAGCATAAGGGCTGTTGCTGTGGGGAAAATTAGAGGCAGGAGAAGTAGGTAAGTTCGCTGCCTTGAGTTATATATTTTTTATTTTTTAAATTTATTTTTAATTTTTATCCTGCCTTTATTATTTATAGAAAAGGTGGGATGATGATGTTGATGATAATAATAATAATAATGACTCGATAGGTGAACAAAAATGCCAAATCCAGTCTAAACATCTGGCTGACTGTGCAATCAGCCATAATAATAACAATGAGTATGTAATGCTACCAAGACCAAGTGGCTGTGGTTATTAGGGACCCCTGGATCTGGGGTTTTTCCATCTATATTCTAGTACTTCCCCATTCAAGAATGGTGTGCAATCTGGGGGTCCTCTTGGACTCACAGCTCCTGCTTGAAAAGTAGGTAGCAGCTGTGGCCAAGAGGGCCATTGCACAACTCTATCTGGTGCATCAGTTGTACCCCTTCCTGGACTGGGAGGCCCTTCAGGCAGTGACTTATGCCCTAGTCACTGAATTTAGGACTTGCTGGTCTAAGTCCAAATCCTATTCTGCACTGGGGCTTGAAACATGGAGCCCCCAGTGAGGGTCCCATATTTTGGAACTTCCCCGAATATTTGACTCTAAGCAAAGTGTCAGTAATGGTGAATGTATACTGTACTAATTTGATCTTGCCGAGAAACTATGACGATTAAAGACACCACTTCCAGTTACAAACGAGAACAATAGCTCTGTGATTTTAATCCATAACTCTGCAGTAGACTGGAAACAATTTGGCAGAAACTTTTGCACTGATTTATGGTTGCTTGAGTTTTGCAGTGGTTCTTTTGTGTAATTTGCTGTATTGAAGAAGTTGTTTAAAATATAACAAATTTTCTAACCAAATGTTTTAAAATAAATGCAATACTGTACTATGAGTTTTCACTAGGAATTCACTTACTCACTTTTTGTGGAAATTGCCATAGAAAACTAAAACTTTTGTGGAAATTGTCATGGAAAACTAACACTCAGGCAGCTTGAATTTGTGCTTAAAGGTACAATACATACTGGATTGTTTTCATTCATAATACCATGAAACAGTTTGTACAATTGCAATGAGAATATTTTCAAAGTTCTAAACAAAGACTGCACAAGTGAAGATGCCTATTTCTGTAGAAGAGGAAGAATCAGAAGGACTATTCAGAAGCAGATGACATTGGAATGGACTAGTAAAATTATCTGAATTGTTAACTTTGAATTAGCTTGAGAGATGAAGATCATAAGAGATTCCACAAATAACCGTGTTATTAATAGGGATCTAAAGACCTTATTCAGACTGCATAAGGTATTTTATGGACATAAATGCTGATCTTAACTGACTGTCATTATTATTAAAAGCATGTATATAATAGATTATTTCAGTCTATTTATTATGGTGAGAGAGAGAGGTTGGCAAAATAAGAGGACCCTGGTGGGGTGGGGGGAGGAGGAGGAGGAGCAGAAGACTTCCCCAGGGTACTATGGAATCCCCAAGCCATTCTCCAATATGGAGATTGGACAATCAGAAGACTCACGTCCATTCTTAAAACTAAATGCACCCTGCAATTTGCATAGAGGCAATATAGTCATAAGATCTATATCAGTGTTTTTCAAACTTGGCAACCTTAAGATTTGTGGACTTCCAGAATTCCCCAGCCAGTTGCCAAGTTTGAAAAACACCAGTATAAATCTTAATAATTCTAATGTTGTAGTGAAAATGAATTATTTGGTACAGCAAAGTCTATTTTAAGTTCAATCAGTTGGATATTGTTTAACTCAACCAACTATTCCAAATTCTGAAAAATATAATCTTTTGTACATTAAAAGATACGCATATTTAAATTATGCTGTTTTAGATAGTCAGAATTGCTTGAAGGATCAAAATACCAGATATTTAAACTACTCGTTTTACACTCAAGGAAAGGACTTTGGATTCAGGGGAAAACCACACAAGCTAGAGAGCTGCAGTTGCCAGACTTAATTGATTTAAATCTAATTTTTATAAATATATTCCAAATTGTAATCAAAAATAATTGTTTATGTGTATTTTAGTTTGTTTTCAGCTATGGGAAGGAAATAATTCTCATTCACTTACAAATTAATTTCTCCCATAAGGAGCAAAAAGAACAATGTGGTTCCTATTATATATCCTATATTTTTACACCACTTCTCCTTTCCTTTTTACATAAAAACAAAATCAAACAAAAACCATATTGGATAGGAAAGGAGCGAATATGTACAGTAGGTATGAAGCAATAAAATATCATACAATTTTGAAAATAATAAACTTGCCTAAGTGGAAAATTTTCCACAGAAAATCTCTGCTTTTGGAATGGTTTTCAGGTGTTGATGAAATCAAAGAAGTTTGTGTATCAAACTTGTAGTCTAATGGGAAAGAGGGGAAAAATGCAAGGGGGGAAGACAAGTTGGTTTCTGTTCTCTCAGCTAGGCTCATGGAATGACCTGGCTTTCTATCTCATCTTGGTCAAATACAACCTGGTGCAATGGCAGCTCTCTGAGATTGTTGACCTGATGGAGCAGGTGCTACAACAGAGTTAACAAACTGGAAAAAATGCTGAGAAGAGCAGCTGAAATGATCAAGGGGACTGAGGTATATCTTTGCGGTGACCATATTTTCTTGGAAAAAATAAAGGAAAAATGTCAAAAAGGGACAAATCTGAAAGAGGTTCATAAGGATAAAAAAATTTACTTGTTTATGTTTATAACTTTGCTTTACAAAGGAAAATTCAAAAGCAAAACCAAGAAAGGCTTTACAAACTTGCATATTCTAATAAAAATATCTAACATCAAACAGTATATGTAAATTTATATAAAAAAGACAATTCAATTTCCACATTTTTCACATGAATGTGAAAGACTGTGCATGAAGTGGTACCATTTGCAAGGTAAAAGTTAAATGAGCTAAATAAAGGACAAAAGGGAGTTTTTGAAAAGCAAATCTAATGGACAGCTTCTGAAATTTGATAAAGAATGTATGGTCACTGTGCATATCTTCCATGAGGAAATATTATATGTCAGATTTTAATAGCTGAGAAAAAAAGAGAAGGAGGAGTAAGAAGAGACACGATGGATGTATTATCAAAGAAGGAGAAAACTTTCCCCCTTCCCCTAATAATAGAGCCTGGGATCATCCAGAGAAGCTTAATCGTGTGTAATTCAGATAAGATAAATTAAGCTTCTTTACATAGTGTTTGGTTACTTCAGCTGGTCCAGAACACAGAGGCAGTGATGGGCACGCCTTGGTAGGCCCATGTAATACCTCTGCTTTGCGAGCTGCACTGGTTGCCAATTTGCTTCCAGGTGTGATTCAAGATGCTGATCACTACCTATAAAGGCCTACATGGCACAGGGCCTGGTTACTTAAAGGACCACCTGCCTCCCATAGTATCTGCCCAGATGATTTGATCCTGCAGGGCTGGCATGCTTTGGTTCTCTTTGATTAAACCAGTGTTTCTTAAAAATTTTTCTCTCTGGGCCCCTTCCCAGTTTTAAAAATTATGGAGGACCCTAAAAGACCTTTTGTTTGTACAGGTTATATTTATCAATATTTACTGCATTCCAAATTAAAATTGACACATTTGCTGCTGCCACTGCTTCTCACAATTGTTTGATGGGATTTTAACATTGTATTATTTTTCAACATAGGCTGGCAAATAATTTTGATTTTGAGGGTCCCTGAGAAGGCTTTAGAGCACCCCCAGGGGTCCTACAACCACACTTTAAGAAACACTGGATTAAACAATGCAATTTCTTGGCACCCTGGAAGCATGCTTGTCCCAATTAATCAAGCAATGATAGGAAAATAACCAGTATTTTATTTTGCAATTGCAAAACAATAAACATTTGATCCAATGTGGTAAATCACCAGCAAATAGATTGAGTGAAGGACCCCTAACAGAACATAACCTAAACTCTTATGCTAAAGAATATGCAAATATAACTGCTTCATAGTTTCTGTGGTGAAATCAGACGTAACATTTAGGTTTCCAGGCTCCTCCTAACTGTCATGACCTTAATATTTTTTTAATCTAGAGATAGCCTGATGCCATCTTTTTTAGAAGAGCCATGAAGACCCCTTGCTTCATTCTATCCAGTCTGTTGTTCTTGCCCTCTTTTATCTTCCCCCCCCCTTCCTTTTAATTGCTTTATTGTAATTTCCTTTTTTTGATTGTGAGCCACCCAGAGCTGTTGGGAGGCAGCATACAACTTTAATAGACAGATAAATAAACCAGTGTTTTTCAAACTTGGCAGCTTTAAAATGTGTGCACTTCAGCTCCCAGAATTCCCCATGCTGGTTTAAAGCTGCCAACTTTGAAAAACGCTGAAATAAACAAACTCAGCTAAACTTAAGCTGCTTATTATTGATTTGAATACTCATAAGGCCTAGTGAATTCTGATTGGCTTGTTGGGGTCAGCTGACAGCATGTATCAAATCATGGGCAACAGTGAGCCAGGAGAGAAGGCTAGAAGTTGCCACTGAAGATCCACTGTTGCAGAAGGTAACAGGCCGCCATCTGGGCTGAATAGGGTGGACTCTCCTCCCCCAGTTGTCCTGGAGCAAGGAATCCTCTGGGGTTTAATTTTACAAACTACATTTGTGTAAGACAAAATGGAGTGAAGAGGGAGAGTCACAGAGACAGAGGGAGGCCTGAGCTACAAGATTAATGCTGGGAGAAATTTTGTGAGGACGCTGGTTCTCTGTGGCCAATTGCTTGAAGGACTAGTTCTCCATATGTGGGGGATTTTGCTGTTCAAGAAGAGCAGCCAAGAGTACATATTCTCCACTTGGGCTAGGAACTGGTAAAGATTAACTGCAAGATTTAATGTGTATGGATGAGCAGGTTATGGTAGATTGTTTCAGTTCAGTCCAGATTAGTTGGTCTTCTTTTACACTTATAAACAGAACAGGAAGATCTGCGAGCCAAGAGGATTCCAGTTCTTCTGTATGCTAGGTGTTAAATCAGTCTCAGTTACTGTTTTCAGCCTCAGTTCACCATCTCCAAGATGAAGTGGCATGACTAGTCTGACATCCAGAACTGTAGAAAAGAGATTACCTAAATAATTATATGGAATATTTTGAACTTTGAAGTCCTATATAAATACTGACCAGCAACCTTGATCATTGCAAGGCAGGAGTGTGGCTATTCACAACCACGTGCAACTGCACTGCATGATCCCATTGAACAGTAACGTTCCATTTAACTCTCATGGCTAATAATCACTTGTAGATTTCTGCTCCATTTACTTAACTGTCATTGTGACTCAGTGTATCAGGTAATCACGAAGAGCACATGAATCCAAGATTTCAAGGAAAGGGGAAATGTGCAGAAGTTCTGCTGAAATATTTCAAAAGCATTTCAAACCCTGGAGGTGACTCCAAGAGATATTTTTGAAACATGCACCCTGATTTAGTGAGAGGAATCTGAACACTTGTTTGCACATGAATACAATTAGAAAAAAAAAAGATGTATGATTGATTGGAGCCAAAAAGTAGCCATTAAATGAGTGGGAGGGCTCTGGCACCCAGATGAAACTCCTCTGTGGAGGAAATAAATAGGGAAATAATTAATTCCCTCTTCTGCAGCCCCTGCATTGTCTCTCATCCTGCTCCAGAAGTTACTTTAATTCTCCAGTCCAGTTTTTGGACAGTACAATAGGCGGCCAGAGGAAGAAATCTATTTTTTAGATCATTGGTTTTCATGAACATGTTATTTGTCTGGTATAAAAAGATATCAAAAGTTCCTTTCTTTGTCCTGCTAGGACTCTGTGTCATCTTCTCCCACTGGGGTGGAGAGCAGAATGCCAACTAATTTGACTTGATTGTCTCTTCAACAAAGGAGTGAGTACTTTGCTTCTCTTTTTTAGCCATCACACTCCAGTATCATCTGGTGGTAGTACATTGGGTAGCTGGTGAATGATGTCAAACTTGGAGGATCTTATTCATCAAGAAAACAGGAGTCATATTGATCTAAAGAAGAATGATCAGTTTATCTGCAAATGCCACTGGATGTCACTGTTGCTTTGTATATCTCTAATGAAAGCTTATACATTTTAGTGCAGAAAGGCAGAAACCTTTATTATTTATTTATTTATTTATTTATTTATTTATCAAATTTATTCCCCACCCATCTCACTCAGAGAGCGACTCTTTAGTGTTAGATAGGGGCCCAAATCAAATATCCACCACATATTTTCACATTTGAGACGGAAACATGTCTAATTTGGTCCCATTTTTATAATTAGAACTGAAAGTCCTGTAGTTTTGCATGAGATTCAGAATTTTGAATGACTGTTTTAGAGCTATCAAGCTTTAGCGTAACTGAATGTAAAAATGCTTTCATTATCAGAAATGAACCTCCTTGAGTAGTGCACTGAACAAATAATTTTGGGAGATGTGTTTGCATAGATTATGGTCCCTTGTGATAAAATTTAAGGTATTAATGGAATATGCTGCTGAGCTGTTTACATTTTGATACCTACATAACTTGTGTAAATAATTAGTGCTTTGGTGTTTTATGACTGAGTCACCTATGAAAAGAGCACATGACAGCAGTAGGTGAGTGTGTTTGAATGGAAAAATGCAAAAATAAATTCTGATTGAGACTGGGACAGTTGCGTGCTTGGGTGGCATTTGGTTTGGTATCCTCTGAATAGGCCAACATGTATAGCATACAATTTCTGGGTAAATATGTGCTTTTATGCAACCACATCACTGCCTGCATGCCTATACTGGAGTAGAACTACCCATTTGGATTTGTGAACATGTCCATTGCCAACCTGTGATCTCTAACACACTTGGCTATTTGGAGCCAATTCAGAACTCATGAGTTACAGCAGTAGCAGAAAGGTGAACTATGCCAGAAAGGATTATCTGACTATTTCTGTTTAGCTTGCTGCTTGTTTTCCAACTAGCTCATTGTGAGTATGTGGAAGTAATAGCATTTTCTAATAGTTTCTCCTTCTGAATTGATTTTCTGAGTTCGTCAGTCTTTATGAAGATGGATTTAATGTTTAGTGTGTTGTTGGATATTTGTCAATATTAATGAAACTTTCACTGTTTATTATTAATGTTATTATTTATGTGTATACCACTTCCTATGCCAAAGCATCCTGAAACCTTTTACAGTTAAAAGGTAAAAGGGACTGGGTATATTTAGCCTAAAACAGGGAAGGCTATGGTGAGACATGATAGCAGACTTCAATACTTGAAGGGCTGTCATAGGGAAGCGGGTGAGGATTTATTCTTCACTGTGCCTGAGGGTAGGACAAGAACCAATGGATGGAAACTTTAAAGAGAGGAATCCAAGCTAGTAGCCAGTTCAATATCTTTATATATATTGCCCCAGCTATGATGAGTAAACTTCTGTCTAATTTACCAGATAGGAAGAGAATTTGGGTATATGGTATTCATTCAATGTAAAGTAAAAAAGAAATTGGTACTAATGATATGTTACTGTAGGTCCACCTACCCCTTCATAGTTAATATGGCATTTATGTAGTTGTAAGAGTTGGGGATGCAAAACTGTATTAGAAATACAATTGGTAGTGGCCCTGAAAGAAACAACTCATAGAGTTTCATAGATGTATTTCAGTGAATAGGTATCTATATATTTGTATATTTATTTACAATATTATAGCAAGATCAAGATGTGCATAATTCATGATGCATATTCCATTCTGGCAGCTTCATGTCCAAAGAGCAGGGGGTGGTCCATGTACTGTATACACAGAGAGGAATACTGAACATAGCATTTCCGTCAATATTTGGTTGTTTTGCTACTTAACAAAAGCCTATAAGATTAAAAGCCATTGATATGGCACTCATGACAGACATGCTTCTATTATTAAATCACCTTTCCTTCCACATGGAACTTTAGAGCAGGTACAAGGGTTTCCAAATGTTGTACAGTATTCCTAACCTTTCTTTTAAATACCAGCTTCCAATTGTTATCTCAACATGTACTTTACCAAGCCATTAGGTCAGAACATGATATCTGACACGGAAACAAGCTGAAACAGTTTAATATGTAAGTTTAATAACTTACATCATGCATGAATAGTTTCCACAAAAAACCTGAAAACATGCAATCCAGCTAGTCTATGATGTGAGTAGCTCTTTATGTAATGCCTGCTGCATGCGACAGTCCACACACGGAACATTGAATTTGAACTGTGAATTGCACAATCCATTTCTTATAAATCAGACAGTAACTTACCTCATTGACAGATTTGTTTGACAGTGAAGATTTTAGTACTTCAGTAAGGCTTACTTTATAGTGAACTATTCAGTCCTTCAAGGGCAGTTCTAGTGAACTTGTAGGATTTGGTATTTCTAATAATTCTGTGAAAGCTAGAAACACTTCTTTTTTTAATGTAGGAATCATACTTTCCAATTGGTCATTCTATTTTTTTCTCTTTTCTCCATCTTCTCACTTTGGTTTTTCCAGCTGATGTTGTCCTAGTTAATACATAGCAATAATCCATTATTACCAGGATTTATTTCTGAGTAGTCTATTTATGTTCAATTTTTATCAATGCTCACTATCAAAATTTGTTATGGAGTTTCCACAACAACCCATCTCTAGAGAATATAATGGATTTATTTATTTCAGAAAACAAAAACCTGCATCTCTCTGGTATCTCTAATATTTCAGGTTATGGCAACACAGTTCTGTCAGAGCCTCCTCTCTACAAATCGTTACCATGCTTCCTCTCCATATGCAAAGTGTCTGACTGCATATGCTTCATTTTCATATGATATATGACATATCAACAACATTTTCTGTGTTGTTGTTATAAAAGCTGGTTATTTTTCAGCATCCTATGCTGATGGAGCATTTCTGGTCATATATCTGTGGTATTTCAAATATGGTTTTCAGAAGAGTATTTGACAAAATCTGACGCATCCAATTTTGCAGTTGGTGAGACAAGGCTATTCTTTGAAGGCTGGAGTTGGCACAAAAGGTCCAGATTTCCAATATTGGTAGTACAGCAGGTAAGGATAGATTTATTTTTTGGTGCCATTGACTCAGTGTTGATTCCTGGTGACTGCTTGGACAAGTCCCTGAAGTTTTCATGGTAAGATTTTGGAAGATGTTTGCCATTGTCTTCATCTTCTTAGGGCTAAGGGAGAATGACCAAGCTGGCTTTGTGCCTAAAGCACAACTAGAACTCACAGTCTCCCAGTTTCTAGCCTGATGCCTTAACCACTACACCAAACTGGCTCTATAAAGATGGAATACTGAGTGTAATATTGATAAGGAGCACTCATAGTCTTATAGTATCTGCCTGTCCCTGAAATTGTATAAATACATTTGTCTCTACAAGATACTATTGAAAAGCTTTTGCTGTATACAGTATATTTTTCATAGATGTTGGAATTCAGAATAAATACTTTTCCATCCTGTTTAAGCAATCACCTGTAAGATCAAAGGAATAAAACACCCTTTGTGATAGCTGAAACTGACATCAGACAGTAGCAAAGTGAATTATAAGAAAAGCTAGGACATGTTATGATGTCACTCAAGGGTCCATGTGTCCTTCTGGAAGGCTGTCCAAAAAGAGACAGTCCAACAATATTGGAAATCTAGGTTCTATTGTATGGTAGTTATAACAGACTGTGGACAAAAGGTGCTTTCACACTAGATTTTTATTCAACACATCACCTTATTTAAGAAACCAGTAAAATTTTTGTGAATATAGCTGACAAAAGTTACTGTACTGTGGGTTGGGAGATATACTTTTGGAAATTCCATTGTGTCTTTTGTGGTCTTTTGTTCCAGTATCAATAAGCTTTTTATTCAATTACCTTAGAATGCTGGTTTTGCAAGGCTCTTGAGCCTTGCTGCCCATTTTGCCTTTGTTTAATAAAGATACTCAGTAGAAAAGAAATCTTAAAATGATTGTGGAGCCTTTCAGGATTCAGCAACTATAATACAGCAACAGAACATATCCCATACAAGTTGTATTAAGAAATCTCATATAACGGCACTCATATTAACCATCATTTTATGTGTAATAAAGCTTCTGTAGTGAAAGAAGTTTTGTCTTCAATAAGACAGCTTTCCCTTTAACTAGGTAAAGTTTTGCCTTAATCTAGAATGCCTGAGATCCTCACTGAACCTTAGTTTTGAGCATTCTTCTCCCATTAATACCAGTAGAACTATACTCTTGAGAAGAAGTGGAACAAACTCCTAATCCTGTGGCAGTCCAGAAGAATACTGTAGTCCAGTGTTTCTCAAGCTTGGCAACTTAAAGATCTGTGGACTTCAACTCTACACATCAAGATGTGGAATTGAAATCTACACATCTTCAAGTTGTCAAGCTTGAGAAACACTGCTGTAGTGAATGACATTGCACGCTGCTAAGAAATTTAAAAGGACTAGGAGGTTCAACTCCCACCCCAACCTGGTTCTTTTAGAAGTCACTTATAAGCACAGTGTCTTTTCTACCCAGTATCCAAGTCTGAACCCTGACTGAAAGGGATCCAGGTAGTCCACCACCTCCAGCTTCCTCTGAGTGTAAAATTGCATTTGGCGTAAGAAATCTTTCTGACATCCCTGGACTGAAGAACACTCCAGAATCTTTTTGCATTTACACTCCATGGTCTGTCTCTTTTGCCTTTTGCAATGTTACTTCTGTGCGTTCTTCAGTGATGCTTTGTGCTTCATATAACCTAAGATTACAACTTTGTCAAAATTAGAAATCACATTTTAGAAAAAAGATGAATGTCTTTTATGTAAAGGAGATTAGTTTGAATGTTACTCATTACCCACTGGGATGGTAGGGAAAATCCTTAATGAGTTTTATGGACTGGATTACTTGACATTCACATTGTCACCGAATCGTTTCTATTACATGTAAACACAAAAGGATAGTATATACTTTTAACAGAATGCCTTTATTTCCCTTTTTCTTGGATGCTATAAAATGTATGATACTTAAATGCCTAGGCTTTTATAGTAGAATCATATATTCAATAGAATAACATCTGGAAGAAAGTATTTGAGTTAGGGACAATAAGAAATCACTAGGCATTAAAGATATTTAGAGAATTGTCTCCATAGAAAGCATATTAGCTATATAAACTGCCAGTAGGGGACAGGAGATTAAATAGCTATAAAATAAGACTCACTGGGTGCAAATTACATATTAGAAATTGTATAGCTAGGTAGCTGTACTTATCAGGGCTAGATTAGTCACCCTGCAAGGTACTATAGATCCTCAGTTATTTACATTATTATACTATGTAAATCCCAATTTTTCCATCGTAACAAAAGCAGTCTGTCTCTATTGCTCTCTCCACTGGATGTTTTTAAAACTCCTAGTAATTCTTAACAGTTACAGATTTATTACAAGGTAAGGATACAATACCCATATCTCCGGCTGGAGAGACTAATATGTCAGCATTTTCTGATGTTCACTTTTACAAGCTTATCACCTTAAAGACATTAGGTTCTGTGGCTACAGATATTCTACAAAATTCTTTTATTTCTAGCTGCTAATATGTGTGCAAGGTAGGGGTAATTGGTATCATTTACACATTCCTTACATTCTGTGTGCCTTCTTAAGCATGTAATTCAGAGGTAGTTCAACCGAATATTCATCTGACCTAGTCCTGCTTTGCTTTAGGAAAATGTATTTAGTTGTTAGATTTGTTAAGATGGCCTAATTCCACAAAGACTCTGGGAGGCTTACAAAAGTTGCTGTGTTATATGTCTTCAAACTGTAGCCTTGCCATATTTAGCTGGCATTTAACTTATGTAATCAATAGCTTGTAAGCTGATTAGAGTCAGTTTGATTGAAGCCACATAGAAGTTTCAGTAAATAAATGAATAAAATAATAAGGGTAGAAAATGCCCTTCATACATGTTTTAAATATATAGTGGTGAGGAAAAGTTTTTAATGAATTGTAATTGCATCAAGGTATACTTTACAGTTTATTCCATACTATCACTCTTATTTTATACAAGTTTTAAATCCATGAAAACCAGTGGGTTCTAAGGAACTAAGCTACATAGACTGGCTTATGGCAACTGACATAACAATTGGCATTGTACACTTGCTTTTAAGTTTTTGTGGGCCAGGTAAGGTATGATGCATTTATGATAGTTCTTCCAGAAAATCACATATCAGTTTAATTTATGATGGTCTCTTTTTCCTCAAAGACTTCAGATGTGGGGAAGGAGATTCAGCCAGTGCAGCCTTTCCCTTCTATTCATGGCCTGATGTTGGTATATAATTTTGTCAGGCTGTATCACAGCTGGATAAGAAGAGTTGCAGTGTTGGCAATCATATAAATGAAGAGTAATAATAATAATGGTTATAATAATGTTGATCTAAACACAATTCAACAGAAGGATGTGATGCAGGTATCAGTGGTTCAGGTGACAACAGGCATTCATACATTGTCATGTTGTGTTTCTCCTGGAGTAATTATTTAAAAAGGAACAGGTATATCCTATGGTGGACAGCTTCATGTTAGAAATACCTCCAGGTTTCTTGTAGTTTTGGCAAGAAACAAAGCTTGGACCAAAACACTGAAAAGTTCACCCAGTTATACAAGGACAGTTTCTTGAATGTCCCCTCCTAACTTTGCTTCACTGAATGGTTCATACAGCTTTGGGCTCAACTCTTTCTAGCAGTGACTCCAGCTCACCTTTGGAGTCCTCTCTTGTGCCAAGCCAATCCAGTTTACCAGGGTTCTTCAAACCTCTGAACAGCATTTTCAGGGATAGATTTGAAAGCGCTGTAAGAAATAGAAACCAGAAAACCATGTTTCATAAACTCTGTTCCACCAGTGAAACACCAAATATCACACAGTTTATACATGTTTTTTATGTACAGTATATCCCAGTTTACATACAAATACCATCAAATGTCTTTCAAACATTTTTATCTACTCCCCATTATCTTTCTTGTGCGCTTCAACATTTTAGGTATGTTTTCTAAAAGCATAGAGATGCAGAGGGCTTTACAAGAGACAGAACTTACAACTCAGTGGTACAACACATGCTTTCATTTATTAGTGTGGCTTGTATGATTGTAGGCAGCTTACAGTAAATACAGCATCAAGAGAATCAATTAAACAAATATCACAGTCAAATTAATAAAAAATATTATAGCCAAGTGCTCATAACATCAGCACTCTCATGTCCGTTACCAGGAAAAACACCATCATTGTTCACCTAACACCACCCTTCAGTCCTGGAAGCTCTGTGGAAGAGCATCCTAAATTCTGCGAGGGAAGGAACCATTCTTATCTCTGAGGGAGACCTGTTCCAAAGGTGGAGAGCCCCATTGTAACTAACAATGCTGGCTTCCTAGCCCCCTTTTTCTTATCTCCCCACAGATGGGGATTCACAGCATGCTCTCTCTGCTAGACTGTGTCAAACAGGCAGATTCTTTCTGGAGCAGATAATCCTGAAGCCACTGCCTTTCTCTACAGAAGGTCTCCTGCAGGGATCCTTGTCATCTCTAGTTCAAGGGAGCAGATAGTACCTAATGAGAAAGGACCCCTGCTTGTTCCCCCAGGGCAGGAATGGGCAGTCTTTTTTCTATAGCAGATCAAATTCCCTTGGGAATAATTGTTTGGAGCTATAGAGTGGGCAGAGTTGAAGCCAAAGTTAGTAGGGTTGCCTATTATCTTGAATATTCAATATTTTTTTATTTTCTGATTTCTCTCTCCCCCAGGTCACAAGGCATCAGTGGCAATATGTATGCACACAGACCATATTTACATCAGATCAGAGCACCTGAAAATTTCTGCATAGCAAGCACTTCTTAAAGCAGCAGAAACAGGCTAGCTCTGGGTTCATCTTTTCTGGCCAAACCTTGTCTTCGTTTGGCTTTTTCTCCAACTTACCAGAAAAACTGCTCTGCCTTTTCAACAGGTATTAGCTTGCCAAAAACAAACTCATCCCAACTCCTTTTCAGAAGAGAATGCTTTAATTAACATATTACATTTCAGGAAAGAAAAAAAAAATCTAACAAATCTGGATCCAGCTAAAGTTACAGAATATGTTTAGTGGCATTGGAATTCAAGGAACTTTTTAGCGCACTGATGAATCTTTGCTATGGGTAGAGACAGGCAGGTTTTGTGTTTTTTCATAGTAACAGCAGTTTTTTTTTAAATAATGGTTGGCAAGGAGACTCATGTCTAGCTGGGCACTTCCTGATTACATTAGCATAGCCCATCCCACATCGAACATACGCCCAGCACTACTTCATTTTAATGCTGGATCCAGGCCAAAAGCATAAGCACTACACTGAATATAAGGAGGAGAATGATTGCAAAGAGAATTATAAACTGTAATAGGACTAGGGTATATTTCTGTCTAGGACGGGAAATACTATGCTGAACATAAGGCTTTAGATATTTACACAGTTGAAGATATACTTAGCAGAAAGCAAGCAGGCTGTGTTTCTCTTCTAGCTCTGAAACTATAACCTGACAGAAGATTCACACAGATCTGGTGCAGTTCCATAGAGGAGGTGTTTTTTGTTTTTTCCTCCACAGAAAAAACGAATTATACAAAGGGAAGGAGGACAGTGGAAATAAAGCATGACAGGAACAAAGAGGAAAAAGGACAATACCATATGGAGGAGGATCCATGCCTTTCGCTATGAAGACTTCAAACTCTGGTGTGTAAGCAGGCTGCCGGTTTTGGAGTGGGCACCACACTATTGTTGGAAAGTGGAGCTGATCCCTGATATAGTTTCTGGGATGATGTTGGCAGTTCAACAGGTGACGCAAGGTACTGTGTTAAAAATGGTGTCAGTGACTTGTATTGCTTAAATTGAACTGCTCTAGCCTTGAGAGTAGAAGTTCTGTTTACCTACTTACTCCTTTCTTTATGAAGGAGATGGGCATCTCTTTGCTTTTCTAAACCTGGATCCATCATATATAACTTACCTTACAAACCTCTAGGTTTGCCTGGAAGTATGTCCCATTGCATGTAATGGGGTTTATTCTCTAGTATTCAGTTTTAAATAGGAGTAATTCCTTCTGATCATGTTAACCTAAAAGAGTATTATAGATTGGGAATCAAACAATAGTACTTCTCTTTAACATGCAGATAATGCTGTTCACACATTTATGTGTACACGTGCACACATATGCTCATTGTGGTGGTTTACATAATAGATGTAGCTTATCTTTCCATTTCTTCTCTTCCTATACTTATATCTATATAGAAAGGTTTATCTTTGTATATATAAAAGGAAGGCCCACTTTAATAATAGCTTATTAGGCATCCAGTTAAATAATCTTGCTACTTTTATCTTTGTGGTTGAAAAATTGCATTGTACAACATCAAAAGAAGGATTGCAGATACATATGATTATGCCTTCTGATGTAAACCTTAACAGTGAAAGGATTCCTGCTTTTTGAAATACTGAGTGTGAATGTTGTAAAACATTGTTTTATGAATATTCAGCATTTTGTTTTTAATATAGTAATTTTCCCTCTCTTCCTCAAAGTATGAAAAAAATATTAATCAGACAAATGATAGCATTACTTCCAAAATTATCTGGTATTTCTCTGAAAACAGTAACTCACAAGCCATAAACTTTCCAGTGTATAAAAGGCCAAGGCTGTGATGTCCTATTTTTCATATTACCCCGAACTGCCCTATATCATCTTATCCATAGCATCTTTTCTTGGAGAACTATAAATGAAGATAGTGCTCCAATTCAGTTAATCACCATTGATAAAAATAAGCCTGGGTTATATACAAGGGCATTTTTTGCAGGCGACAATTCAAAAAATGCTGCAATAGGTAAAGATTTTTCATATTATTGCATTTTAGGGAATTTCTGCATCTGATCATGTGTTAAAATGGACTATAAATCATTCAGAAGCAAAAGCTTTCTGATAGCTGCTCTTTTCCAGATTCCTTAACAGCTTGCTTTACTTTTCATTCATGCCTTGAAAATTATAAGCACTCCTTTAATTGAATTATTCTGCAGCTGGAATCATCCGGTTTGTGTATGTATTTGTGCTTTTGGAGTAATTAGTAACATCTGCATTGGCATGATTTAAGTTAAAGGCCTTAATATTGTAATACTGTAAAGAATCTTGTTCACTGATACATTCATACAAAAAATAGCAAATTAAATGGTGCTAATAATGACATTTTAGAAGCCAACCAAAACAATGAGCTTAAAAAAAAAAAAGCAACATGGGTACTTATTTCTGTCCTTTTGGTGAACTTCCACAGAACAGGATTTTTACTAGTTATGGCAGCTTTCCCCAATTTAATTCTTTCCAGATGTGCAGGGACTACAACTCCCAGAATTCTCAGTCCATGAGAAAGGCACCACCTGAATGGAAGGCTGTTACAACTTTAAATAACGCTGGTGATGTTGAAAAAAAAAAGTGGTTTCCTTAAAAACATAGAAACTGGTTTATGTACTTAGATTTATCTAATCCAATACTGTTTACTCTAAGCTTATGTTCCCTATGTCCTATGATGTTGCTTTTGCCATATCCCAAGCCAATAGCTAATGCAGCTGAAAGTTATATTTAGCTGTCCAGTTGGGAAATAATGTGTTCCCTTTTTTCCCCAATGCAAGTTTTGCTGTGAACACAACTTAGGATGATTTATTAACAATTTGGTTGATAAAGTAGTCATGGGCTGGCATTTGCCCAGCTTCTGGCCACTGGGTTGCCACTTAAGGCTATTGTGGGTACCAAAACATATACAGGTTCCTTATATATATGGAATTAGCAGCCTTTTGAAGGAGCACTAAACCTGCTGCTTTTATGAAAGAGCTAGCCTGTGCTGTGTGATTTGAACCTGCCATCTCTGTGTTACTGATTATGTCACCAATAAGTATATTACTGGGTTTCCACTGCTTCTGCCCAAAAAAGAGGTTTTATGATTGTAGTTTGTACTGTTTTTATTACTTTGGGAAGGGGAGCAGAATGGCATGTACTTTGCCCATGCCATGTACCACTGCTGACAACAGCAGCCATCTAGAACAGGATTTGTTACCAGTCACTCCCTCCCATTCCTCCCTATGCTCCTCCTTGACAGGTTACAGGCATAGAGACATGCATGGGGTGTAGCAGGAGGGAGCTCAGTAGGAGAGAGAAAACCCCAAGTGCTCCTTGCAATCCATTCTCTGCCCCTGTGATCTGTCAGATAGATGTTTCTGAAATGCATTGAGCACTCTCAAGATCTGACAGGTGGCTAAACCTGCTATTCATAGCATTCACCTACATTTGCCTAACTTTGCTTTCCCAGCCCTGTTAAGGAGGGTGACTGGTGTTTGTTTTTCCTACCTGCAGTTGATGCTTGGTGGAACGGAATCTCTAGTTGCTTTCTTTAACTTGCCCCACATTAAATATTTTAAAGATAGCACCACTCACTTGCCTTATTACTGAGGCAGTCTGGGGCTTATCCATTGGGACAGTGTAATTTAAGCTAACATACTTATCTGCCAGATCAAAAACTGGTGAACTGAATTTTAGTGCAGTTTTCTGGCTGTGCCCTCTGACTGGAAATACACTTCACCTGCAGTCTGCCCTTTTCCTTTAAATCTGGAAATGCCAGGTGTTAAACCTGAGAAGTTGCATGAAAATAATCTACTTTACCATCATATTGGCTGTTTAACTGTTGAATCACACCTTGCTTATATTCAGATGGTGGTCCACTGGTACTCTTGAATCTTCCTCACATGTATTGCTGCCAAGCCAGATCTCCCCAATGTTGTAATAATGCATGTGATTTTTCTTATTTGGACATAAAACCACTGACAATCATCCTATTGAATTTGGCCCACTGTTCAAGCCTGTTGAGGTCATTGAACTGAGATAAGTTATTAATGTGCTAGCTAATATATCTAGCTTGGTATCATCAACAAATTTAATAAGCGAATTTAATCTTCCTTTAGAGGAAGATTCCATCCTCTAAAGAAGTTGGATAATACAGATCTGAGGATGGAGCCCTGGAAGACCCTAGTGGGTACTTCCTTCCAGGTTAATGCAGAACCATTATGAGCTCTTTTGGGATGTGTTTTTTTTTAACCAATTGTAAATCTGCTGACCTGCAGTACCCTCTGCTGGTCTGTAGTAGCCTTTATCTATCTTGTCCACCAGGATATAATCAGAGATGTTTCATTTTTGTTATTGATATCAAGGTACATTACATCCACAACATTATCTTTGGCTAGTAAATGAATCACTCTCTCATAAAAAGAGAAGGTAGACTGACATGACCTATTATTGACAGACTCATGCTAACTCCTGATAGTAATAATTATATCCTTTTCTAAGTGCTCATGGATGGCTGCTTGACAATCTGTTCTAGAAACTTGTCCTGTACGGATGTTAAACTGGTTTGTAGTTTTCCAGGTCTTCTCTCTCCTCCTTTTTTTGAATATTGGGATTATGTTTGTTCTTTTCCAGTTTTCTGACATCTCACCAGTTCTCTAGAGAATACCAGTCAGTGATTCTTAAATTATATCTGCTAGTTTCTCCAGTGTGCTGGAATGTAATTTGTCTGTCTTTGGAATTTGTTCAGGGTAGCAAGGAGGGTTCTGCGTACATCTTTATCAATCTTGGCACAGAATGTGTAATATTTAAAAGCTAATGAACTACAGTGAAAAGTTAATGTGGGAGGATGGAATTAAAATAGCTCAGCTGTTAATCTCAAATTTTGTAACATAAACATGTTGCAAGGATATTCAACTTTAACAGGCAGGTAGAAACCCAACCCTCTCTGAAGAAAATTGGTAATGTTCATGGGAGTAGGTGGAGACACCTGTAGAAAAACAACTTATTCATTTTGCCCCTTGTCATTAAGTCCCAGGGCTTCAACTTTTCACATCTTGGCTGTCAAAGTGTCTTCATCTGTTCTTGTTGACTACAGTCACTTATGTCTTAAGTAGCCTCTTTTCTGCTTGTCACTATTTGCCCTCCCAAATCCTTTTCTGTGCCGAAACAGCTATCTTGTCAGTCTTATCAGTTGAACTGCTGATGTCATCCAAGTTAGTTCTGAACACAGCACCACAACCACCACTATCTATTTCACATCCTCTCTGCCTGCTGCAAATGTTGGTATGCGATCAGTCACATAATTGCTATCCTCCTAGGCATATATTCTGCTAATTTAATTGGTAAAGAATTGAGTTTTAAGGCAAATATCAAAGATACTCTTTGGTCAGTCCTTTTGCCTTCTGGTCTTAAAGATGGATTACAGTACTTGTTTGTGAGGAATAAACTCAGGGAGCTACATCAAGGACTATATATATGGATCTATTCCTGGTAGAACTACTGAATAGAATAGAATTATGGAGTCCTTGGTGCTCTCTGAGCCTTGTTGTTTTCTTGCAGATGTTTCATTGCCAGACTAGGCAACATCTTCAGTGTGAAGAGGGAGTGGGCCTTGCTCTCATTTAATATACAGTGGCTTGCCCTGCTTGTGTTGGTGGGGGTGTGTTCTCTCCTTGGGAGTTCTTTGATTGGGCTGTTGTTTGCTGCTTGGTTGATTGACTGTTGTTTGCTGCTTGGTTGATTGTCCCTTGATTAACATGTATTGTGCTGTTTGATTGTTCATCTGGTGTTAATCCTAGTGTTGATTTTTGCATATCTGGGTGTTGATTGCTGGCAAAGGAGTGTACTGGTCTTTTGGCTTTTCTATTGTCTCTTTTGAATGGTATGTAAATATTGTTTACCTCTATGGGTCTGTTGATGGCTGCTTTGTCAGAGTGCTAAGCTTCTAGGAATTCTCTGGAATTTTTGGAATTGGCTTGGTTTAGGATGCTCACAGTTTCCCAGTTGAAACTATGATTGAGTCTGTCCATGTGTTGTGAGATTAAGGAGTTCTCATTGTGTCTTCTGATTGCTGGTTGGTGTTTGTGGATTCGCTCTGCTAGTCTTCTGCCTGTCTGTCCTACATAGTGGCTGTTACAGTCTTTGCACGGTATGTTGTAAATAACTCCTGTTTTTTTCTTCTTGGGCTATTGGGTCTTCTGGGTTGCTTAATATGTTTTGAAGAGTTTTAGTTGGTTTATGTGCTATGGTGATGCCATGTGGTTGTAACAGTCTGTTGGTGGTTTCTGATCTGTTGGTATATTTCTCCATCAATCTGAAAGTAGGTCGTAAGGCAGAGGTTGATGAGGTCCATTATCCTGGGTATTTCTATTTTGGTGTATTTGGTAGTATCTGGATAGAATAGAATTGATCTATTCTGGATAGAATAGAATTAGTAGTATCTGGGGGGATTCAATCTTTGTTTAGTTACTATGGTTTGTGAAATAAATTAAAGTGTATTAGTGCATCCTTGCTTCAGCAAAATCATACATAATATCTGAAGCTATATGCCTCATGAAAATATAACATATATTCTACTGTATGCTTACATTGCATCTCTTGAGTCGCTATTAAGATTTAAAAAAACACTTCCTAACTCATCTTTCCTCAGTTTCCATCTCCATCTCCAACCCCATAACCTTTGCCTCATTTTGAGAGCTATCAACATTCATTCATCAGTTGACCAAAATTGTTTCATAATTACTGTAAGAAGAATAGTTGCTAGAGTAACCTTGCTGCTTATATTTGAACAGATCAGTGATGCAACAGTCATTTATAGTTTTTCATTCTCTAAAGAACAAATTTTGGTGTTGATTGATGACACTTTCCATAAGCAGAGGAATAAATTAACTTTGATTTTGAAAAAAAATGATAAATTCACAAAATAGAGACCCAAGAAAGACTGTTTCCATCCATGAGAGGTATCTTTAAACGGATGTGGATGGATGGACATGTTTTAAGAATATTTTAACTTGCAATGTGCAAGTAGTTAGACTTCTCTCTCTCTCTAATTTTATTTTATTTTATCTTATTATTTTATTTTACTTTTAACTAAATGGATTTTTCCAAGTGTACAGTTCCATGAATCTGTGAACCTTTTTCTTATCTAAGAAAAGTTATATAAACTGTTCCAATAGAAGAGGAGAAAACAAAGGAGGAAACCACACCCCCATCAAAACTGGCAGGGCAAGCTACTGTATATAAACAGGGAGCAAACCCCACTCTCACTCGCACTGATGTTGTTACCTAGTTGGGTAATGAAACATCTGCAAGCAAACAGCCTAGCTCAGAGCACCAAAGACTCCACAGTATATAAACTGTGATTTAAGCAATTGCCTCAATCACACAATTTCTATCCCTTTTCTATATCTGCTGAATTCAAAATATTTGCAATAATTTATCTTGGCTCTTCTTTTTAATAAATGAAAATAGGTTGATTAGTTAACTTTTAAAAATTAATGTAGTGCAGGATGTTTGCAAATCATATCTTCAGAATCCTGAGGTCATTCCAGCAGAAGTTACCATTTAATGTATACAAGATACCTATAATGAGAAAATAAGAGTTTTCATATTGTATCAGATTAAGAAACTGGGATATTTTCAAGGAAACGAGTATGACGTATGAACAGTATCTTTAAACTTCCAAAACCAGCAATGAACGTTCAAGGCTTAAAAATTGTGTCATTTGAAACCACTCTGAACTGTTGCTTTTTGGAAAGAAACTCTGTACAGTAATACCTTCACCTTTACATGGCAAAATGTATTTGGATACAAAAGGCAAGAATTTAAAATTCTTCAATCCTGTTTGACAAAAGAAGATAGGAGATGCCACATTTACTTTATTATTGTTTATTCGTTCAGTTGCTTCCGACTCTTCGTGACTTCATGGACCAGCCCACGCCAGAGCTTCCTGTCGTTCGTCAACACCCCCAGCTCCCCCAGGGATGAATTCATCACCTCTAGAATATCATCTATCCATCTTGCCCTTGGTCGGCCCCTCTTCCTTTTGCCTTCCACTCTCCCTAGCATCAGCATCTTCTCCAGGGTATCCTGTCTTCTCATTATGTGGCCAAAGTATTTCAGTTTTGCCTTGAATATCATTCCCTCAAGTGAGCAGTCTGGCTTTATTTCCTGGAGGATGGACTGGTTTGATCTTCTTGCAGTCCAAGGCACTCTCAGAATTTTCCTCCCACACCACAGTTTCAAAGCATCTATCTTCCTTCTCTTAGCCTTCCTTATGGTCCAGCTCTCACAGCCATATGTTACTACGGGAAACACCATTGCTTTAACTATGCGGACCTTTGTTGTCATTGTGATGCCTCTGCTCTTAACTATTTTATCGAGATTTGTCATTGCTCTTCTCCCAAGGATTAAGCATCTTCTGATTTCCTGACTGCAGTCAGCATCTGCAGTAATCTTCGCCCCTAGACATACAAAGTTTTTCACTGCTTCTACATTTTCTCCCTCTATTTGCCAGTTATCAATCAAGCTGGTTGCCATAATCTTGGTTTTTTTGAGGTTTAGCTGCAAGCCAGCTTTTGCACTTTCTTCTTTCACCTTCATCATAAGGCTCCTCAGTTCCTTTTTGCTTTCAGCCATCAAAGTGGTATCATCTGCATATCTGAGATTGTTAATGTTTCTTCCAGTGATTTTAACTCCAGCCTTGGATTCCTCAAGCCCAGCATGTCGCATGATGTGTTCTGCGTACAAGTTGAATAGGTAGGGTGAGAGTATACAGCCCTGCCGTACTCCTTTCCCAATCTTAAACCAGTCCGTTGTTCCGTGGTCTGTTCTTACTGTTGCTACTTGGTCGTTATACAGATTCTTCAGGAGGCATACAAGATGACTTGGTATCCCCATACCACTAAGAACTTGCCACAATTTGTTATGGTCCACACAGTCAAAGGCTTTAGAAAAGTCAGTCAAACAGAAATAGATGTTTTTCTGAAACTCCCTGGCTTTTTCCATTATCCAGCGGATATTGGCAATTTGGTCCCTAGTTCCTCTGCCTATTCTTGCTCCATGAATTGCTGAAGTCTACCTTGCAGGATCTTGAGCATTGCCTTACTGGCATGTGAAATGAGTGCCACTGTTTGATAGTTTGAACATTCTTTAGTGTTTCCCTTTTTTGGTATGGGGATATAAGTTGATTTTTTCCACTCTGATGGCCATTCTTGTGTTTTCCAAATTTGCTGGCATATAGCATCATCTTGCACGATTTTGAACAGTTCAGCTGTCTCCTGCTGCCTTGTTATTAGCAATGCTTCTTAAGGCCCATTCAAGCTCACTCTTCAGGATGTCTGGCTCTAGCTCACTGACCACACCGTCAAAGCTATCCCTGATATTGTTACCCTTCCTGTACAGGTCTTCTGTATATTCTGCCACCTTTTCTTGATCTCTTCTTCTTCTGTTAGGTCCTTGCCATCTTTGTTTTTGATCATACCCATTTTGGCCTGGAATTTACCTCCGATGTTTCTAATTTTCTGGAAGAGGTCTCTTGTCCTTTCTATTCTATTGTCTACTTCCACTTCTGCGCATTGCTTGTTTAAAAATAATTCCTTATCTCTTCTGGCTAACCTCTGGAATTTTGCATTTAATTGGCCATATCTCCCCCTGTCACTGTTGCCTTTTGCTTTCCTTCTTTCTTGGGCTACTTCTAGTGTCTCAGCAGACAGCCATTTTGCCTTCTTGGTTTTCTCTTTCTTTGGGAGGTATTTTATTGCCACCTCCTGAACAATGTTGCGAACTTCTGTCCATAGTTCTTCCGGGACCCTATCTACTAAGTCCAGTCCCTTAAATCGATTCTTTACCTCCACTGCATATTCCTTAGGAATATTAGTAAGCTGATATCTATCTGATCTGTGGGTCTTCCCTAATCTCTTTAGTCTGATCCTAAATTGTGCAAGAAGAAGTTCGTGATCTGAACTACAGTCAGCTCCAGGTCTTGTTTTTACCGACTGTACAGATGTCCGCCACCTTTGGCTGCAAAGGATGTAGTCAATCTGATTTCGGTGTTGTCCATCTGGTGAAGTCCATGTATAAAGCCATCTCTTAGGTTGTTGGAAGAGAGTGTTTGTTATGCAGAGTGAGTTGTCTTGGCAAAATTTTATCAGCCTATGTTCTGCTTCGTTTTGTTCTCCCAGGCCATGCTTACCTGTAATTCCAGGTGTCATTTGACTGCCCACCTTAGCATTCCAGACTCCTGTGATGAAAATAACATCTCTTTTAGGCGTGTTGTCCAGTAGGTGCTGCAGATCCTCATAGAACTGCTCTACTTCAGCTTCTTCAGCATCTGTGGTTGGGGCGTATATTTGGATCACTGTGATGTTAGATGGCTTGCCCTGAATTCGAATTGAGTTCATTCTGTTGTTTTTTGGATCGTATCCAAGCACTGCTTTAGCCACTTGACTATTAATTATGAAGGCTACTCCGTTTCTTCTGTGGTCCTCTTGTCCACAGTAGTAGATCTGGTGGTCATTCGATGTGAAGTGGCCCATTCCAGTCCATTTCAGTTCACTGACGCCCAAAATGTCTATCTTTAATCTTGACATCTCACCAATAACCACATCCAATTTGCCCTGGTTCATAGATCTTACATTCCAGGTTCCAATGGTGTGTTGATCCTTAGAACATCGGATTCGCCGTTCACCACCAGCACCGTCAGCTGATAGCCGTCCTTTCGGCTTTGAGCTAGCTGCATCATCACGTCTGGGGCTAGTTGAGCTCATCCTCTGTTCCTCCCCAGTAGCATTTTGACCATCTTCCGACCTGGGGGTCTCATCTTCCGATGGTATACCGACATATCTCTGGTTGTACTGATCCATTTAGTTTTCACGGCAAGAATACTGGGGTGGGTTGCCATTACCTTCCCCAGGGATCACATTTAGTCTGACCTCTCTGTCATGACCTTCCCGTCTTGGGTGGCCCTTCACGGTTTAGCTCATGGCATCATTGAGGTGCTCAAGCTCCAGCACCATGACAAGGTAACGATCCTTTGCTGAAGTTTACTTTATTACTTAATGGTAAATTGTGTGAGAGATTCATGTTGAGGCATCACTGATTAATCTATGATCAGAGAAGTAATTATATATGTTAACTGATTGGAGTTCACTGGAGTCCCAAACTGTCATTTGACCAGATGTTCTGACTTGAGGGTAAAATAAAATTGTTTTATGATTTTTCTCTCAATCACCTTCTCCAAGATTATGGGCTATGGGTGCCAGATAGAGAAGTTTGTTTTAATCCCCAGATTCCTTTGAGGCTGTTTATGTTTAATAACATAACTTATTAATATAATTTTTAAAAAGTTTTCACTAATTCCTATACCTGCTCTTTAGTAATTTCAATTAATCTGTGCTTTCAAAATAAAATTTGCTAGCAAAGGATTCTAGTAATAAGCTATAGGACAAAGCCATCTGCTACCTAAGGAAGCTCTCAATCTTTTACTTGGATTATGGGTTTCTTAGAAAGCCAAGGAACTTAAAAGCTTCATGAGCTGGCAAAGGCATTCTTTCTTGGGCTGTTAATACGTATGCTTGAAATGTCTATTTAAAAAAATTCAGAGAAATGGATCACGTGTATTCATGAGAGCTGCAGTCAATAGCTTCTTGAAATTCTAGAAGGGTAAGGGCTAGAAAGCTAGGGGGGGAATCTGAGTTTTAACTGAAATGATGGAGAGGAATATTCTTTGTAAAAACTAGCACTTCTGTTAGCTCTGCTGGCTCTCTCATTCTTTAGTGCATCACCTGGAGGAAGTTAGGAATGTTTACATTTTTCTGAAATTGTTTGGATTAAATACTTAGTAGTGCATTTCTATTCTTGTCTACTCAAAAGTAATCCCCATTAAATTTAATTAGATATACTCCTAACTGGATTCAGCCTTAGCTTAAATCTAACTTGATCTTAACTGGATTTATTAAGTTGGTATCCTAAATGTGCACTAAATTGTTCAGAGTAGTGGTGCTCCCAGGTGATTTTTAAATTCTCTTTTTAGTATGAGGATTAGAGTGGGTAGGGTTAGAAGCAAAGAGCCCAAGATCAGATAAGCCCTTTACAATAGTGATACACAGATGTCAACTGCTCCTTCTACACAAAAGTGAGAGAGATTTTGGACCCATTATGTCACAAAGGTGGGAGAAAGAGAGGTATCAGGTATGAACCTTCTGCTCTTTATAAGGTTGACTAATAACTAATTAATGTTTTTTCTAGGGTTTGGAATAAGACTAGTTTATCAGAGCAGTGTCTTTGAATCTCTGCCTATAGGTCTTACTGGAACTCTAAGTCTGGGAGAAACCAGGCATCTGCTTAGCTTCAGGGGTGACATTTTGATGGCCTAGATTTTTTAGACCATCTGTGTATTGCTTACTATTATCACCTTTTACCAGGTTTCTAGTAATTATATTAAAAAACTAATATAAATTAAAAGTAATTTAAAATAATTAAATATTTAATTTAAATTAATAATTAAACAATTTAAATAATCAATTGAAAGTTTAAATAATTAAATATTTAAAAATAAATTTAATATAAATTTAATTTAATACAAATTAAAATTAAGCAGATGGCTTTGTCCTATAGCTTATTGCTAGAATAAAACAATTTATTAAAACCTGGTTTTGTCAGCAGGCCTGGAGCAGGAAGAGGAATAGCCACTCCTGGGGATGGTTGGCGCCCTAGAATGCTCCTAGAATGGCCCTTAGCCTCACGGACTAATAAAGAACCTTTAGCCATCTAGATTTTATCATATTTTCATTCTTATTGTATTTTGTATTTATAATTGTTTTGAATTTTAATATTGCTTTTTATTGTAAACTGCCCAGAGTCCCTCCTTTGGTGGGGGGAGATGGGCTGTGATAAAAATTTGAAAAATAAATAAAATATTACAATTGCAAAATTATTGAAAATGTAGTTATGGGAAAATAGGTGTCCAGAAGGAGCATATTTGAACCCAGAAATATGCTCTACACTGAAGGCACTCATATCCAAACCCACTCTAGTGAATATCTTAAATGACTAGTTCGTAGGATCTTAACACCTACATTCCCCTTTCAATTCCCTTCAGTGCTCAAATACATTGATTTAATAATTTTTTGTTTATTTATTTTAAAGGCTTATATGGCCTTCCATCTTAGAGCACAACTCTGGGTGACAATGAAACCATAAAACCATAAAAGTCATAAAACAAAACCTAAAACCTGGCACCTCAATCATCCTCCTGGGATGCCTCAGCAACCATCTGCAGGCTCCCATCATACTCTATCCCAGTGCCTGGGGGAACAGCCAGGTCTTTATGGCCTTCTGGAAGGCTAAAAGGTGGGGGGGCCTGCTGGATCACTGGGGGGAAGGTGTTCCACAGGGTAGGGGCCAGCACAGAAAAGGCATGCTTCCTAGGTCCCACTCGATGGCAATACTTCAGGAAGGGACCTGGAGCATGCCCATTAAGAATTGAACAATTTAATATATATTTAAAACAAATTTGAAAGATGCCCCTGCTCCTAAATTAGACCTAGTTAAGTTTTTGATGCTTTTTTAGAAAAGATATTATAGAATTTAAAGCCAAATTCCAGAGCATAAGAATGACTAATGTGATCCTTAATCCTTAGTATTGTTTTAAGTAGACTTTTTGCCCTTCTGGTTATAACCTTGAACATGGGCAACATGGAAGTATTTCTCAGCAAATTGCACTGGAGTTTGGTTTATGATGTACTCTAATGGAACTTACTATTTGTGCATTACTTTCCTTCTTTGCTTTTCCTTTTTCTACCATTACATAATTTAGTGCTAGGCTATTCCTTCACTCATTTAGATCCTGGCAAAATGAGTAACTTTGCATGAGTCTACACTGAAGAAGGTATACCTATAATTTGTTTTGCTTTTTCACACAACTGGGCAGCACATACCTGTCATTTTATTTTTTAACATTGGCTTTGACTGCTGTATGACATACTGTTTCTGTGTGTAGTTCATCATTAACTATTCCAAATAGCAACAGCTTTAAAGGACAGAAAAATTCTTTTATTAGAAAGGGCCAGATTGAAAGAGATGGGGATTCTTTGCCTCAAAGCTATTGCCCTAATATAGCTATTATACTATATTACCTCTTAAAATAGCCCTAGAAGGGGATTCTCCCTGTCAATTATGTTTATATTTTCATAGTGACTTATACTGAAGCTTGTCATTCCCATTCTACAGGGCTTGCTTTTGCTGTTCTGTCTTCAGTGCATCCAGTATTTGGTTTATATGGATCACTCTTTCCTGCTATTATTTATGCCATATTTGGGATGGGTCGACATGTTGCTCCAGGTAAGTTGCTTCTAAGTCCTTGTAGTCCAGTTTGAAAAACTTAGCCAGTGTCTTTGTCAATTCTATTAATGTTATTTTCTATTTTATTCTGCAGTATTTCTTACAATATAATATGAGCTGAATATAATATATATGCATACAACATACATACACACTAAGCCAAATTAAGCAAAACAAATTGTATCATACAATTAGTGCTACATATACAGAGATACAATAAAATTTTGTTCCTTCCATAGGAGAATAATACCAGGTTGGCTTCTCTGAAAGTTGGCTGGAACTATTCAGCTTCTATTCATTTGTAAGAACCCCTTGCAAACCCATTGGAAGCAAATGGAGCATGGATTTTGTCAATGCATGATGAGTTGGGTTTTCAGTAACTACGTTCCTTAAGTCATTGGCTCAGTGACACATATATTAACATGAACAGTATGACTCTTCTAGGATTATGGTTTCAGTCATGTACTGTAGTTTAGAGGAGATAAACAATACATCCCAGAAGCAAGATTTTTCTTTCGTGCCTCTGTGTACTGCCTTTACATCTATATTCTCTCCCCATCATCCCATATTTTAAGAAATTTTGGGAGAGTAGGTGAAGCAAGTTTAAAATGTACCGGGAACTATGTTTTCTTAAAATTCCTGTAGTTAACGTATAGGATTGCTATGCACCTTATATGATTAAGTCAATAGTAGGTTCATGACATCCTATTACTTTTATCTCTCTTTTCTCCTCTTCCTTCCTATGAAGTTGCCTTACACTGAAATGCATTGATCGATATAGCTCAAAAGTGTCCCTCAACATATTAGCAGTAGATTGTCAAGGTTTCTCAGCCCTGCTTAGAGACTGAGTCTCTTGGTTACAAAACATATTTTTATTTATTCAGATTTTTTTATCCCACCTTTCTTATTTTTATGAACAACTCAAGGTGGGGAACATGCCTAATACTCTTTCCTCCTCCTATTTTCTCCACAACAACAACCCTGTGAGATGAGTTGGGCTGAGAGACAGTGACTGGCCCAAGGTCACCCAGCCAGCTTTCATGCCTGAGGCGGGACTAGAACTCAACGTCTCCTGGTTTCTAGGCTGTTGCCTTAACCATTAGACCAAACTGGCTTTTCCAATGAGTGACAATCCTACCTCTTTCTTCCCTCTTGATACCTTAGTCTCTAGTTAAGTCCAACAGGCAGGGATCATTCAGGTTTGTTGTGCTTCTCTGTATTTCATTCACTCTGAAATAATGACAGTCTTCAAGTTAATAATTAAAGACATTGAATTTTTAGAATGTGAAGCAGGCTTATTTCATAGAAGAAATCATCTGGTCTTAGTTGCAGAAAACAATGGAACTGGGTAGGGGGCCATGTCCCATTATTCAATATGGGTTGAAAATGATGGAGGAAGGTAAAGAGCTGTGTCTTTCAGATATTGGGGAGGGTGTCTCTCTACTCAGAAATTCAGAACTCTGTGGAACCACACAAAAAGCTAAATCCTCTGGGACTGAAAAGCTCAAGTATATGCACATTCCCGTTGGTTATTATTATGCTTTCTAAGGAGCAGTCATTTTCTTTTGAGTAATTGTGTGGCTTTTTGCAAATAGCCTGTATGCCAAAAGTGCATTCAGCATTACATTTAACAACTCTGTAGGAGCCATGTGGTCTACTGGGATAGCAACGTTCCATCCAAAGTACATAGGATTTGCATCAGAATGTATTCAAAGCATTTTGTTAAAGGCCCCTTGCAACTCACTGGCAAGTTGGACTTGAATTTTGTGGCAAGTTCCTTGGAAGAGATTATAGTGTTGAGTCAGCAGAGTAGATGTTACGTAGTTATTTCATTTTAAGAGTAATAATTGCCCAGCTGGGACATGATGCACTATTGGTTTCATTAAAAAAGGCATTTAAGCCATCTGATACTTTGGAAAAATGTGGGATGCAGTTTGATTCTTTTTTTTTTTAAGTGGTAAAGATCTGAGCAGTATGGGTGATACAGATTCTGCTGTTCCAGTATTTATCTTTAAATGAAATAAGAATCCCCAGGATGAAAGTATTCATTACAGGGACACATTCTGAGTACAGTAGTGGAAAAGTAAAGCTTCTATTAAAATAAGAAAATACAACAATTAAAAACTTAAGTGATTGTTGGTTCTTTAAGGACATGTTTAAACATTTGTTGTAAAAGTCTCGAACCTACATTAGAGATGAATAACTCAAGGCCTCAGGGTTGTATAGGGCCTTCAAAACTTTATTCCTTAAGATCTTCAAGAATTACCAAATTGTAACTGTTTAGCTAGTAAAAGGAAGGAAGTATTAAATACATAATTAAAGAACAGTCATATTAACTACATTTGATTTTAATATAGCAAATGTAAATTAAATTAAATTAAATCATTCTACAATCTTTTATCTCCTAGAGGTACCAGATTACAGTTCTCATAATTTGCAGTCTGCCAGCATCCTTGTTGGCTGTGCTGCCAAAAATGTATGCAGTTAACAGTCCCATGCATTAGGAAGGAGGCATATAGGAAGACATTCTTAGATCTCTGACTGATGGCTGCAGATGCAGTCCATAGGAAAAGGGAAAGGTGCTTTTTGCAGGCTAAACTATTTGTCCATCTAGGCCTGTATTGTCTACTTGAACAGGCACTGACTCTCTAAAAACTGAGATAGAAGTCTTTTCTATTACATGCTGTCTGTTTCTTTTACCCAGACAATCAGCCATTGATTTCTCAAGCAAAGGACCAGCTTCTACTTGTTCTAAGCTATACCTTTCCCCCTTATGTTACAACTAACATCTATACAGCCTAGGTCTCTGCTGGATAGGAAGCTATCCCTGGAAATATTTCCAGAAGAATTCAGATAGGCCTCTGCATAAGGATTCCATGTGCATGCAGGCATATGACTCATGTTCATGCCAAGAAGAGTGAACAGCTTGTTGCCTAGAATTTGTATAATGTAAAATGGAGCTCTGAATGTGGAAATGAATGCTCATGGCAAGAGGAAACATATAAAGATGATATTTGCAGAAAGCAAAATATATGCAGGGAAGACTTAGAGCTAGGGTATCTGAATGTAGAAATGGCACACTGCCCATAAGAAGAATTCAATCAATCAATCAATATTGTCATAACTCACAACTCTTGGAAGTTCAAAATGGTTATAAAATATGTTCACAATGAATTCAAGTTAAAATTAGAATTAGTTGGACATAGTCTAGAATTATACATCACATTTAGCTATGGTTTATTACACCATGATTTTGTTAAATACGCTATAAATGAGAAAGGTCAATCATCATAATAAGCCACATTTTGTAGTTTAAATGTAGTGGTTGGGTTCATATAACATGTCAAGCCCAAATCTAGCAAATTGAATCATGGTGTAGCTGTAGCATGAAAACTTTGCCCTAGATTTCAGTGGTATTTCTTTCCTCCTAAGCCACTTAGAGTCATTTGATAGGAATTACACAAATTAAAACTAAACCTTCTCTCTTCTTTCATAGGAACCTTTGCTCTGACCTCCTTGATTTCTGCAAATGCTGTTGAGCGTCTTGTTCCTCCCACAAACACCAATTTCACTACAGACAATACATCTGCAGTATTGGGCTTATCTGAGTTTGAAATGCAGCGAATTGGAGTTGCTGCAGCAGTTTCATTACTGGGAGGGCTGATTCAAGTAAGCTTTTCAGAATAGCCAATTTTATAACTGGAAAATCAGTTCTTGCACTAAAATAGTTTCCAGGAAAAGCAAGCCAACATAGAAGGAAGTATTTCCACATGATCTGAGATTATGTTTCACATATTGTATGAAGACATTGTTTAATCATGATTTGTCATGCAAGTTGAAACTGACTTGGTTCACATAACACAACAAATATAAACATGGCTTACAAACCACAGTACCTAGGTTCTCACAAAACACCGATTCAAAACTGAACAAAGTCTGCTTGGTACAGGAGTAGGTAATCTGTGCCATCCCAGAGATTAATAAATTATAACTCCTGGCATCCCTAGGAAGCATAGCCAATGATGAGGGATGATGGAAGCTGTAATTCTCAATATCTTGAATGCTTCTGCTCTGCATGATTTGAAGCCATGCCTCCGGCTTAGCATGATTTATAACCCATCAATGGGGTGATTGTGTTTGAGAAGAAATCTCATTGCTGTATCAGCAATGTTAATTTGGTTGATTTTTGTACATGAAATGGGGAAACCATCTTCTCCTTCACCTTGCATAGCAAATGTTAGTGTAGGGTATAGCCACATGTTCAACAGTTACCATGCACAGTTTCATAAAAAGGTGAATCATCTGAGTAACTCTACATAGTGACTTTGCTTATATCATAGAATACCATTTATAAACCAGCTCAAATAGTGAGTTGTACATATGCTCTTTTCTCTAAAAGTGATAATTATGGTTCTTCCATTTTCCTGGTGCAGATTCAGTCCCTGAAAAAATGTGAATGCGTGAAGGATGAAGAATAATTTGTGTTGCTGTATTGTTGCATGTTTATTTTTGGGAATCTATGGCAAAATGGACAAGTGTGCATGGATCACATGCATAGTGAACTACTGGATTCTTCCAGTTTTGACATGAAAGCAATTTTCATAGAAATTGTATAAAATATTAAGTGGGTCTCCAAAGCTGCTGCATATGCTTTCTTTCCATTTAGTTATAGGCCTTTGCTAGACAACATCCAACTCAAATCATTGATTGAATGATTTAGAATTGGTTTGGAAAAAATGGATTTGTGCATATGTGTAGAAGCATCCAGATTTATTTTAGAGGTACCCAGTTTGTCCAGTATGATATTCAGCTGAATCACCTTTGAATGGAATATCTGAATGAAATGTTACAGCAATAGAAATTAAGCACATATTAGCAATAGAACTGGCTGTCATTTTTGTTTCTGGAATCTGCCTTTCTATACTGGCTCTTGGTTTGCTTAAAGCCTTATCATTACTTACTGATAAATACTATCAGAAAGAAAACATCTTTTGTTCTCACTGAGCATGACCACAAAAGCTAATCGGTCTTTTCTATTCTAATCCTTATTTATCCAATTGAGAGGTAAGGAGTGCTTTTGAATTGAGCTACTCTGGGTACAGAATTCTGGGACACCTTTATTTCTTTTCAGAGTTTTATTTTATTCAATCTTTCATCTCTCAGCAGTTTTGGTCTTTTTATGTTTTCTTCTCTTTTCCTTCCATCTTACTCTCTTTTTTCATCAGCTACAGTACAGCTTCCAGAGATCTCCAGAAGTTAATAGCACATTGTAATTTTTAACATGGCAAACAGACAATTGTTAAACACATGTGATTGGAGAGTGATCATATTCATTAGTCCCTGCTGATATTTGTTTTGTACACTATTTTCATTATTTACCATGTTGTGTGAACCTGACCGATTGTGGCTTGTATCACAAACCATGCTTTAGCAGATCATAGCCTAGAGCACAATGTGCACACTATAAATGGTCTTTTTGTTCTAAAGGAAGGCCAACAGCAAAACTTGTTGGGGATGTTCTGAATGGCTGGATTCGTGCTCTGCTGAGATTTTTCTTTTTTCTTTTTAAAAAGTACAAAATAATGTGAGGTCAGCGTGGCAATGATCAGGGACAAGTCTGAGCTGCTAAAGCTGTTGAATTTTATTTCCCAGCATACAATCTTCATATTTTAGATATGAATAGATAGATGACTCTATATATATGGCAGAATATAAATATAATATGTAAATAAGTAACATATTACCTCCCAAGGGATGTTTAGTAAAGTGCAATGGTTCAGAAGTGGTGGTTGCCTTGAACCTCTGAACCACTTCCATCAGAACTTGAGTTCTATTTAATGGGCCTTGATTTAGCAGACTTTGGGTGTAACAAGCAAAATTTATTAACAACTTATCTAAAAAATGGCAGCTTAATCCAAGCTCAGGAATAGATTCAAAATGTTCAAAGAAACTCTGCCTTAATGAGCTCACTATTAAATTAGGATTGGAGGTTTCTAACACACTTTCCAAGATTCGGTACTTTACCCTTAATGAAATCTGTGTGATCCTTTTTTCTTTGGCTATGCCCTTGGTGCAGGGCTTGGCAAAGCTACCTACTTCACAAGGCTGTTGTGCTGAGAAATGAGAGGAGGGTGTCCATGTGTACCTCCTTGAGTTCCTGAAGAAAAGGTGGGCTATGCATCTAACAAAGAAACATACACACACACACACACACGCACGCAACTATGGCTCTTTCTTCTACCTCTTCAGTTTGTGGTGTCCAGAAACCTGACTTTTTAAATTTCAAATCTGTTAGAAGCTGAAATTTATGAACTGAATAGCTTTTTAACTATATCCAGCCTGACTTCTGTGGCTTAATACTTTTCCCATCCACAGAGCTTATAAAGTTTGTACACTGGAATAACTCAAAGCCAACATTCAGAGAGGTCACCGCAATGAATACACATTGGCAGAGCCAGCTGTTATAACTAATCTCAGCGCAGAGCCTGGTGGTAAACTAGCAATATGAGAGAGATAACACTGTAATAACTGTATGAAAGTTAACATATGTTGAAAGTTTATTCATGGGTGCAATGAGTAATGAGATAACTTCTAGTTGATTAGCTCATGAAACTATCTCATCTCACTATTAAAAAAAACACAGGATAGGCGTATTTTTTTCCCCTTCATTAGAATCAGTAACTGCATTTAGCTGTAATCTGTTATATCTCTGGTTTCTCAGGTAGCAATGTTTATGCTACACTTGGGCAGTGCTACCTTCTTGCTAACAGAGCCAGTGATAAGTGCAATGACAACTGGGGCAGCTACACACGTTGTGACTTCGCAAGTGAAGTACCTCTTGGGAATGAAAATGCCATATATTTCAGGACCTCTGGGATTCTTTTATGTGAGTATATTGGTAAATATTTGCCATGCTGCTTTGCTCATATTTGCATGTTGATTAAAGTTGCAGGATAAACCCAAAATACTGTTGTGATATCTTAGATCAGGCCTGACTCTATTATCTCTAATTGGAGTCAATTCTGGATGCAGTTGCAGGCTTGCTATCTGGGGGTCTTCGCCAATTTTGTAACCAGAATCCAAAGTGCCTTTCATCAGGTTTGGTCCCTGCTGGACTGCCTGATCCTGGTTATCTACTTTTTATTAACGTTGAGGCTAGACTGATACAATATATTATATGTGGCCTGCCTTTGAAGACTGCTTGGAAAATGTTGTGCCATTATCTAGTGCTAAGCTACCAGCTGATGGGAACAACCTGTGACAATCATGCTGCCCTTAAAGAGCTATGGCTCCATTTCAAGTATAATTCAAAGTATTGATGCTTATATTTTAAAACCATAGGGCCATGCAAAGCATTCAGAAGGGTCACTTCACAAAGTGCATTGTGCAATTGAAGCATCCCTCCTTAGAATATTAAAGCAGCTGCATCCTCCAGAATGAAAGCATGGGTTCTTCCAAGGCTTTTATCAGAAATCTGCCAATGAAGTGGCTCTGCATATACACACATGCAGACAGCCAGAGAAAATCTTCAAAACTGCCATGTAGAATTTTCTGGAGGATACCACTGCTTTAATGCTTTAAGGAAGGATGCTATACTTGCAGGGCCGCAACTAAGATCTGTGTTACCCAGGGCAAACATGGATTCTGTGCCCATTTTGGCGCCCCACCAGTGTGGTGCCCGGGGCACATGCCCCCCACTAGTTGCGGCCCTGTATACTTGCACAGTAAGTTTGCAAATCACCCTTATCCTAGGAAAAGCCTACATCTCAAATAAACCATCTTATTATTTGAGGTGACTGTGGAAAGAGATTTTTTGCAGAGAGGGAATAGCCTTTGAATTTGGCATTCTCTCTCTGGAAGCATAAACTGATGTCTTCTAAGTACTCTGCAATACCTTCTAAAAGCTGTTGGATGTCTATTTTCCAAGGCTTGTAACATAACTTTTCTCAAATTATGTTATGCTATCTTTGTTAGTTTTTAAAATTAATTATAGTTTTAATTTATTTCACTCTTATCAGTGAAGCAGATGAATACAAATCTTCCTGAATAGTTTCCTTGTGAAAGTTTTCCTCAGGAAAAAAATATTATCCTGTCTAATTTTGGGAAGAAAAAGAGCTATTATACCCTTCTTGTACCCATAGCAACTATTTTTCTCTTAGCCTTACAGATTTATAGCTCTGCCAATCGTTGTAACTGAATCTTAGAAGTTTCAAAATCTTAGCACTCATCAAACATTGCAAATGTAGCTGTGCTGTTTCTCGGCTCTAAATTTATGAGAAAAATTGTTTTGGGGAAAATGTCATTATTTTGCAAGGAAAAAGGACAGAAAAATAAAGATTTAAATTGTAATTGTTCTGCTCATAAGGTGTTTGGAGCCAAATTGGTCTATAAATGTGACTATTTATGCATCACCAAAAGAGAGGGAAAAGAGGGTACCAATTTGCAACAATTATCAATAGACTTCTTACATGTTACTGTATTTCCTTACAGTGGAGAAGACTGCAATGAAGTGGCCTATGCACCTATTCAATCTGCTCTTAAGCTTTAGTTCTTTAGCTCTTCAGCTTCAGGTGATGGAGCACAGGCCTGTGCAAAACTGGATAAATGATCAGTCTATGGCCATAAACTAACTAACAAAGAGATGGAACTTCAGTAGAATAATCTTTTAGGGCTAACCAAAACATTGGAAAATAGTAAGATTCTTAGGATTCTTTTTCAGATTGGATGTTGTCTTAAAATGACATTAAAAAAAAAGGAAGGAAGAAGGAAGAATTAGTCAGCTGAATCAAAGTACTTTTGTAACTTCTCATTGGTTTTGAAAATTTAGAAAATGTAATTTCAGTATGAAAAGGAAAACTCAGATATTTGGATAGGGGTAGGATCATCGATCATGTACATAAGGGTGTTTGTCTTATGATGAGTTCCAAAGCCCAGCCCACATTGTAGTGACTATTCTTCAAGATACTATGTAGATGTATGAAATAGGTTGTTTACAAATGTTAATATTTTCTATCATATAAACTACAAGAAAATTGATAATGCCATCTGGTGGTACTTATTTACATATATATTGAAAATATTTCTATTTTTGTACAGCACACTGTGGACAACAGAGTGTATAGTATGACAACAAATAAGAAATAAATGCAGGGAAATAACCCTAGTGTAGTGCCCTGGGGTGATAGTGTGTCTACCAATTGTTTCTTGGTGTCTTTCATAACCTTTTTTCAGTTCTTTTAAATTAAATTAATAGAAAACTAGCATGCCACAAAAGCAAAGAATCAGCCTCAACTATGTTTTTTATTCCCAACAATGCTTCTGAGCCCCACATAGACCCCAGTGGCATTCTTAGAAAATAAAATGATGGCTAGCTGAAGCCCAGTGCTTTGTTTGCCTTTTGATCTGGTATATTTTGTGATTGGTCATGTTTACCTTGGCAATTTTGTGAGTAACAATAACATTCACTCAAAATTCCAAATATACCCCCAGCCCAGAAAGATGAAAAATCTTTATCTATTTGCTTCATCTCTATAATAGTCAGGGACGCAGTGGCGCTGCGGGTTAAACCGCTGAGCTGTTGATCGGAAGGTCGGCGGTTCGAAACCGCGCGGCAGGGTGAGCTCCCGTTGCTAGTCCCAGCTCCTGCTCACCTAGCAGTTCGAAAACATGCAAATGTGAGTAGATCAATAGGTACCGCTTCGGCGGGAAGGTAACGGCGTTCCGTGTCGTCATGCTGGCCACATGACCCGGAAGTGTCTGCGGACAACGCCGGCTCTAACAGCTTAGAAACGGAGATGAGCACCGCCCCCTAGAGTTGGACACGACTGGACTTTACGTCAAGGGAAACCTTTACCTACCTATAATAGTCTTGACTGTATTATGAATATTTCTTGTCCTCTTGCCCCCCTAAAAGTCTCGACCTGTTTGTGTTTTATACTGTGCTTATACTTATTATTAGAAATACTACTATACCTTAAAGAAAATCATGCTGTGGATATGTGTATGGGTTCCAGAATCTGATTAAATCAGGCAGGGCTGTATAGATTCCATTTTCACCCTTTTTATTCAGTTTACAAAGATAGGAAGAAGCAATGTGGATATTACTAAGGCCTTATCAGAGCAGACAAGCACATCTAGTCCCTTTTGGTTCACCAGCAAACTTTTACTCTAGATAGAAACCAGAAGACCAACCACTGAAATGTAGATAATTTTTTTTAGTAGTTTGCAGATTTTCTAAATTCACAAATCCTTTCCATACTCTGTCTTTCACCAACAATGAACATTTAAGATGTGTTCTCATGGGCATATACATACAGTTCATGAGGCCTCAGAACTGCTGGGGGTGGGAGGGCAGCACTTGAATTGCAGACAGGGCCTATCGCACATCCAGTATAATTTGACTGCTTCTCTATAGAGAAGAAAATTACTCACAATGGATAAAGTGTCCTTTATGAAGCTTGTCTGCATTACTGATCTTGTCATTGAGACTCCCATAAACACCTGAAGAACTAGTTTATCAGAATAAATTTGTTACATTTGTTTTACCTAATTGCACCCTAGTCATTTTAAAAACATGGTAGCAAAGGATTAAAAAATGTCTTCCTTTCGTTGCTTTTTTTTATGGAACAAAATCATGCTTTTAAAATGAAGATTTATCATGTGGCATTCATATTTAATATCTTGGCTGAAAGTAGACACTTTATTTTTATTAGAAAAGTTGCTTCCCTTTTAAAGGGGCTGTTCAAAATTAGGGGAAAATCCCACGGTCATGTATTCATTTATGTGCTGCTAGGGAGAGGGACCAGGATCACCATCCAAAACACCACACATTTAATAACTTGAGTTGCCATGGAATTATTTTTATATGAAAAATACAGTTAAGTAATTATGTATAGCTCAGCTGGCATAATGCCACTGCAAAAGACAAATTTGGCAAAAACTTCCCTGTTCTGTTCTTTTTTTAAAATCTACTTTGTAATTTCAGCATGTTGCTGCTGCTTTACTTTCTTTTACAATCTCCACTTTTTTTCCTTTTGGCTTAAATGCTCCTGGATTTCAAAGAAAGGATCATGGTTGTTAATAAAGTGGGGTTAAAGAGTCATAAAGAAAACAAGCCAATAAAACATTTTGTTTTATATAGAATGAGATCATAATTCAGTATGAACCATGAAATGTATATGGAGAGAACCAACCTACTTTGAAGGACCCTTGTGATTAAATATCACAAATTTACATGAAACTGCAATGTGGTTCAACCCAAATGTCCTTAAATAAAACATTTTTTTAATATGTATTTTGCCTGATGAGGTTGGTGTTTCTACTATGGTTCTTTCTGTTGCAGAGTGCTGGAAAGCATTTAGCCCAGAGAGATCAGAAAAATCACACACCAGGCATTTCTATAAAAATAAATTTATTTACAGACAGCACAAAACATATTTACAGGCTTGTGCATTCACACACGCTCTCAGAGAGGAGAGAGCTCTCTCAGCTGCTTACTCCCTACAAGGCTAAAAGAAAACTAACCAAGCAAGCTGCCCTCCCTTCAGGCAATGCAACTATTAACACCTAAACTGAGGACAATTAAATTCAACCTCTTCATCTGGCCAGAATAATTAGTTACCTTAATAGTAACCTTAATTTCTGTAGCAGAAAACAATATACCAACACTTTCTATGTGGCTACAGATCCAGGAAGAATTGTCACATACCGAGATAGACTGTTAATTCATTAGTATAACTGACACTGACTATATTATTGGCTTTCTAGGATCTGAGACTAGAAATACCTAGGGATTTTGGGATTGGATCTAGGAATTTCTGCATAAAAAGTTATTCTCTAGCTGTGGCCTTCCATTAAGTATATAGCCACTGTGGAAAGTGAAAAGCTAGAAAGAGATAAGGGAGGTGTCTACAGAGGTCCCATTTTCCATTTTGGCTCATGTATTGAAAGTATTCTTGTATATATATTGAAGAAAAATAGGAGCTCATTAACCTAGCTGGCAAGCATCTTCCAGACTGATACCACACTTACATGGGGAACGATCATGTCACATACATTTTTCAAACTAGCTGTTTCAAGCTTTACTGGGCTCTGCAGAATGTTGAGACATGGCAATATTAAAAAGAAAGCATCTAATTTTCAAACCAGCTTTTTCAGGACAAGGCATGGCAGGATTCCACTTGACAGCTGAACTGCTGTGTAGCACGTTTTCTGAAAATAAGAAGAGAAACAGATATAAATACCTCTTAAAAAGTAAATGTTCTTATTTAGGACCTGGTCTCTTATTTTTTTATGAACAAGTTTCTGAACTAGATGATTCAAGTCTTAGATTTAAATTGTTTTTGTAAGCAATTTCATTCCGAATCTGTGTTGCATTTGGCTGCCAATTGTTGGAGAAAAGCACTTTTTAGCAACTCAGGGGGGAGTTTTTGCCTGTAAAATTGGATTATGTTAATATAGGTTCCAATATTTTGAATAAATGTTTTTTCTTTGATATCTGCACCCATGTAGAATTTTAACTTTAATGGCTTTTCTTTACAAGTATACTTTTTGGCATGCTAACTTGATGATGTCATCTGTACATCTTAGCATGCACTAATGAATGATGTGGCTGAATCAGACACACACACACACACATCATTAAAATGTTAAAAAGATAAAAACTAACAGAAACTAATATTTAGAATAAAGAAAAGAAAGAAGAGAAAAGAGAAGTAGCTTCTGATTTTCTTTACAGCAGTAATAAGTATAGATGTAAATTAGTAATAAGTATAGATGTAAATTACTCTATAGTTACAGCATGACTTAATCACTTTTTAAAATTTTATCTATATGACAGGTGATTCTTTTTGTGTTGCTGCAGCTATTTTTTGAATTATGATTTAATTAAATGTCAACAAAGATAAAATAATGTTGCTCTCCTTTGGTCTCACCAAGTGTCTTTTTCAAGTGGCCTGCTGCGTTTTTGTTGAAACCTCCAGAGCTCCTCATTGCAACCTGCATGGGCTGAGAAAGCCATTTTATCCCTCTGTGATTCAGTTCTGGAAAACCAGAAATTGCAGTCAGTCTCAGTGTGTTGTTGGACAAGGGCAATGTAAGCAGAGTAAGCAGTTAAGCATGGGGGTAGAGTTCCCAGCAACCTGCAACCCACCAAATTACCTATTATGGGTAATTTGTAGATGTCATCTTCACTGGAATTAATTGCCATTTGGAGACACTCTGGGTTCATTTTACTTTGTTAAAGCAGAAGAAATTCCTGCATCAGTAATTTTTAAATGAATATCTATGCATGCCAGATGTTTTTAAAATTTCTTCACAGAAATAATATGATGAAAGAATTCTAAGCATACTGGGCACTTTGTTCAAAGTGAATCCTCTCCATAGATATCTTCAGGGAAAGCCATGCCTATGTTACAAAGAGTGAGGCAGTTGCCTCAGGTAGGGAATTCTGGACATTATGAAAGGGCAGATCGTTGTTTGCTATTCTAATTATTTATTTTGTTCTGTATTCTTTACCTGTCAGAGAGAAGTACTTATGGGATTGTCTGCCTCATATGCCAAAATAACATTTCTGGAGATATATATAAAAGTTATTTTGGCACATGAGGCAGACAATCCCAAATGAATGAATGAATGAATGAATGAATGAATGAATTTGAGATTGTCTGCCTTATTTATTTATTTAAATTTAGAAACCACCCAAGTCCAGACTGGAATTCTCTGCACCATAATGTCAATGTCCTACTCACAGAGAAAAATATTTTGGGCTGATCTAGTGCCAGAACTGCATATGACAGAATTTGTCCTCCTTTATATGGTAGTTTAAATGTCATCCTGAATGTACATAATGAAAGAAAAATGATGAACTAAAATGCAGGATTATTATATTTATGGTGCTGAATATTATATTTTTCCAATTTTAAATGGTCACTGTATAAATGAAGTGCTCAGATAATATCTTTTGTCACCATTCTAAACTGAAAATCTATAGAAGTGTGAGTAGAGTGCAAGATGATTCATCATATGTTCTAATGACAGGTTTTGTACTACTTATCATTGGTACTACACAGAGTGAGGGGGAAAGTTTCACACTGAGAAATGAGCCTATGACACAGGGATGGGTACCTCCATGGGGTATGATTTATATTTATTCTCTTATTTTTACCCTTTCCCAAGGTCTGTAAAGAGTGTGACCATGAAATGGGTTGGGCTAAAATTGTTATCCATTCTGTATTAAAGGAGTGGGGCTTATCTGAATGCAAAATTGAATGCAAAATCATATTGTTTTACTCCTCCCCTGCAAAGGTAAACAACTGCACTGTTGGGGGCTGCAAAAATGCAGCTGGAATGCTGCATGAGAGCCATAGGTTGTGTATTGTTACTGAACATAAAGGTGCCATAAATTATTATAAAATTTAAAATTTAATTTAATTTTGTAAGCTGCCGGGAGTCTCTGAGTGAGTTGGGCAGCCATATAAATTCATTCATTCATTAAATAAATAAATAAATAAAATGTGTATGATATGAGAAGTTGAGTCATGAACAATGATTAAATAGGGGATGTTGATCTACAAGTAGCAAACTACAGTAGCCTGGGTGATGATGATTTGCAAGATTATCTGCAAGTCTCCATTTCAGAATATCTTCATAAGCCTTATAAACTCAGTATCTACCAATGGGCTAAGAAATATCGTCTAGCTTCAGACCTTGCAGTGTGTCATATTTAAAGAGTTGATAGTAGGACTTGCTTACCCCCTCTTTTTTGCTCACTGGTTGCTCTTCAGATATAACTTTTGCTCTTTAGATCTCAATGGATTGGTCTGGATTTGACTTTTAGTAGCTTCCCAGCAGTGATGAATTTGCTAACATTCTGACACAGCATTTCAAGTTTCTGTCTTTTAGCTTAGTTGACCACAGTTCCTAGTGGGGCATGGAGCCAAAGCCACATGGTTTTGGCAACAGGCTTTTCTGGGTAGCCATGACATTCTATCTGCCAATTCCTAAATTATCTAGTATAATATCTTCATTGTTCAATTACACAAGAACAGTAGGTGAGTAGAAGTTGTAGCTTCATTGCCTTCCAAATGTCTGGCTTGTCTATTAAATCCATTCCTCCTCCTCCTCCTCTCTTCTGTTAGTCACACAAGTGTATCCCTGTTATATATTCCTGAGTAGGTTAAATCTGACTTAGCTCTGGGATATTATGTATTTATTTATGCACTAATTTATTTATTTTCATGTATGTCCTACTTTTCCTATGTGGAGCTCAAGGCTGCATACATAGGGTCATCCATTCTCACAACATCAAACAGGTTAGTTAAGTTTGGATAATAGAAATTATTGCCCCAAAGTCACCCGGTGAACTCCATGACTGAGTGGAACTTGAATCTGAGTCTCTCTGATCCTGTGCAACACTAAACCACTATACTACATTGTAGTTAGCCCATAGGATTGTTCTGTAAAGATTGGTTTACATACTCTTTATGTACATGTAATATCTTATGTTACCAAACTGTCTTAGAAAACACCAGATAGATATATTCTCATTTCCTTAAAAATATTCATAGAATCAGTTTCTATTCTTATCAAGGAGGATGTACTACATCACATACACACACACTCACACACATTCCCATTTTACTGGGTTTCATTGTAAAACTCTTATATTTTTATTTCTTTCATTTCTCTTGATTCTGTCTTATTATGAACACAGTTTCCCTGCTATGAAAAGGAAATATGTTCATAACACACCTTGTGCATTATGAGAGGAATTCCCATGTAGCTTTTGTCTTTGAATGGGGAACATTAACCCCTATTTGCTTGTGTGTTGGAGGTGAGCCTTAGAGCTTGCTACAGTTGCCGTTTCTTAAATGATGCCTTGATTTGCTTCTCTGCCATAAATGGCAGCTTCTTCTGTAGCTCATTGGCTGTCAGTACTGATATTCCATGGCATAGTATTTGATGTTTTTAATCAGGTAATTTTTGGAGCTCAAGAAACTGTTAAAAGCATAGTTGACTAAATCGGCAATGTCAGTTGTCTACCTTACATCTTTTACGTATTAAATATTATGCATATATATATATATATATATATATATATATATATATATATATATATTTGTGTTCAGCTAGACTTCTGTAGGTGTGTGAAGCAAAGATCCCAGATTCACACTGTAATCCAGAAAATTGAGAAACCTCTGGAAATTACAGGAAAGAGGAGACCTTTAGCAGAAGTTATCCCCCCTCCTTTTTCTCTGACAAGGATATTAATCTCTTCAGAAAACAAAAGAAACTCTACTGTTTGTGGAGGGCATAGCTGGATCCAGTTTACAATATTCAGGAACTGGTCTCAATTTTGGAAACCTGCTTCTATCACTTGAATGTACCTTTAAGTATTGCTTATTTATAGAGAATGCTCTTTCTTTCTGCTATAGATTTATGCCTACATCTTTAAAAACATCAAATCCGTTCAGTTGGAAGCTGTGCTGTTGTCTGCATCTAGTATTGCCATACTGGTCCTTGTTAAAGAGCTAAATGAAAAATTTAAAAAGAAAATTAAAATGGTGCTTCCCATTGATTTGATTCTGGTAAGTATAACATTTTAGGTGCTGCATTGGTAATCTGCTACAGTTGTTGGGTCCTTCTGCTTATTTTGAGTGGAGCAAATATGTATAGATTTAGCATTATAATGATGTGGTCAGTTTGCTAGGACTGGAGTGAACCAGTTCAAGTCTACCTTCAGGCATGGCAACTCCCAGGATCTCTCTCTCTCTCTCTCTCTCTCTCTCTCTCTCACACACACACACACACACACGTAAATCTACTCCACAAGGCATTGTTGCAGGAAGAATGGGAAGAGGAGGGAGTGCTGTGTATCTTCTTTTGGAGGAAAGACATGATATAGAGTAAATCCAATAAATACATAACCCAGAAAAAGATAACATATCAGATTAATATTTTATTTTATACCATGATTAACAAACCAGCTAGAATATGTTTCATGATATATTAAAAAAATTAAAATGCCTGGAAAACACCATAAATAAATAAAATAACTCAAGAAAACTTGATCATACTGTTTGAAAATTCTTTTCCTTCTCTGTTACAATCAAACAGAATGAAACTGACAAGCAGCACATCTCAATAGTCCACTGCCACAAGATTTGTATAGTGTCTCATAAAACATCTGAGAAAAATATTACATTCTTATGAAAGAAAATGATAATGAAGGTTTTATCAATACAGATACTCCTCAACTTACGACCATTTGTTTAGCAACTGTTTAGTGTTACAGTGGTGCTGAAAAATGTGACTTATGACCTGTCCTCATACTTAATGACTGTTGCAGCGTCCCCGTAGTAACGTGATCAAAATTAAGGTGCTTATATTTAAGACAGTTGCAGCATCCCAGGGTCATGTGATCACCATTTGTGACTCTCCCAGGCAGTTTCCAACAAGCAAAATTAATGGGGAACTGTGTGATTCACTTAATGACCACCACAAAAAATGTCACAAAATCAGGTGTGGTCATATGATGCCTCACTTAATGACGGCACCACATAACAATGAATTTTCTAGTCCCTATTATGGTCATAAATTGAGGATTACCTGTACTGTCTGTGCCTGTTAACTTCAGTCAGGCAATGTTATGATACATTAGCTATGGTAATTAATTTGAAAAATGCCCCAATTTGTTTCCCTCAAAAATGTCAGATGAGTTAGATACATTGATCCTTTTTAGTCAACACTGATTATACAGTTATAATCTATACTATGGTTCCAATGTAAAGCTGAATAAATTCAGTATTAAATCTAATTCCCCTCTTCATGCAGGGACTCTAGGGCTGCCCCTGCAGAGGTTTTATCATATCCTTACCTGGGATTTTTACACCATTTAGAAAGGATGGTTAGAGTATGACTGTATGACTTCTACCTTTCTTTCCTGTTCCCACAGCCACCTGGAGTCCAGAAAATGTCTTTGGAAGGCTGGGACTCTCTTCAGTAATATGGGTTAGGGTGTGCATGCTGCTGGGAGTTGGGGGAATGACTTTGGAATTCTAAAATAAATCAAGAAATGTCAGAGAAGGAAAAATGGCCACAAGGTGCTGGCACACGGCTCCCATTGTGGTTTCCCAGCTGCAGTGTGGCCTTGGGATCAAAAAAGGTTCCTTTATGTCTCCCCTAAACCCAGCAGATGAGGAAATCTTAACCTGTGTCCAGTAATTATGGTACTCAACAAGCGATCTCATCTCATAGTTGACTGTATGGTTGGTTCTAATTCATACAGTATTTCTAAGAAAGTAGAAAAACACAGTTACACTACTTCTTGTACTTTTTAAAAAAATATCTTGTTCCAAATCACTTAATCTTTATTGTTGCTTGATCAATAGGTAATTGCTACCTCTCTTATCTGCTATTCTGCTGATATGGAGCACAGCTATGGCCTGGAAGTTGTGGGACATATTCCAAAAGGGTAATTTGTCTTTAATAAATAAGCTTTTGTGTTCATGTATGTATGTGTGTGTGTGTGTGTGTATCTATGTGTATATCTATGTGTATATCTATGTGTATATCTATCTATCTATCTATCTATCTATCTATCTATCTATCTATCTATCTATCTATCTATCTATCTATCTCCAGATACAGAAATGTGGATATTTCTTACCCAGATTTTATAGTCTTCCGTTGTTAATGTGAACTAAGCAACAGAACAGTTGAAGAATGAAAATAAAAGTACACAGTTTGCATTAATACATTTGATAAGAACATCTCAGGAGAAGAAATGAAGTCCGTATCTGTTACCTAATACATTCTCCTTTTAAACAACAACATATTATTATGTAAATGTTTTCTGCCACTCTTCAAGCGCACTTTTTGTAGTTAGTACAGAGAGTTTTCAGAGGGATAAATCAAATGCTTTTACATTTATAAGTTCAATAATAAATAATCTACTCTTTGTTTTTCATTCATTTTTAAAGCTGTGAATAAGGATTAAGGTGCAACCCTGGGCAGCATCCCAAGAGGCATAGGATTCTTCAGACTTCTCTGTCTGAGGTCACAGATGAGGCTTGGTCTTGGGTGGAGAAATCTGACATCAGATCTACCTTTTGTACCTCTCTGCCACCTCCGCAGCGATTTGCTTCCAGTGTTGGGAAATTTGAAGGCTCTGCTCTGCTCTCTCCCCATCCCCGCCACATCCCCAGGACCTGAAACACATTAAAATATGCTCAGGAGTTGCTATAAATATATTTCCTTTCATGGTGCATGGTGGGGGTGGGAATGTTTTTTTGAAAAGAGAAAAAACTGGAAAAGGCATTAGAATTATCAGAATGTTCTGTTTTCGCAGCACCCACATTTGGGTTTTGTTAAAAGGTGCTTTAAATTCAAGGATAATTAGTGAGGAACAAGGTAACAGTGTAACTTTTATTAACCAGCAGAGTTGTGCACAGCATTTGAAAGAGGTGAATTAAAGCTTTGGCTTGTTAAAAATGCTGTCTGTGCATGTATGCATGAGCCCAGCCACTTATTTCACCGGAACTGCTCTTTGTGCATATACAAGCATGCACGTGCAACCAGGGACAGCATTCTGAGCAGCCATGGCATCTTCCAGGTAATGTGACTGCTCAAATATTTTGAAGAAGGGTGCTATGTCAAACTAACGCACTCTGTGAAGTATCTCTTTTAAAGGCTTTGCACAGCCCCATTAGCTAATATAAGAGAGCTCTGAGACAGAATGCATTATTTTTTCTTATTATTACCACAGTTGGTATCGACACATTTTTATAAAAATTTAAAACCTAATTATCAAAGTAAGGGCAGAAACCTCATAACTTTAGAATTTAATGTTTGGGAAAACCACCTACCCTTATTCCTCTGCCAGTATAGTTCCAGGATTCAACCAAAATTTGAAAGAGAATAGTTTTCAGGAGCATTGGAGGTGAAATGAGACATTTTTCTGTGAAAACATATAAATGTTTATACGCTTTTGAAGTGCTGCAAAAAGCTTGAAAACTCACATGATAATAGGGAGATTATATAAGATCAGTAATTCCTAGTCATAGCTATTTTCAACCCTGCCGACATTAGCTTGTTTTCAGCCCCTTTGCCCCACCAAATATACATGCCAGAAGCAATTTTTATGTGTCATGGGGGCTTCTGTTTGAGAAACATAAGTGTAAGTATTTGAGTATATTTCTCTTTGAACCCTGGCCAGTGCAAATCTTTATCATTTTTAAGACATGTTGTATAACTAAAACATTAGTTAAAGGTTACTGATTTCAAAATAGAAAGTGGCCTGGGATATCAGGTCCCAAATTAAGTAACCACTGAAACTATCCAGAGGAAAATGATACATAATAATAATAATACTATTAATATAACTCTGTTCCTAAATTCCTTACTGTAATAATGCATACTAATGGAATAATTCTTTCACACAGAGTCCGTATGGAGGCAGCACCAAACTAGAGCAAAATAAATAAAAAGCAAGCAAGCAAGCACACTGCAAGATAGGCCAGTTAAATTACTCTAATATTACAAAAAGCATGATGGACTCTGAGATTGAGACTTGCCTATGGTTCTCAAGTAATTAAGCTGATGACTGAAATTTAAACGGCATATTTCCAGATCATGCTCTTAGCCTTATGCTAATTTTGGAACAGTTTAACAGTTACTAGGAGCACAGAACTGCGCACACAACTGGTAACTAGGTAGATCCTATAACGCAGTAACCATAATGCACAGAAGAATGCCTTTGCAGGTTCTAGTTTAACTTTATTGATTAGTCAATTGACCATATCAAAAAATTAGGCATCAGCCACAATAAAATATAGTAGCCTAAGGCATATAAAATACAATAAGATAAGATAAAATAGGCTAAAGTGAGATAAAATAAGATAAAATATAGTAAGGTGAAATAGAGATAAAAGAGTAAGATAAAAGAGTATAAGATGATGCAGAGGCTTATAATAAAATTATTAATGAAATACAAAAACAATATGTGTTCAGGTGAATTCATCACCTTTGCATGCCACTCCAATGTGATCTACAAAATGTGTTCTCAATTGGACAGCCCTGACGATAAATTTAGCAGTTCTAGTGACTACATACAGTATGTGTTTGTGCCCTGAAGGAAGTAACATAATCGTTTGTTATAGTCTCAATGTATGGTTCTGTCAATTAGTGTCGCTAGGTACTGAGACCTTGCTGGGGCATATAATTGGCAGTTAAATAGGACATGTGCAATATCTCCTATTTCAGATGCTCCACAAACGCACGTTCTCTCAAAATATGGCACTTGATGGAATTGCCTGTACTTAACCAAAGAATCTAGCTTTTAACCAAAGAATCTAGCTGCTTGAATCTTGCTCTGGTGCCTTTGCAGGTTCTAATGATACTTGTAATGGTGGAATAATACACAGTACAGCTGACTTCTCTGTGGTATTCATGTAACATTGACAACAGTCTTGCCACCTTCTTCTATTGCATGACATTTTCTGCCACCTAAAATTGCCCTTACTTTTACAGTATACCGGCACCAAGGTCTCCACCTTTGAATATCCTCCCTGAAGTAGTGACAGAGGCTTTTGGAGTTGCGTTAGTTGGTTATGTGGCATCTCTAGCTCTGGCCCATGACTCTGCTAAAAGATTTAATTACTCTGTGGATGATAACCAGGTAAAAAAATTAATAGCCTTAAAATTTGACTTCAGGATGCATTTATTTGGGCACGATGGCATAAGAGATGGGAAGGCAGTCTGAATTCAGCTGAGAGTACTTGGTTCAATGGGACTTTAGTCTAGTCTTAACAGAACTCTTCCTTTATTCTTACTTTTTTTTTAACATTTCCAGGAGTTCTTGGCCCATGGCCTCAGCAATGTGATCCCTTCATTTTTCTTTTGCATACCAAGTGCAGCAGCCATGGGGCGAACCATACTTCTATACAACACTGGAGCAAAAACACAGGTATTCCTACTGCCAGGGTGGGGTGGACACAATGACCTGTGTGGAATAACTATTCAGCTCAGGGGAGTAATGAGTATCTAGTAATACACCATCTTTAAAAAATCCTAGAAGTCTTAGTGTGACTAAGAACCAGAACAGAGTGGTAAAGAAACTTTAAAATGTATAGTAATTGATTCATTTGGCATTTAGAGCAGAGTCACATTTATGAAAGGGATGTAGTTGCTGTAGAAAACAACAGTTCCCTTTCTTTTCTTTCTTCTCTGACAACATGATGCTCCATATGTCAGAGAAACTTCTGGCACAACAATTTCTCATTACACAGTTCTTTTTTAATATGCAAAAGGAGAGAGAGAAAGGAAAAAAATGACAAGAGCTGCTTGTTTTTGATGGCAGCTGTGTATCTTCCACAATGTATAATCCACTGTAAAATTCTTGAAGGCAAAACAAAGTTTTCTTAAAATGAAGAGTAAGTTAGTCACATCAAAGTACTCTGCAGTCTACACAGAGTAGAAGAAAGGAAAAGGGAAACTTCTTTAAGAAAATATAAATCATTCACATACAAATCAAAATTGAAGCATGTTTTTTTTAAAGTAAAGACTTAATTCTCTAGTATATAGACACATTTCTTAGCACCAGTGTTAGCATGCTGGAGTAGCTAGAGCAGACTTCTCCATTCTGAAGACTTCCAGATACATTACAACAATATTTCCCAGATTTCCCACCATGTTCAAAAGCCATGGTAGGCCAAGTGGTGGTTTTGTTACATATGCATCTATACAAATGTAAATCTGTCCTACATGATTTAAATGAAATATGTGGAAAAAAAGGTGAAAGGTTCCCTGTGCAAGGACTGAGTCATGTCTGGCATTTTGGGGGGATGCCCCTTTCACGACATTTTCTTGGCAGACTATAGAGCGGGGTGGTTTGCCACTGCCTTCCCCAGTCGTCACCTTCCCCAGCAAGCTGGGTACTCATTTTACTGACCTTGGAAGGCTGGAAGGCTGAAATGTGTAAACATGAAATGTGGGTATATACAGATATCTGTGGATTTCAACATTTATAAATATACAAGCAGACAGTGAACACATTGTTATTTAAAAAAAAACACACAACTTCACATCTTTGAGTTTTCTTCTTTAAAGCTGTCCTTTAGTGGTGTACCTGAAATGAAAAATGCCCCTTTTGTGTTTATATTGTATATGCTGTTATTTGACCTATGTATTTGCTTCTTGAGTAGGGTAGGAGTACCCCATAACAAGTCAAATATTAATTTATTCGCAAATGCTTCCAACTCCAGATTATGTGAGAGCCAAAAGTCCCTTTCCCAGCTCCTTTAATTTTTGTATGTCTGCAGTGGTTTGTTATGCTCAGCAACTTTGAGAAAACCAATCACTTTTATTTATACATGCTTTAGAATCTAAATAATATGATTATTTATACTTTTTCTTTCCAACTATTTTTAGGTGGCTTGTCTGATATCTTGTATATTGGTGCTTGTGGTTATCTATGCAATAGGACCAATTTTATACTGGCTACCCATGGTACAATCCTTTTTTTCCCTTTTAAATGTTGTTGTTGTTGTTGTTATTATTAGCATTGTATAACTATTTAGCTTAAATTATTTCTGAAAATGATCATTCCACTTTTCATTATGATTCCATTAAAATGAAAGAACACACCATTGCTGTGTGCCAAGAACAAATATGCAAAAAAGTACTCTTTATTTTGCTTGGATAAGAGCAAAATTGCTTGCTTCCAGTGGAACTTATTGCAGAAGCTTAGATACTTTGCACCTAGTATATAAGATTACAATAGGCCGTAGGACTGAGCTGGGGTTTCTGGCCCCAGCACAAGAACATAATTTATTCTTCCAATGTATAAGCAGAGAAGTATTTATTTTTTGCTTAAGAAAAAGAAAGCTTTTGTGTGTAACAAAAGTGCTTGCACAGGGACTTAGGTTAATAGATGAAAGGGAAGTAACTGTGGGGTAATTTGCTTGAGCTACCTGGCTGGTTTAGGTTGGATCTGCTTAAAACTTTGATGGGAGATCACTAGAAAAACCCTGAGCTATAAGCTAGGTGGGGAAGTAAAAAACAAATAAACAAACCAGAAGAAGGCAGTGGTCCATCACTTCCATATGGCCATTTTTCATACAGTGTTTTAAGTTTCTGGTGGAAAGATGGGACATAATTATAAGAAAAAAAATTGTTGCTAGAAATCTGTTCACTGAATGTAGTCTCCAAGAGCCAACTTTGATTCAAAGGAGTTTTTACTTTTTATATTATGCAGAAGGAAATCCCCCTGCATTCGGTGGAGATTATTTTTACATATGTAACTGCACACAGACTGCAGATTCATTCAAGAAAAATCATAAAACCCAAGAAGGCTGTCATGCACAGGTGGAAGATATCATGATTGCCAGCAGGTCATTACTTTAATCATTAGTTGCTGTTGGTTGGCCACCACTGAAGAAAAGAAATATCTGATCTATACTCATTTTTGAGTATATAGAAACCTATTTGATCCACTTTTAGTTGTAAAAACTTAAGAAAATTCATCAGGCTCTTCATTAGGGGAATGGTGATTAAGCAGCAGAAAGGAGCTACATGAAGTTCACATATCACACTGAGCCATAATCTCAGTTTCATTAAGGTGATTGAGTCCAGACACTCCATACTGCACTGTGGAAGTTGGCATAGAGGTATCCAGGGAACAGCCATCATAACTGCTTTTTCTAAGAAGTACTAAGCTTTTTATACTTCTACCTTAGTCCTGAAGGTCCAGACAGAGAAAAGGAAAGTTGTAATTCAGATATTGTATGCCTATAATAGTATAAAACCAAGAAGAATCCTAGAGAAGAATACAAAATAGGTCAATCTGAATATCAGATCAACTTTTTTCTGAAGAAAGCCTTTAAAAACGAAAGACTTCAACAGTGAGAGTTGTGGGGCAGGACAGAAACTACAGGGACAAATGATAGATACAAGTGTAACAATTCCATTCAGCTAAACAGCTTCCAGTTTTGTTTTGTTTTTTTGAATTTTGAATTTTGCGTTATGTTTATTTGGGGGAGTGAATGATATCTGTAAGAACAATGTCTGTTGCTGCCTTGTTACTTGCCAGTCCTTTTGCCAAAATAATTCCCCCTCCACAATAATGAACTTCATGTTGTAATGAATGTTTCTTTCATTTCAGGGTGTACTAGCAAGTATCATTGTGGTGGGGCTGAAGGGAATGCTGATGCAATTCCGAGATTTAAAAAAATATTGGAGTGTGGATAAAATTGAATGGGTAAGTGAAATTGAACTTCAGGATGCTTTACTGCATGATCTTTTCGGTACATGGAGTAATCGTAGACATTTTGCCCCCTTATCCTTGTATCCTTTTTGTATTATCCCAAAAAAGTACACATGTAGGCCATCTGCTCTTCTGGGGGAGGTAGAGCAAACTGCAGATGGCTTCACAAAAGCAGACCTGATGACCTGTGTCAAAGACCAAGGAACCAGTGAGTAGACCAGTTCCTTGGAACTTTTCTGGATAAGGAGAGGATGGGACATTGCCCACATGTGCTCCGGATGACTGCTTCTTGGAGGAGACCTCAGGACAGAAGTTTTCCATGGGTTTGAATGCTGGGAGATGACAGGAATAGTAATCTTGCTCACAACCACAGCAGAGACTTTTAAAGGACACTAAGTTTGCAAACCTCACTTTCTAATAACTTTTGGAAATTATTCATTAACTACTTCTAAGCTATTAGAGACCTTCGGACTGACAAGTTTGAAATAACTGGGTGAGTCTGCCTTCAGTCCTGAATAAAATAAAATTTTAATCATAAGCTTAAGAATTTAAAGAATCTGAAATAAACAGCAAAAAGCTAAATAAGATTTTGATTGTAGAAAGTTATAAATGGACTAAGGGTCCAGATAAAATTGGACTATTGAAACTTTTACAACAAGAATTTGGAATTTATTATAAAGAATAAACAACTTCTCATGGGAAATAGATTCTGTTTTGGTTTTTACAAGACAAAACAAAGATAAGAAATTTCATGATTTCAAAAACTGGGCACTAGAGGAGACTAAAGCTTTTAGGTAGAGGAAAGATTTACAAGCCTGTAAAATGTTGCAAAACATAATAACAATGAAAATACTGAAGGACACTTTTAAAGAATGGAATCAGAAAATAGTAGTGACAATATCAACAATGTCAGTAATGATATCTGCTTCTATGGATAGACTATGTCCAAAAGATGTTATTGAAGAAATGACAGATGTAGAACAAATTTTATCTGAAAAGATAGAGATGGATCAAAAGTGCATTTACAATTGACTGGCCAAGAGAATGACTTAGAAAAGAATGTTTCACTAGATCTACGAAAGAAACTGGCTGAGGTTTTAAAATTTAAAAGGGAAATACAAATGACAAACCGAGAGAGTGACCTGGATAATTTTTTTCCTATTGGATTTACAAAAGAGGCTTGTTAAAGCCTTGAAGAACTTTGTGTGATGGGACAAAGAAGAAATGAAGAGAAATCAAATGCTATGACAATATTTGAATGAACTAAAGATTAAGACTGTTAGAAGTAAAAGGAAGGAATATAAAGCTGGTTTATTTGATCAAGGTTAAAACAAGATATATTGTTACTTCTGGCAACCCTTTATGGACTTTCTGCTGACACCAGGACTGAAAAGATGTTTCATGGATTTGTTTATAGATAAGAGATGGTATGTGGGTTGAAGAGATAAATGTTTGTAACCTTAGAGAGGGTGAAGAGTCACTAAATTTGTTTATACTTGTAGTGAAGGTTGGAAGTAACTTCTTTATATATTTATTTTCTCTTTATTATATTCCTTTCTCTTTCTTTTCTTTTTTCTTGCACTTTTTTCTCCTTTCTATTCTCTTTTCTTTCTTTTAGTTTAGTTTATATTAAATTTTACTGTTATAATCAAAATTCTTAATAAAAATTATATATGCCAGAAAAGGATGCATGCAGTGACTCAGTACTGGGGTCCAAACAATGGCCTTTTATTCTTCTCCAGAAGTTCACCACAAGAACATTTAAAATTCAAATCAATCTTCAGATCAGTTTGCAGCTGATTAACAAATAGGGGACCTTTCATCACTGTTCAGAACATGAGAAGGGCTTAACGTTTTTAGTATTTCTCAAGGAAACTGAAACTGCTTGAATCTGGGTATTTCTGAACTATTTAAATTTTACATGTTCATTATATGGTCGCTTGTTCTTGCTGTCCATGTGTATGAAAAATGATGCTATTCTGTATAAAATGGAAAGATGAGTCTTGGAATGGAAATTATATATCTGCTTTGAATTATGCATCTGCTTTGAGGAATAGTTGTGCAACATTTTGTGACAACACCTGACACAAGACCTTGGGGATCTGCCTTCTTATTTGTGGCTAAAATGGCAATTATCACTGTTCTTTTAAAAATCCATGTGGAATTTTAATCTTATAAGAAAAAAAAATTGGATACTTTCACAGAGTATCAAAGAAACATGATTGCAGATAATGTCAACTTGGAACTTCAGGGATCTCTAAACTATCTAATGGTATATTAGAAATACATCATATTTCAGGGAGGGTTCAAGTGAATTGAGGAAATAAACTCTCTTAAAACAATTGGAAATAATTTTTTGAGTTTGCATGCGAATAAAAATCATTTATTTGAAAGGTATACTTCAAATAACCAAATCAGGGTGTTATCTTTATTGGATTGGCAGGTAAAAGTATTCAAACATTTATGGTTAGCTTTTAAGATCTAACTGTTGTGATATTTCAGCTTTTCACTGTGCACAGGATGCATCACTTAATATTTTAGTTTCAAAATAAAAAGACTTTATTGATTGCTAATATCCTTCCGTCTTTCTTTTTTGTATGATGAGAGTTTATGTGCCAGTATAGAATAAGATAATGATTATAGTAATAATCTGTCTCTGCAGTGTTTTTAAAACTATGTTGCCAGAAAACCATGTATTTTTTAAATATGCCTATGTTTTATGGAAAAAGCAACAACATTTCTTTGCTCTGCATCAGGATAGTATCTTGACATTATTAATAAGAATTTTGATTGAATACCAACCATAGTAACTCTATGAGTACTAGGTAAGGAGGTGATTTTTTTTGGCCCATCTTATCCAGGCATTTGTGTCCTTTTAATGACTGATATATCCTAATGCCAAAGGTGGGGCCTTGACTTGCTCAGCAAGTGTTTTTGAAATAAATACTGTGATACTGCTTGGATGTTTAAAACTCCATAGGACACTCAGGGAAAGATGAGTCAAAAGCTAAAAGAACAAGAAATGGTATGGGAAAGAGAAACAATTAAACATTTTGCTTTATCGCATATCAAATGTTATATAGAAACAAAAATGTTCTGACACTGCAAAAACTTTCAGTCTTAAGAACAACCAGAATAGTTTGCAGACAGCCTGAAATTGCATAGCGTGAAAGAACAGAACCTCACTCTTAATTCTTAACCGCTTAAAGACAAAGCAAGACTTCACAAGCAGAGACTATTCCCACAGAACACCTGAAAAGTTAAGCCAATCAATCAGTTACCTTAGATGCATTCTTCTTTCTTTCTTTCTTATATTAATTTATTCAGCTGCTCAGCTTGCAATTGTGACTCTGGGCAGCAAACAAAGGATTTAAAGCAAACAGAAGCAACAAAAGCAGATCATCATCATCTGATAATACATCTTTGAGGTGGTGTTTGCATATAGTCATGTGGCTGATTGTAAAAGCGGGAAGTGAGATATATAATTTTACAAGTTTTGTTCCTTAGAGATGCCTAGGTTTGCCTGAATGAGTCTGAATGTGTTACCCAGTCAGGAAGCTATTGAAGGAGGACTGTGGTGGCCACTATCATTACTGACACCTCTCAGCAGCCTGGAAACATTGCTGGGAAGCCTAGAAAGTTGGTCTTTTGATATTTTTTTCAACATCAGGCAGCAACCAGTACAGCTGGGTGTGGCCTTCTTTGCATGATATACTTAGTTTGCAGGCTTTGAAATACAACACCTATTGCTGCAAAAATAGCTTTCTCCTTTGGCTGATCACTAGTTAGAGCTTTTGGCCAAGGTTCTCTTTTCAAACATTGATTTTTATTTTCTGCTATTCAGGATTTGTATAAAGGGTTGTCCTGACCCTTTGTTTTTTGTGCTCCTTGTCATCTGCTTGAAATTCATAGTCATCATTTTAATATGTAAGTGCTGAGCCAGTTGTTTTCCCAGGTTCTATGCTTCAATGCTTTTGCAAAGAAATGACTTCACTCCAGATGTGATTGTAATTTCAATTTGGCAAATTTGGTCTGAGAAGTATGCATTGTGATATGAATTACATAGGAACATGTCCACAATGGAAGAGATTGAAAATCATCAAACTGCCTCATTCAAATATCAATCAGTCACCAGAGGCTAATTCCCCATCATTTTGGTTTCCTTAAAACCCCATATGCTAGAGATGAAGTGGACCTTTGTCATAATTCCTGAGTACTCCGGTTTCTGTTTTGTTTCTGTTTTGTTTCTAAACACAAATAACATATTTTTTCTGATTAGAATATAATGTTTTAACTTAGTGCTCCTTCATCTTGTTGTTGTTTATTCGTTTAGTCGCTTCCGACTCTTCGTGACTTCATGGACCAGCCCACGCCAGAGCTTCCTGTCGGTCGTCAACACCCCCAGCTCCCCCAGGGACGAGTCCGTCACCTCTAGAATATCATCCATCCATCTTGCCCTTGGTCGGCCCCTCTTCCTTTTGCCTTCCACTCTCCCTAGCATCAGCATCTTCTCCAGGGTGTCCTGTCTTCTCATTATGTGGCCAAAGTATTTCAGTTTTGCCTTTAATATCATTCCCTCAAGTGAGCAGTCTGGCTTTATTTCCTGGAGGATGGACTGGTTGGATCTTCTTGCAGTCCAAGGCACTCTCAGAATTTTCCTCCAACACCACAGTTCAAAAGCATCGATCTTCCTTCGCTCAGCCTTCCTTATGGTCCAGCTCTCGCAGCCATATGTTACTACAGGGAACACCATTGCTTTAACTATGCGGGCCTTTGTTGTCAGTGTGATGTCTCTGCTCTTAACTATTTTATCAAGATTGGTCATTGCTCTTCTTCCAAGGATTAAGCGTCTTCTGATTTCCTGACTGCAGTCAGCATCTGCAGTAATCTTTGCACCTAGGAATACAAAGTCTTTCACTGCTTCTACATTTTCTCCCTCTATTTGCCAGTTATCAATCAAGCTGGTTGCCATAATCTTGGTTTTTTTGAGGTTTAGCTGCAAACCAGCTTTTGCACTTTCTTCTTTCACCTTCATCATAAGGCTCCTCAGTTCCTCTTCACTTTCAGCCATCAAAGTGGTATCATCTGCATATCTGAGATTGTTAATGTTTCTTCCAGAGATTTTAACTCCAGCCTTGGATTCCTCAAGGCCAGCTTGTCGCATGATGTGTTCTGCATACAAGTTGAATAGGTAGGGTGAGAGTATACAGCCCTGCCGTACTCCTTTCCCAATCTTAAACCAGTCTGTTGTTCCGTGGTCTGTTCTTACTGTTGCTACTTGGTCGTTATACAGATTCTTCAGGAGGCAGACAAGATGACTTGGTATCCCCATACCACTAAGAACTTGCCACAATTTGTTATGGTCCACACAGTCAAAGACTTTAGAATAGTCAATAAAACAGAAATAGATGTTTTTCTGAAACTCCCTGGCTTTTTCCATTATCCAGCGGATATTGGCAATTTGGTCTCTAGTTCCTCTGCCTTTTCTAAACCCAGCTTGTACGTCTGGCAATTCTCGCTCCATGAACTGCTGAAGTCTACCTTGCAGGATCTTGAGCATTACCTTACTGGCATGTGAAATGAGTGCCACTGTTCGATAGTTTGAACATTCTTTAGTGTTTCCCTTTTTTGGTATGGGGATATAAGTTGATTTTTTCCAGTCTGATGGCCATTCTTGTGTTTTCCAAATTTGCTGGCATATAGCATGCATTACCTTGACAGCATCATCTTGCAAGATTTTGAACAGTTCAGCTGGGATGCCGTCGTCTCCTGTTGCCTTGTTATTAGCAATGCTTCTTAAGGCCCACTCAACCTCACTCTTCAGGATGTCTGGCTCTAGCTCACCGACCACACTGTCAAAGCTATCCCCGATATTGTTATCCTTCCTATACAGGTTTTCTGTATATTCTTGCCACCTTTTCTTGATCTCTTCTTCTTGTGTTAGGTCCTTGCCATCTTTGTTTTTGATCATGCCTATTTTTGCCTGGAATTTACCTCCAATGTTTCTAATTTTCTGGAAGAGGTCTCTTGTCCTTCCTATTCTATTGTCTTCTTCCACTTCCGCACATTGCTTGTTTAAAAATAATTCCTTATCTCTTCTGGCTAACCTCTGGAATTTTGCATTTAATTGGGCATATCTCCCCCTATCATTGTTGCCTTTTGCTTTCCTTCTTTCTTGGGCTACTTCTAGTGTCTCAGCAGACAGCCATTTTGCCTTCTTGGTTTTCTCTTTCTTTGGGATGTATTTTGTTGCCGCCTCCTGAACAATGCTGCCAACTTCTGTCCAGAGTTCTTCCGGGACCCTATCTACTAAGTCCAGTCCCTTAAATCTATTCTTCACCTCCACTGCATATTCCTTAGGAATATTAGTGAGCTCATATCTAGCTGATCTGTGGGTCTTCCCTAATCTCTTTAGTCTGATCCTAAATTGTGCAAGAAGAAGTTCGTGATCTGAACTACAGTCAGCTCCAGGCCTTGTTTTTACCGACTGTACAGATGTCCGCCACCTTTGGCTGCAAAGGATGTAATCAATCTGATTTCGGTGTTGTCCATCTGGTGAAGTCCATGTATAAAGCCGTCTCTTAGGTTGTTGGAAGAGAGTGTTTGTTATGCAGAGTGAATTGTCTTGGCAAAATTCTATCAGCCTGTGTCCTGCTTCGTTTTGTTCTCCCAGGCCATACTTACCTGTAATTCGAGGTGTCATTTGACTGCCCACCTTAGCATTCCAGTCTCCTGTGATGAAAATAACATCTCTTTTAGGCGTGTTGTCCAGTAGGTGCTGCAGATCCTCATAGAACTGCTCTACTTCAGCTTCTTCAGCATTTGTGGTTGGGGCGTATATTTGGATCACTGTGATGTTAGATGGCTTGCCCTGAATTCGAATTGAGATCATTCTATCATTTTTTGGGTTGTATCCAAGCACTGCTTTAGCCACTTTACTATTAATTATGAAGGCTACTCCATTTCTTCTGTGGTCCTCTTGTCCGCAGTAGTAGATCTGGTGGTCATTTGATGTGAAGTGGCCCATTCCAGTCCATTTCAGTTCACTGACGCCCAGAATGTCTATCTTTAATCTTGACATCTCACCAATAACCACATCCAATTTGCCCTGGCTCATAGATCTTACATTCCAGGTTCCGATGGTGTGTTGATCCTTAGAACATCGGATTCGCCGTTCACCACCAGCACCGTCGGCCGCTAGCCGTCCTTTCGGCTTTGAGCTAGCTGCGTCATCACATCTGGGGCTAGTTGAGCTCATCCTCTGTTCCTCCCCAGTAGGATTTTGACCATCTTCCGACCTGGGGGTCTCATCTTCCGATGGTATACCGACATATCTCTGGTTGTACTGATCCATTTAGTTTTCACGGCAAGAATACTGAGGTGGGTTGCCATTACCTTCCCCAGGGATCGCATTTAGTCTGACCTCTCTGTCATGACCTTCCCGTCTTGGGTGGCCCTTCACGGTTTAGCTCATGGCATCATTGAGGTGCTCAAGCTCCAGCACCACGACAAGGTAACGATCCTTTGCTGAAGTCCTTCATTTTACTTTACAGGAAAATTTCTACATTACAATTGTGCTTTGAAATAAGGGTTTGAAATCCAGTAGCATTAGAACAAGTATCTGAAAATGTCCAAGCAAATGCAAAAATAAATATGGTTTAATTCCAGATTTGTTAAAAGGCACTTTTAATTTCCTGTTCATGATTTTTCCTTTTTCCCATGCTATGATATTTTTGTTTGAATCAGAAGAAATCAAGGGGATGTCAGAAAGCTATGGTCCTTGAGTAGAAGCAGGCAACCTTATGAAGAGATGATCTAAGAAACCAGAAGAGGCATGCATAAAATATATATTCTGAAATATATAAAATCATGCTTTCTTGTCATCTCATTTCACCATCCTGCTCACTATTTCATGCTAATTTCATCACCTCCATTACAATCTCTGATAGCAGTAGATTCCAGCACTGAGCAGAGGGTTGGCCTAGGTAATCTCCAAGGTTCCTTCTGACCCTTCCATTCTATGATTCTATTAAAAAAAAAAGCCTCAACTTCAATTCTCTTAGTGCCATGGCTTAAAATACATTTATGCTCTGAGGATCATTAATATCAGATCTTGTAGGAATATACAATACTTCAGGGTTGAAATTTATCCAAGGAAGTTATATTTTTCTTGTTAACAGTGTCTTGTTACTGGCTACAGTCACATTTCAGAGAATGGTATACTAAATCTGTAAGTGTCCATGGTACCATGTTTCATTTTGCCGCTTTTCTATAGGGATGGACATGCTAGTTTTGAAGATATTTGTAATTTCGAAACCTGTTCTCTGTTGCTTATCCAACAGTATAGGAATATTTATTTTCCCAATGATGTGTAATTGTCCAGGGGCTGGTCAAATTAATTTGTTAGAAATAAAAAATAAAGATCCATCTGTATGCATCTTTAAGCCTATTAGCAAAGAAGGTAGAAAATAACAGAGGCCTTAGCTGTCACAATACAGAATGTAAGTGTTAATGAATTCCCTGCCTTCAACTTTCTGGCTTAAAAGTACTGCTTCTTATGGTGGAGCTGAAGTAAGTTTTAATTAATTCACAATGCTGTACCAGGGATGCAGGTACAAATATTTATATTTCAATTTTACCAGCCTTCCTTGCATATACTTATAAAATGTATTGATTTTTCCCCTCTAATGTTGTGCTGCTTATTAAGTTACCTGCCGTATATTTATTTTTCAAGAGATGAAGGCCAATTCAATATATTTCCTAGGTTTCATAGTACCAATGTCCTGGAATGTGAATATGTACAGTGCTTTCGTCACACAGCTTGCTGCACATTATCATGGAACATCCACTGGTTTCTCCAGTAGGGAATAAACAGCTGAGGAATGATATCTACCATGCTTTAGAAAGTTTGGATCAGTCTGGCCACAGTCAAACCCCACTTGGCTATGAGGCTCACGGTCAAACTGCAGGTTGCAGAATGCTATGCCAATTGCCTCTTCATCTTTGCAGTGTGCCCCAGGAATTCTTTGCTATACACTGCCCTCTTCTGAAGATGAAGGGCCTGTCAAGTTGACTGGATACTTTCCATTGTATGATTTCACCTTCACTTGACTTGGATAAGCTGTTTAGTCACATTTAACTTATTTATCTCACGGGGATATTGTAAGTCAATGTGGCTGCTTTCATGGAGAAAGATAGGTCTAATCGTATTCCACGGACACTGTTTCTAGGTCCAGAGGTTTTCACACTTCCATGTTTTGTGAAGGAACATCTTACCACTTCTTAGCTTAACTAATATAAAAACAAAATCCTGCTTCGGTCATTACTGTATTGCTTAATGCACATTTTGATTTCTTTAGTGATCCATTGCAAGTAGCCACCAAAAGGGGTCTCTTAAAAATGTAATTGGAATACTAACTTAAGAGCTCTCATTGGAACTGTGCAAAGTGTTTGAAATCTGACCTGTTGAAGACCAAACACATTCACCAAGGTTTAAGCAATTTACTTTGTGTTGCAAATGAATTACAAACAGCAGCAGGCAGATCACACACATACTCCAGCAAAGTTTACAGAAATCTGAGATCTTGTCCAAGCCAGAGCAACGAACAGGTAGTATGGTCAGATCACAGTCCAAGGTTCAAATGTTCATGGGAAGGTCTTTGGCCAGTCTGAAGTCAGAGAAGCACAATGAAGTCAGAGAAGTTCAAGGTATGAGTTACAGGGCACAAGCATACAAGTTCCAAGCTGAATAGTGTCATGTTCAATGTAGTTTATACATCGTAATGTTTCACATGCCATGGCGCTGACACGCGTTTCCGTTTGGGAAGGAGCTGCTATGAGACCTTGTACCAAGCTCTGTATATGAAATCAGTACAATGGAACGTGTTTGGGTTATGTTATCTGTTCAAGGCCTTTTCCCGCAGACCATCAGAAACCATTAGGAGCACCTGGGATTGTGAACTTGAGAAGATTCTACGAGGGAAGGGATTTCATTTGCACTGAGGGTTTTTAGTTTGCATTTGGTGCACTTTCATCATTCTCAGCTTTCTCTGTGATCCTGCATACTATTCTTTAATAAGTCAGATATCTTCGAATTCCTACTCATGAGTCTGATGGTGTTTTAGAATAAGCAACCATTACAAATTGGTTGTTCCCAAGAGAAAGCCTATGGGCAGCAGTGGCCTTGATATAAGGCAACCACTAGGTGGGAACCAATTAAAGATGATGCAGCTGTTGCATCACAGGGGGGCATGCTGAGCCCCTCTATTCAGCTGCCTGAAGTTCATAGAGCTGCTTGGATTGGGACCCTTGTTATCTGAATTGCAGCATACACACTGTGTATGATTGCTGGTGGAGTCAGCTTCAAGTGCTGACAGTAATTGCTCCCTAATGGCTGAGGCTGAAATTCGACTGGAGCGTCCAGAATAGGCTCTGTAGCATCAGAACCCTCTGAGTCAGAGGACGGCATGGCAAAAGGGGAAAGCACAGTGAAGCACCCTTTTTTTGAATTGATAAAGCAGTCATGATTCACAAAGGGCCAGCTTGACTACTTCAAAGACTTTCCCTGGTTGTTTCCACATGTGTGTGCATGTACATCTGCTTTTCTGACTTCCGGAGGATGCAACTGCTTCAGTGCTTTGAGAAGGAGGGCTGGAGTGCCTCATTTGCACTAACTTGCCTAGCAAAGCACCCCTTCTGAATGTTACGCACAGCCTTAATTTCATATGTGCTTCAGCAGATGCTCAATATTCTAGAGAATGAAATACTCTTCATTTACTAGTTTAGAAGGTCAATATATCTTCTGAGGTATGCAGTTGTTAACTTATTCAAATTTAAAACATGTATCTTGTGAAATAGCTTGTCAGATTTTACATCTGTTTGTTTCTAATTAAAGTAATGAAAATGTTCATTATATAGCTAATAAAATCACTAGTAGAAAGAATTTTGTGTATCTAATTATTGAATATATTTTCATCTTTTATATCTTTCAGAGTATATGGGTCAGCACTTATGTGTTTACAGTTTGCTTTGCTGCTAATGTAGGGCTATTGTATGGTGTCATCTGCACAATACTTATAGTGGTTTTCCGTTTTGCAAGGTGAGACATTTTTTAATGTTTTTGGAAGCAAATAATTTTGTACCTAAGTTTTGGAAATACTAATTCTGCTCTGCTTATGACAGGTTGCATACTACAAATTGTTTTTATATATAATTGTTTAGCTGGGTTTTTTTTTGTTTTTTTTTGATCCCCTACAAATAATCTTGGAAGTTTTAATTAGTTGGAAATATAATTATTCTCTCTTGCTATTTCGGTAAGGCTTATCCCTGGCAAGCTTGATTAGAACAGATATAGGCCCACAAGGACACAAGTGCTTCTGATTTATAGCACAAAAGACAAGAAGCTGTTACAAAAAAATTCCGGTGACTGCTGTATATCAAATGCGAGTTCTATTTATACTGCAATCAGTGTTCAGATTCCTGTGCTTCTTTCTCCTACCTGCTCTGTAAAAGAGGTTAGAAGTTACTTGCTTTGGGATGGGGGAAACCATATCCATCTTTGGTAATGGCCAGATTTGGTATCACACCTTTTGCTTTTGATCATGTGAGAACTAGCTCCCACAATTCCCTATGTGACTTCAGCTATAATGACTAGGAATTATGAGTTGAGTACAGTCGGCATTAGTTGGCCCTTGACCCTTTTTCAGAAGGTCATTTTTCAAGGTGTAGAAGGACTATTGCAAGGATCAAAGTAAGCATTACAAGAGAAATGTGAGATTCCCAAACAAATATAGACTGAAAGATGATTATTTGCAGGGGAAAAATGGTAGTCAAGGGAAAGGTTAAACACCTGCCTGTGCTCATCTAATCTGCCCTCTCCAATTCATAATTACATTTCTTTTCTTTTGAACAGTGTTGTTATAGCCCAGTGCCCTCCTTCTGTGTTAGGTTAACCCCCCAAATTCACGATCTCCAGATGGCCAATTCAGACATCTGCACAGCTGCTGATGCACTGCAATACTAAACTAAACAGTGATTCTAAATAGCTTTTTACATGTTAAAATTTTATTAATCCAAGTTCTAGCAATTGGTATAATTTTCATGGAAATAAAAATATGTTATGTAAAATCTACCTGGAGAATGTTTATCTTTCATGATTGATTTTTCAATCATTGATCCTTCATGATTTCATGATTTATCTTTCAAGACAATTTACATAGGTATGCTACTTCTAGGATTAGCTTAAGTACGTTCTTAAGAATATAATATTGATGCTATGGTTTAAATGTGCAGTTACCTTACTTTAGGAAGTAATTTACAGCATCTGGAACACTTGGAATAGTACCACAAGAAAAACGTTTGATTTTTAAAAGATTTTCTGTTTTCATGTATTTGTTACACATTCTTCTATATATTTGTCATAGAGCAACAACACTGAACTTGAAGCACATAAAAGAAATGGAATGCAGATTCAAAACAGAAGTAGACTTTGTAAGCTTAACTTTCTTCTTCTTCTTTATATCTAAAGGATGTAGTTTCAGCTTGGGAAAACATTCCTCTCCTCTCTCTCTAGTTGTTCTGTGTAGAAATATAAAAGTTTCAGTCCTGTTTTCAGACTGTGTGAAGGCTGTGTGTGCAGGCTTTGCTCAAATGTACTCCAGTGGGATGAGAGAAGTATGACTTTATTCATATCACATATAATTCAGTGACAATTGTATTTCATGGCTGCTCAAGGCATACCCATGGCATTCCCTTAACTTTCAGGATAGTACTAGGCAAAATTATTGGGGGGAACCTGGAATCTCTTAGCTTGGGGCAGTCAAAGAGGTAAGTTGATACCTCTTTGTTCCAATGCATTTGGGTTTTCATGATAATCTTTTATTTTATATAGTCTATTGAACTTTATGAGAAAACAGTAACATCCAAGAAGAAAACAAATCTAAATATGAGATGGAAGCAACTCTATAAAAATGTAGGATTGCAAATATAAATTCTGAAAGAATAAAAATATATTGTAATTGAGGAATTTATGCAGCAAGAACAATTGCCCAGAGTGAACAATTATAGGGATATCAGATCTGGACTGCAAAAATCCAGACTTTCAAGAGACATAAAAATCTCTTTGCTGCTGCTTAGTAGTTGCTGATTTTTGTAGCTCAGATCTGGTAGATCATCAATTACTATAATTTAACCTAAATCATGTCATCATTGGTCTATTTGAAAATGCATTTGATTGTGCCCCTAACATTCAGTGTGGATTATGCAGGGGTTGTATGTTATAAAGGATTTAAAATATTCTATATTCTAAAGTTTGGTTTTTTTATTCTAAAGGAATCCTTACAACCAGTGAAAATAGTGTCAGTGAACAACCCATTAGTCTTTCTGAATGCTAAGAGGTTTTACACCGAGATAGTTAATAGAATCCAGAAGGAGTGGACATGTGCACAGCACCTGTCAGAAGATATGAACAAGGTAAAACCCACTTAATAAAGAGAAGGGAAAGGTGAAAATTAATTTGTGCTCCAGATTTTCAGTCAAGTGATTGTATTTTGTATTGCTGGGGACAGATCATGAGTAAGCAACTAGAACACATTTCAGACAGTCTAAAAGGGACCTGCCATGCTGAGTTGGACCTCTGTTCTCCCTAGCACACTTTTGCTGAAAAGCAGGTTTCCAAGTTTCTGAAAGAAGTCATATATGAATATGTCAGGGATTGAATCTAGGACTCTTTTGATGCCAAGCATGTTTCTCTCCTCCTACCCCAACCTGCACTGTCCCAATAAAGAACTCTCAAATTTTATCTCTGAAATATCTGACCAGAGGAGGTGTAACTATGAGAGAAGGTATAAATTTGGAAATACACTGTTGGCTGCGTGTAAAGGAGGACAAATTACAACAAAAATAAGACTCCAAATTATGTGATTATTACTTTACCCTGTTTCCCACCTTTAAATGTTGACTTTCCAGTGATATTAACCATGAAAGCTCATTTGTGAAAAGCCAAGGCAATCGATCAATTGAGTCATTTTTATTTTGAACTGACCAGATCTATAGAATAGGAAGAAATGGTGCAACTGTTTGATTCATCCAGATGTGGGGTCTTGCCTAAGGTATTTGGAAAAACAGACAGCTTCAAATCCTGTTTTAAGATTGTGGGATTACAATGATGCTGCTTTATCTATTGGAGATTAATGAGGTCTTGAAGTTATTACTACCATACTGTATGCCTATTTGATCCCTATCTACCTAAACCATTGCTGACATTCAGATAATATTTATTTCGGTCAATGACCAGATAAAACAAAACATATATAAACTAATTACAGCAGAAAGAGAGGGGAAAACATTTTTGCTGCAGTAATGCATTAAGCTTTTGCGTGCATGTTGAAGACCAATTGGTATCCTTGAAATAATGGCTGTGTCATCTGCATAAAGCAGAGGTGGGACATCTATATCTGCTATTCTAGGCGGATAGAAGTTTGGGTCTGAGAGTTCTTTTGCTAATGAGTTCATGAACAGGTAGTTCTTGTTTAACATCCACTTGTTCAGTGACCATTTAAATTTAAATGATGGGTACTTACGACAGATCATCATAGCTGCAGCCATCGCAGCATCCTGCAGTCACGTGATCACCATTTGTGGCCTTTGCTGCCAGCTTTCAACAAGCAAAGTCAATGGAAAGCCATCAGGAAGTCACAGAAGGCAGTCATGTGACTGTGGGATGCTGCGACTGCATAGGATTTACCTAACAGCAACTGGGACTGCAGACTGGTGGGAATGGCTGTTTGAGACACTGTCTTTTCGTGTTCCTTGTGGGTAGACCTGGCAGTGCGGCAATTTTTAGGGCTCAGGCAGGAAACCCTGGAGCCCAGAAGTGTTTTCCGAATCAAGCATAACTCCAAGAATTAATTCCTGTGTCCTCTGGATGGTTGGCTGTAGCCAGAAGATCGTAAATGGAGTTTAAGATCAAGCAGTGAGCAATCAACTGGGAGGGCTGTCATCTTTTTCCAAGCTGCACTGAAGCTGTTTAAATGGACTCAAAACTGGCCACCCCATTTCTTAACACACCAATCTGCATGCTGTTTTCTTTGCTTAAGGGATGCTTTTTTCAACACAGAGATGCGATTTCTCTTGGTGGCTTTTACATTATTTTTGAAACTAATGTGTTGAATATTTGAACTTGGTTGCATATTTTATGTTGGGGGCAAAAAGTGCCAAAAGCTGAATCATGGATTTACTTTTTGGAAGCAAAAGGTTTTTTTTAAAGCTACTTTTGGACTATTTGCTTGTAACATAAAAAAATGAAGTCTTGATTTTGGGTTTTGACGATTAAATGGTTTGATTTTAGAGAAATAATGTTATTAAAAGTTTAATTAAGAGTAAGAGATTAACTTTTTTATATGCTTTTATATTTGTGATGATGAAGGTTGGAAGTCACCTGTCTTTTATACTTTTATAACTATTCTTTCACTGTTTTAGTTTTTTCTTGTTTCTTTTTAGATCTGTATTCTGTTTTATATACTGTATTTTGTGTTTTGATTATACTTTGAAAAATATTAATAAAGCTTTAATAATTAAAAAAAAAGCAACTGGGACTGCCAGAACTGCCGCTGTAAGTTGACTTGGTCACGTGATATTGTGCCTTATGACTGTGTTGCTTAGCAATGTAGTTCCCGGTCCCAATTCCTGTCGGTAAACAAGAACTACCTGTATAGGTTGCACAGAGAAGGAGCTAAAATGCATCCCTGCCTGACTCCCCTGCATACAGGGATTGGACATTAGACCTTGTGGATCAAACCTTACTCTGATCCTAGAGTCAATATACAATTTCTGAATTAGAAACAGTAACCTTAGGTCAATGACCAATCCCCTTAGTTTTTTCTATAGAATTGGTCTTGAAATCGAGTCAAATGCTCCTTTGCCTATTGGAGATGAAGTCTTGAAGTTATGATTACCATACTGTATGCCCATTTGATCCCTAGTGAGGACTACCTGTAGATGCCTCCTGGGCTCATGCACACCTTCTGCCTTTCATCTTTCTTCTCAAATACTATCATTCTCTCCCTTCCTGGTTTGAAGCAAACAATAGTTTTCTGTTTCTTCTTATCTGACAAATCATGATTTGTACTTGCCTACAAACAAAGACTGAACACCGGAATTAAAACATAATTCCTTTGCAAAGGAAATGCACCAAGCATTGTGTCTCAAAGCAAGAATGGAGCTAGGGAATCAGTATGTGATGGAAAATGGGACACATTATATAAACATGAGACTTTTTGAAGCCCATCTAGAAATGGTGGTGTGATTTTACCTATGAGTCAATCAGGTATGTGTGCCTATGCATGGTTGCACAATTTATTGCTGAACTCCAACTCCCAGCAGCCACAGCTAGCATGGCCAATATAATAATGCTGATAGTTCAACATCTGGAGGGAAGCATGTTGGCTTCTTTCATGCACAGGAGTAACAGTCTTTTAGTTAGCTTTAAAATTAATCAACACTTTCCATCTCTGTTACTGCAGGTAATGAAAGAAATCAAATGGAAATGACTGGGTTTTGCTTCTGTTTTAACACTGCTACCAGTAAATAATAAAAAAATGAGTGAGAAGTATGTAGTTTTTTCATTGTTATTATTCATTATGGGTTAGCTTTGCATCCCAGGTAATAACAATGCTGTAGAATTTTCCCCATAGCCTTAACAATTCTTGCAAACCAGATTCTGTAAACATGCTTCCAGGGAAATTGTATTAAATCTGCCTTTTTGTTTTTGTTTGATCTGTATATAATATGCCCCTTTAAATGATAATATTGCTACTCTGGCGGCCAAGTTCTTGAAGGCCTATCATGAAGAAACTCTACAATTTCAGAAGTAGTGTAAAAATAACTGTCAGAGTTCTTAGCAAGGCAAATACACTGTATTCATAAAACAGTCAGAATAATCATTTTTGCAGCAGAAAATAAGAGTTAACATTGCAATCAATCAATCATGCTGCTTTTCTTTTTGTTTCAGTATGAACAGAACATATTGCTCACTTCATTATCCAATGGAAACTGCCATGGTGAGTGAACAATTCAAGAAATAAATACTAGATCAGTGCTTAATTTTCCTGTTAATGTCAGGTTGTTGAATCGTGGGAAAGAATCTGACATGTTTTACTGCTGTCCACGTATATTCCATCTGGCATGGTGAGCAAAAGGACCAGAACGAATGTCCGTATGGGTATGAATCCAAGAGAAGGGGAACAGATCGTTCCCTGAACTGTACTTCATGCACCTGAGTTGATGGAGTGAGGGGATTGCATTAGCCATGTAATTTAAAGGGCCTTTTATTTATTCATTCACGTGGAAGCCATAGGAGACAAGGAATGCATGTAGGTGAGCAAACTGTAGAAGAGGGACATAATGTTCACTCTTCCTCTGTGTCCAGCATAGAATCCAAATGGACTGCTGGGGCAGGGAAAAGCCTCATTGACACACAACATAGGAATTTAATGGGGTACTGCAGAAGAATATAAATCTCACTGCCCCTCCTATGTCAACCCCCAGGATGCTAATCAGCATTCTTCCAGGAAACTATTTTTGTGAGCTTATTTACAAGGTTGGCTCAAAGTTTTTCAATTGCAACATAGGGAAGGTTTCTAAGTATAAATGTACTACATTTTCAAAAATGCCTAATTCTGTAATCCATTGGAATTTATATGGTCTTGGACCTCTTGTTTATATTGACCTCCCTGATTTGTTAGTGTTTTATAAGTATTCATTTGCCAGCCTTATAATACTTCTGAGTTATTTGAAATGAACTATGTAGTCAGTACAGCTATCAGATCTGGACCATAAAAGTCTCAATGGCCATTAGCTGGCAGTAAAGAATGGCTACTAACAACTTCTTCCATGCTTGGGTTGTTGGTAGCCAAAGTTCTGAGACCACAGTAGCAAGACTACACTGTAGTAAAGGAACAGAGAAGTGCTAGTGCCTCAATATAAGTAAAGTATGCTGTCTTCCTAGAATTGGTACACTGTGTTCTCATCAAGACCCTTTTTTCCCCTCAGTTCTCAGTACTGTATACCTGTAGCTGATGTCCCTGTTGTAGCTAGGGGAGAATGTGGTAGAAGAAGAGCTTGACTTTTCCTATAGCTTTTTTTTTTAAATGATGGAAAGTAGAGAATCCTGAGAATGTTTGAGTGACACAGCAACAAGCATGTACAGAAGTGGGGACTTCAAGGCAATAAGTTATAATCCACAGACTAACATGTCCTTCAAAGTAATTTGAGAAGTAACATTTCCTTTCTCGGGGGAATAACCCTACTCGTTAGAATAACCTAGCAGGTCAGTGTTCGTATCTGACATCCTTGGCTGTTGCTATGTCTCAGCACCTAAGGCAGATATTTGCCCTGGATCTTCCTTATTTTTTTCCTGAGTCCATACTTCTAAGAGCAATGGGTTGCTTGCTCATCCTTCAATTCTCATTATGTCACTGACCCTGCAGGGAATTAGAAAAATGGCTTATATCTGCAGCAGTTTTCAGGTTGCAGCCTCTGCAGCTTGATAAACATATCAGAGTCAGCTACCAGGAAGGAAATCCACTAGAAGTCAAAACCTAAAATAACACAGGTTGCCATTCATTCCTGGATGGAAAGGCCCATATTTGTCAATTTCTAGAGAAGGCTTGTTCATATGGAAATGTCTATTTATTCCAGAAGGGAATATGGATCCTGCATCTGCTGATCTAAGAAATTCATCATTGCAACAACATCCCAGTGAAAGGCATTACCTAATATTTGACTGCAGTGGCTTGACTTTCTTTGACTACACTGGTATCTCTGTACTTATTCAGGTATTTATGATCTTCTGTATGTCCACCCACCTTCATGTGCTTTTTAAATAAAACTCATTCTACATTTAGTTTGTTGAAGCTGCCAACAAAGGCAGAAGATTGGTATTTAAAAACAAACAAACACCTCTTACTTATATTCATTAAGTTTGCATATAGATGAGGGAAGCCTTCCTTTTTAAAAATATTTTCCTTTCCTTCAAGAATATTGCAACTCCACAATTCAAAACTATGTACCTCTTGATGTTCCTGAAGTAGGCATAAAGCTATTGTGATGTTTCTTATTATTGGATTTTAGAGAAGGTCTGATTCATTTCTTGAAGATCACAATATTAAACTAGCTCTTCCATGTGAAGTATGTTTCAAAAGAATAATTTTCTCTTTAGGCTGTGAGTCATCTTGTGGGGTAAATTGGCAAGGGTGTATATGGAAATCAAGTTTCAATCTAGAAGGTGTATTTTACACATTGTGATACAGAGAAACTTTGATTTTACAGACCAGTTGCAGGGTTAAATTAGAAATGATATCATTTTAGTGATTTATATAGTTTGCATAATGACATTATGTAAATAACCCAATTACATAATTTGCATAATGTCATTGACACAAATTACATACATTTAACAGAAATTTAATTCTCTTATCCAAACTATTTCAGATGCAAAGGGCTTGTCATTTATTTCAGGGTAACATCAAGATAGAAATTTGGTCCATTGCAACTGAAGAGTGCTAACTGGAGATCTGTTAAAGTTTCACTCTATATTTTCTTTTTTCTTCCTATGTCAGTTTTGGTCTAGATTTTATAGTGAATCCAAGTAAATTTACACATCATAAAATTAATGTACATATCAGAACTTTTTAATCCTTTAAACTTCCATATTTCATCAAATTTTGCAGTTCCAACTGATACAATATACACTAGAAAATGTAAGGTTTGGGATAAAATATGTTTTGTAATGCATATTTTATCCAAACACATTATTGGATACATATTTTAATACATTTTTTTTTTCAATTTCACAAACTGGAACAGAAATGGATGAGCATGAAACATGAAACTGATCACAGAAATAGGTTACCAGGAAATTTCTTCATTGTTTCAGGATGATGATGGCTGCTGCTTTTTGACAAAATATGATTTTGTTCTTTTTTTCCACTTTCTGCTCCAGTCCTTTTTCCCTTTCCTATAAATATGACCTGTCCAAAATCCTTGGCAGCTTCCTTTGCTTGGGTTGGATGTATGGCTACTGGGAGGTTTCCATAGTAAAAGAAATGTTCAAATTATCACATAAGTGAAACACACCAATATTATTGCTTTATAACTGGATGAGAGAGAAGTAGTCAGAGAGTGAAGTCATATGACGTGTCTTGTTTGCATTTTAATGTTTTTTTGTGGAGGACTTTATTGGATGTTTCTGAAAGCCTTTGCCAGGTTAAAGATGGTAAGATTTGCCCTTAAGCAACCTTTCCCTGAGAAGTTTCACTGTACCTGGAAGTATCAGCAATAGCAATGATGAGGGTCTTGGGTACCTCCTTGCAAATTTCCAGTTAGCCTTCAAAGTGGTAACTTTTATATCTGTCAACTCAAATCCATTGGAGAAATTCAAGAATCCTTTAGTTTATATTGTTGTCCCAGCAGAGGCTTTCTAAAATCCACCTTTAGGCTTGATTTTAGATAAAATTGGAGGAAGAAGGGTGAAGGGGATTCTTGGCATACTATTGGAGTAAGTATTAATCTGTTCTGATTTTTTAAATTGTGTTCTAATGTGTCAGCACAGCTACTTATGGTCTACCCAGGCATTTGAAGTCACACCATGGAGAAGTCACAATTTGAATATTAATTGCAGATTAGATGGGGAGCAACTGCAGGATGATTATTAACTTCATACTCTCTTTTTGGCTTTCCAAGAAGGGTGGCCATTGAGGAACAAAATGTAGGAGTAGATAGACCTTCCTTGAGTTATTTATAAAAATAATAAAGGTGGGATAAAAATTAAACAAACAAACAAATCTCCTGTACAAAGTTGCATTTTGCCTTATTCTGAATTACAAAACCATGCTATTTTAGGGAATATTTATATTATAGAACACTTCCCCCTAGTGGCCATTTGAAATACGCCCTGTGATCCCCATGCTTTTCCCCCCATAACCTCCTGCAACCTGCCATGTATTTGGTAAGACCTTCAAATAAGTCCAGAACAAATCTTGTTTTCAACATTTACCTACAAAATCAGGGGACCATATAATAGTTGAATCAAATACTGCATCCTTTTTTAGATTGTAACCCTCCACCATCCAAATTACTTTTTCATTTTCTTAATATTTTGCTAGATTTTATCTCTGGATTTCATTTAGTAGTTATTTGACATTCTATTAATCTTTCCCAATGGGAGTATGCCTTTCTTTCCTCTGCATATAAGAACTGCTTTCAGCTACTTTATTTCTTGATTTCTCATTCTTTGACTTCTCCAGTTAAAGCACGTAAAATACTGTAGATGCTGTTACCACTTCAGACCATGTTGAGCTCATTGCTTTGAAAACGCATGGATATCTTTTGAATGGATCATTGCTAAATAATAATAATACAAAATTGTTAAGCAAATAGAATAGGAAATAGAGTTTTCACTATTCTGATAGAGAACAGAAATTAGGGTTAAGTTATATCACTGTCTTTGATATGAGACACTGCTAAAGCATTTATTCAGAGTCTCATTCTGGCATAAACTTTGAACAGAATGAGGTACTAATTTGCCAAAATCTAATTTTTAGAGGAGGACATTAAATAATTGTTACTGCTTTATGCATCCCATCCATCTCTTATATTTGACTGCCATTCATTCTTCACTGATTCTCTTCATGTGACCAGACCATTCAATGAGTTTTTTGGTACTGATCACTTACTTTTACATTTAATTCACATACATTCAGCATCCATTCCTTCTTGAGCCTCTGCCTTCTTGTTTACCATTCATGCTTCTCAAGTGTCCCATTCCCATGGCATCAACCTCTATGCTTCTGATATACCCAACTGTCATTTTATATGACAAGGGGGCAGAAGCATGATCTTACTGTATACATAGCCATTTCTCCTGCTGTTGACAAACATTCTTTCCTCACAACAGGCCACATACTACCTACTACTTTTCTATAAGCATTTGTGTATCTTAAAATTAGAATACATTCTACCAGAGTAGGATGCTCTGTTTTTCCCACATAACTATAGCTTGCAATTGTTCATTCCATTTTCTCTGTCAAACACACCTATTCATTGCATTATACAATCTATTTAACATTCTCTACAGCTCATTCAGGATCTCAGCCAATAACATGCTGCAGATGAAATTACAAGTGCTTTCATATCTCCAATAACACAGCTCTAACATCACTACACACATTCTGTATACCTTTATTCATAGGTATTAACCAACTTCCACTCATCTTTGTTGAACCATTCCCTAAGCATCCTATTTATTGTCATTTACTTTATTGTATTATGTGAGTAGATTAATAGGTACCGCTTCGGTGGGCAGGTAACGGCGTTCCGGGTAGTCATGCCGGCCACATGACCACGGAAGTATCTACGGACAAACGCCGGCTCTTCAGCTTTGAAACGGAGATGAGCACCGGCCCCTAGAGTCGGACATGACTGGACTTAATGTCAAGGGAAACCTTTACCTTTACCTACTATTTTATGCTCTGTACCATATACTCCTCCTACATACCACACTACAACCTTCTATATACTATAGTTGTACCAGATGAACTCATAGATGTTAACCTCTGCTACTCATCATGGTTTTGGTCAATTTGGGCACATTTTGACCAGCATGCACAAGCAGAACTAAAGCTCAGGTTTATTCGAGCGCACACTATTCTATGTAAGCTGGAATCTCTAATCTACAGACTATCTTGCAAACCAACATACTGTTGCCTATATTCATCTATTAAAAGGCATATGCACTATTTGGAATGAGGGAGTGATCAGTAACTAGAAAGATGGTATGCTGAGCCCATCACTCTGCTTTGACCCAGCTGATTTGACAGACTTAGCTAAAGTCCTGTTTTGGAAGATCAAAGAGAAGAAAAATGTTGAAAAAAGGAGTGTCATGTAAATGCAAAGGGATACAGCCTATTGTAAGAACCACAGATATGTGAACCTCAGCATTCCTCCAGCAACAAGGAAGAAGAAATTGACAATGAACACATCCAGGGTGAGATCCATAAGATAAGTCATTGTGGTAAACAACATACTGATTCTGCCTCAATCAAGTATTTGATCAGACAACTCAAGTAAGAACTAAAACTGGAATGGGAAATGTCCATAACTGATAAGAGAGGACTTAGCAGGAGTGCCCAAACAAATTAATAAGCAGTTTAAGGAAGTGTCAAAGTGAATGTCTGACATAGCTTACACAATCAGCCAAGCATATGATTCTATACAGAATATATCTAACATACAAAAAGTTCAAAAATATATATTTTAGTTTTCAGGATACACTTGGCAGATATGAAAGATTGAAATAGAAGAAATAATCTCAGGGTCAGAGGTCTAGATAAAATGCTAGAATGTGGATATAATTAGCTATGTGGTAACAACTTTTATTGAATTGTTTCCTGTTCTAAAAAGAATACTGAATATGCTTATAGAGTGTTTACTTCTAGGCTCACAAAAATACAAAGACCATGAGACATTATAATAACATTTCTCAACATTCACATGAGATACAAAATTAAAAGGCATGTGACCTGGAAGAAATACATTGGGAAGGAGATAAAGTGATAAAGTTATTTCAGGATATCAGCCAGGCTACTTAACAGAAAAGGAGAAACCCCTTACTGAACAGCTGATGAAAAGCAAAATAAGATGTAAAAAAAGTGGGGGAGAGCTTCCTTTCAAATAAACCCTTTTAGTCTTCTGGAGCTGGCTTTTTCCCCAGATGCTAGGATAGGGTGCGATGGAAGCTTGTGGATGGTTTTGTTGGAGGCATCCAAGGAGGATGGCAGGGTGTCTAGTTTTTGTTTTTATGGTTTTGTTAAAGTTTTATTGTTGCTGTGAGCTGTCCAGAGTTGTGTTCTAAGATGGGCAGCCATACAATTCTTTTAAATAAATAAATGAAATGAAATGAATAAAGCTTTAGAGGGCCTTAAGAAAACCACTTGTACATAAGGTGGCCATGGAACTTCTGAAAAACAGCTGTAGCTGCAAGAAGGAAAAGATAAGACAGAATATAACAAAAGCAGTTAGGACCATGACCTCTATGAATTACATACCTTGTTTAATATCAGCATTAGGAGAAAGGGGGGGGGGAAAGAAGATGGAATGTTAATAGAAGAATATGAGTAGCTGGGAGAGAAGAGATTGGAGTACAGAAGAGCACCCCTTCTTAGACCAAGGAGAGGCTTATAGGAGCCTTTGTAATTTTTTTTCTAAAAAGAAGAGTGGTGGGAGGGTTGGGATGGGTGGGGGGAAGGGAGGAGAAAGGTGAAGCAGTGGGAGTGGGATGGAGAGATGGAGGGGGGAATGTGAAAATGTTCTTTTAAATATGATAAGGTTGTCACTGACATCAATTTCAGAGGGTGTCCAAGTGAAAGATAACAATATACATCATATAAAAAGTAAATATTAGCAAGAAAAGACAATCCTGAAGACTGACCAATGTAAACTAGTTTCCTTGAATGTTAGGGGTTTAGGACATATGATCAAAATGATTTGAATATTTAAATATTTAATTTTTAAAAATATTTAATATTTAATACTTAAATTATGTATCATTTAATAAATATTAAATATGTAAGCTTTTTAAATCCATCTGTAGTAATGTTACAAAAAACATAAGATGGAGGACACTAAGGGGAAGTATTTTGGAACATAATATTTTCTGGGGGGGAGAAGGAACAAATAAATCAAGAGATGTGTTAATCTTAATGAAAGCACTGAATTATATACTAAAACAATACCAAAGGATAGAGATGGAAAGGTTTATTGTCTAAAAGGGAAACTGCACAAGAAAATGTTAATGCTTGCTCTAATCAGGGACAAATAAGGCTCCTCCAAAAGTAATTAAATATATAAATAGATTTGGCATTGAGAACTTGATATTGGGAGGAGATATAAATGCAGGCACAATTTGGGGAAAAATGGGTACAGTGTTCTAAAAGACAAATCCTTCTTAAACTTATGCTAGCTTAGGTATTAACTGATACTTGGGGAACTATGAATCCCCAGTCATATGGATTTACATATTATTCAGACATTAAGTCTTACTCAAAAACTGATTATACTGAATATGGGTCTCCAAATCCTTATTACATGTGACTCAACAAGCTGAAATTGGTCCTATTCGTATATCAGAACTTGTACCAGTGATTCTAGAGTTAAAATGGAATAATATACCCCACACTAATTTTTGGTGTTTTAATTCTATTTTAAAGAGCCAATTTCATGTAGTTGTTAAAGGCACAAGGCTAGAACCTGAGAGACTGAATTCTAGTCCTGCCTTAGACATGAAACCATCTGGGTGACTTTGGAGCAATCATTCTCTCTCAGGCCTAGGAAGAAGGCCATGGCAAAGCCCTTCTCTGAAAACACTGTCAAGAAACTGTGTGGACTTTGTCCGGTCATGTGGCATGAAAGAAAAAAAAATCATGTATTAGACCTTAAGCAGCAAAACAAAATTTATCTTAAGTCTTAACAAATGTTCACTGTTCTTAAAGAAAACGATGCAAAGCAAATGAGATAGGAGGCTATGAAAGCAGTAATATGAGAATGCATAAACCAGTTAAGTGTAATTAAAAAGAAATCCTCACAATTAGCAAGTAAATTAGATTTAGAAATCAAGCAGTTACTGGCAAAATACAATAAGACAGGCTCCTAAAATATGCATAAACAGTTAGAAAAAAAAAGAGAATTGAATACTTTAGAAATTAGTAAAATCTGTAGAGCTTTTTTTCTAAAGCAAGAATATTATGAATCTTGAAAAAAACCCTAAACATTGCTAGTAATTATGTTGAAAAAAGCAGGGAAAAAACTATAAAATCAGTACAAGACTTTAAATTGTTGCTAGCACTACCAATATTAGATGAATTTATTATTTTTTTCAAAGATTTATATGTTTCAAGTAATTCCATAGCATATAAAGTTTAGATTAGATTAATAATTATCTAGATACATTGATAATTATCTAGATTAATAATTATCTAGATACATTGATAATTATCTAGATTAATAATTATCTAGATAAATTGAAGTTGCCAGAATTATCAGTCAAGGACATTGCAGGGAGCAGATGTGAGTTTAGAAAGACCCCCAAGTTGTGTACTGGTTCTGTATGGGTCTGTGTGACCTCATCTAGAACCAAAGATGGAAAATCTCCAGATCAGGTAGCCCTAAAATCTATAGCCAGTCAGTCTTGCTAGGACTGAGCCTAACCTTGTTCTTTCCCATGTAACCCCTACAGCATCCAGACACTGGGACAAAACTGTAATGGCATCACTTGGCTATCCTAGGGTTGAGACATATAACTCATCAGCATACTGATGATACCTAACTCTGTACTGATGGATGACCTCACCCAGAGATTTATGTAGATACTAAATAGGAGGAAGAGGAGAAAATTGAGCCCTGAGACACCCTAAAAAGCAAGGGCCTAGGGTTGGATCTCTTCCTCCCCACAGCACTGACTGGAGGAAGGAAGAAAACCATCACAACACCATGGCTACCACTCCCAACCCATTGAGCCAGTCTTAAGAGGATATAATGATCAAAGGAAAGCTGCTGAGGGATCAAGGAGGGCCATGATGGATGCATAAATACCATCCTGTACTTAAGCTCATCAACAAACAGAAGCAGTGCCATCTCAGTAGTGTGCACAGGCCTGAAAACTAACTGGAAGGGATTTCGGCCAGGGCCTCTTGAAACTGCAGCCCAACCACGTTCTCAACCAGCTTTCCCAGAAAGAGGACCATTGCCTCCTTAAGTACACACAAGGATGAATTAACCACCACTGGAACCCAACTGCATGTTCTCTCCTGAGAAGCCTTAACCATCCAGGAGAGATATGGATCTAATAAACAGGTGGCCACACTCATGGCCCCAAGGACCCTGTCCATTCCTTGGGAGTAGCAGGCTCCAATTCTTCCCAGATAATCAAGCCAGACCATACTTCATCAGTTCAGTAGGACCTACACAACTACAGTCCAGCTGAGAGTAGATCCAAGCAATTTTATCTGTTAGATGACTTGAATAATTCTTATAGCTGTTCTTCAGATGAATCTTCGATGTATCCCTTCCTATGAGGGACTGGGTATCTCTCTCTCTCTCTCTCTCTCACACACACACACACACACACATGACATATAAGTAATATATAATAAAATGTATTATATGTTGATTATATTTTGTATAATTAGACTGGAAATTTCTATTCCTAATCTTATCTCATTAAGATATGAGTTGGGAAACCGAAGTAAATCAGACTTGATGCCACTACGTCACAGTAATAATTCAGAAAAGTATAAAGATTGGAGTTTTGGGTTATGTTCTGATTCTTTTATCTATATTGGTGTAAGAATTAATTTTATTAGTAAAGTTATTTATTAACATTGTAGTTGTATTTGTCTTGTACTTTTTTATTAGTTTATATAATACAGTTTAAAAAATGCTTCATATTCCTCAATAATATATGTTAATATTTGTTCTCTTTTAGATCTACATGGATGCTCAAAAAAATAATATAGATGTTTTTCTGGTAAACTGCAAAGGCAAGTATTAATTTTCAGTGAAGATAACTTTTATGAATTATGCTTAATTTTTGGTGTCCCTGCTCCTCTTTTACAAAGCTGCCTTCTCTTATTACAGCTTCTTTGAAAAAGGCACTGAAACTCAGTGGAAAGATAGAATCAGAGAATGCTGTCTTCTATGAGTCAGTTTCTTCTGCTGTTGCTGCCATTCAGTTTAACAAGGTAAGTCTCAGAATAGGAGAAAAACAGATGCTAAGAGGTCAGCAGTATCTACCTCAAGTTTTCTTTCTAAAGTGGACAGCTGAATCACAGAGAGATAGAGGGAATGGAAATGCCCAGGTCTTATTCTTTGTCTGTTTATATGTATATGTATATACGTTTACTTGTTTATTTTCATCATCTAGTATTCATGAACTCTAATAAAGCAGATCTATTTCTAGCTTGCATGGTTTATCACCACCAACAGCATCTTTTCATCTTTCATCAGAGGGCTGAGACTGGATTTGAAATAATCTACAACAGTGAAGTTCATACATAAATTACAGATTATGTGAACTTTCAAATCCCTTTTTTTTCTTGCTAATTTCATTGGATGGCTTGAGGTTTATATGCTGAGAAGGGTGAGTTATGGCTTTCCAATTCACTCTGTCCTTCCATGCCATTGACTCGATCTTCTGAACCTATGGGCTCATCCTCATATTCAACTAACCATGGCAAAAAATACATAGTATTGAAGGATATGACGTCACCTTTGTCTCATCCCCAGGCTCCCATGGAGGCAGCTTAGATTTGTCTTTCTGGTGTTAAACTCATGTTTTCCCTCTTCTCTTGGCACATACCTTTCCATATGAATGATCTACATTTCATCCAATCATATGGTCAATGATGCAGTCAGCGGCTGAGATCTACTCAGCTGTGACAACTGCAGTACTCAATTCCCAATCTTAGTAACTTTCAGACATTTTAAATAGATGCATAAAATTCTTTTATTGGAAAGAAGTATACAGGTCTAGTGCAAAGCTGAGAATGCAAATTCCCACTCTTTTCCCTAATTAAAACATTCCACTGCCCATGCAGCCTCACCCCCGCTGCTGTTTCTCACCCTCGTTCCAACCGTCTCCTTCCTGCCTGTCTCAGAGGTCTCCAAACAGCTTGTCCTTGGCTTTTTGCTTTCACCAAAACAATATCTAACTGCTTCTCTGGTATTTCTCCCCCTCCCATCCAGTTCACCACCAAGCTTGACACACAGGTTTTGACACGTGTTAACACCTACGGCAGGGGAACACAACCAGATGCACTGTGTTCATCTGATTGTGGATCCTGACATCAGCTCCCATTGGCCATTCTAGGTGGCTGTAGGTATACCTTCACTCTTCTGGTTCCTGGGCACAGTTTTCCAGGTCTGTTGTGCTTTTGGTACCAGCAGATACGAGTTCTTTCCAACTGGGATTCCCTCCCACTGTACAAAATAGCCATCTCTCTGCACCTCCCCTCCACCCCTCTAAAGAGGTGGAAGCAGATTCCTCTTTCTTCACCAATTCTCCAGTTACATTATATTACATTACCCTACACTAAAGGATTGGAGACCTGGTGGGTGTTTCCCACCCCCATTCCTTTCTTCTCTTGCCAATCCCCCTAGTACTTCTTCTCCCAAACTGGGAGGGGTGGCAAGAGAAGTGTGGGTTTGCATGGGATCAGAGATCCTATCCCCCCATCTGCTTCTTTTGGCACCTCACCCAACTCTGGCAGCTGTGCTTGGGGAGCTGACTGTTTTGCTGCCAGTCCCTGATTGCACAGGGCTGAACCATGCAATCAGAGATCTGGCGGGGAAACAGGGAGTTCCCCACAGACAGCACTACCCAGCTAGCTCAGGAAGTGGCCAAAAGGGTGGTGTTGTGAAGCATGAGAAATCTTGCTTCTCTCCTTGGCCCCTGAAACACCTGTTAAGTTTTTTGAGGGCTACTTTTAAACACAGTTGAGCATTTTAGGCCCAGTGGCAACCAAAGTGCTTTGAGGGAATTTCAAAGAGAAATACTGAAATATAGTATTCCCTTCTTAGCTGTGCATTCTGGATTCCCAAGATCATTGGTACACCAACGGCAACCTTCCCAACAGCCTTTTTTCTTTCCTAACCTAAAAAGTCTCATTAAGATGCTAACGTGATTTAGAGACATATATATGTTGGCCATTTTGTAACCCTAACATAAATAAAAAAGTCAAGTCAATATATGTGTATTTGTATTCAATAATAGCAATTATTGAATACAAACAACTCAAGAGCAAACAAAAATCTGAACATGGCATCTTCTTCTGCAGGAAGCTGGAAGCTCTGACAGTAGTGGCCCCTGTCATTTCATTTGCTTTGCCCTTTCACTTGTCAATGTTTCCAATTCACCTACCTAATGATAAATGCAGCTTTACAGCTTCTGTGAAAAAAAGCATTATGCATATTTGGGTTGGAACTCATCTGATTGAATATAAACTATGCTTTTATGTTCTCAGTTTTATGAGGCATAAACTTACTTTGTATGTAAACTCCTGTAAGCTTCTTTTCTGTAGCTAAACCAAATCTTCAGGCTATATTGAGCATTTCCATTACCATTCTTTTAGATATGAGTTGGTCGGAGTTTAAGACAGAGTCCACACGAAAAGAAAAGCGCAAAACTAATCAATGAGCTGTTGCCTAATTTTTCTCCATCCTCTTATTACCATAAACATTCCTGTTATTCAAAACCAACCAACCAACCAACCCAACTATTATGCCTTTCCCACTGAAGCTAGTTAACTTTGATCAACTGAAGTTAAGAAACTTAGTGACATTTGTTTAGACGTATTAAAGAATGGAGGGCATATTGTGATTAACCTTTTAAATGTCTGTCCTCTGCTTTTCATTGTATAAATATAAGGATCTCATGAAGCTTCCCTTAGCAGCAAAAAATAAGAACAGATAATACTGAAGGTGTTATTTATATCCATGCAATAAGTTTGGAATTAACTCCATGGTTTATCCCCTCCTTCCCAAATCAAACTATCACAGTCATGATTATTGTAAATTGTTGTTAGAGACTCCAGATCTTGTACCAGGAATAGAGATAGATACCTACCTTAATGAACAGGCCCAGTGCCAATCAAATGCTAGGGCCTACTACAACTGATGTGAGTACTGTATGTCTGCCAAGTTGGATTTCACTCAATTTCTCATTTTCCAGTGCTAAATTTATTCCATCTTGTTTCTCCATCAGTTTCAGTAAAAAAATAAAAGAATAAAAAATGAAAATTTCTATTCATTTATGTAAGCATTTCCTTATATATATTTTACAGACACATTTCCTTGTGCACTATTTTTGCAAACAATTTTATTATGCATTTTTATGTGTATTGTTAGCAAATGGAGTGTAAAATTTAAGAAAGGGTTGTTGTCAACACATAACAGCACTGGAGTACAGACATAGGTTTGAAAAGTGTGAATTAATTAACTCAGTTGGCTACATGATCTGCCTACCAGCTGGTAGGTAGCAAGGTGGTAGGAATGAAAGGTGAGACCTGCTAATGATAGATTTATTAGCTGATAAGTAGATCAGCTAATTACTTCAAGTTCAGGGTTTCCAGCTTAAGCCATTGATGTCATGAAATAAGACAGTTTTGATTTGGATTTAGTTATCCATGATGCTTGCCTGATTCTGCTGGCTATTTGCAAAATTCAAGATTTTACTGCAAATAAATTCTAATCTGTCTCTCCAGATTGTGGGTTTCAGATCTCAGATCTCAGCAGTCAGCACAGCTATTGCTGAGAATTCTGGGAACTGAAGTTCTCAAATCTGGCAGGGAGCAAACTGGGGAAGCCGATCAACCTTTTACTCCTTGACTAACCTGAACTTCATGATATGAAGTATGGTGGCTGATCATTTACTCAGCATAAGTAAAATCTATTCACTGAATTATCCTGGTGGTAGCTCAAAGAAGAACAGGGTTCTGCTAATTACATATTCATCTTCAGACCAACCCAGTATTTAAATAGACATTTGATTGATCAGTATTAAAACTTCAGTTAAGTTAAAGATGCTTGTGGTAGATAAAGTACAAAGGTGATAGGAAATAAGATGCACATAGAAATGGAGAAAGGGGTGAAAAATTTATGTTTTGCTTTTCTCCTTCACCTTAATAATAAACCGGGACTGTTTATTTCCTCACATTCAAAAGGAAGGTTTGGTCTGGTGGGGGTGGGTGGGCACATGTACTGGTCTAGAAATGTATCTGTTTGAAAAAAGCAAACACAAAATCTGTACTCTTCCTCCTTCAAAGCTATTTAGATTAATAAATAAATGTATGTATTTGTGTGAAGGGAAGGTTTGCCATAAAGCATCAGAAGAGATACCAGTTGCCTACACCCTAAGTGCATTACTGTATGTTTTTTGTTTCTCTGTCAAACTGAGGAGAGGAGAGCAAACTTAGGGATTTGATTTAAGACCTACTATTTTTCATTGAATAAATGAAAAGACCAGCAGTATGAGTTGAAGAAATACCTAATACATAAGGGAGCCAGATTTATCTCATTCACATGAAATTAAGGCATTTCCACACTACCACCTTCAAGTAAACGTTTTCTTCACGGGACTGAAGGTTTTAAGAAGGTGAAATAAGAATTTCCTCTAATAATTATATCAAAACACAAAAGATACCTCCACCACCACAACACATCTGTTTTCACAGTATTTTTAACTATGTTGCAGCTGCAGTTGAACCAAAAATAAATTGATCCAGTTCTTTAGGGGAAACAGGCCTGGAACTGCTTTCAAACTGGCTCAAAATCCTCATATGGAAATGCCCTCACACAATGGCAAGTCAATAACTCTCAAAGGAATTCCATGTGGAAAAACTTCTTAAGAAAAATTTACAATGTGATTATTACTATCACCCAAAATAATTAATAGTTCAATAGTAGAAAACTTGTTTTGTATATGGAACATCCAAGATTCAGTTTCTGATATATGTATCTAGCAAGTAGATGACAAAACTTCAAGAACTACAGCCAGCACTGAAAAAAATGAATCAATAATTGTACAGTGGCTTCATGTATGATTCTTCAACTTCCAGAACTGGAAGTCTTCTGAACATTTGCTGGCTGGAAATTATAGGAGCTGTAATCCAATGCATCTGGAAAACAGCAGGTTGGGGAAGGCTGTTTTACACTACTATGCTTTCTTCTTGCAATGGAGTATATGCCTCTCTTTCATTGATATAGGAATATAGATAGGGAGCTTTAATTTTAGCCCTGTTTGATAGTTCATTTTTCAAAGTGATAACCATAGATAGATAGATATGGATATACACATGCACATAGTAAAATGGCTTTATTTCTTACATTTCAGAACTTTTGCAAGCTTAATGAACGTACTGAGGTTTGATGCCAGTCTGATTCCAATCTGTCTATCAAACTGCTCACTTACCAAAGGAATGGTGCCAAAGTATTTCTTCAGATGTTTAAACATGGGATTTTGTTGGTGATAATTGCCAAGTATATTTAAGAAACCAACAGCAACAGTGTTTTCTGCCTATATTTCCTGAAGGTTTCTCTCTGAGTTAACCTTAGTGACAGGGTTTATTTTTGTAACTTAGATTCTTCTTTGATGATCACATATTTTTCTATGCATGTAGATTTAACAAATAGAAAGCAATTTAAGATACTGCTATGATGTATGCTGTTTTAGCTGTCTTACTTAAATTTAAAAGTATGATTTTGTGCAGAAGAGAATGCAACATCATTGAATTTTGTAGTGCAATGTATCTAATCCAAGGTCTGTCACTTTTTACATGCAAATGCAAACTGTAATAAAAGGCCATTTTTTTCTTAAATACCTAGAATTAACAATCATATCTTGCCACTTCCACATTCTGCTAAAGACATTGAAGTTATTGATTATTTTGACTTTTGTCTCATAATTGCATTGTTTTAAATGAGGGATATAAAATAATTTCACTACAAATTCCTTTGGGAGTAAATTTTAGGTTTTGTCAGGGTAGCCTTACTTCGAATAAGACACGGACTCACTTAGAGGGTCTAAGGATTTCCGGGTTTATTGAAGCAGAATGCATACGGAGAAAAAGACGGGAATGCAGGCGTGGTAGCAGGGTGCCCCATTTATACCCTGGTGGCAGACCTTGTCCTCCTCCACCCCCCATTGTTCCCCAAGCCGGGTCCGGATGGGTGATTTGAATTGGTATGGGTCTGATGATGGGCGATTCGGGTGATCTCCAATGGTTTCCTTTGTCTCTTTGCCCTGGTGCGTCCCCCAGGGTAATGTGTGGGAGTTCCCCTGATCTGTTAATGGTTTCCATGTCCTGTCCGAGGTGCGCTTCTATTGTCCTGGTGATTGTTTTAGGAGTTTGGGTGCTTAAGGGATGATGTGTGTGTTTAAAGGATAATGGTTATCCCTTCCTCTTTCCTGATGGGCATGTTCCCCGTTGTGATGCACTTATGCCTTGCAATGGGGAACATGACAGGTTTCTACATCAGTAGAATCTTGGCAGGGAAAACAGTTCCCATAAGCAAAGGCTGATTAGCATTTGTTCTTTTGTCAAAAAATATATGAAGGGCTGAAGATTGCTCTTACTATTTTTACATGCACAAAGTGGCTAATGGGTTGTTGCAACTTTAAAGGACAAACGCACCTACAGCAAACAAAGTGAGTATTTGTAGCTCAGGGTTGTACTGTGGAGTCCTTGGTGCTCTCTGAGCCTTGCTGTTTTCTTGCAGATGTTTCATTACCTAGTCTGGGAATGAAACATCTGCAAGAAAACAACAAGGCTCAGAGAGCACCAAGGACTCCACCTACAGCAAAGCCAGACTTATTTCCCTATCTAGCACTTCATGGACCTACCATGGGACAAAGCTTCTACCATTCTTATGAAGGTATCTCTGATTTAAAAAAGAGCCTCATCAAAAGCTGCTGAACCAGAAAATGTCCTTAACAAGGCAAGCAGTAAAGGCAACACATTTCTGAGAGTGCACAGAGCCATGTCTTATCTATCTTCTTTTTAATTTACATTGTTCCCTAAAATAATGTGTTGTCCTTTTTTAGTTTTGGACTGTTGTGTATGTATGTAAATTAAATTAGCTCCATTAAGTTCAGCAGAATGTACTAATATAAAATGTTTGGGAGGATCTAAATGAGACTTATTTTTAAACTACATTGTGAAGGGAAGAATCTGTATTTTCATATGAATATATTTGCATGAGAAGAGCTAAATGGTTTGCATATTCAGAGGGAGTTATTATAACTGTAAAACGTTCCTCTGAAGGGAAGAAAAGGGTGAACCCAAAATTTCCATTTGCTGGCTTGAAAATAGTTTGCATGTCTTATAAAACTAGGGGTATAATATTGATTAAAATCCAAGCAAGGGAAAATATATTTCTGTATTGGGTATGGAGAGCATCACCAGAAGGCCTGGTCATTCAGTTTTCCTCCCTGTCTTAGGATACTGGTCTTGTCATATCCCCCAGGCATGGTTTTTCCTGCTGTTCTGCATTCTGTAAAAGAGCTGCAAAATTCAAAGAGGAGGGTGAGAGAACAAGGCATTGTGCACCAACAGTTATTTTTATGCCATAACAGAATCTGGGTTCCACTAAGGCAGTGTTTCTCAACCTCAAGAACTTTAAGATGTGTGGACTTCAACTCCCAGAATTGCCTAGCCAGCAGTCTGGGAACTGAAGTCCACACATCTCAAAGTTGCTGAGGTTGAGAAAGACCGCACCAACATACGCTTGTAAGGAAAGGCTCACAATCTTAAGTCATACTATCCATAGACCTTTTTCTAAACCTTTAGTTAGTCTTGTTACTATTCGCTTTAGACAGCTTATAGCTGTCTAAAGGGAATCGTTGAGGGGTCTTTCAGAGAAAGAATCGAACACCAGTACAGATATAATTAGAACTGTAACATAGTCCAAACTGGGCTTGGAATAAGCTGAGCTATTGCCCATATCAGAAACTTCGTTTTTCTTTCGAAGCCAATTCAATGTTGGTGAACTGCTCCCCTCATCTTCCGTTATGGAGCTACAATCAGTAACAGCTGTTGGCTAGTAAAAAGTGCATGAGGTGAAATATCCAATTTCTGCCAATTCCCCAATTGTAGCCTTCCAGCCATATCCCATATTATTAAAACCCATCCAAGTTCTTGCAGGCATAATGGGAAGAGTTGGCAAAAACAAAAACACCAACTTGCTCAAGCATTTTGGGTAGTGCAGAGTACTCAGGGGATATAACCAGGTTTTGTTAATTTTAAATTCGGAAATGCTGTATAAGTTAAGACTGGGAGTGGTGGTGGGGGAGAATGGGTTTACTATCTGAGTAAATTTGCATTGAGTAAGGCAAAGTGGCTATAGCTGGAGTTACCTGTTAGGAAATATTGTCACCTCAATTATAAAATCTGTATGCCAATATATGAAACAAGTTATGGAATGATGCAGAAATACACAGTTTGATTTGTGACATCTAAGCACGGATGATATAACCATTGCTATGGTTTTAAGTTATATTAAAAACTGTGTTCTTGATATTGATTTTCTTTCCCTCCCTCCAACACAAGGGAGAACAAAACAGCCACTGATTGACTTTTTTTTTATACTTACAATGTTCTGCACATCGGTTTGAGCATTGTTTTTCCAATTAGGAACAAATATACTGCAACACTTTTTTTAGTTTGCTATAGAAATATCAGAGTACTACTTCATTAAGAATTTTCCTAATCAGATATAAGCAAACATTGTTATACTAAAATTGAATTGCTACTTTTTTACCTGGCTAATTTCCGATAGCATAGACAACATTTTTGCAAAGGAAGATTGTTAAGTTTATTGCAACTACAGTATGGCTATCTCTATTTTTAAAAACTTACCTTATCACATATGGAGAGAATTGGGTTTATGACATGAAATCAATAAACATTAGATTGCACTGTATTAAAAGTTGCATAAAAGGAGAAGGAAATAGAATAGACTCTATATATTAGCATGCTGCTTGTTCACAGTAAGCCAGGATAACTCAGGTATCTTGGTTTTTATATGCATGCAGAATTAGCTTATTGTATAACATACAATTAATAAGTTTTTAGCAGCTGTTAACAGTTAATTCTTTTCTGGGCTGGATATTTAGTTTGGGCTTATCTACTAAACGGGTGTATTTGTAGGTCATTCATAGAAAGTACAGCTAGCAACCCCATATTAAATGGAACGCAAACATTTGTGCAGTGTAAAGGCATGTTAGCTGAGAATTCAGCTATGGGCAGTCCGACAACTTTCCACTGCTAGTGCTTATTGTGGTTATGATCTGTCGATGTGCCAAGAATGTAAGAGAACTGTGTTCTGCCCAGAAAGCTCCAGGCAGTCACACTTAAATTATTGCCTCGTATTGTGTTGGATTATGTCAGTTGTTTACAGTGATGATGTCTGCAGCACATGGGTTCGTTTTCTAAATTGGCATTCTGGGAGGGGTCAGTTGAATTACAGGTAGGTATAAATTAAAACAATCACAACCACAACCCACCCCCATAGGATCTCAGTCTGTTACTTGCTTCTCTTCTTTAATTCATAGAGGTAGAAAGAGTTTAATTAGAGTAGACATGAGGAGAGATCGCTTGTGAAGAGAGCAAAGTAATATTTAGCTATCATCTCTAACATAATTACATACTGTCTTTTGTACCTAAAATCCTCAGACACGGACACTGACGTTTGGACATGCAGAAACGATTTATTGGCTGGTTTGTACAGCATGTTCAGCCATCGTTCATTTTAACACTGGTCATTGAATAAACCACAGTTGGCTAGGATTACACAACAATTATCCTAATAAACCACAGTGGTGGGATTTGTATAAACTACGTATTCAAAAACAATCCACAGCCTGCCTTATGTCATTGAGTTTTAGCAGGAATTTTGTTATGAAGTAAGCCCACAGATGCAATTGGTGTTACACAAAAAATGACAATGGACATAAAATGGTGGAGTTTGTGTGTGTGTCTGTGTATGTATATGTTTGTGTATGTATATTCATATAAGCATGCATAATGGGCTGCAGCAATCATTTGAAGAGAACCTCTGGTTTTTATGGTAGGATAACAAACGAAGGCCAGATCTGCTCAGGAGAGCCACATGCCAATGATGGATGAAAGGAGAAGCCAAAGTGGATTCCTCTTGCACAAGAAAAACTGTACATACCATTCTAATCTCATACCATAGTCTCTCATGCTACACTTTCTCATACCTTAATTGCACATAATCGTTAATGAGCCTTAATCCTCACCCTTAACTGAACCAGATCCCCCCAAGTCATTATTCTCCTCCAGTGCTGATATGGTTAATTTAAAATGTCCAAGGTAGTGTTTTTCTTTGTCTACCCCAAAGGAATGTTTTATCCCTTTACCTTCAGAGTGGAGGAAACAGGAATGAAAGAAAGGCAATTAGTTGTTAAGACAAGGATAAGGTGTTTGTGCCTTGAGCAGAAGAAACAGGAATAGGACTAAGGCTGAAAGGATGGCTCAGTTGCCACATTGTTAAGGAGCATATAAGACAACTCTCTGTAAAATCCATCTTGGGCCAGAAGAATCTTGCTTCCTGGAAATATTTTTTTTAACAGTTAATAGTTTTTAACTGCTGTTAATTGGCTTTTAATGATTGAATTTTGTGATTCTTAGTTTGTGTTTTAATTGTGTACAGCACTCAGAGCCACATGCAAGTGAGATGGGCAGCCACATAAATTCAATAAATAAATTTAAGACGCTATATTATAAAAAGGCAATAGATGCTAACATAAAAAAGACTTTATGGAAGAGTCAAAGAAAATGACATCATGCAGGAAGAAACCCCCGGTTTGGCAGTATGAAATCCTCCAGGGTACGATCAATTAAAATTAGCAGCAATAAAACCATGTGTTCTTGAAGAGCCCATCTTTGGAAAAGACTCACAAAGGAGTGTGATAACAAATTTTAATGGAAAAGATTTCAGAGTCATGTCATCCCCTTTAAAAAGTGTTAATACTTCTTGAAAAGACATGGGAGTAAAGATCTCTCATACTTTTCAACATTGCTATGTACAAACCCTTAAAATATAGCATACAAAACAGCCAACAGTGGAATGTTGGCTAACTCACAGTTATTGTTTGAAAGGGGGTAGGTGATGGGAGCAAGAGGGTCAGATTGACAAAAGGAGCATTGTGGCATTGTGATGCAAGCCCTGCCCCTTTCCTAGGTGTGCTATGATGTAGCACACACAGCCCAAAGAGGTAGAATGTGTGGCACTGTCATTTTGACACTTCTGTTGACAGAGTATGCTCAACCATAAACTGCAGAATATTTTTGCACGGTTTGCTGTGTGAATTCAGACTGTAAGAAATGCCAGGAAGATGCTAAACAAAAATTATAGACAGTTTCTTTCCATATCTCTGAACTCTTAAGCTTTTAAAACATGATAAATTTGTATTTATGTAATGATTGCCTATTCAAAGTCACTATCAGACTCACACAAGGCTTTCATGGATATCTGATTTAATAATGAATTAATTAGTATGCAGGATCACAAGCAAAGCTGAGAATAGTAAAAGCATGGGATGTCTCCCAATAAAACCCCAAACAACTCCCAGTCCCTCCCCCCAAAGTCAGTACAATCCCATGCCCACAGGTGCCCCTAACAGTTCCTGCCGGTCTGCGGGAAAAGTCCTTGACAGGGCGAGATAACCCACACATGCATTCCTCATTCTTCACTCCTCGCATCGCAGCCTGGTACAAGGAACAGGAGCAGCCCCCTCCTGTACAAGAACTCGTGTCAGCACCATGGCATGGGAACCCATTACGATGTTTTCCAGGAACATTGGAACAGGGACCATGACAATTTAAGTCCCATCTCATTCATTTTCTAAAACGTTCAAGGCAAAATATATAGTTGCAACCCCTTTAAACTCACCAAAAAAAAAAAAAAAACCTGGGAGGTAGATTGAATACTGAATGGGCCCAAGATCACCCCTGAGCTGATGTCATGATTGCCATTGCGATATTTGCGACATCGTAACGGCTCGCATGACGAAGTGCAGATGCGTGTCAATGACTGGAGAGGTGCGGGTGATAAACTGGACAAAGAAGGTAATGGGTTTGGGAGATCTATTGAACAACAAGGTCTCATCGCCCGGTAATCGACCATTGACACTATTGTCAAAGAAATGATCAGGGCAAGGTTCGGAAGGGCGCATCCGGGCTTTCGAGGAATATCGAGGTCTAATCGCCCGGTAATGGACCATTACCTCACAGGAAGATAAACAGGGCGATGCCCGGGGCGAATGGGGCTGGACGACCTCTCACCTATCAAGTCTTGATGACCTGTCACTCTGTGGAACTCGTGGGGCACACCTGGGGAGTGTGGGGGTGGAGCGCTGTTTGGCGCGAGACTATTTAATTCAACTTTTGGCGCGCTTCCCTCACTCTCAGCTTTTTACTGGTGTGCATTCTATTCTAAATAAAAGCCAGAGCTTAAACTTGATTTAGAGTCTGAGTCTTTTATTTGGCCTTAGGCATTCCTCACAGCTGATCTGAATCAAGCTCTCCCCAGTTTTAGTCCTGCATTCTGATACTATGGGATTGGTTTAAATCACTGGTTAGGTCTCTCTTCCATTTATTAAGTTGAATACTTGATCAAAGGGGAAATGAAACATACACATTCAATGCAGATAACATTCTAGTGAACGATACTTGTACTGCAGTGCAGTTGAAGCAAGAGATTATTTAAAGTGGTGTGAAAGGCTTGACAATTGGAACAGTGCAATTGTTTACATTAGTAGTAGGCAGAGAAAAGGCTGTAGAAATCCTTTGACAGAGGTGCTTATTGTGGGTGGAATATTGTGTTACTGTATTTTTTTAGTTATGAAACAGCTATGGGATATATCTTGCCTTTCATTATTCAGGTTGGCAGCTTCTATGTCTGCCACACTTCTATGACATCTCAAGGAAAGAGTTCATGAGGAAAGAGTTCATTCTCAGTATCATTACAAAGAGGAAGTTCTCTCCTTGAGAAAATTAGTGAAGAATTTCTCCTTTTCCTGCAGTAATTCAGAGCAATTGTCCAGCCAGTTTCACTACCTGCAAATCAAGTGGAGAGTGTGTGCCTAACTCCAGTTCACTTTTATTGTTATGGTATTGAATAACTGAATAATAATTGAATTGATATGAATAATCCCCCTCCCCCAAATAAGTAAATAATAGCCTTGAGTTTAAACGCTTTTGCAAACAAGCTAGCAGAGGAATGCTGCTTTGGTACACTGAAACAGACAATCCTTTAACATTAACATAGATTTTTATGTGCAAATTATCAGCTAAATTCATTATGAAAACCCATTTACCAAAAGATTGACACCAGATAAGCTGGAAGCTGCTATGAATCTCTAGGACATAACATCTGTTCCATAAAATTTAACTCAGCCATTCCAGCTATTTGTCTATTCACTCTTGCTTTATATTTTCTCAAAACAGCCACTTTTCTCCTCAGGACACAGCATCTCAAAGGCCAAATGTCTTTTTCAGTTCTCTAAAGCAAAGTGAGTTCGAGGCAGATGACACAAATACCATATTAACTTGTGAAGAGAAGACTACCTGCCCATTAAAAGGGGAAAAATAAATATTTTGATTTCTTCCTTCATTCCTTGAGACCCAGAAAGATCCCTTCCCATTTTAGAATTGTGCTGATTTCTGTGTAGGTTTTCTGCCTACACAATGAGCTTAGATATTTTATGTGTGCGAGTTAGCAGTTTAGCTGATGTGCAAATGGCCTTCATTCTAATTGGGGATTCTTCCTCTGGCATTTCAGAGAGCAGCATATGTTGCTATTGCCTGTGATTGATCATCAACAGCACCAGGATCCATAGGCTGAAATTTCCATTTGTCTACAGCTCCAAATTATGCTTTCCTTCTCAATAAAAAGAAGGAAAAAGTGGAAACAGCAGCATCTTTTCTCCATATCTTGAGGCTCTCCTTCCGCCTTTGCTTCAAGGATTCAAGTTAGCGTTTGCATGGTAATGATTCTTACCATGAAGTTTATATTTTGTTGTGCAGAAGATTAAGTAGGAAGCTGATTATTATTATTATTATTATTATTATTATTATTATTATTATTATTATTATTATTATGTAAATGGGTATACTGCCCAATCAGAAAGACTACCAACAATTTACAGCAACCAAATACATGAAAACATACAAATCAAATCATCACTCAATCCCCATAAGAGTTATATTTTCCCTTTAACTTAAACATATATAAATATGGAGACCCTACTATTCCAGTAGATTACTTACAGTAGTTGCCAGTACACAGGCAATGTGCCCTGGGTGCCATGCTGGTGGGGTGCCAAAATGAGCGCTTGGGGGGCACCAAAATGAGTGCTGGGGGGTGCCAAAATGGGTGTGGAATCCCTGTTTGCCCCGGGTGACACAGATGCTAGTTGCGGCCCTGCCAGTACAAAATTGTTGGGTTTCCTTCTACACTATCCAAATCCAGATCTAGTTCTCCAGTTGGCTATGAAGTGGTTCTGGGCAAGCCATTATGAGTTAAAATGAAAATGGTCTCATAAATACTCCATTATATTTGCCAACAGAGAAATAACAATGTTGTTAATTATTCTCTGATGGTTTCTTGTGAACAGAGAAAGAAAGGAAGGTAGGACTGCAGGACTACCGGTCAACAGGGGGAATTAGTACAGTAACTTTCCCCCACCCTACTTTTCCCCCCATATTGAAAGTAGGAATAGCAATACAGGTGGCTCATATTATTTGTGGTGGTTCTGTTCCAGCTTACAACCAAGGTTAATGAAACCATAGATAAGGAGAAATTCCCTGGAAATTGACCGAAAAAAAATCACCATAAATAGAGGGAATAAAGAGAAAAAGTAAAAATAGTTACTGTAAAAATCTTTTAAGAATGGCACAAAGGTGACATGCTGGGGGGAATCTATGTGTCTGGCTTCTGAAAGTAGTATGGAAGCTCCTTTTGAGGTGGATAGTTATTCAAGCATGGCCTTGTCTTCCCCATAAAGTTTTTGAGGGAGGGGCAAGACTATCCCTGCAATCGACCAGACCAGCCATGGTTGACTGCTTAATCCATCCAGGGTCTTCCCGCATCTCTATATATGGGGGATTTAATTGGGAGGTGGTTTTGTCATTGTACAAGAATCACTTCAACATCCTAATTGGAAGCTGCTTAATATTTCGTCTACTTAATGTGATTTCCAGATGGGTTTTGTTCCTCCAACTTATTCTGTGGATAGGACCTACACTCACTCAGAGAATCAAAAGTAAATTCTAGATGTGAAAGTTGAAATCTGCAAGAAGAAATGGAGTAGAATTCCATCTGAACGTATCATCCATGATGCTGACAAATGGTGTTTTTAAACTGAGAGAAAGAGTGATCTCTGTACTCATGAACAAGAACTTGAATATGGAATGTCTTGCCACTTCCATAAACTTATTTCATTGCAATCCTGATCCTGTTCTTGTTCTTACTTGGCTACCTGCCATTTACAACCATCATTTGGCTCATGTGGAATGCAGTTGACTTTGTAGTAGCTAGATGAAAATTTCTGCTAAACTCAAAAGCTTGCATACTTGAAGTTTAGAATATACCAGGACTATTCAGGAACTGAAATGGTCCCTATAGCATAAAGAAAAATTCAAGAATTCTTTAAGAATGACATAAAATAAGTCTAGGAAGGTCAGAATAAATTTTCCTAAAGGAGAATGTCTTCAGGGGGATTATTAAGGAAGACGGATTAGCTTGATGATCATAAAAAAAGGAAGCTTCTGTCATGTACCTGGCCCACCAAACAGCAAAGATACAGATGTAAGAAGAAAAATGGAGGAGCCAGAAACACAGCAGACAAAAAAGTGTGTGTGAAAAGGAAGAAGGCATTCAGACCTGTGAGCTCACTACTCAATTGTTGGATTATCAAGTTGATGAGCTGCACCTGTAAAAATGCTGTACCCTCAAAGAATAGGCCAATTTGATTTCAAGCAGAGACTCTGCATCTCACTTTCTAATACTTTGGCCACTGTATTTTACTTTTACTGCACTGCACTATAAAATAATATTTCATTTCATTGCAGGCTACTTTGGGATCTCTTGAAATAAAGGAAGATCTAAAAATATTTACAATACATATATACATAACAAAGCAGTCGTCTATTTGAAGGGAATTCAGAAAACAATTTTCTACTTGAAGCATCCCCAACTTGAAAGGCTGTCTTGTCCATGGCTACTTAGAGAACTAAAAAAAAATCCTATGAAGGAACAGTAAGAGCCTGGGAGTTTTCCATCAACTATTGTAATCTGAGTAGCAGATTGAGCAAGTACAGAAATCAACACCAGCTGGCCACAGGCTTCCCTCATTATAGTAAACTGCATTCTATTCCTACTTAAATCATTATTTAGAATTTTTTAACTATACATATTCATCACCACATGCAAATCTATGCAAATATGTTATCTTGGGGGGCGTTGTATGCATTCTTCTTTTAGGGTGATATGTAAGTTGCCACCTTAGATTTCAGTGGAGCAATTATCAAAAGGTTAGCTCTGCTTAACAATACAAGGGCATGTTTAAAACAAATTATAATGTATGGGTCTGAAAAGATTTGGCTTGTGATGAGCTTTTCTCTATAAAAGACTTTTAAATTGCCATGACTGCAAGGAATATGGGAAATAATATCCAAATTCTTGGCCTCCAGAATCCCTCTTCATCAGTTCCAACCCCATAAATATAAATGTAATGTACAGATAATTTGTTAAGTTCAGCCTTCCCCAATTTGATATTCTCTAGATGTGTTGGGACTTCAGTTTCTATTGCTTTCCCAGTCAGCATAGCCAATAGCCAACAGCCATATTAACTGGGGGATGATGGGAATGAAAGCCTGATTGAAAAACAACAACAATAACAACTTAGTGCACAAAGAGTTCTTGAAGCCAAATAACCAAAAGTTTGGGGAATGGAATGAAGGGGAAGACTTTGAAGAAACATCCCAAGGCATAACATACAAAATCACTTTGTTTAATCAAAGAAACATTGTGAACTTGGCTAACCATTGATTTAACGAATGACTTTTTTTGTCATCCAGCTTCCAAAAATAGAGTTCAAAACTATATATTATATTCATCAATTCTGAGCCATCATTTTTTTCAGCTCTGAAAGATAGGAAGCATTTTTGACAGCACAGAATCCAGTGTTATGCATCCAGTCACTTTCCATATCTGCAAACTGCCCAGCTCCCTGTTAACCTGTCAAAATGAAGAGAATTAAATTTGTTCTCTGAGTAGTAAAACAAAATTCCTCTGCAACAGCACCTGGGACCAGCTTAATCAAGACAATGTTTCTATGTATAACAATTACTTCAAATTGCCCAGAATATTTTAAACATGTAGGTATTTTTCTCTCATAATTTGAATAAATGTAAGATTATCCAAAACTTTTGATAATAGTTCTAGCTCAGTGCAACCATCAGGATATGTGCAACGAAGAAAAAATAATTAGAAATCAGTATTGACATACATATGAATGTATGCATATAAATTACAGATTTCATATTGTAGTGATTTTATCTAATCTAAAATCTAGGAAGTGTGAACTACTAAAATTTAGTGAGCTAAGAAAAAAATGGGCAAAGTATATAGCTGTGTAACTATTGTGGAGTTTCTATTGGGAAGTAGATGAATGTGGAGTCTCAGTGCCTTTTGAGACAGGATTTGGAGCAGAAGTGTACATTGCTCTGGGGATATACATTACAAACAATGAAAAAATAAGATGCAAGCTAAACATTACACTCAATATCCTACTACATCTTGAAATGAAATTGAGCCCCTACTGGTACATGATCAACGGTCACCAGCTTTATTTATTCCAAATGCCCCTCAAGAAGCAGTTTTCTATATCAAACTATATACAGTACCCAAATTTGACAGGCTGTAGTTGAATGCCCTGTTCTCTCCTGACTCATGCCATGTAGCAGACTGCTTGGAAAATTCTCTGAATTTCAAAATGGATGCATGTGTTGCTATTCCAGAAACACAAATCTTCCTTAGACATCTGAAACTCACTAATTCCTAGCTCTGGAAAACAGATTCCTGTTGAACACATTTGATAAAAATCCTGTTCCCAATAGATTAGCATATCCTTTTATTATTGTTAACAGCATGCTTCCTTGCAGAATGTGATCCAAGAATCCATCTATGCTGGGCCAGAGTGCATATCAGCATTTGGAGAAAATGTTATTGCTGTTTGGAAGGCAAATCTATGAGAGCAAGTTTCTAATCTAGCTTGTATTAATAGACTGATACAATTCTCTGTGGAAGAAGCAAATGTGATTTGATCCGTTGTGGGCTCTCTTCATAATATCTATTTAGGCTGGACTTAGACAAAACCTGGGGTGAAGTCAAATAGGGAAGTTTTGACCTTCATGTGCAAAGGGATAGATTTTATATCTCACATCTTTCCCTCAACGGGCTCATGTACTCACCTTTCACTATCCCTAAATATGCTTCTCACATCCTTGTGCCTTCACATAGGGATGGTTAGACACTTTTCCTTCAATAGTATTGACTGGGAAATGCAGTAATATTCCCTATCCAGAGTGCTTATGTATATGTTCAGACACTGAAATTAAGAGAGTCACACATGTGCTCTTGAAATACCCTATCACCCTTGGAGGATGGAGTTAATTTCTCCTCTAATCACAAATTACTGGGACCAGTTCCAATTGGCAATTGCACGTCTCCAATTAAATGATGAAGACTGAAAAGTTTCTAGGAAGATGGCTAGAATCTGTCTGCCATTGAAACTATTGGGTCTGAATACAAGACAGATATGCTTAATTCCTGCTGAGAATAGACTTTTTATCCTCAATATTTTGTAATTTAACATTGTTTTCTTCCTTTCCTTTCCTTTCCTTTCCTTTCCTTTCCTTTCCTTTCCTTTCCTTTCCTTTCCTTTTTTGACTATGGCTATTCATCCTTCAATAAATAAATATACTTGAGGTCTAACCATGAGTGTCCCATTTTATGAAGGGCAAGTGAAATATATATAGAGAGTAGAATAATAATAATAATATAGAAAGACCCCTCAGTATTCTATTCGCAAAATACCTTTTCAGTGAAAGAGTTTTGAGGAAAATGAAAAACGAAAATAAAAATCAGGGCAGTTTTGTGACAGGTTCTGAAAGAAATGTAGCAGTGATTCAGTTAATGTATAACAGACATGTCAAAACCAGATGGGGAAGTATCAGACACCATATAGGCCAAACTCATAGCTGTCATTACCATGTTTCAAAGTCACTGTCTGCAATTTATATTAAAAAGAAACATGTAAACAGGAAGTAAATATGACTTCTTGTTGCATTTGGTACCTATTAACTCAGCATCTGATCTTAATAAAAAAAATAAACACAACCAGATATGTGCATATTGTCTAACCTTTGAAAGTAAAACAAATTCCCACCATCAGGATCTAATAACTATTCATGTCTCTGTGGGCCATGTTGCTTGCAGCCAAGGAAATGCCTGGCTAACACAAACATGTCCAACACATTATGAATGATGATCAAGGAAAGTTCTAAAGAATAAAAGAGAGAGAGAGAGAATGAACCTCAGGATCTGGTAGAATATTTCCAATGGTGAAGAGCTTTATATCTACACATAAAGCTGAGATGGATACTGGTAATCAATCCTTGCAGTGCCCTTTATCCATTTACTTCATGCTGTCCCTGTATTTGCATGAAGGACTTACAGGAGTGCAACCTATTTATCAACCCCCTAGCTTTCTCCGCTTTGAAAATTCGTATTCCCATTTATGTAGTTTATAAATCCCAAATATTATGCAAGCTAGATTTTGGCAAAAGATCAAAATCGCTTGCCAAAATCTCTAGCAACAATAGTACATAATTGATTTGTCTTGTCATAGTAGGTTTTTAAAAAAAACAAAAAACCATCAAATGCACTGCTGTTGTATTTTAAATCATAAAATGCTGAATACTCCCCTGGATATATGCACATAATTCTCAATGAAATAAATTAGAGTCATTCTGATGTCAGGCATCCATATCTGAGGACTGTCTTTAATTTCTAACCTTCTCAGTTACCTTGCTCCCCAAAGATTTCAATACAAGCCCTCTTGCTTCTTCTAGTCATGACTTAGATTTCTGGGTAGGAAAAAGGGAATTGTTGGCCTGTTAGTTTGTGATTATCTTTTGAAAATGTTATTGTAACATGAATCCTTGAAATTAGTTTTCAGAAATATCTACGTGAAGTGGAGAAAGTATGAGATACTGTATAAACCAACATATGATTCTGCATGGACATTAGAACAAATTGAAAATGAATTCTCTTAAACTACAGCTTCAGTGAGTTCATAATCAGTGAGTCCAATGACTATTGACAGACACACCTCAAGTTATATATTCGGTACACCACATGATGCTCCATCATAATACAAACATACCTGTTGAAACTGTACATCACTAGTTACCAATGGAGACCATGCTTGGCAGGATATTAGGATGTTTATGTCAGCCTTACCAGGTGGACCAGATAGAAAATATGACCAGATGAGCTAATTTTACCTTATTGTAAGGCTACAATAGCAGAATCTTGCAAGTCTGAAAGTACAATTCTCCCCATCTCCTTTACACCCTGAGAAATTAGGGAGGATCTCTTCTGAGCCTCTTGCCTTGCCCACTACCCAGCTGTAGACTATGCTGTCTCTTATCTGACTGTTCCCTAGGTAGTGTCTCTGGGCCCAGTCTCCCCAGGTGATTCCCACATACCATTACAGTTTATCAGATTTCATAGTGAAAGCAGAATAGCTATCTACTAGGATGCTTTAATGGGGGTGGGATTTGATAGCCTAAATGCCTTCTTTCCAATTTTTTGGATTCTTTGATCTAGAATAATATCAGAATAGGCAACCTGGTACCCTCTAGATACTTTGCATTTCACCTGTCATCAAGTCATCAACTGTCATCAACTCCAACCAGCATGACCAAAAATAGCAGATCATGGGAATCAATATTCAAAATATATGAAAGGCACCAGGCTTGCCTATCACTATAATATGATATCTGTATGGAGGATGCAGGTGGCTAGGACAGAGAGAAACAGGTAATCTGATTCTCAAAACAGGACTCAATAAATGTCTTGGTGGCGGGGAATTCAGTATTGACTCTATAGCAAAACAGTTATCCTTTGTATTGGTATTTCCAAATCCTTATTATTATTTTTCAACACTGACTACTCATTTGATTAAATGTATACCACTGACTACAGGGCGCATGGCGGGTCAGTGGTTAAGACACCAGGCTTGTCGACCAGAATGTTGCAAGTTTGGCGGTTCGAGACCTGAGTGCCATGCGGCAGAGTGAGCTTCCGCATTCACCCCAGATCTTGCCAACCTAGCAATTCAAAAGCATGTAAATGCGAGTAGATAAATGGTACTGCTTCGGCAGGAAGGTAACAGCGTTTCCATGACTGTCATGCTGGCCACATGACACAGAAGTGTCCTTAGACAATCCTGGCTCTTCAGCCATGGAAATGGAGATGAGCACCACCCCCTAGTGTGTCATTAGACATGACTAAATGGGAATCTTTACCTTTTTTTTACCTATACCACTGACTACTCTGCTGCAGACATGAAAATTACAGAATAAACCTAGTAGCCAGTATTATCAGCAAAAGGGTGTCAATGTCCATGCTCAGATACAATCCTACAAATGATAAAATGACCTCAAGTTGAGTCCAAGGTGAGCTAATATATCTAAGTCTATACCCTGACCACAAATGCAGAGAAGATGGAAGCTGAAAACGTATGGGGACTTGCAACACCAGAAAAAGACATCATAATAATTATAGGAGAGTGATACTTTGCAGACAGCACAAATAATTGTTAATGGAGATTTAACCAAACTGTATGAAATCCAAAAAGGAATAAAACAAGGTTGCCCACTGTCTCCTCTTTTGTTTATTTTAGTTCTTGAAATATTGAATAGAAACACAAGACAAGATGAGAGGACTGTGGGCGTAAAGATTAGAATCATAGAACCATAGAATCACAGGGTTGGATGGGACCTTGGAGGTCTTCTAGTCCAACTCCATGCCCGTGGCAGGAGTCCTCATACCATCTCATACAAATGGTTGTCCAATCTTTTCTTGGAAACCTCCAGTGATGGAGCACCCACAACTCTGGGAGGCAAGCTGTTCCACTGCTTAATAGTTCTCACTGTCAGGAAATTCCTCCTTATTTCCAGGTTGGATCTCCCTCTGACAAGCTTCCACCCTTCTTGTCCTACCCTCAGGTGCTATGGAGAACAACAAAAAAAAAGGAGTCATACAAGTTAAGAACTTTTGCAGATGACTTGGTTTTGGTTTGGGTTTTGGTAGACCCTTTGAAAGGAATTGAACTTTTAATGAGTAAATTAAAAGAATTTGGGGCATTAGCAGGTTTCAAGATCAATAAACAAAGACAAAGATGTTAACAAAAAATATGAAGATACAAGATCAAACAGAATTGATGAATAAAACAAGTTTGAAGATTGAGAAGAATGGAAAATACTTGGGTATAAGTATGACAAATATCAATTGTATGTTATTTCAAAATAACTATGTTAAGACATGGAATGAAGTTAAAACAGGTATGTCAAGATGGGACAAATTACAGTTGTTACTGTTAAGTAGAATTTCTGTGATTAAGATGAATGTTTTACATAGAGTGTTATTTTTGTTTTAGACAGTACCTGTTTTGACAACAGATGTATCATTTAAACAATGGCAGAAGGATATATCTAAATTTGTATGGCAGGGGAAAAAAATCACAAGTTAAATATAAGGTATTACAAGATGCAAAGGAAAGAAGAGGATTGGGCCTACCAGACTTGAAATTATATTTTGCTGCCTGCTGTTTAGTTTGGATGAAGGACTGGGTATTGTTAAGAAATAGAAGGTGATTGGAGTTAGAGGGACATGGTTTTTGATTTGGGTGGCATGAATACTTACAGTATGACAAAGCTAAGGTGAATGTAGATTTCAAAATCATTATGTCAGGCAAGCCATTCTCAGAATATGGAATAAATACAAATTTAGGTTTTGCCTGAAAACACCTTTGTGGTTCTCACCCCAAGAAGCATTTTATAGATGAGAAATGATAAGTAAACATAAATGGTTAACTTACCATGATGAACTAGAATTTTCTCAAGGAAATGTAAAATAAAATCAAGAGAAGATTTAACAATAGAAAGATTTCTTTCTAATGTTCAATTATCAGAAAGATTTAAAGTGGATAAAAGATTTTATGGTTTTGAACAATGTAAGACTGAGTTTGAAACAGAATTATGTACTAATGATGAACATGTTTTTGCTAAAATGTATAAACTTTTGTTGACATATGAGACAGAAGAAGAACAAGTGAAAGACTTATGATAAAATGGGCTAAAAACTTTGGTTACAATTTACAAATAGAACAATGGGAAAATTTGTGGCTAAAAGGATTGAAATTTACATTATGTTCTAACCTTAAAGAGAATTTTTATAAAATAATGTATCGTTGGTATTTGTCACCAGAGAAATTGTCTAGAATGTATAAAGGTGCTTCAAATCTTTGTTGGAAATGTGAACAACATGAAGGGATGTTTTATCATGTTTAGTGGATGTGTAAAAAAGCCAAAACATTCTGGATACAAATACAGACATTAATTCAGAAGGCAGTTGGACTGGAATCGAAGCTTAAGATAGAGGCTGCACCATTTATATTCTCATTACATCTTCTTACGTTCTTGGGGGAGTTCCAGATTCTTCCTCCAGTCCCAGTGCTGGTGCTTTCTTCATTATTTTCAGTTGTTCTCATATCATATGGTGGTGCCCTGAAAACATCTTTTTCCTTCAAAAAGAGCAAGGTGAATGGTACTTGCCACCTGCCATAATTAATAGCATTCTGGTGGCAACCCTGACATCTACCTCTATAAGGGCTCTTTAATATTTCTAGATTGAATACTAGGATACAACTTAGCCCTGTAAGTCATATAACAGCTTCCTGAACGTTGGCTCTGTGGGCTTATTGACTGGGAATTCTGGAAGTTGTTATTCCAATACATTTGAAAGTTTCAAAGCCAGAGAAGGCTTTCATACAAGATGCAATTCAGTTGTGGTTGTTCAGTTGTTAAGTCGTGTCCAACTCTTCGTGACCCCATGGACCATAGCATGTCAGGCCTTCCTGTCCTGCATTGTCTCCTGGAGTTTACTCAGATTCATGTTCATTGCATCAGTGACGCTATCTAACCATCTCATCCTCTGCTGTCCCCTTTTCCTTTTGCCTTCAGTCTTTCCCAGCATCAGGGTCTTTTCCAGTGAGTCCTCTCTTCACGTTAGGTGGCCAAAGTATTTGAAGTTAGCTTCAAATACTCAAATATGCAGTTCAGTAATGAGACATATTCCTTATTATCAGTAAAGGGGAAAGAAAATTGTTCTCCTTGCCCTCAAAGGAAAGTGAAATCCCATCCTCAGCAAAGCCCGTTCTATTCCCCTTCTTTCTACTGTGTTTCTTTTTGCAAGGCCTGACTTTGGTCCCAGCTGTTTCTTGTTCCTGCTGGGGAGAGGAGTAATCAACGGCACATGGATTTCTTGCTCTGGCGTCTGGCAGCTCTGTTATCCTCAGTGGGCTACAGCTTCTTCCAGTTTTTCATTCCATGGTTCTCCGGAAAGGAGTCCTGACAGGCTCCATGTGGGCTCCATGTGCCTCAAAATATCTCCTTTTCCCAAACCATTTATGTAAGGACACTTGTAGTTATTTTCTTGTGTGTAGTCTCCAAACATCTCCATACACAAATCTTCAATAGACCAGTTTTGTCCTTAATTTGAATAAAAGGGCCATCAAAGGCATTCAAGTCAACCATTAACATACTTAAATTCTGAGCTGTATTCATGGGTAACTAAGGCCTCATTTACTCTCCCATTTAATGAGGTCTTGCTCTCTTCTTTTTAATTATCAATCAGTTCACAGCTATCAGCTATTAGGCTTGCTAATAAAGTCATAGGGAACAAATGGAAAGTGTCCTTATGTCCTTTAGAAAGGTGGAAATAATTCTGTATGTTATTTTTCTCATTAAACTATACACCTAAATTGTTGATTTTGTATGTGTGTTTGTGTGTCTCATGCCACTCCACTGGCAGCATTAAATTTCACATATTAAAGCTGCAAATCTCACGTCAAAATTGAACAATTTGGTTGTGGGTGAGTGTATACGTCAGGGATATCTTTCCTTCACAGACAATGCAATAGCCCTCCATCAAATCTTGATATATTGTAGGAGAAAGGTTAAAGGAAAGTATATAATTGTATGCAGTGTTGTTGATGGGAGTGCAGATCTGATTGTGGAGTTCATTCCTATCACCCGTGATCATGTAACGGTAAGCATCCTATTGCTCAGCATTGCACTGCTTCTTTCTGCTCTTCTCTTGAGCTGCTCTTCGAACAGGGAATTCCTATTTACAGACAGTGTAAATGTTGCTGTGGAAATGACAGCAGTTTGGTACTGTGGTACACGAAGTGTTTTGTATAACCCTTGGAGGAGGACACTTGACCTGCCTTGCTTCTCACCCCAGAACTGGATAATTCAGCAACATATGTAGCTTGGTGGTTTGCCACCATCATGGGGACACCAAATATATACATATACATATACATATATAAATAAAATCCCTTTTATGGAATGGGTGTATTTTCAGCATAAAACTGAGGGAATGGGATGGAGCATGTCTTGCTTGTTGGCCGTTAAGCACTGAGTGGCTGAGATACCTCTGTGGTCATCTCTGTGTCAGTTCTTTGCAAAAATTGTAGACTTCCAAGCTATTAACTGTGTTCCTATAGAACCCTAGAAGAACCTGATTAATATCAGCTATATTTCAATAGGGAATGTGAGGAGCTGGATGACAAAAAGACTGGTTGACCAACAGTGCCCTAATGTGAGAGTAACCCTAAGTGTGAGATATGCACAGGCTTGCACTAGGAATCTGTTACACATTTATACAAGTCTATTTTAAATGTCACTAGTCCTTCGTTCCTATTAGCTTAAACTAGTTTAAGTCCCTTTACATTGTTTTAGTTGCAAACTCAATAAATAATAATGAAATTCCATAAAACCTAGGGATGTATGAATGTGTCCTTTATTTTTGAAATTCCCACAAAGCTCTTCAGATGTTTTGGTGAAAGCAGGAAGTATCCATTTTTCTTCCCTTGGGATACTACAGAAGGGCGTGAAGCCGGGAAGGCTGCAGATCGCTGAAAGGAGGACCGAACAATTCAAGACAAGACATTCACACAACCCCTTGATCACCCCATGTCACCATGAGAATTTAAATGAGCCTTTTTCCTCCTTTCAAGAAATTGTCAAGGAAATGCTCCTTTTTCAAAGTGCACAATGCCTCAGGGCACCCAGCTGATCTTGTCTAACTGTCATGTTCACTGTTTCAATGTGCGCTGTACATCGTAACGTTGCTCATGCCATGGCGCTGACGCGCATTTCTGTTTGGGAGGGAGCTGCTGTGAAACCTTGTGCCAAGCTCTGTATCTATGTTCATTTCAATGGAATGTCTTTGGGTTATGTGCTCTGCTCAAGGACTTTTCCACCGCATCATCAGAAGCAGTTAGGAGCACCTGGGATTGTGAGCCTGGGAAGATTCTACGGGGAAAGGGATCTCATTTGTACCGAGGGTTTTTGGTTTGAATCTGGCGCGCTTTCATCATTCTCAGCTTTCTCTGTGATCCTGCATACTATTCTTTAATAAATCAGATATCTTTGAATTCCTGCTCATGAATCTGAGAGTGTTTTAGAATAGGCATTCATTACACTGACCTGGTTAGATAGAAGACTACCAGGGCATGCCATGCCAGGGCTGTTGGCTAGACTGGTAATCAAAAAACATCCCACAAGCAGACAATGGCAAACGCCTTCGGTGGCCAAGAAAAGTACATGGGTGTGTCTATGAAGTAACTAGCAGTCAAACTCCACTTGAAGGTGACTTTACCTTGTATGAAAAAAATACAGGGGACATTTTCAACACAGTACACCAGTGTTTCTCAACCTCAGCAACTTTAAGGGTGTGCACTCCAACTCCCAGAATTGCTGGGGAGTTGGGAGTTGAAGTCTACACCTCTTAAAGTTGCTGAAGTTGAGAAGCACTGCAGTGAACAAACGTTTGTTACACTGGACACTTCTGACGGGTGTAACAGCTAGATAAACAGGTGGGATGCTGCTGCCCAGCCCTGGCTACCTTTATGAAATCCTCGGTTCCCCGAGACCAGGAGCAACAGCACACTCTAGAAAACAGCCAAGCGACGGATGGCTTCTTTGCACTGCAGAGCAACACACCGGGCATTCATCCCGTCTCAACTGCGCATTTATCCCGCAGCTTGCCTTTTTCTGTCTCCGGGCCCCTGACTTGAGCTATTGGGAAGACTGGCGCGTCCTCAACACGCGCGCCCAGCATTTTGAGCCTGCCAACCAGCGCGGCGGCGAGCGGACGATTGACTTTCACCAGCCTGCAAGCGGGCGCGGCGCCTCCACGCCGCCCGCCCCTTCGGACTTGCGCAGCGTCTTCAGACCGAAGCTCCGGAGGGTCGGGAGGCGAGCTAAGTTGCGAGAAACCAGAAAGTCCCTGGACGCCATTCCGTGCAGCCACGTGCTTCCCTCCCGGGTCGCTTCTCGGCGCTTCCAGGATCGGCTGTCTTAATTTGTTCCCGATACCGTTCCAGACGGCTTTGCTAAACTGGCTGCAGATGGCTGGCAGCGCCGCTCCTGCCACAATGGTTACCGCGACCTGACCGGCAAGCTCGTATTTCTTCGAGGCTCGCGGTCCCGCGGCACGGCTCTCCTAGCAAGGCAGCAGCATATGGCGTAGAGAGCCTTTTTATCTACCTACAGCTCCTGATGCTCCTCACCTTTCTAGCCTCCCCCACTCGCGCCCCAGCGCGGTCGAGGCTGCCTGCCCCTCCGCATCCGAGCGCAGAATCCGTCCTCTGGCGCCGAAAAGAGGGAACGAGGGGAGGCTGAGGGCGAGCTCGGTTATCAGTCCCTGCGCGGAAGCTTGTCTGATTCACTTGCGGATCGCGTCCTCAACCCGGAGACGCATCGGAGATAAAACCTGTGCCACTAAAATGAAAGGAATGCCGGCCGCAGTGCTCACCCACCCAGATGTCGTGTTTTAACACGCGCGAGTGGAAAGTCGGCAGGCTAAAACCTGGACAAGACTCCAGTGCGCTTGCTACAGAGAAACAGGACCGTGAAGCTTTCCCTGGTTCTTGCTGCCTTTCCTGAACTCCGGTTTCACCAAGAAAATGTCTGAAATTAATTCCAGAACTGGAGTACAGAAGCTTTGCCAGAGTTTTCAGATGTTACTTTGTCTGTACTACCCCTTTCTCCATGTTAATAACACAATATTCAGTGGTAGAACACTGACATCTCTTGACATAACTCATCTTTGGATGGTGACTTTCGGTAGGCACTTACTTCCCCTGATGCTTGTCTTTAAAAGGGATAGCTTTATTTTGTAAAATGTTTAAATTATGTTGAGATTTTTACAAACAAAATTTCAAGTAAACAAACGAACAAAGAAAAAAGAAATTCAAATGCCATCAGAGCAGTAGCTTTGTTAGGTCCACCTTAAAGCCATAAAACTGGAGCAGCTGCCAGAGTCTTTTCATCAGAATGAGAATATCTGACTTAATGCAGAATCATGAAGTTTGACAGACATACAGTTGAGATGGGAGGAGATTAATAAAGTAAACTCTTCTTTGCATTGAGTTACAGTTCTGCTGACTTCATGGACGCTGAATACTTATAAGGGAAAATGCATTTCAAACTATAGATTGTAAATTCATGTCTTTGTCCAAGAAATGACATAATTTATAATTATGCTTGGACATTTTTAATTTTAGTATCTCTATAATTAAGAGAGTTACAGATACAGCTCTCTGTCTTATAATATGCCTGTGTCAGTCCTGAGTCCTGGCCTGGACAAATCCCTGCAGTTTTCTTGGCAAGATTTTGGAAGTGGTTGCCATTGCCTCCTTCCTAGGGCTAAGAGAGAGTGACTGGCCCAAGGTCACCCAGCTGGCTTCGTGCCTCAGGCAAGACTGGAATTAACAAGTCTCCTGGTTTCTAGCCTGGTGCCTACACTACACCAAACGCTCTCTTGTCCTAAAAATTACGTATTTTAAATAAATAAAAATAATATTTAAAGGGCTGCATTTTTACCTACCACAAGGATCTGAAGAACATTGCCCTCTGCCTGGAGAGAAGAAACCGAATGAGGAGGAAGTAAAGTTTAGTTTAGCCTAGGTCAATAAACTGAGTTGACTCCTTCCTACTGTTTTTCTGCATCAGAGGAATGACCCCATTCCAAAGCAACATTTAATCAGCTAAGCCACCACACACAGCCTCCCAAAAGAGGGAAAAGATAGGCAGCAAAAAATGGCCAATCTGAACGATGCAACTAGCCAGCCAGTGATGGGAGGTTCTGGAAAGCTGAGAAAGGTGCAGAAGCCCTAGGTTAGTGCAGAGTGCTTCAGCTGGTGCACCCATATAAAATCCTAAGAAGGTGATAATATCTCTAGCTAGTTCTCCAAGTCTAGTCTAGGGCCTAGAGGCAGAGGATGTGATTTCAAGCACTTGCCTGTCACAATTTTTTAAAATATAATTTCGTTAAAAGTTTTAAAAACAAAGGTAAAAACTAATACAAACTAATATAGAGTAAGGAAGAAAAAAGAAAAAAATGAAAGAGGTAAAAGTGCAAGAAAGAAAAAAAAGTAAAAGAAAAATAGAAGAAAGAAAAAGTGGCTTCTGATCTTCTTTACAGTAGTTATAAAAACAATTATAAATTTACCTCTTTCTCTAAAGTTACATCATGACTCTCTTTTTTCTATAATCTATCCTATCTTATCATGAAAACCATAAATCGTAAGTTCATTTTTTTCTGTTTTACGCGAAGCCTGTCTCAACTGAGAAAGTAGTTCTACCTCAGAAAAAGATGATCATGATTATCTCTGGTCCCTCAAACTTCCAAAACTGGTCTAGGAATGTCACAGCAGCCATTCACATCACCTGAATGTCATCCAAGAAATAAACTCTCCAACTCTTCCAAAATATGGTCTACTGTAGTTCTATGAATCTTGGCACACAAAAGTTCCAGCAAAAAAGTGTAAGTGGGCAAGGCTCCCAAGCAAGCTCTGTATCTTTCAGCTTTATTGAACGTCAGAGAGAGCAATGGCATCTAAACTTGCCACTCCCCCACACAAGCTTTGAGCACAAGGGGATCTGGGGCTGCACTTGCCACCACATCTTAATTTTGAAGGAGAAATGTGAAACTATTGGATATTTATGGAGTAATCATAATAATTTAATCCTGACCCTACATACTTCTGAAATTACCAGTTTTTGACAGTGCAGCCTTTTTGTTGTTGTTAGTTGCCATCGAGTCGTTTATGACTCATAGCGACCCCATATATAACAGAACGAAATGCTGTTCAGTCTTGCACCATATGCCTGACTGTTCCAATGTTTGCATCCATTGTTGCGGTAATTGCATCAATCCATCACATTGAAGGTCTTCCTCTTTTCTGCTGGCCCTCGACTCTACCAAACATGATGTCCTTTTCAAGTGATTGGTCTTTCCTGATGATGTGCCCAAAGTATGAGAGTCTAAGCCTAGTTATCTTCACCTCTAGGGAACATTATGGTTGTATTTCTTCTAAAACTGATTTGTTTGTTCTTCTGGCAGTCCATGGTATTTTCAATCATCTTTGCCAACACCACAATTTGAATGCATCAATTCTTCTTCTATCTTCCTTTTTTAATGGAGCACTTACAGTACTTTAAATCCTAACATGAAACTTAGGCTGAAAAAGATTGTACAGCCTGAATTATATGGAGACTTTTGAGCTCTGCCATAGTCATTAGTCTTATTGCAAGACTATGTTTTTATGCCACTATTGACTGTCTTTTTCTGATTCTTTTCTAGCAGTTAGCTAAGGGTCCTCCATGTGGGGGAGATGGGCAGTGATAAAAATATGATAAATAAAATAAAATAAATAAATAAGTCTTCTGGTGATTTAGCTTTTTGATAACCTGCTACCTTGTATGTTAGCAGGCAAAACAGCCCAGCCCAGCCCAGCCCAGCCACCACTAGCTCTGCAGCCGGCTTTCGGTTTTCACTTGATTACTACTACCATGATCTTACTGATATCAAAAAGGCTAACAGGGTCAGACCTAGCTAGTATTTGGACTAAGGACACCAGGAAATAATAGGACAATAGGCTACCCCAAGAAGTAAAAAAATAAAGCAAAATGCATCCTGGAAGGAGGCAATGGCAAACCACTTCCTTATTATTGCCAAGGAAATTGCATAGCCATATAACTATAGTTGTCAGAAAGACAAAGACTTCTGCAGTTCCCCAGCACCTGTGGGGTCAGCAGGCCTCAAAATACCAGCAATTGATCAGCCCACTTGACAAGGGATGACAAGCAAAGCAAGTGCTCCTCTGCGAAATTGAAGCTCTACATCATCCTGCATGTTAGATCAAGCAATGCAAACCTTGCACAGTTACATTTGCAACTGATAGCTGCATCCTGAGTGACAATCATCTGTCTGTCTGTCTGTCTGTCTATCTGTCTATCTATCTATCTATCTGCAAGGTTTAGAGGATGCCCAACTCCATAGGTCTCTGGGCAGCTTACAACATTGAAATCAATCAAGTAAAAACTATATATGTTCCGAATAAACAAATTCTTAACCAATAGAATTCTACAAGGGTTCAGTACCCATCCTAACCCAAAGCCTGGGGGGTACAGGCAGGTTTTCAGAGACTCCTTGAACATCATCAGATTGGGAGACATAAGGTTCTCTGCTGGAATGCTGTTCCAGAGGGCAGGGATCACCACAGGGAAGGCATGCTTTTTAGGTTCCAATAGGGAGTATTATTTAAGCAAAGTGACCTGGACCACACCTGCACTTCCTAATCATATAGAACAGGTGTTGGGCAAAAATTACAGGAAATAGGTGGTCCCTCCCCAGGCCTTACACCATGAAGGGCATTATAAGTGGTAACTAGCACCTTGAATTGCTCCTAAAAGCTGACTGGCAACCAGTACAGCTTGCAGAGCAACAGTGTCATATGGACAGGCCAAGACATACCCATTACTGCCCATGCCATCACATTTTGGACCATCTCGAGCTTCTGAGTGGTCTTCAAGGGCAGCCCCATATAAAATGCACTGTAATAGTCCACTTGTGAGGTGACAAGGGCATGAGTGACCATCTGGAGGGCCTCCCAGTCCAGGAAGAGGCATAACTGGTACACAAGATGAAGGCCTTCTTGACTACAACTGTCATCTGCTCTTCATGCAGGATTTGTGAGTCCAAGAAAACCTCAGATTATGCACATGTCTCAAGTGGGGAAATGCTACCCCATCCAAGGCTCAAGATGGAAAGTTCCCAGAGCCAGGAGGCCCAAATAGCCACAGACCCTTGGCCTTGTCAGGACTGAGCTTGAATCTGTTCCTCCCCATTCAGACCGTCACAGTACCCAGGCAACGAAACAAGACATCAACAGCATCACTTGGGCAGTCTGGGATTGAGAAGTATAATTAGGTATCATTTTGTACCCTTGAGAGAAAAAAAATGCCACTGAAGATTCAACATCTTTCTGTGATTCATTATCGAGTGAGAGAAAAATGTGCAGTTGGCCTGGCCCATTGAGAGATCCTGGTGCAAGCTCATATACTGAGCACAGAAATGAATAGTTTTAAGACAGAATTGTGGAGCCAGCTGAGGAAAAAAAACTTTGCATACGTAACTGTGCTCATCCTATTTAGGGCTTCCAATAGAGTTTTCATTTTTGGCAACTGTGCCCTCAAAAGGTGATAATGCACTTGGAGGGAAATCTGGTACTGCAACAGCAATTCACAGCCTCATAGATCCGTGGGACTTTAGGTAGTCCATCTGTGTTCCTTTTTTATTGTGGCTGTAAAGTATTCTTCACCAGATGAAAACACTCCAGATGGTTTGGAATGTGTCTTTCCAAATACTCTAATTAATATGACTGTGCACACTTCAGAAATGATTTGGAAGTGCTTTAGACCTCCCTGCTACTCATTAAAGCAGCCTCACTTTTTTCAAGCTTCCATATGGCTCTGAAAAAAGGATGCAGCTTCTTTAAGAATTGGATTAGCTTTAATGTCTTGATGCTTTAAGTTAGACTCAATGGTGGATGCAGGAGGAGGTGTTTATCAAAAAAAGGGATGATTATGGTTGCAAATGATGCACGTATATAAACAGTTGGGCTTCAGTCCTGCATTTATGGCCACCATCTTCCCTTTTAGAGCCTTCCCATGGACACTGCTGGTTGGCTGCTTTAAAAGTAAAGGGTGCTGTGATTTTTTTGAAGCCATGGACAACCCTAGTAATGAGCACAGTGTAGGCTAAGAATTCTGGGACTGACGGTCCTAATGCATCTGGAGGTACCATGTTTGGAATGGTGGATGAAGAGTATATTTGCTCTACAAACACAGTTAATGATTCCAGCGTAGACTTTGCTCCATGGTCTGTGACTCAAGTTTTGCTAACCTTGAGAGCTAGATATCTAATAATGTCACAGTAAACTCCAGTTATGAGAAAGTTAAAAAAAAAAATTGAGATTAGGATTATTGTATCTGGGCTGCGAAAATCTTGATAACCAGTAGTTGGCAGCAGTGAGTTAGTTTTCTGCTTAGTTTTGCTGCCATTCAAGTCATTCTCTGAATTTTTGTAACTTAGACATGGTAACCTCATCTGAAATAAAATATGCTAGGAAATGAATGTATCTTTAATTTGAACAATTAACCCCAGAATAAAGCAGAAGTGATTTCAGAGTATTGTTGAGCCTTTCTCTAATTAGAGAAATAATGTAACATGTTTACATCAGAATTCTTGAAGCAAAATACCTTCCATATGGGTGAACCAATGGCAGAGAATTCTGGGAGCTGAAGTGAAGAGATCTGACTTGGGGAAGTTTGCATTAATTTTTCCAGTCCTAAGGAATCAGGTACCAATTTTCTCTCCCTAAAATCAGGTATGCTGGAAGAAAAGAGTGCATCACATACCTGTCTTCAACATGGTTTAAGAAGAAAACAAAAGTCTTTACCTTCAGCCTTTCTGATCTTTTCCTTCCATTGGGTGTTTTAGCATAACATTAAGTACCATGAAAAGACAGACAAATTTCCTATGACATTTGAGATGTTTACACAGTGAACAAGCACCCTCTTCTCCAGAGGGAGAGCCATGTAAACAGTTGATACCTCCTGGGCATTCATCTTTGGGTGAAGGGCAGCTGGTTCAGCCCATCAGCAACTCCAGGTATGGTTCAGTCAGCCAAGAGATGCCTGGAAAATCCAGATGTAGCTACAGTAAAGGATGCTGGGAAAATATGCTTGGCTACTGTTGCTTTCATTCTTTTATTAATGCTTGGCCTGGCTTTGGTTTGTCCTGATTTAAAACACCTGGCCTGATGTGGGATGCAGATGTTTGTTACATTGCCCAGGAACCAACATTTGTTCTCTTTTATAGTCTGCATTGTGACCTTGGGGAATTTTTAAAGCTGTTGTTTAACAGAGTCTTGATTTTCCTCTGTTTCTCAGCTCACAGACTGACAGATTAAGTGGCAGGGGCAAACAGAGATGAAAATCTTAATTTTCAGGGTCCCTCTGAGCCAAAACTAATTGGCAACAACTTGGTGTAGGGTTTTGCAGTGCACCATACCTCAGTTTAAGTTTCCCGTAGGGATTCCCTGCTTTTAGATTTCTCATCACCAACGTTTAAAAATAATTTTATTTCACCTTCTGAGGCGGCATTAAAATGGGGAAGTGATGATTTTTTAATACATGCAGTATTTGGGGTTCCTTGGTAATAATTACGGGGTCAGGTACTTCCATGCATCCATTCTTAGTTTAGTAGTTTGTGCATTGTTTAACAAATGTAAACTTCATTCCTAACGTTAATAATACCTGCCATTTGTCCATTAATAGTTTGATAGTTCAGCTCTACTAGCCTGTCTTATTTAATGGAAGAAAGACAAGAAAATCTTAGGGCAATTTTTTTTTTCCTCCTGAAAATGTCAGAAGTTAAACACTGAGTCTTGGTCTGAAGTATGGAAATAATGTATTTTACTTTTTAAAGGGGCTTTTCCAACTATGCCTCTCTTACAAGGATGCAGAAATCTGGTCTTGAGGGCCAAATGCAAATTGATCTTAAAAGCATAAATGTATGTAGAGTTCATATCTTGTCTGCTTCCTACAGTGGGAGCTGCCCAGGGAAGAGGAAACAGACTAAAGTTTTGCTGCTTACTCTTTAGAGCTGCTATTTGCATTTTAAGAGAAGCAATAACAATATTAATTGCAAAATTGGAGTGGCAATTTTGCAAGCAAAGAAAGAGCCAAATTTCCTCCGTCTTCCTTGCATGCAAAAGCTGTTTCTGCTTCCATGGGCAACTCTCATATTTACATTATATGCCTAATTTGGCCCTGAGTCCGTACTTTTAACAGCCAAGGGAACAATTCTACCAGATGCATAGCTTCAGCATGGTTTGCATTCTTCTACAGTAGTGTATTGCACCTCAGATGGGAATAATAGAGGAAAGCTCTTTTAATTCTTAAATAACTTTACTGAATATTTTCCTGTCTGTGAAGAATAACCTGGTAAGTACTCTGGCGGGTAATACAGAGCTGCACGATAGCATGGTGCAATACTATTCAGGGCTTTTTGAGTGAATGAAGGAAGAAAGAAGGAAAAACTAAAAGCGTTACAAGGAAGAACTAATTGTTACATTCCATGTTCATGTGATTTTTCTTCCAAAGCAGTCTCCCAGTATTAACAATTAAATGTGTGCATATTGCTTGAGGAATGTGGATTCTTCTTAACTGTTGGCAGCTGAGTGGTGCTATCTGTCCTGACTAAGCAAGAACCACGCCGAGACGAGGAAGAAGTCTCTAGTGTTTTATTACTGCTAAAGTAGACAGGAAATCCTACCAAACTGAAGAAGCGTGGGAAAACCCAGACAGGTAAACCCCAAAAGTCAAGGTGGGTCTGTTCTGGGCCTCTTTGAATGACAGCTCAAAGTCTCTAAACTACGCATGCATTTCCCCCCCTGGTTAGGGGCCCCCTCCTGCTCACCCTCAGTACTCATGACACTATCCCTTTATTCAGAGCCTTTTAAGATGCAGAATGACTGGGAGGAGCTGCAGAATTTTCACATGATCCTCCCTACTGGATGAGGTTCCCTCCCTAGATAGGTCCAGGGTCAGCATCCCCCCAAATTAGGTGCTGTTTGAGATTCTTTCAAGTTACTGCAAGTTTTTTGTTGTTTCTTCTCAAATTACGTGATGTGAATTGTAAAATTAATATTTGTAGAGGACATTAATGACTGAAAGGGTAGGGAAGAGGACTGAATTAGGACAGATACAGAGCTGACTCACAACTCTTGGCAGGATGCTGTTTTGGGAACCCTCCTATGTGAGCAGTGGGGACAGAATCCACTTTATGCCACAATTGGGAATATCATTTAATTTTCCTCAACTGTAACATGCTATAAGTCAGTGCTTTTCCTTTTCCAGCCAGCAGATTCATTAGTGAGAATTCTGTGTGCTGAAATCCAAATGTCTAGTAGTTGCCAAAGTTGGGGATCACTAATATAAGTTGGGGTTCCTGCACATTTTGCAAATGTGTGTTGGTGGTTCAATTACTAAGCCAAATAATGGAAAGTGGCTGTATATAAGACAGGTATTGACATAAGACAATGGTGATGGAAGAGTTCAAAATTAGGACTTTTGATAATTTTATGTATTTTCTTTTAAGCCCTTCAGATTATTTAACTTTAAATATAGAGCACAAATTATGCTTACATGTTCACTGTTACTGGGAACAAATGCACAAGGAGGAAGCAGGATTATCCCACTGGCTGTGATGGTATATTTCCAGACTATGATTTGCACATTCAACATATTATGAAAAGGGGCTGTGAAGTGTGCTGGTACATCAGGTTTATTCATACAATTGGAAAACTAGGCCAATTCAGTCAGTACATTTGACATTTAAAATGTCAGTCTCTTTCCAAATTGTTTTCTTTCTAAGAAAAACCCAAATCTAGAAGTCCAAAATCATATTGGAAGGAGACCCACAAGCAGTTCCTGAGTCCTGCTTAGGAGGAAAAAGGCTCCTAATGACGTAAACTGGGTGGGAGGGACTATCTATTCGTTCTCTCCTTGTGGTGGGACAGAAATTTCTGGGCAAATGTTGTTCATAAGCAGAAGGCTTTTGAAACTGGGCTGAAAGCTTTCCTAGTCCATCAAATCTCACAAGGAAAAAAAATGGGATTGTACTATATATGCTGCAGTTTGTGTGAGGGGAAAGAATTATTTTTTTCTACAGCTGTAACTCATAGGATTGCCTAATGATGTGCATAACAATTTCTATAGATTGGTATGAACACAAATTCTATTATCTAATAAAGTCTCAGAGATCATACCTGAGAAATATCAAATTAAGGTTTTTAGTGTGGATTCAGCTTAGATGTGCTGAGTTTAAGCACGATCAGACCTGGTTAGTACTTGGATAGGAAGTCATCAGGGAATACCAGGACTGAAAACAAGGATCGAGCTTCACCTGCTAAATTCACCAAGGTGCCTTTCCTGAAGAATCACAAACGGATCATTCTTGCAGATCAAATACAATATATGCATGTGGAAGAGAACATAAAGAAATAAAACCCATGTCTCCCACATGATGTCACTGTTTCTCTTTCATAAAGAAAAATGGATTCTTAAAAGGAAGCAGAGGAGGTACCATTTAAGATGACCTAAAAGCACAGACATAAAGTAAATCATTGTCCTTTTGTGTTTGTGAGTCAGGCCATGGAATATATTGTCAGTGGCAAACAACAATCTGCTATTGAGCGTAGTAGTCCCAGTTGTACCCTGATTCTGATGTTTTCAGTACATTCCACAGCTCATAGCAGACCTGAGCTTGGCTCATTCAGACAGCTGCTTTAAAGAGCTTTCCTCCAGGGTGTGCAGCAGCACAGAAGTATGCCAACATAATTTGCTGAGTGACAAGCTCTATTCTGCCTCAGTAACAAAGCCAGTGAATGGTGCTGTCCTTACAGTTTTAAACTGGGGCAAGTTAAGGGCATGGATTGGTGGCTGCAGTCCCACTTTCATTTGTTGGATGGAGGAAACCACCATAAATCACTCCTAACCTTCCAGTGGGGTGAGATGGGCAAATCAGAGATCTGGCACTCTTCTTTCAAGGAAAGCTATTATAGATGCAATGACAGTTTAACTGTCATATGACAATTGCATTGGAATTAACCAGAATGCTCTGGAGCAACATTGACAGAGTCCCAGAAGGAATACTGCAACTACCACTCTCTTTTACCACAAGTTATAAACCAGAGCCTACTGCGTTTTCCATCTCTGGAGGTTCAGTTGAGAAAGTGAAAGTAGCAGCTCTTGGGGAAGGTGCCCCCATAATACTAGAAATCTTGATGTTAAGGGAGAGTGTAGTCAAACACATATTGTGGATGTTGAAGTAGTGGATTTTAATAACCTCAGAGCAGTTATAGGTAGAATCTAATGCAGTGTTTCTCAACCTTGACAACTTTAAGAAGTGTGGACTTCAACTCCCAGAATTCCCCAGCCAGCATGGCTGGCTGGGGAATTCTAGGAGTTGAAGTCCACACATCTTAAAGTTGTCAAGGTTGAGAAACACTGACCGAATTGCAGGAGGAGCTGATGACAAAAGGCAGTTCAAAAGATGGGTAGGAGTTCCAAAAAGAGAGACTAAAAGCATAGTTGTGAACAACTTCAGGGAAGAGGCAAAAAGAGAATGGCAGCAAAAGAAACTAATGTGGCTATGCAAAAAGTTTAGTGGAGATCTGTAAAGAAAGAAAAAGGAAATGGGAAGAGTTCCAGGTCACAAAGGAGAAATATAGAAAGTTAATCTGGAAGTATAGAGCTGCTATTAGGAAAGGAAATGCTCAGAATGAGTTGACTCCAGCAAAAGATCCTAATATCAAAAAGCACCTCTTTAGGTATGTTCAAAAGAAAGAGAGAAGAATCAGGAGACCAACTGCTTAATGAAGGTGAAATGCTAACACGGAAAAGGCACAGCTTCTTCTCAACTGCTATTTTAGTTTGGATTCTCCAACAGTAAGGAAATTGTGAAGGGCAGGCTGAAGGGGCAGGACTGAAGCTCAGAATTAATAAAATCAGCTAAGTGGAAGCTTCTTTCTTTTAAACGGGTTTAAAACCTCCAGGACTACATTAATTGTCTCCTAGAATACTGAAGGAACTAGCTGATGGCCTGACCAAACCTTTACATTTTATTTCTATTTATGACCTTACAAAGGTTCCTATTAGTGATAGGGACAGATGAATTTTGAAAATGTACAAGGAGACATTCAGAAGGTGAAAAGTATACAGTTAAATGTTCACTAGCAGAGATAATCAGATCAAAAGAAGAACTTTTAGGCAAGTGTGAAAAGTCCAGGACCTCTTCATTCCTTCACTACGTGTTTGTGGCCCTGATAGTGGCAGCAAGTGCTTTTTCCACTAGTGCTGGGTAGAAAATCTCCTACAGCTGAGATGTTTGGGCTACCAGGGTGGCTTCAGAATGACAGAAAACAATGGCCCCTGTGCTTCTGCCCTCTAACACCTCCAACCACAAAGCATCTTCAAGAGAAATTCAAAAGAAATTCTCAAGCAACCTGAGAATAAGATGAAAACACAGAAGCCTCTTTCATAAAGGAAGAGAACTTTTGAGAGAGGACAGCCCAATCTCGGCACACTGTCATTCTCCATCAATGCTCAATATTGGACTTTTCCCTCCATTTTTGTACTATACAATCTTAAAGTTGCAGTTATTCATTTATGTATGTATTTAAAACTTGGATAAGTCACCACTGTAGCTGTCACTCTAATCTGATTTTGGATACCATCACTTGGCACTTATTGTATTGACACAAGGCCAAAGCGAAGTCAGAGAAATCTGTGGAAGAGTATAATTGATGGGTACAAGAGACAACAATGTTCCATTTTGCCAAGCAGCATTAAGGAGGGTGGTTACTGTCAGTAAGTTGGGAAAAGCTGTTGACTGTATTCATACTAGGTTAGTTAAAGACTTTCCCTTCACACAACAGGTTAATTCACACAACAGGTTAAAAGATATTGACTGTATTCATACTAGGTTAGTTAAAGACCTGCATTCACACAACAGGGTAATTTCAGTCGGTTTTAATCTTGGCTTGCTCTTTCTCTCTCTCTGTCACTTTTGGGTAGGGAAGCATGTTGCATAAATCCAGGCTACTTTCCATTTTAGTATATTGTATGCACATAGAAATTGGATTAATTCAGAAACCAGGTTAAGCACATGGTCACAGCCTCAGCCTGCAGGCTTCCCTGAAACTTTGTTATTTATGTGTGAGGAATAGGAGGCCTCTTCGCAATTCCTACAGTTATCAAGTGGGGGGACATTTTTGCTCAGTTGAAAAAGACATTTGAAATTACCTGACACATTGTGAATCACATTAAGATAGCAGCAATAACAAAAACAAATCTTGTGCCACCTTGAAGCCCAATCAAGTCCGCTTGGTAAACAGCACCAAAAACGATTCCGTCTGCCTGCTTTGGCAAATTAACAGTTGCCCTCTGGAAATTTGTTTTTAAAGTTGAACAGGTTCATATTGCTCAGCAAAGCAGGAAGAAAACAAAACAAAGCAGAACAAGAAATGAGAAACAAGAAAAATCCAAATAGACTGTTGTACCTAAAGCAACTCTGGCTAGGGCTAAAGTTCCTGTTGAATTTTTTTGGCCAGGGAAAAGGTTTTAATTGTGTTCTCATTCCTCTCCAAACCCTGTCAAAATATCTGAGAAACATCAAGAGAAAGCCTTTCATAAGGAATATTTTGAGAAGACTTTCATGTATTCCTGCCTGCCCTTATTATAGAACCATTGTATTGTATGAGAGCTAGTTTGGTGTAGTGATTATGGCAGCAGGCTAGAAACTGGGAGACCAGGAGTTCTAGTTCCAGCTTAAGCACACAACCAACCAGGTGATTTTGGGCCAGTCACTCTCTCTCAGCCCTAGAAAGCAGGCAATGGCAAACCACTTCTGAAAACATTGTGAAGAAAACTGCAAGGACTTGTCCAGGCAGTTGCCAGGAATCAAAAATCAACTTAAAGGCACCAAAAAAAAAAAAAAAAAAAAGAGCCACCAAACTCTGAGGGAATGATCTTCAAGTCCATAAATCTTAGGAGTGCTAAAAAATAGACTTCTGATATGATCACCATAACCTTGCTGTTTACCCATTCTGCATTAAATGGGTAACTTCTGCAGAGACTAGGTTTAATTTGCATCCTACAGTTGTCAATCCTCTGGCCCCCTGACATAATGATTGTTATTGTTTTCTTTAAACCTAAGTGTGTGCTAAGGCTCCAAAAAATATTTCATTCACATAGCCTGGCTGCTGGAGCCTCTTCTTATCAAGAGCATTCTTAACCAAACAGTATACATGTGTGGGTATACATATGTGTATGAATAAGTTTGGGGGAAGATACTTGATTTTTTTCCCACTGTGAGACAGAGATAAAGGAAGCATGAGAGTGAACAAAGGAAGGAACAGGTTGTCTGTCTTGCTGGGAGCAGATGGAATTACCTGGCATTTTGGGGGAAAGCATCATTTGCTGGATCACAGAGAGAATAAAAAGTGGACTTTCTTTTTTTAATAATGTCCTATCTCTCTCACTCTGCTGCCAAGTCTCTTGTTTCCTCAAGCCATGCCTTTGTGTTTGGAGAAGATTTTGGCTTTCCAAACCCTGAAACTACCCTCCAGGAGTGGAGATCTTCTGATCTAGGCCACCAGATGTTTGGGCCATGCCCAAGGGTGGGGAGATGGAGCATAAATGGAAGTGTGTGCATCATTCCCAATGTAAAAAATGTCGTATCTAAGCATTTCCATCTTGCAAGTGTGCAGCATATGTAGTTAACCAGTTAATGAGGACCTGTAGTACAACGGTTTGGTGAGTCTAGGATGGTGACGTTGCCAAGATTTTTTTGTTATTCATTCTTATATATGAATCATACCAAGACTCAGTTCTGATCTCACATACAAGGCAAAAATGATAGTACCAAAAATTCTTCCTTGGGTGGTGGTTGCTGTTTTTTTTTTAGTAGAGAATAAATCACATCCTTTCTTTAAGCTACTCACTTCCAAATATGCGTATGTATTTATATTGCATGTACTGTATAATGTACTTAACGATTAAAACATTAGGGAGATGCCACTAGAAACTCACAGCAAATACAGTCTCAGTGCATTAGTTTTGCTAACAATTATGCTGTGCCTTAGTGCAAATAATAATAATAATAATAGCCCAGAAATCTTTAAATCCTGACCCATATAAACATAGGGCAAACCTAAGACATACAGTATTGCTGCTGGGGTCAAATAGCACTGTGCACTGCACCAATACATAAAAATGTTGAGAGAGCAATATCCGCCAGAAAGTGAAAATAGTCAGAATAGCACCTGGACCATGTGGTCAAAATCCCTCCCCTTTTTGGAACACATGGAAAAGGGGCAGGGCTTTTAATCAATGTGGGACTGTAGCGACTTTTTTGACACCTTCCCACCCACAATGCCTCTGTGTTGGATTTAGTCACAAATATGTCCAATGGCTAAGAAATCAGGTGCATCTTCCCAGATGACTTTCCATGTGACCAAGGAAGGTCCCAGGATAAAATAAATACCTACTTTCCCCTCAGTATTCCTCACAGCTGCATATTACAAAAGTTACTACAAGATATGTCACATTTTGTTGTTGTTTATTCATTTAGTCGCTTCCGACTCATCGTGACTTCATGGACCAGCCCACGCCAGAGCTTCCTGTCAGTCGTCAACACCCCCAGCTCCCCCAGGGACGAGTCCGTCACCTCTAGAATGTCATCCATCCACCTTGCCCTTGGTCGGCCCCTCTTCCTTTTGCCCTCCACTCTCCCTAGCATCAGCATCTTCTCCAGGGTGTCCTGTCTTCTCATGATGTGGCCAAAGTATTTCAGTTTTGCCTTTAATATTGTTCCCTCAAGTGAGCAGTCTGGCTTTATTTCCTGGAGGATGGACTGGTTTGATCTTCTTGCAGTCCAAGGCACTCTCAGAATTTTCCTCCAACACCACAGTTCCAAAGCATCTATCTTCCTTCTCTCAGCCTTCCTTATGGTCCAGCTCTCACAGCCATATGTTACTACGGGGAACACCATTGCTTTAACTATGCGGACCTTTGTTGTCAGTGTGATGTCTCTGCTCTTAACTATTTTATCGAGATTTGTCATTGCTCTTCTCCCAGGGATTAAGCATCTTCTGATTTCCTGACCGCAGTCAGCATCTGCAGTAATCTTCGCCCCTAGACATACAAAGTCTTTCACTGGTTCTACATTTTCTCCCTCTATTTGCCAGTTATCAATCAAGCTGGTTGCCATAATCTTGGTTTTTTTGAGGTTTAGCTGCAAGCCAGCTTTTGCACTTTCTTCTTTCACCTTCATCATAAGGCTCCTCAGTTCCTCTTCACTTTCAGCCATCAAAGTGGTATCATCTGCATATCTGAGATTGTTAATGTTTCTTCCAGAGATTTTAACTCCAGCCTTGGATTCCTCAAGCCCAGCATGTCGCATGATGTGTTCTGTGTACAAGTTGAATAGGTAGGGTGAGAGTATACAGCCCTGCCGTACTCCTTTCCCAATCTTAAACCAGTCCGTTGTTCCGTGGTCTGTTCTTACTGTTGCTACTTGGTCGTTATACAGATTCTTCAGGGGGCAGACAAGATGACTTGGTATCCCCATACCACTAAGAACTTGCCACAATTTGTTATGGTCCACACAGTCAAAGGCTTTAGAATAGTCAATAAAACAGAAACAGATGTTTTTCTGAAACTCCCTGGCCTTTTGCATTATCCATTGGATATTGGCAGTTTGGTCCTAGTTCCTCTGCCTTTTCTAAACCCAGCTTGTACATCTGGCCATTCTCGCTCCATGAATTGCTGAAGTCTACCTTGCAGGATCTTGAGCATTACCTTACTGGCATGTGAAATGAGTGCCACTGTTTGATAGTTTGAACATTCTTTAGTGTTTCCCTTTTCTGGTATGGGGATATAAGTTGATTTTTTCCAATCTGATGGCCATTCTTGTGTTTTCCAAATTTGCTGGCATGCATTACCTTGACAGCATCATCTTGCAAGATTTGGAACAGTTCAGCTGGGATGCCGTCATCTCCTGCTGCCTTGTTATGAGCAATGCTTCTTAAGGCCCATTCAAGCTCACTCTTCAGGATGTCTGGCTCTAGCTCACTGACCACACCGTCAAAGCTATCTCCGATATTGTTATCCTTCCTATACAGGTCTTCTGTATATTCTTGCCACCTTTTCTTGATCTCTTCTTCTTCTGTTAGGTCCTTGCCATCTTTGTTTTTGATCATACCCATTTTTGCCTGGAATTTACCTCCAATGTTTCTAATTTTCTGGAAGAGGTCTCTTGTCCTTCCTATTCTATTGTCTTCTTCCACTTCGACGCATTGCTTGTTTAAAAATAATTTCTTATCTCTTCTGGCTAACCTCTGGAATTTTGCATTTAACTGGGCATATCTCCCCCTATCACTGTTGCCTTTTCCTTTCCTTCTTTCTTGGGCTACTTCTAGTGTCTCAGCAGATAGCCATTTTGCCTTCTTGGTTTTCTCTTTCTTTGGGATGTATTTTGTTGCTGCCTCCTGGATAATGTTGCGAACTTCTGTCCATAGTTCTTCCGGGACCCTATCTACTAAGTCCAGTCCCTTAAATCGATTCTTCACCTCCACTGCATATTCCTTAGGAATATTAGTGATCTTATATCTAGCTGATCTGTGGGTCTTCCCTAATCTCTTTAGTCTGATCCTAAATTGTCCAATAAGAAGTTCGTGATCGGAACTACAGTCAGCTCGAGGTCTTGTTTTTACCAACTGTATAGGTGTCCGCCACCTTTGGCTGCAAAGGATGTGGTCAATCTGATTTCGGTGTTGTCCATCTGGTGAAGTCCATGTATAAAGCCGTCTCTTAGGTTGTTGGAAGAGAGTGTTTGTTATGCAGAGTGAGTTGTTTTGGCAAAATTCTATCAGCCTATGTCCTGCTTCATTTTGTTCTCCCAGGCCATGCTTACCTGTAATTCCAGGTGTCATTTGACTGCCCACCTTAGCATTCCAGTCTCCCGTGATGAAAATAACATCTCTTTTAGGCGTGTTGTCCAGTAGGTGCTGCAGATCCTCATAGAACTGCTCTACTTCAGCTTCTTCAGCATCTCTGGTTGGGGCGTATATTTGGATCACTGTGATGTTAGATGGCTTGCCCTGAATTCGAATTGAGATCATTCTATCGTTTTTTGGATTGTATCCAAGCACTGCTTTAGCCACTTTATGATTAATTATGAAGGCTACTCCATTTCTTCTGTGGTCCTCTTGTCCACAGTAGTAGATCTGGTGGTCATTTGATGTGAAGTGGCCCATTCCAGTCCATTTCAGTTCACTGACATCCAGAATGTCTATCTTTAATCTTGGCATCTCACCAATAACCACATCCAATTTGCCCTGGCTCATAGATCTTACATTCCAGGTTCCAATGGTGTGTTGATCCTTAGAACATCGGATTCGCCGTTCACCACCAGCACCGTCGGCCACTAGCTGTCCTTTCGGCTTTGAGCTAGCTGCGTCATCACGTCTGGGGCTAGTTGAGCTCATCCTCTGTTCCTCCCCAGTAGCATTTTGACCATCTTCCGACCTGGGGGTCTCATCTTCCAATGGTATACCGACATATCTCTGGTTGTACTGATCCATTGAGTTTTCACGGCAAGAATACTGGGGTGGGTTGCCATTACCTTCCCCAGGGATCGCATTTAGTCTGACCTCTCTGTCATGACCTTCCCATCTTGGGTGGCCCTTCACGGTTTAGCTCATGGCATCATTGAGGTGCTCAAGCTCCAGCACCACGAGAAGGTAACGATCCTTTGCTGAAGATGTCACATTTTACCTCTTAACAATAATATTTTAATGAATAATTTTTATTACAAGAAGATTTTACAAAGGCTTAAAAACTACAGAAACATGGAAGCAGAAAGTGAAATAGAAAAAGATTATAAAAGGATAAAAGAAAAAGTGAAGAATAACAAAAAAGAAAGAAAAAGAAAGATATCTAAAGAAGTGACTTCCGATCTTCTCTGCAGCATTTACAAACAGTAATCACCATCTCCATCCTCCCATATTGCATATCATAATTCCCTTTTTCCCCATAAACACACCTTTTAAATTAATAAATCCTGAAATCAGCAGTTCATTTTTATCCATTTTCAGCAAAAAGTCTATAAGGGGTTTCCAGTCTTTATGAAAGTACTTGTAGTTCCCTCCTTAGTCAAACAAGTAAATTTAGCCATTTCTGCACACTTAGCTCTCTTCACAGTCCATTCCTCCATTATTGGTGTTTCTGTGGTCTTCCAACTTTGTGCATATAACAGCCTCACAACCGTCCATGAGCCTTTTCTAGTTGAGTGTCTGTAAGTCCTAATAAGAAAAGATCCAGTTCCATCTGAATGTTAATTTTTATAACTCTCTGCATCACTGTATGTATTTGTGTCCAGTATCTTTTTGCTTTTCACAAGTTCACCATGCATGATAAAATGTCCTTTCATGTTTTTCACATTTCCAACTGTGATTAGAAGCACCTTTACACATCTTAGACAATTTCTCTGATGTCATATACCAACGGTACATCATTTAAACAAAGTTTTCGTTTAAATTGTAAGACAATGTGAATACCTCTTAAGAATAATGTTAAGGTTCCTCTTGTTGATGCTAATATATCTGTAGAAAGCCCTGACAGAAATATTCAAAAGTAGTTACAAAAGGAAAGCACTCCTTAAGCCCTGGGAAAGGAGGTAGCATTTTGCACCTCACAATAGTAACTGCTGCCCATTCTCAGTGGCCATAGTTGGAAGGTTTTCAGGAGCCACAAAAATTGGGATCATGGGACTGTGGGTTAGTGATAGGCAACTGAGGGTTCTGTGCATTCTTCACAAAACCCGATCCTCCCTATATCCTCAATATCTAGAGGTCAAATCCAGTCCCAATATAAGCACAAATACTCAGGTATAATATCCAGCATTTGTGAGTGCTGTGGCATTAACACCTAGAGTCAAGCCACTGCAACCTCAATATGACACCACTGAACCACCTGGGAAAATCAGTACACTGCAGAAATTACATACTGTAGGTCTCCTTGGTCATGATGAGAAAAGATTCCAAAGATTCCAATGTGAATTACTTCTAGGAAATCTTTAGATAATTCCTCCCCCCTCCCCAGTGTCTGCTCCTGAGCAATTCTGACAAGGGCACCGCCACATACTTGCCTGGAATTTCACTACAGTATTGGGATTTGCATTGGGGCAATGGTCAATGATAGGGTTCACTTTTTTGCACACAGGAGACTCCAGATGAAGGATCAAGTGGCAACAGGTGGTGTGCTGACATCGTGGGACAAATAAGAATGCCAAAGTTCTTCTTCTTACTCCAGGCATTCTCTGGCTCCACAAAGGAGTCATCTCATGGCAGCAGTGGCGGGCACCTTCACATTCTGGTTGCCTCCCAAAATAAACAAGCTGTTTTCAACTGATGATTTGGTGGCAAATTTCAGCAACACTATCATTTCAGTGGCTCAAAATTCAGTGCCACAGTGGTACTCTGTGGCTTCAAAATAGTGATTGAGGGATCACATGTGATGTGGGGGTTGCCTGTGCCTGTTTTAAAGGCATATTACATCACATCACATCACATCACATCACATCAGATCACATCACATCACATCACATCACATCATCACATCACATCACATCACATCACATCATCACATTACTCCCTTCAATTTTCTTGGCAAGGTTTTTTGGAAGTGGTTTGCCATTGCCTTCTTCTTCCTAGGGCTGAGAGAGAATGACTGGCCCCAAATCATCCAGTTGGTTGTGTGCCTAAGGCAAGACTAGAATTCATGGTCTCCCAGTTTCTAGTCTGGTGCCTTAACCACTACACCATACTGGCCTTCTATATTATATTATCATTTGTCATAAAACATTTTCTGGTAAATTGTGTCCGGCTAAAATATAATTTCATTTGTAAACATAGGTAGGTGTCTAAAATAATAATAATAATAATAATAATAATAATAATAATAATAATAATAATAATAATAATAAAAATATCCATCTGCTGAAACTATTAAGTCGGCTTCTGATGAGTCCTGAAAACAGGTTCTTATGAACAAAAGTTATACTGAAAATTAAAATGCTTCAACATTCTTATTCACTGGCTGATATCTTTGTCTCTCTCTGAAAGCAAAGGATTTCATTATGAAATATAGAGGCCTTTATTTAGTTTGAAAAAAATTTCTTTTCAATTCTGTACAAAAAGATCTTTGTTTTAAAAAAATGAGGGTCCTTGTCATTATCTAATAGCACTTTGTCAACATTTTAACAAAATGTCAGTTGCTGGAATCAATATGTATTAAGAGAAAGTGAAGGAAATCTGCATTACTGGCATTAAATATTGTTTGCAGTTCGTTTTCAAAGGCAACCTTAGTAATATTGTACTGAACAACAAAACTTCAGTAACATGAATTTGCTGTTCAGTACAATATTACTAAGGTTGTCTTTGAAAATGAGATAACAGTTCAGCCACGTGGCTGCAGTGCACATAAAAAGCAGGCAGAGCTTCAACAGCACTATTGTGGCTACCTTCCTATTTGACCCACACCCTGTGGACACCCCTGTGCTGGGGAACATTGGAGTATCAGGAAAGCCTTGGACTTGACTCCATATGAACATGTTAGTTCTCTTTCTTCCTTCCATATGCAAGAGGCAAGTTAGGAACTCAATCACTTGTCAAAAGGGAAAATCTAAAAAGTCCTGGCATGCTCCCTTAGAAATCTTTCGATTGCAGCCTTATTGTTCCATGGCTATTCTTTTCCCTATTGACTCCTGCCAAGTTTTAGTTTATTTAGAATTTCAAAAATTAATTGCAGTATTGGAGAACATGCTGGAACATCTAATCAGTTTGGTTTACTAGTATCATATTCTCCAACCTCAAGTTATCAGCATGCATACATGCAATGTGACAATGTGATATCACATAGATTCCATACATCCCATTGCTCGATATACACTCAAATGCATGACTAAGATAATAAATTCCCAAATCAAGACACAGTTATTTCAAGTTGGTATGTGTAGTGTCTTAATGATTCATGTAGATACATATACAAATCAGCAAAACACCACGCACAAGGAATCATTATACAATCATGTGTACAATAGCATAAAGACTGTGTCTTCCGCTCCTTTCTACACTGGCCACATCTGCTGGTAAAACAATGATGTGAAAAGATACATATAAACCCAACTGTGTGGTCCCTAAATAACTGGTATTGAATGACATATGCCCTGGAGGTATGGCAGTATCTTTTGACCCTCATAGATAATAATGATTACAGGGGGCAGGGATGGGCAACATTTTTAGGTGCTGAGAATAATTCTGCGATCTTGTAAGAAAAGAAAATGTGATTGAAAAAGTGGTTAAAATCAAGAAAGACTGCATGAGATTTTGCATTATCTCCTAAAATCTCTGACTTCTTAGGATGTTATGTAGTCTTACAAGATTTCACCAATTTCTATATTTTAGGTAAGAAATAGATTTGTGTGCTTTCATGGATACCATCTAGGGATGTTATACATACTCTGATGCCAGTGGGTGTTGTGTTGCTGACTCCCCTACTTTCAATTGTTATTGCTACTGAGTTGCAACTGCCCTGTGATCATTGAAAGGAGAACTGCCCTTCAGGGACACTGAAGCAGCTGATCTAGCCCTTGACCCAGTCCCATTAGCAGCATCAACATTTCTGTCAGGACCAGGGAAGTTCCTGTGGGGTATCCAAAATAAGCTTGTGGGACTGCACATGGCCCATAGGCCATGGATAGTTTGTCCCTTTCTTGCCCAGTTGTCCTAAGGGGTGCAAGTAGAAGAGTGCAAGAATTCTCCTGATATAATGGTTATATGAGTTCCTGCCACATGAAGAGTGAGCACTGTTGCCTTTGTAGCATGAGTGGTGCCAGCACAATTCAGTCTTGCTTCATGGTTCTCGCACATCAGCCACTCATGAGACAACACTTTCATTTCACCAGATGTAACCCAGATGGTATGTATTAATTTATAGATGGAGGCTGGAAAATAAATATATATATTTCATTTGAAATCTTTTAAGTATGATTTTTATGTTCATTTGAAAATTGTTCATTTGCTTTACTTCTGCCATAAGGCAAATACAGTGTGGCTCCCAGGTGAATGCACATTTGTTCTGAACGGTGCCAAGTGTCTGGAATGCAAAGCTCATTCACATGGTGCCTGTTTCTGGCTTCTTGGAGGAGATCCTGACTGGTGTTGCAACAACGTGTTCTTGATGAGTCCTCTACTCGTTGAACAGAAATGTTGATGAGATAAATTTAGAATATCTTTCTTCTCATTCTGGAACTTGCCAGCAGTAGCAAAATATATTGAATCAAGCATTGTTGCTGCTGTTTTTTTTTTAAATTAAAGCTGAAATAAGAAGGCATCTTTAGTAAGGTGCCTTTTCAAGAGTTGCCACTTACTTACTATGTAATTTGATGTGTGTGTGTGTATACACACATATATAGGGGTATTAGACATATTATGTACAATATTATCTAGTGTAAGGGGTTCTGTGATCAAGGAAAATCACAGCTTGTAAAGCTGTCAGTGATTCCATTTGAGAGTATTTATTTCTATATCAGTTATATTAACGTATTGCTTTTTGGACAATATACTCATGTCTGATCATAGATTAATATATGTATATGTATATGTGTATGCATTTGTATGTATATGTATATTTATCATCATGATGAGATCAAATCAATTCACTGCAGGTCAAAGTCTCTTCCTTGAAGGTTATGGACCATAGTCTACTATACCTGTCCAGTGTGGGCTGGTAGAGATAGATAGATAGATAGATAGATAGATAGATAGATAGATAGATAGATAGAGGATAGAGGATAGAGGATAGAGGATAGAGGACAGATAGATATTTACTTTTCTGGCTAAGGATGAGAGAGAGTGACTGGCCTAAAGACACCCAGCCAGTTTTTGTGCCTAAGGGAGGACTAAAGCCTGGGTCTACTTGCTCTTAGTCTAGCACTTTAGCCACCACATCACACTGGATCTCTCATATATAAATATTTTCTTGTTCTTACCATATAGTATAGTTGCTGATCTGTTATTTGTTAACCATCATAGAAGGCTTACTCAGGCTAGATAACAAATTCATATCTTCTTCCCTAAAGGAACAAAACTGGAATATGAATCGCCGATTCCACCCATTTTTCAAACTAAATCTATTGCTGTCTATTGACAAAACTATATAATGGCAATATCCATAAATAAATAATGGTTTAAACAAGGTAAAACTAATAATTCCCATAAAATTACATCTTAAATCAGTTAATTCACACTGAGCAACTCAGCTGGTTTCAGTGAAAAAGTTCTTCTGAGTACATAATTCTCCCTAAGCATGATTCATCTCTATTTCTAGTGTGATAGAAAATAACTTGATTAAATACATGTAGAATAATCCTGTTTACTATAATTAATGTAATTTTATTTAAATTTAATTTTGGTTCTAGAGTCCGCCCTTCTGTGTTCTTTCTCAGCCTATTTTTTTGGATTGTGGCTCCTAAAGTCCTCCCAAAGGTTAATTGTGGCTAGACCTGAAAAGGTTGCACATTCCTGTCTTGCAGTTTGTTCCCTTCCCCCCTTCTTTATTTTCCTCTATTACTCCGATTCCTTGGCTCAAAGTTTTAATTCTGTTCTGGAAAATTTAGCCATGCTGACAGCTTCAGAACAAGAACAATGCTCTGGAGGAATGCAGCATGAGAAGTCTCATTGTTTATATAGTCTGGCCACTAAATAAATATAAGGGACTTGCTTACAAAGAGGTACCAGCATCTAAAGGTTATGTTCACCCATCATGTTCATCCCTACCTCTCATGCACGCCACTGTCTCTCAGCCCAACTCACCTCACAGGGTGGTTGTTGTGGGGAAAATAGGAGGAGAAAGGAGTATTTGGTATGTTCCCCACCTTGAGTTATTTATAAAAATAATAAAGGTGGTATAGAAAATAAATAAAATAAATAAATTTCACCCATTATGTGCATAGCGTAACAGCTGAAGTTTCTAGCCTACCATTTCATTTGAGCCCAAATACCTTCATTTTGGATGTTCTAATTTACTATATCTGGCTTAAAGATGCCAGTTCTTTAAGACTTGAATTACTGGATAAGCTTGAAGCCTCAGTTAAAGAGCTGTTTCATGGAAGAATAAAATGATGCTCCATGTGTGTACTCCATGTGTTTAGCACTAACATAGCTATAGCTACCTCCTTCTTTGACAGGGCCACCGTGTGATGGCTTGGAGAGAGCCTTTGAAATGGCCAGTCCTGAGCCCTAAAGAAAGATAGAGCCATATGCTGACATATTACTAGCTTCTGATTGATCAAGTGGACAGAATATCACTTGAATAACGTTATTGACACCCTTTCATATCCAGCAGGCCTGCCCTTTAATAAGCTTTAATAGTGATCAAGTATCCCAAACATTATTTTTACTTCATGAAAGAAAACCATTGTTCTTTTTGGTCTGACATAACTTAAGCACAATTTATATTAAACTATCTTGAGTTCATGCACTCAAATTCTTGTTTTTTCTTTCTTCCAAGCACCCACAGCATCTGTAATTCCTGTTTCCTTGGCCTTCAAGGCTGACTAATAGTTATCACATTGATCTTCAACCTCTTTATTCTAGTGTGACCAGATGTCCTAGTTTTGAGGGAGGGACCCTCAAAAAATAGATACTGAGTCGCCTCCAGAGAAGTAGAAAAATGTTCAAGTTTCTATGAGCCATAAACAAAGGCTGGAATATTTGTGCTGATGTTTATTCACTTGATAAATGCTTCTGCATTTATCTAGTCCTGGAGACTACCTGCCTCTGCTAATGTTCTGTTCCATTGACAGTGTCTGTTAATTAGCTTGTTCCTTAACTAAAAAAAAAGTCAATTAAGAGATAATGTCAATGAAACAGAATGTCGGCAAAGTGGAAGCTGATTCTGCTGCCACCTTGACTCCTCTGTTGAGAGTAGCTTGCTTAGATTTAAATTGGAACATCCAGCATTCATTTTGCAAGTTTTAAGTAAAACCCTCATTTTTGCTTTAATGAACATTAAAGCTGTGCAACATTTCAGATCTGAAGACAAAAATGTGCCTTGGAGTACATGGGAGCCAGAAGGAAGCACCTGTCTGCAACTTTGTAAAGCGAACATACAGTATCTTTTTCTGGGATTGCATTACAGCTTTGGAGGGCAATCACATGGTCCTGGGAAAAGATGCAGCTGGTGTAAGGAGTTACATACAGGTGCTACAGGAGGGTCCCCACGGATTTCAAAGCACCTTTTGGCTTCGGAATCTGTAACAAACATAACTTTGCTTGCAATGTATGCGTTTCAGCTTAAACCTTACAGCTATTTTCTTCCAGAATGACTAAATCAGTCATCTTTAGCTTAAATCCTAATACTAAATGGCAGGTTGAACAAGATCCTTTCCAGATGCAATGTTCTATTGTTTTAGTTTCTATAACTTTTGCCTGAATGAAGTTCAGGCAAAATTAAAAGCAAGTACTCAAACTTCCAGGGCCAGAACAGATGTTCACATGATTGCCCAGCTGGCCATCAGCTGAGGTAAAAGCACATATTTAAACCAAGCCTGGGAAAGCAAAGCAAAACATACTCCCCGCCCCACCCCCCTGATCATAGCTTGTTGCTTTTTAAAAGCCATTTTTCCCAGCTGGACTGGAATAACAGAACTGAGCAGGGTGGCAAAATACTTTTTAAAGTGTGCTGAAAAACGACTAAAGACACATGGGTTTTCTTCTCTCCATCATATACTAATATAAAAGCAGGCCCCTTGCATCCTGGCTTGATAGCAATCATTGGAATCTGTACTTAATCACAGTGATGACAAAATGTGTGTTGTGATGTCACAAGCTCCACTCTTTTGTGTTTGCATCACACACAAATATGTCTGGAACAGAATTTGCATTGCGATATCTTGACACACACATAACCATTTGCCCCACCTTGTGGACATGTATATATTTCTTAATGAGATGTATAATAAACACACATACTCATCATAATTTGTCCTAAAAGAGAAACAACGCCTTATTATAAATCCAGTGAAACTCTAAATAATGTACTTCTTGTTGCTTAAGTTAGAGCAGAATAAAAGTGTGTTTTATAGTTCCACAAAGAACTATGACCGGCCCTTTGCTGTTAGCAGAATCTGCAAGATTCTAGCTTCTGCAGAGAAAGACCATAAGAGCACTCAGAAGATAACTGATAAGTGTGAATATTTTCTTTTGTTGATGTAAGAGTTGTTGGAACAAAAGAAGCAGGGAACAGATAGTTAAAATTGTTTTACCATTCCTCTAGGTGCACTTCCAATCTATCATCCCTCTTTTTTTCTTTCCGAGTGAAAGAGTGAGGTTCATTCTTAGCAGAGTTATGCTGGTTTTCCATAGAGAAAAATAGCTCATCACATGCACATGAACATTTCTTTTGTATGGCCTCTGGTTTTTGTTCTTAATCTCAGCCGTACTGCCTTATCACGACTCCTCCATTGTCAATATTTCTTTTTAGCCTCCTAAGAGCAGAGAAGCTTTCAGTGTTGGTTATATACAGGGGTGGTTTTAAATATCTGTGGGTCTGATCCAACAACAGGCTTGGATGACTCAGTCCAAGATTAAGATTGCAGATGGATTCCTGCAAAATGAGATGTTAAAACTATACTTTCAAAATCAAATACCCACCGAACCTGAACCAAAAGTTAAAGTTGTACCTACCATATTGGATGTACAGTAGAAGATTTTACACCCAGCAAAATCTTGCTTAACTGAATTATCCCATTGGCCCAAACTACCTGTTGGTTAACACAAAGCTATGTTAACTTATGGTGGAGCTGGCCACCTGAAAATTCCCTCAGCCCACTCTACCTTTTGACTAACAGGAAGCTGCAATAGCCAATGGGTAGATTGTCTCACTTGAAAACTCTGTCAGTCTGTACCATTGGCTAAAGCAGAGTTGTGTTACCCTGTGGATGCACCTGTAGAGGGCATAGGGAATGGCCTTAAAGGACAAGAGGAAGATCTATTACCAAGGCAATGATCAGACAAGCAGGGGTGAGTCTATTCCAAGAAACTAATTTGAGAAAATGTTTCAGACAAACCTCTCCCTAATTTACACAATAATACAGGGAGGGAGGGGGGCAAGGCTGCAACTGGGGGGGGGGCAACTGGGGCATGTGCCTCGGATGCTGCACCGATGGGGTGCCAAAATGAGCACAGGGGGCACCAAAATGAGTGCTGGGGGGCACCAAAATGGGCATAGAATCCATGTTTGCCGCGGGTGACACAGACCCTGGTTGCGGACCTGGAGGAGTGAAGCACATTCAGACTTGCAAGATTCTGTTATTATTGCTGTTTCAATAAAAGCAGTTCTAGACCTGTATGCCTTTGGCTTCTTAATCTGGTCTACCTTATACTGCTGACAGGACATGCCCACCCCCAAACCACCCGGGCCTTAAGCATGCAGAGACAAACTACTGTAGCCTCTTTGGTGCTGCCACTTCAGCCTGGTGCTCTGCTTAGAGGTCACTCCTTTTCTGGAGTGTAATGCAGCTGCAGGCACTGTGACCCTCCTTGAACAGTCCTGCTAAGTTACCTGTAAGCTGACCAGTATTTTGAAGATGCTACAGAAAACAATCACAACAATAATAATGAGATGCCATTTCAAAAATTTGAAAGCCTAGTAAATTCTGCCATATATTGCCAAATGCCAGTCTTGCCAAAGTACCACATCCACCCTGGGATGAAATACCAAAGAAGACAAGTCTTTTCTGAAAAATGTAATAATATGGATTCTTCCATCATTTCCTAGAGTTGCTCGTGATTCCTGCTTTATAACTTTCAGGCTTCTTCCATCAAAAGAAACAGAACAATTTTGTTCTCAGGAACTTTCTACTCCTCCCTCTTCTAGGGAATCATGTTGAATAATGGAGGTCCTTTAAGAGGTAGTGTGATGCACATGAGATAGAAACAAAGAACAGATAAAGTAGGAGTCAATTTGCATCTGATTTGCATTCTCCTTGTGAACACTGATTCCACTGCTATTTAATTTCTTCTTAAGACTATTCAAATGTGCAAACTGTAACCTTTTGGAACACTTACAGCTGTGCTTCTTTGTCTAATTATTATCTCAGGTGTTGACATGATTTAATGGTTAGAGCCATGGCTGCTGAGTGGCAGAAGCAGGAAATTCCAGAAATATAAAACTGGTGAGGGTAAAGCTAATTTTACCACCAGCGCAGAAATCATTCACCTTGGGAAAAAGTTACAGGTTTGAATTTTTTATAAATTAATATCCCTTGGCCACCCTCCAGCCCTCTGGATTTATTTAATCTTGCTAATAAAAGAAATTGCTTTGTTTAAAGTCCTGTTGACACATTCTGGACTGTCTTGATGCTTCTTTCAAATGAAAGCACTCTCTAGAGCAGGAATGAGGAATATATGTTTCTAGGGATTATTGGATTGCAGTTGCCATCAGAGATATCCACAGGATATAGTCCAAAAAAGTGATAACAATATCTATAAAAAACAGGTTGAGCTTCAATGGCACTGTTGTGGCTGCCATCTTGATTTTTTTTTGACTCCACTCTGTGGACACTGCTGGCTGCCATCACAGCCAATCAGTTCTTGCTAATAGACAGGGATATGTGGATCAGTGGAATTCTGATCCATTTTACTGTTCATGTTAGTTGATGAGTACTTGGTTCATTTTGTTTTAATTATTGGATATTTTGAAAAAAAAAACTATTAAAAATAGTAATTTTCCAAAACATACTAACCCTCTGCATACATTTTCCCCAACTTAACCTATCTGAACATAAATTGTTCAAAACACACTTTTAAGGTAAATGTTCTGATGCTGTCTTTATTTATTTTATGCTTTTCTAGTCCTGCCCCCCCTGCTTGTTTCCCTTTACAAATTAAATGTATAAACAGCAAACCTATACTGTATGGACCTAAAATATTTTTCTTTTCATCTTCCTCTCTTATTCTTGTCTTTTTTGAAATGAATTACTTAGCAATACAAAAACAAAGAAACTGAAAAATGAAGAAAAAACAGGTGAAGGGGATTTGGAGAAGAAGGATGAAGATATAAGATCAATTTCCTCATAGGGAAGTGTTTGCTACCACATCTCTCACATCACTATCACCTGATGTTTCACAGCTGAGGGGCGGAGCCTGAATTACTGTACACCTAGTCTGGAGATGCCACTAAAAAAACACTTGAGGTAACTGACTCCCCTTTCCACATAGTAATCTTTAGGTGTACACCATTAAGATCCCTTATTCTCCTGGCATGCCTGTCAGGAGTGCTGAGATCCTCAATGTGTTTAGAATTATAAATGTGTGGTAAACACTTCTAAATGGTGCAACTGAGGCTAGAGATGGGCTGCATGGAGAGGTTGCCTTCTATGACATCTGGAACATGATGTTTAGTGCATGCACCAAGCTGGTATAAATACACTTCATTTATCAAATGGGGTTGCATCTGAGATATGTCAAGTAAGCAGCATTTATCGAACTGTATTTAAAATAATGCAAAGTGGTTGAAAAGAGCCGTATGAGTGTCTTCACCTACCACATTTTGCACATACAAAGAACACAACTGACACACTGATGGTATGATCTAAAGGAAAAACAAAAGCCTGAAACAGACTCAATTAATTAAGAAAAATATTTTAATGGTCATTTCTCTTAATTTATGTCCCAGTTTGTTGATTCCTCAACATATTTATTTCGGGTGTAAACATACATTGATAGATTGAGTGAGTGAGTGAACAATGCTTCTCATCTATTCAATAATCAGTTCTTTGAGCATCTTACAAGGTTACTTAAAATATTAAAAGTTTCTAAAATATCTTAAATCTCTAATTTTGCAGCCTCCCCTGCAAAAATCAAAACAAGTATACATATCAAAGTGTTGTTTATTCTCAAATAAAATATTTTTGGATTTGGAAAAGAGAAGGGAATAAGGCATTCATATATCTCTTAACATTAAAGATGTATTCTCCTAGTAGACTATATGAAACACCATGCTGTCTCTTTATATATTGATTTTTAATCACTCCTTTTCCTTGGAGAGATCATTAAAATTGTAACTCTTAAATAAAATCAGCTGCTTACAGAATGATCTACCCAGTAAAAATGTGTGTGTTTTGTAAGTACCCAACCACTGTCCAATATAATGTGTCGATGAAGATTCTCAGTCATCCAGGTGGAGTTGTCTGTAGGTTGAATCATGGCAACTGGATTTTTTCTTTTTGGTTGAAACGTTTCACTGCTTGTCCAAGCAGCTTCTTCAGTCTGGGCAAAGGTGGTGAGGGGACCCCATATATGTCTTCCAGGGTGGCTGCATTGTCCCTACACCTGAATGGCTTGTTAATTGTGCAATGGAGGTGTGGATTGACTTTGGGATGTCTTACTCCTAAATCCATGAGCAAGGGATTAACAATTAACAAGCCATTCAGGTGTAGGGACAATGCATACAACCCTCCTACAAACACCCTACATAAAACAGACAATTTCGAGGTTGGGGAAATAGCTGGGAAATGGTCTTTCCAGCTTAAATACTGTCATAGTATTAGGGAGTTTATACATATATGGAGGGCCACAAGAGTTTCTGCTCAGTTGGAGAAGTGCTTTGTACATATTTCCTTCACATTGATGCCTAAAGCATAGTTACCACAAACATGTCCAGTGCTTACCTTGGTGGCAGAATTTATGACTAGTGGGGACAATCTCACCTCATTCTCATGGGGTCACAGATGCACATCGGAACACCCTCACACTAGAATATTATTTTTATTCATTAAGAATACATTCTTTATGAAATAGAACTCTAGGGGTATCTGATAAAAATACAAAGACAATACTTTTTTTTAAAAAAATTACATGCCTTCAAGTTGTCAACTCTTAACCACATACATAGGGAGGGGGGGGGAGAGAGAGAGAGAGAGAGAGAGAGAATGTGCATATATTTATTTCTCTCTCTCTCTGTCTCTAATCATCATCCTCTATCTCTATCATCTCTATCTCATCTCTATCTCTATCTCTATCTCTATCTCTATCATCTCTATCATTTCTCTCCCACTCACACACAAACACAAACACATTCTCTCTCTCTCTTGCATCTATATATCTAGATTAGTCCTATCAGGATTAGCATAAAAGTACAGAGGAGGAGCAGGTGGGTGGGGGGAATCTATTCAGATTTTTTTTTTCATTAGCAGCAGAAACTAAAAAACATCCCTTGAGGGAGCCATTTCACAATTTGGACAGAGGAAAATATCCTCTCACATTCCTTGACAACCTAGTATTAACCTTCATTGGAACTCAGCACTCATACTATAATCATTGCGAAACCTGAGCCACAAAAGTTTCTCAGCCACTTTTCAACACAGCAAGAATGAGGGACACCCCCCCCCCCCGGCCCAACTGACTGTCCTACAAGCAGCCACATTTCTAAAGAGGTAGGTATAAGAACAATATAATTAAAGGGAGTCCCTACTGACAGGGAAGTGGCATACGCAGTTCAAGGGAGCACCAGCATCTGAATGCATAGGCTTAGTTGGCTGTCAACTATATGTGCCCATCTGAAAAACTTTAGGTTACCAGATTTAGGCTGCAAAAATCCAGATGATTACTAGATGACAACAAAGAGATTACTGAGTTTTCTAACTTTATTTCCCTTTAGTAGTCATACAGATTTTTGCAGCTCAGATCTAATAGCTGCTCCCAAAGTAAGATTTGTCATGAGAAGAAGACTTATCATAAATTCTCCCTTCCAGTTGGGATCAATCTTGGGTAAGAATCTGAGAAAACATAGCATTTGGATATTGTAGGGAGCCTGTTGCTCAGCATCTGCAGATTTTCTCTAGCTCTTTATTCTGTGGCATTAGTGCTCCAACTCAGACCGAACCTCCAGGATTTTTGTCTCTGTATGCTGGCTCATCGGGCAATCTAACACAGGCCATCAGTGCCAAACTGAAATATATCTGAAGGAAGCAGAGTTGAAACAGCTATTTACTTTACTTGATAGGTAACTGTTGCTCTTCATTTTTATTTATATTTATTTAACATTTATAAATAAATTTATATTTATTTAACAGTCAATATTTATATATTGACTGTTCATTGGAAGCACAGATATTGGAGCTGAAGCTCAAATACTTTGGCCACCTAATGCAAAAAGAGGACTTACTGGAAAAGACCCTGATGCTGGGAAAGACTGAAGGCAAAAGGAGAAGGGGACGGCAGAGGATGAGATGGTTAGATAGTGTCACTGATGCAATGAACATGAATCTGAGTAAACTCTGGGAGACAGTGGAGGACAGAAAGGCCTGGTGTGCTATGGTCCATGGGGTCATGAAGGGTTGGACACAACTTAACAACTGAACAACAACAACTATTGCTCCTAAAGCCGAGAACCTAAATGTAAGATCTGCAAATGAGTCTGAGAGTTATACCATTATGGCAATAACCATGTGTGTAAAAACATATTGAGATGTGTTCACTCATCCTTCTCTGTTTAACTGAGTGACCCCATTGCCTATTAATTTGTTCTTTTAAAAAATCTCTTTCATTGATGTGTGTTTTTTAAAGCTATAACCAGGTCTGAAAAGGAAAGAGTTGTGGCAAGAGAAATCAAAGAAAAATAACCCTTTTTCCTGGCCAATCTACTGTGGCTAGGATCGCAGTGCTACTGGTAAATCCTTCCATTTCCCTTCCTTCACTCCCATCTTCATGATAAGGATGTGTATCTAGGGACATATGCTACAGGGAGGAAATCAATTACCTTAATGGCATCAACAACACACAGACACACATTACATTTCTCTTTCCTGATTAGCAGAAATCTAGAATCAGACCTGCAGAGTGGGTACTCAGGTTTAAGACTTGAAATATGTTTTACACAAGCTGTAACTATTAACCAATTAACACATAAGACTAATCACTTCACAAATTAATTCCCAAATATTTTGTAGATTTTAACATCTGATTTGAGTCCACCATCTCTCTTGAGAAAGAATAGCTAGTAACAGGAACATGCAAACTATCTTTATCAATATGTTGTTTCAAGCATCACACTTAATGTGCTGTTCGGTGAAAAATAATTATATCTATATGTTACTATTGTAATACCTCATGTATTGATGTACTGCAATATTTAAAATATTTATTTTAAATAATACTTTGACCTTGTGTTATCTAACCAGTTTTCATAAAACACCTTTCCCAAACTTGGGGCCTTTCATTTGAGCTGGACCATAATTCTTACTATTTAGCCATGTTCACTGAAAATTATGGAAGCTGTAGACCATTACATCTGCAGCCGACTGATTATTAGAGCTAGGCAAAGCATTTTGAACAAGTGCTTTGTGAAGAATGTTAACTCAAACAAAGAACCTCTTTTCAACATGTTAAAGCAACCACATTTTTGGCCACCTTCATGCCTGGGATGCAAACCCAGACAATAGTTCCACCAGGACCTACCAGCTAAAAAAGTGACCATCTATGTAGACAGATGTGCTGACCATCAGGGACAACCTTTGAAGCAGCCTTGCAAGGTTTGCAAATGATGTGGCTGCTTTAATACTTGGAACTCTTTGATACTGGTTCATGCTAACATGTTTCATGGAGCACTCCTTTCTGTATTCCTAATTTCTGAAGCTGCTGTGGAGTTGTAAGATTTGTTTGTGTAGGTTATTTTTGTAGCCACCTTTCTTTTCATAATTGTAAACCACCCAGAGGATTTGGCTTCTGGGGCTCTATAAATACAAGAAATGAATAAATAATAAAATAAATAAGATGACATCAGCAGAACAATGGCAGTTACAGGGCTGCAACAAGGGGGGCAAGTGGGGCATGTGCCTCAGGAGCTGCGCTGGGGGGGGGGTGCCAAAATGACCATTGGGGGGGTGCCAAAATGGGTGCGGAATCCATGTTTGCCCCGGGTGACACAGACCCTAGTTGCGGCCCTGGGCAGTTATTGAGGGTATTAGCAGTGGAATTAGCCCATCTCCAGAAGTTGTATTTGGCTATGTGTGTTTGATAATTGTAATGATACTACATTATTGACACTACATTATTTGATTATTGTAATGGTACTACATTAGTTCTTATTTCTTTTCTCTTTACGGCAGCCTTGCTATTAGTTTCAGGAATGTGTGCACTTTTGTGTAACTTGGTTTTATTTATTCTATTTTGCATGCAGTGCTAAGATTCTTTAGCATGAACAGCAACGTATCCTCCGTTGCTTCTCCCCGCCCCACCAGATCTAACAGAGAGGGCATGATCTGGGTCTCTTCCATCAAACAATGTCATCTTATTGGAGCTTGGAGTCATGCCTTCTCTGTGGCTGTGCCTGCCCTGTGAAACTGTATCCCCTCAAAGATGGCCCAAGCCTGCTAGCCTTCTGTCAGGCATTGAAGACCTGGCTATTCCCCCACGCATTTGGGCCAGGAAGTGAGCTCTGTTGGTGATGTGGCTTTTTGTTTGGGGGTTATTGTTTTAACTGGGAGTCATTGGTTTACATCATTATGATGGTTTTAATCTTTGTACACCACCCAGAGTCTGAGCTGAGAGATGGGTGGCTCTATTAAATGGTTTAAATAAATAGATAAATATTCAATTCCAGCAGCAGTCATAAAAATAGTATCAAGAACAACAATAACAATTAACACCTCTAGGCACACCTCATAAGATGCCTGGAGTATTTCCAGGGCTCAACTTCCTAAAAGCACTACTTTAAGTTTTAGATATGCAAAGACAAAGCAGCAGGCTGAGAATCATAATCTTTTCTAGGCGTGGTGAACATTTTATCCTAACCAGTGTATAGATTGGTAGAGATACGTTGAGCAGTGAGGTGCGAGAAATAATATTATTTCATTCTGGCTCTGTATAAGCTCATCCCATATTGGATGGGAGAACTTCCATTCCCCAGGGAATGAGGGGAAGATGGAAAGTGGAAGATGCATCCTCCTTGCTCAAGCTTTGAATGGCATTTCTTCCGCACTCAAATTAGAACTAAGAGCCATACGGCTAGCCGAGGAGCTCCGGCTCCTAATTTTGATCAACAGCAAAACATTTGCTCTGGAATCTAGAGATTTCAATCCCAGCTGGAACAGCAACCTTTCCCCTATAATTAATTTTTGCGTGCTGCAGTCCATTAGAGAAGAGAGTGACAGGCTCTAGATGCAGATTACTGGCTTGTGTATGGCCCAGAGGAACATTATGGTCTTAATTAAAGGTGGCACAATATGTCAATGGTGGTGATGATTTCAGCATTTTTAATACAGCCGGCACCTCACCACCTTAAGAGAATTCTAGTTGCAGGCAATTGAATAATTGAAAGGCAGCTCGCGTTCTTGTGAGTTTTTCAGGACTGCTATTGGGAATACTTGATAATTTATGAAGGCTTACACCACCAAATTAATTACATTTTCCTCATCCTGCATGTCTATTTTTTTTAATACAGGCTAGCTTTGAATTTTAAGTAACAATGTTGTACTTGTACATGCCGTCAGACCAGGCAGTGGTTCAGTAATAATGCCAACAAATTCACTCATTGTTCCTCCAAGGTGTCATTTATCTTCACATCTCCATGCCTCACAATGGTGTCAGCTCTCTTCTTTTGGGTTGTTTCTGAAGTTGGGCATACCTAGTTTTATGAGAAAATTATCTGAATGGGCATTTTATAGTTTTTTTGTGACAGTTTGTGAGAGCCCACTGTGATGTCACTATCAACATGGCCTTTCCACTTTTTGAAACTTCCAGAGAACAGCCTTGAGAAGCATTTTCGTCTCTCCAACTCATATTATAGCAATGGATAGAAAATGTCTAAAGGCACGTAGTCCTCTGCAGGTCTTCATCCAATGTACAGTATGTGAAGGCAAAAGTATGTGTGGGGAATTGTGTTCAGAAGCCCCAGCTCCAATGCATTCCACAAACATAAGGGGATGTAGAAGGATTTGTAAACACATTTGGCTGAATATGCTCACAAATCCTAGAGGTCAAGGCCTCTGCTCAATGCTCAGTGTTAGAAGATCTGCAGAAGAGCCACACATGCAACAACTCTGAAAGCAGGCCTTGCTAAACATGCTAAACATAGGAAGATGTGTCCCAATTTTTATTCACATTGTTTCTGTGAATATATACAATGACTGGACTGAACAAGGTCAAAAAAATGAGAAATGGAGTGAATTTAAAGCTGACCAATTGGCCTCTCCATAGACCACCTGAAAAGTTGTAGGAGAGGTCAAAATGCTTTTTTAAAAAAGTGAATTTTGCCTATGATTTAGCACAAACTTGTCATAGTCAGGAGATTAACCTGCTTCTTCCTCTAACTCAGTGTTTTTTCAAGCTTGGCAACTTTAAGATGTGTGGATTTCAACTCCCAGAATTCCCCAGCCAAAATAGTGGCTGGGGAATTCTGGAAGTCGAAGTCCACACATCTTAAAGTTGCCAAGCTTGAAAAACACTGCTCTAACTCTGCTAGGATTGTATTTCTTCCCAAGCTGAATCCAGAAGAAAGAAATACTTGCAGGATGAGAGCTACCAGAACATAATAGAAACACTTGCCTTTGAGGCTCTTTCAAGGGAATGATATTATACTGCAATAGCAGTTTGATTAAAAGGGATCACATATATGCTGACAATGAACAGAACAATAGAAGTCTTTCAAGGTTTATTTGCAAACCTATATGTTTTTTACAAGTAAACAAATATACATTTGATTGTATATATGAACATTCAAATAGGAAAGCAACATAATTGATAGTAATCATAACTAATAAACTAATAGTTAACATTATGGCCAAAAGCTTTATCATTTGTACTTCCCTCCCTCTGATCCACTAGAGAAGATTCAAACTTCTACTCCAAAGTCAGGTTCAATATTTTATTACCTTGATGTTTTTAACAATCTTTCAACAAATTGATGGGTGTTGCTTTATTTGGAGGAATAGCCATTTTTCTTGCTTAATCATGGATAAATGGAAAATGCATTGCAAAGCAAAATGTTGCTGCACAGTATCTATTTGCAGATAAGTATAAAAAAATAATGGCAAAGCAAAAAATAGCATTACAACTCTATTGGCACAAAGATAGTTTCAAACTAGCCGTGTATTAAAAAAGAAACCATTTTTAGCACTTATTCTCTTTAGTCTTTAGGGAAAAGGGAAAGTCAAGGTACATTTAAACATTTATGGGCAATGTTTCACCATGTGAAAAACCTTTCTTGTTTGTTAATATCCTATCACATCATTACTTCCCATACATCACTGTTTTTCTTTTCTGTAAACAATAGATTCAAAAATATGAAAGTTATGATATTAAATACAGATTTGCATGTCCTATATTGGCAGTAAAATTGGATATACCAGTTTAAGGTCTGGTTTTTTCTTTCTTTTTTTTTGAGTAACATAATATACTGGCAAAGCTCTCTGCTTTAAATCTCATTTCTACCATAAACCTAGGGTCAAATTACGTTATATTATGCACATATTTTGGGTTAACGAATGTTAACAAATGTTTGTCATAAATAACAGACATCTGGAGGTCTTTTCCAAATTGGCATGTTGTTGTGGGGAGTAGTTATTTGTTTCTTCTATGTTCTGATTTCCTGAAGAAAATTCTGCTCAGCAATGCTATTTGCTTCTAACTATACCATTTGTATGTTCAAATAACAAAGTAACATGTAGTTCAGCCTGGATGCTCTGCAGATATGTAGCCTTCAATTCTTACAATAAGCAGTAACAGCCATGCTGGGTAAAGAATTCTGTGAGGAGAAATCTATAGATCTGGAGGTTGTCCATGTTGGGAAAAACTGAAGTTGCTGGCAGACCTTGTGATGTTGCAACTTTTAAGCTTCAGCTCTTGTACACAGTTGGATGCCATAGTAAGACGAAGCTATTATGAAGGATTTCCTGGAAAAAAATCTATGGGGTCACTATGAGTCGACACCAACCTGATGGCACATAATTTATAAAGGATTGTCCCAATGGTTATTTTATTAAATTGTTTGATGTGCTGTGAAAATGAAAAAAAATGCACAGCATTATTATTATTATTATTATTATTATTATTATTATTCATCTGCTTTCTAGATTTGGAATATTTTATGTCAATTTTTTTCAATTGATATCTTAAAGGTAGGTGAATAGATGTCGCTGTTTTATTTACTTACAGGATTCAAGCAAGGCGCTCATGCACTTTATCTTAAACACGAAATGCCTGCCCATGGGCTGAATGATACAGGGACTCTTTTAACTGTATGTTACCCATGGGTGGAGCAATGCTGCCCAAAATTCTTTTGGGGGGTCCGTCCAGTACTTGTGACTCAGGAGCTAGTGTGGATCTGCAGCTGGTAGAAAGAACATTGCCAGGTCTCCATCTGTTTGCCACAACAGTCCATAAAACATAGGATCTGCTTAAATAATTTCCATATGCCTAAATATTTGTATGTTATCAACTTGCAATAGAACATTTTGGCGTACCGAGGGATGGCTTAAATATGGTACTGATTAAAGCCACCACATAGCGCAGAGCAGGAGGGGGGATTCACTTGCGCTTTCCATTATGATTCAGTTTTTCAGGCATGTAGCAGGAGAATGAAGTGCTTCCCAAGTGGAATTCACAGTGTTTCCAGAAACATGGGAAATGACGTCTGGTGTTCTATAAGTAAGAATCACTGTCTTTGTCTGGTGTTCTATAAGTAAGAATCACTGTCTTCGTATCTATGTTTATACAGATATCTGAATAGAATATTAGGCGCTTTTGCCTAGCCAAAACACAGACACAGACACAGACACACACAAATTAAACCCTGCTCCCACCAGCAGAATTCTCAAAATTCTGCACATGAATTAAATCCAGGGGCATCCGCAGGGGATAGGGAGGCCTAAAAAAAAAGTCAAGATGGTGACACAGTTGAAACCCTTCCTCTTTCTCTGAGTCACAGAAGTTTTGTGGTGGTAGGTCTACAGCTTATCAGCACAACCCTGTTTCTTATCCTGTGTACAATTCTGGCCACTGCACCTCAAAATTTAGTGCACATGAAAAGACAAAACATAAAGCTGAAGAGATTCCTTCATGAAGAAATAATAGGGCACTCTGATATTTTAGAAGTACCAATGCTGTTAAATAAAAATCCTGCAAGATAATTAAGTTCCACATATCTATCTTTTCTTAGGAGCATCTTAAATATCTCTAAGAAAGAGTATATATTAAAAGATAATATATTATCAGCCTTAATTTGCATATGATGGTGAGTGACCAAAGATATGGATACTATTCAGACAGGTGGCAGCAGAGAAAGGCGAGAGGTGTGAAAGTCACAAGATTTATTTATTTGTTGGTTGGTTGGTTGCTTGCTTTTGTTTCTGAAAATCCACATATTAGTTGTCGGCTGAAAATATGAAGCACTCTGCTTGTTCAGTATAGGATGCTGGGGACATTTATATATAATTTCAATTTAAAGAATGCAGATGCTTTTCTCTGGAACATCTGTCTACACACAGTGAAACAAAATGTATCTCTTATGTGCATATGACTGACATGAAGTGAAGATGTGAAGGAAAGAAGCATAACCTGGGAATATTCATGTTGAGTTGAACACCCAATTTTTCTAACCCAGCACAGCAATGGAGTCACTGTCATATAATCACATATGTCCTTTGTGATATGAAGAAATGGGGGAGGATTCCAACATAGTGGAATCCTATTCCCAATGTCCCTGAAGGCAGGGTTTTCAGCTGGATTGGGAGCAATCCCTGAACATGGAAAATGGATGATCCAGCGAACGGATGTGTTGGAGCAAGGACAAGTCAGACATCTATCTGGGACGCTATAATCTGGATTCTTTCACTGAGTGGGGGTTGGCCTACATAACCTAAATGGCCCCCTCCAACTGTATTATCTTAATTTCCTCTTTGAAATAGATCCAGGCTGGAAAAAAATTCAATTGATAACAAACAAAGATGGCATAAAAACTTTCTATGGTCCCCTCAGCATATGTCCCGCATACCCAAAGAGCTACAGAACTCTGCTTGTTGAGACATAAATCTTGCAGACCGTGCTTATGAGTACTGAACATTTTAGACATCTGACAGGTTTGTCCAGTTGCAAGAAGCAACAAAGAGAAAGATCAAACTGAGTTAGTATAGTCATTTTCATGACCTAATAGGGTTGTCAGGAATTACGAAATGTATCATAATTTAGCTAATAACGATGGCAAGATGGAAGATTTTATTTAAATATAACAAAATGTTCTCCAGATGAATTATGAATAAGTTTCTCCAAACAGAAAATGTCATTTGACTTCCGCCAAAACTTATATTATTTCATTTCCATTTTTTTGCAATTGCTTAACAAATTGCTGAATGCATTGTAAATTGCACTTTATATGCAGCACGTGATTTATAATGCTCTCTGTATCTCCTTAATGATTACAAGGAGAACAACAGCCACACATAAAACCTTCTGTTATTGAGCATTTCTTCCAAATAAATCCAGCTCAGATGCTTGCTGCAGATAGGGAATTTAGTCTGAAAACTGACAATTTATAAATCACCCACTTTATTTAACAATGAGACAGAACATCTGCAATCCATATTTATTTCACATTAATAATCGTAAGGGTGCTGCTGTATTAATTGCTGGTGGCATATGTACTTAATCTTGCTGAAAAAACCCCACTCATACAGTCAAAGGGAGCATTTATCTCAGATCCAGGAAATATTCCAGGAGGGAGGCTGTTTGAATGGCAGAAGGTATACAGTTGGGTTGTTCAAATAATCTTTACAAATGCATACTGCTGCATTAAATACAATTGTGCTTAATGTTCTGATTTTGTTTGAAGTACATTCAGTGAACAACAATAGTGTGTTTGTATGTTTATATTTTGCAGAATAAATCCAGTTGTTCATTAAAGAGCAGAATAGGTATCTGTATCTGTATCTGTATCTGTATCTGTATCTGTATCTGTGTAATGCTGACAATAATAAGATTATTTAGATCAAAGATATATAAACTGTAGTCCCAACAAAGTTTTGGGTGGGGCCACAGGAGCCATAGCAAAAGTCACCACCAAATTATTACTTTTAATGTGACAGAAGGGGAAATAATTAAAAACATTGAGAATAATGATGTTAACTGTATTTAATTTAATGCTAAATTTAGTTTACTTGTTAAGCTAATTAAATTTCCATTGAAATCAAATTTAGTTTTTGTGTCTGCCCCACCTACATTTTACTGTGTGGCCCTTGGGATACCCCTCAAAGACAAGGGGGCTTCTCAGCCTTCCTGAAGTTGTATGCTCTATGCTTCAAAGGACTTTCAAGATGTTTAATTAGTTTAATAGCAGGTGATCTACGTAACTGAATAACTTGCAATCTAATGCAAAATAAACAATTTTAATGAAATTTGCAGAGTGATTTGGTGTGTGGGTGGGCTGCAGAAAATTAGAGTGCAGTTTATTGCTACTTTTCTTTTCCACATATGGAAAACACCAGGAGGGGGAGGGAGAAGAGAAAGAAGTTGAGTGACTGATAGTTCTAATCAGTGGGAACTGTTTACCAGAGGCTCTCTAATTACTGTGTTTTGAGGGGAGGGATGTGGGTTTTGTATAATGCTTTGCTCCACAGTCTCTTTACTTCAACTGTGCAGGAACATTTGAAGAGTTTCCTGGAGCGAGTGATGGTGTGTGTGTGTGTGTGGCTTGTACATTTAATGCTCCCTTCCATCTCAATGAAGACTTATTCAGGCCCTCTCCGCCTTTTGCTAAAACCCTTCATTCAAATCCTTTCAATCATACCTTTATTACCCTTTTAGGACAGAAGTGTGCAGTGTAGGGGGGCAAAAACTCACTTGAACTTTGAGAAGAGTGGTGGGAGCTGCTAGACAGGACAGAAACATTATTCAGTTTAATTTAAATTTTGAGCAGAATTCTGTTCACAGGTCTGCAGGATCGGTCATGAAATAATGCCTAGAAATTGCCAAGTAAAAAAGCTTCAAACAAAATTATTGGAAAAGAGGAACAACATCCAAAATCCAAAGATGTCAGTGCAAATGCAGAAATGCTCTAACTGTCATGGATCTACTTGCTTGCTTGCCTACTGAGTGACAGGATTATTTATTTTATGTTATTTTTATCCCACTCCTCCTCCCAAGGAAACTCAGATGGATGCACAAAGCAAAAACAATAAAACAGGATTTTAAAGCTTAGACAAGCTTAACATAAAGAAAAAGCAGCATTAAAAAGTGATCTAGTCTCAGAGCAGTTATTACCTAGCAAAGGTAGGTGAACATGTTGGCATTTGCATTTATCCCAACATGCATGGGACTGAATGATTCCACCTGGGGAAGACAGTCCTGAAGGTACATAGGTGTAATGGTATGTGGGAATGACCTTGGGAGACAGGGGGAAGAGCCACAGCCAGGGGAATGGTCAGACAAGAGGCAGCCGAGCCTGCAAAAGGAATGTGGGGTTGGCAAACATCTAAGAAGGGACCCTCTCTGGTTTCTTGGGCTGTAAAGGCAAAGGGGGGAAATGTACTTTCAGACTTGCAAGATTCTGTTAATGTAACCTTACAATAAAGTAGAATTAGTGCACCTGGTCAAGCTTCCTGTTTGGACTACCTCGCTAGGCTGATATCACGACACAAGCAATGTCTCAGCTATGGCAATTCTCATTCACCCTAAGTCAGCTGCTGCATTCTGAACTAACTGCATTTTCCAAGCGGTCTACAAAGACAGACTCAGAGAGAATGCCATGTCGAGCCATACAGCAGTGAGGGCATGACTCCTCCAGCTGTGATGGAACATCTATAGCCTGTTGCAAAAGAGACACCTTGGCCCAGGGAATGGGGGAAGCATGAGAAAGAGAGCAACTCCTCCTTAATTATGCTAAGTAGGAGTTGAGTGGGAAAATTCCTCTGAGAGACTTTCAAGATTATGTTACAGTACCCCACCAGCAATAAAGATCTTTACAGAAACCCAAGTAGTTCTTGTTTCCAGAGTTTGCAAGCCTCCCAGGGCTTGCCTTCAGTTGATCGTCATGCATGGCTGGAGTAATACTGGGATGGACCATGTTTTAAATACTAAAGGTATTTAGTGACTGGTATGCTTGAACAGGGCTACCATCTAGGACAGTGTTTCTCAATCTTGGCGACTTTAAGATGTGTGGACTTCAAGTCCCAGAATTCCCCAGCCAGCATGGGAGTTCTGGGAGTTGAAGTCCACACATCTTAAAGTTGCCAAGGTTGAGAAACACTAATCTAGGAGTGGCAATAATCCAAGTGGCCACTAAATGGCAAAGAGGATTGGAAGTGTTTTTGTTGCGCTCCTATTTCAGTGGGTAATCCTATGCTTGAATCTTCTGAAAAAGCTTTCTTTTTATGCTGCTTCTCTGCTGGCCTCTTTCTATAGGTCTGTCATTTTTAGGATGAGCTGAATAGGAGGTAGCTGAGCTTTACTATTGCTACTTTCCTCCATTGCCATCAATAGATACAAGTATGAGCTTCTGTTAAAGCAGCTCTTGTAATATCCACAGCTGCCGCACAGATGGTCTCCCAAAGCGATGCTGGTTGAAAATATGTAATGTCATTCAATAGCAGGGTCTCAACTGAAGAATGAAACCTCACAGACATGTAGGCAACTATTGCCTGCTACCCAGCCTACTATCTGGGCTCTGGAGATAGTTTGTTGCTATGGAAGTCCCATTTTATTGTGAAGCTTCCTCCTAAGCTAAAATTCTAAATTTCAGTTTAACCACAAATCTGTGGGCCATTGGCAGTGCAGTTCATTGTCATAGAAGAAAATCATTCCTGAAAACTGGAAGAGAAAGCAGAGGATTACCTTTGAGCGTGTTGGACAAAAGTCATGTCACTGAGGAGCACATGCTAAAGTATGTCCAGAAAATCTTCAGAAAGATAATGGAACTGTGCCCACACAAAAAAGGGGTACAGTGTAAAATGTGGTCCTCGTTTAACAATGCTAACTGGGACCAGGAACTCTGTTGCTAAGTAATGCGGTTGTAAAGTGTGATGTCACGTGATGGTGCTGACTTATGACAGCAGTTCTGGCAATCCTGGTTACCATTGTTAGGTGAATCCCATGTGGTCGCAGCATCCTGCAGTCACGTGTTTGCCTTTTGCAACCTCCTGCCCGTTTCCCTATTGACTTTGCTTGTTAGAAGCTGGCTGGGAAGGTCACAATGGCAATCACATGACCTCAGGATGTGACGTTGTAATTGTGAGCTGGTTCTGAGTGCCTGAATCATGATCAGGACCCGTAAGTCCCCCTCATTTCAGTGCTGTCATAACTTGGAACAGTTGCTGAACGAGTGGTTGTTCAGTGAGGACTACTGAATCTGTATAGAAATCCTTTGGTCTGCATGGAAAAGTAAACTGCATATCCAAAATTCTATCCTTTTTGAAATGAAACACTGTTTTTCTCCATTATTTGAAGAAAATGATAATTATTGATCATTATCATTTTCAAAAAGACTGTTTTTATTTCTTGCTTTTTAGCTTGGCAGTTTTAAATTGCTCATGAGATATTAAAGGACTTCTCTAAATAGCAGTTGCAGTTCAACTGAGCAAGATGCCAAGGGAATTGTCTTTGATCTCTGTATCAAATCAGGATCTGAACTTTATCCAGGATACAGTTACATCAGTGCATAAATGAAATCCATAATAGTAAACATTGTATACTGTATTTATAATTAAAGCCAATCATATCTTATTGTTCCATTATCTGTAATATGTAGTTTGTGCCTCATCTCACAATTTCTTTGTCCCTATTACTTCTTAATATTATCATACATCAAAATGCTGAAGACATGTCCACTGGCGATGCCTCTTGCACTTAGCATACAGAATGATTATTGCAAGCTCCTCTGGGTAAGTATGTACTCAGTTTAGCTTCCAATAGTGTGAAGGTCACAAGCTCAAAATCATGCTGCATAATTGCACTCAAGTGGCAGTCACAGTGCATGAAAAGCCAAGGACCAAGTAGCTTGGGTCGCCTTATGTGTAAAAGAAACATTTCAGTAGGGCCAGAGTTCGGGTACCTGTGAACAAACAATGTGGGGAATGCTTCCAGAAATGGAGCAATGTCACATTTTAATTGCCCTTAATAGGAATATAAAGGCATGCAAGCATTTTAACATTGTTAAAATGTTTGCTTGAGTTTTTAATCACACCTTCCCTCTAAAATGTGCACTGACTTCAGTTTTTCAAAATAAAATAACTTACGATATTGAATATTTGTAGATGTTTTAGATTTAAGGGCAGAAGAGCAAAAACTGTGGTTGCTCTTTCAAGTGCTACAAGCCTACTCAGGAAAAGAAAAAGAAAAAAAAGCAAGAAGACATGGGGCTTGCCCAAGGCATTTTGCTGCTTCAGTGGGAGGAGAAAATAGTGCCCCTCTCCTTCCATAAAGAAAAGCCAATCTCAGGACTGGCACTGGAGTACGTGGATCTGTTCTACAGAGAAGAACAGAGAAGAGCTTGGCTACTTCTTTCTGCCTAATAGTAGGGCTGGACATAGAACAATAGTAGTGGCAAAGCGATTATGTGTGTCAGAGCACCTAGGAATGGAAAGTTGAATGTATCCAGTCGGTAGCTACGTTACAGACCAAATTGTGGTTCTTAAACCAACTCAGCAACTCCTCCAACAAGTTATGGTAATTTCCCCATCCCCTGACCCTTTTAAAAAAACATTTTGAAAGCAATTGTTAGGTAAAAATATATTGGATGCATCTTTCAGACAACCGTTTCAGTGACACATGACTCTCTTTTCTCATCATCGTTAAAAGAACTGTAAAAAGAATGGATCATGAAATACTCACTTTCTGACAAATTACTGAGCTTCTCTTCAACTTCTTCGATCTATATCTGGATGTTTTCCTCATAAGGTTTTTTTTTCTTCTCTTCTCTATTAGAAGAGCTGTTTTGGAGAATTGTGTCTATGTGTGGGTTTCTGGGAGATGACAGCACAGTGTAGTTCTAATCCTAGATACAGGAATATTTTAAGAAGCCCCAAGGCCGAAACTATTGATATAGATTTAGATCATTAACATCAATTTATTTGCCCAAAAAGTCTATAGTAATCGAAAGAGGAGGCAGGTGTTTGAACCAGGCCTATGATGAATTAAAGGTGTTTTTTATGCCTTCCCTTCTATGTGAATTCTCAACACAGTGTGTACCTAGGGCATCTTTTGAGGAGAATATATAGGCACAAAATGTGTATATGTTCCCATCTGTAGCTAAATACAGCTAGTATAACAAGATAATTTGCATCAAAGATGAGAAAAGGGCTTTTTGGATCTCTCTTTTTCCAAGGAAAAAGTAACAGATTCTTGGATCTGTATAGCTGGACCCTTTGAACCTTGGCTGGATTTCCATAACGGCTATCAAAAGATTGTTTTGTCATTAACCAACTACTGATCTGCATTCCATTGAACTGAAACAAATGTGTTCTCAGTTTTACATTGAGTAAAGTCCAAATATTCTTTGGACACTTGAGTATCTCTGAATCTGGTAGCTATATTTGACACTCAACAGTATGTAAAATCTGGAAGCTGAAACTAATAGGTCATAGGAAATAGGACACTGTCTATTCTAGTTTATTAATTATTATTATTAACTATTGGTTTGTCTAGCCCATGCTGTTTACTTAGTGATGGCTGTCTAACATCTCAGGCACATGTCTTCCATGTTTCTTCCATGTGTAATTATTTTAACTGCAGTTGTTTTAATTTTCTACCCTAGAATGTACCAAAGTCTTCTGCAGCTGAACATTATGGATAAAGATCAATAGTGACAGAAAAGCTACTTTGTAGAGAGACTTCTCTCTGATTTAGTTATTTACAAAAGCATAATAAGCCTTTTATTATTTTTTTTAAAAGATTGATCCATGCTGGTTTTTCTCGGTGCCATTCCTCAAATATTTTGGACTGAAGAAAGAGCTGCAGGAACCAGAAATATAGGGAAGCTTATAGGGAAATTGATGTTGAATAGAGGGAGGAAGATGCTGACTGAATTAAGAGTGCTTATCTCAAGCATATGGTTAACTAACTACCTCCAGGAATTTGTAATACAATCCTCTCATCTTTTTTAATTAATCGGATTTTACACTCGGAATTCTGTAACCATTTTCTTATCTTAGCCCCTTTGGACATTTTAAGCAGAGAAAAAGTCACATCTCTCTTCTCTTGATCCCTAGGCATTGATCAGAAGGCAAAACAACAACAGAACGATTTGTTTCCCTGAAAATATTGTTTACACCCTTTGTGAGTTCTTTTTTGTTGTTGTTGTTACTACTGTACTACAATAAAATGGACTGCCATTTTTGCTATAAGTCTTTTAGAGATGTAAAACGACTGCAACAATAGCTGCAAGAACCCAGAACGGTATTAAATAAATTGTGGTTTAATTCAGAGGTTTTAAAATTAACTGTAAGCTTGCTTTTATAATGCAAGGGGCATACACATCGTGTAACAATAAGTGCACCGAAAATCAACATGCAGAGACACATTACTTCGACCCTGGCGTATCAGTGAGCACGTGACCAGAAACATTGAGAGAGTAAGTTCTGCATCACACTGATAAGCTCCAGGTTCCCCTGCTTCAGAAGTACTGTCAGGATATCTTTGTCTCTGATCCTTATTATCTGGATTGAACTGTATCACAACTCTTATGTACAACGAAAAGCTCTCACATCTGTGGCTCTTTCTTTGCTCTGCCAACACCCAAGCGCAATGCTTTTCATTGCATTGTTTGAGCCCAGAGAGAAAGAGAGAGAAAATTGTTGGAGGTGATTAATGTTAGCACATGGTTACACTGAGGACATGCATCAATGATGCAGTTTGCACTAGTGAATGCTAACAATATTCCTGCACTCTTTTTTCCTCCGCAATAGCAAAAAACCACCAGAGGAAGAAATATGTACCCAAACTGACAGCAAGTTTTACAATGCATTATTTTGTGAAAGTCCCAGGGAGGCAAAACATGCTGGGGTTGGTTGAAAGAGGTTTTCTGAAGGCATGGGGGGAAAAATAGCAGTACACATTCAGGGAGAAAGAATGACTCGCTACAAAATTGAAGCCTTATTTTCCAAAATTGGGGAAATCTAGTTCAATCTAGTACAAATATTTTTTACTGACTTTTTGTCTGAAACTTGCTTTTGACAATTGCTTCTTTCACTCTCTTGTCATTGAAGCTGAAGCTGCCTTCTTCCGCAGATTTATTTCCAGGTTCACTTCTGCTGGAAGGTCTCTCTGGGACCCTGTTGGATAAGAAGCATTGGGTAGGGTCATCTTTCACACCCTTTTTTCTTTGGCAACAGTCTTTGTTGCTGGAGCAACATTACAGTTCTTAAATTCTTTTCTTCCCTCTTCTTGCTTGATTTATATCTTGCCTTAATTATGATGCATACATAAATATTAAAATAATAATGAAAAAGTTATGTTGGAAGACAAAACTCTTCCTTCCTAAAGGCAAAGGGAAGACATGGGCTAAGGGCAGTGTCTTTCCTGTCTCTCTGACAAAGAAGAGTCTGAAAGCAGGTGCCTGTATATCTTTAAGAAGCTACTCCTGCAGACTGAATATTTATTTCTGGAATTTATTTATTTATCAAACTTATATAGCCTCCCATCTCACATGAAGTGATTCTGGGCAGCATACAACAGTCAAATAAAAACAACAATTATGTAAATACTATTTATTTATCGTATTTTTCCACTGTCCATCTCAAAAACAACTCTGGGAGGCTTACAACAAATTATTACAACCATTATAAAAAATATAAAACAATCCTTATTAACAATTAGAATATATTAAAAAGTAAAATATACAGGCAGGGAGAAAGTGAATATATCAATAGTGGAGCCATCTTAAGATGTTACTGGTTCCCTGGGACCCCCATGCCTGTTGACATAACCAGGTCTTGAGGGACTTCCAGAACATTAACAGGGATGGAGCTAACTTGACTTGGGTGGGGGGAGAATGTTCCACAAATTGGGCGTGACAGAGAAGGCCCACCTCCTGGGACCCACCAAATATAAGTTCCCAGCAGATGGTACTTCCAGCATGCCTTCTCTGCCAGATCTACATGCTCCTTCAATCCCAGGGCTCTAAACTTCCATTGCAATGCAATATTTTTGCAATACAGAGAACAAAATATAATAAAAATATAAGTAGCAAATCAATATCTCAGTAAATATGCACTAGCCTAGCATTTATATCACAGCACTGTCCTCTCACTTCTGAAGAAGAATGTCCTCTGTCCTTAATCCCAGAAGGCTTGGCCAAAAATAATATCTGAACTGCTTTTTGGAATGTCTTCAGGAACAAGGCCATCTTGTTAACTATGGGAATTAAACAGAGAAATCTTGTTTCCAAGTCGCACCCCCACCACCACTTTATACTTCCTGGGAGTGTGCCTTTCCTGCTGGATCAGAAGCAAACAAATTCTACTTGGAATCTCACAGAGATGATCCTAAGCCATAGACTACTTTATAACTGATAGCCAGACCCTTGAACTGCACCCAGAAGCAAACCAGCAACCGATGCACTTCCTGCAAAGGCTGGGTTAACATGAGTCTAACAGTGGATAAGTGTATTTTGAATTAGTTGTATTTTCTGAATAGACTTTAGGAACAGCCCCATGTAGAATGAGTGATAGTAGTCTCTGAGGTGAGAACAGCACATATGATTACTGTTAATGCCTCCTGTTCCAGGAAAAGCCACAGCTGGTTCTCCTGGCCACAGTGTCCACCTTGTCTAATAAGAGGGAGGAGTCCAGAATAGGGGAAGTGCAGTCCTATCCACAGCCCAAATTGGAATTGTCCTACAGTTCAAACCCAGCCCCTCTCCCCTCTCTGGCAGCTCCTACCAGCCAGGTAGGACAAGGATTCATAGAGTCAAAGATAGCGCAGATTATACTTTCAAATCTTCAGCAAGTGTCCAATGCCAAATGAATATGAGTTAATTTATTTGCAAAATGCTTAACAAAAAGATCACAGTGGCCAAATATAGATTCTTCCAGTCTATCCTTCACAAAAAGGTCTGGATCACTTTAAGATCTGTCTCTGAATGACATTCCATGGATGCAATAAGGATAAAGAAGTACCAATCCTTTGCTGCATTTACCACCATGGCATGAATATGAATCTGGATTCATACCAGTGTCTGGTTGTATTTGCACCTTATTTTCTGTCAGCATCACTCTAGACATCTCTTCTGTTGCATCATTTCACAGAGCTTCTCAGCATACCAAAGAACACCCTTGAATTGGCAAACAAGAACCAGGTGCTTGGGGTACTTCACAAGTCAATTTCTTCTCTTTTTGAGGCCCAGTGTGAAAGGGAAGCAGTGACAAACTACTAGCCACTTTTCAACATTCTCCCCATAAAGAAGCAATACAAAAGGTGGTTTTGGAATGCAAAATGCTGGTTATCACCCTTACAGTCCTTCATGACATGGGGTCAGGTTATTTGTGAAACTGCTACGCTTCTCTGGAAAGATCCGACAATGTTGGCATGCTCTGGGTCCCATCTCTTAAACAATGCCATCTTATGAGATCCAGATGGTTTGCCTTCTCTGGCATCGTGTGTACAGAGTAAGGAGGATGACCTTGACAGAGAGAGGAGAGATCGATTACCAAAGCAATAAAGAGCAAAACATGGCTTAAGTCCAAAAGAAGAAGGTATGTGTCAGTGTCTAAGACAACCCCCCACTCTAAGTCACATGAGTATAAGAAAGGGAGGAGGTAAAGCATAATCAGACTCCCAAGATTCTATTACTATGGCCCATCTCAATGAAAGTAGTTTTAGAGTTCCACTGAGTTGTTTTGGTCTGGTCTACATTATGGGGCTGACACCTTGCCTGCCCTATGGAACAGTATTCTCCCTGAGATCTGGATAGCCCCAACCTTGCCTGCCTTTTATAAAGCCTTAAAAGGCCTGGCTCTTGCCCCAGGCACAAGGTCAGGAGTATTTGGGTTTCCATCCAATGTGACTGTCTGTTGAATAGGCTTGGGGGGATGTTTGTATTAATTTTACTATTGTTGTATTTTATAATAGTTATTTTTGTTTTCTTGTTTTAAGCCAACCTGAGTTGTTTTGAGAGGATGGCTATAAAAATAATCTGAATGAACGAATGAACAAATGTTTGGTAATTTTTTTAAATTGCTTTAATCAAGGCTGTGCTAAAATCTATCTTACAATCTCTCAAAGATTGTGTTCCCTTCCAAAAACCTGAGCATTTCTTTTGAATTCTCCAGGTGGTGTTTTTGAGCTTGCTTTGTCACTGGAAGTGCTGGAGGAAACTACTCTGAATGCAGTTGTTTCTTGATATATTGTTTCCCTACACCCTAAAGGTCCCATGGTTGCCCATCCTGCCCCATCAAAAGAAAAGTCCAGTGGAAGGATTTCTCCCCTGCTGTTTTCCACTGGGATTTAATTGAAGTGGGAGAAGCCAGGAAGGCTGTAGACCACTGGAAGATAATTGAACAATGTAAGCAGAAACATTCACATAGATGTCTGGTCCAGTTTGTAACTAAGATGGGCAAAGGCAGCACATTCCATCACGGAGAATATCACCCCAGTTCTCTGATCCACCAAAAGAAATGCAAAACCAAATTCTTTTTTGTCAAATGGAATGAGGAATGGTAGAAAATGAAGCAGGATATTTTTTTCTGCAGAGCACTAAAAATACACATGCTTCCCTGCTTTGCTTGAAAGTTCTTTAGATGTGCAGGAATTCACATCTTTATCCTTGGCTCTGGCTTCTTTTGACATACAGGAACATAAGGAAATATCTTGTTTCAATGCAGACTATTTATCCATTTAGCCCAATGTTGTCAACACTGACTAGTGGCAAATCTCAAGGGTTTCAGCTGAATTCTGTCCCGTTCTACATGGAGAAGTTAAAGATTAGAGGGCATCTTTTCCATGCAAAGATAATGGCTCCACCATTAAGCCACAGCCTTACCAGTACCTCAACCTATTAAAGATACGAATTAGAAACATGATGTTTATGCTATTCTTTGCAATATGGGTGACATCTGTCTCTGATTGTGATAGTTCCAAGTTGTCTTTCAATGCTGAAAGACATCTTCAATGCTGATTGAAGATTGTTTTATCCATCCAAGAATTTTAATGCCATCTTTCATCATATTTCTGAGCTGGATTTGGGTTTTTATTTTATCTGTGAATGCGTAGATGCCTCAACTTTTAAAACTTCCACTTAATTGTGTGTGTCTTACGTTCCTAGAATTGTTTTTATTTTAAGGTGCACCAAAACCTTTGGCTCAATGGATGATTAGTACCTAGAATGTGCTGGGAGGAGGCCCTGTCAGATATCTTGAGGTCTCTTTTAATGAAGATTCAGGACTTCAAAACTTTGCAAACAGCATAGTGGAAATGACCTTTCCCAAACCAGCCATAGTGCTACTGATGTAAAAAGAAAATACTGCTAAAGAAAATGAAGATATGTAGGATATTTTCCCCCAAAACTAATGTCCAGTTTAGGTAGCAACTTAATAGCTGAAGTTTCCTTTGTGCAATTTTGTATGTATACACATATAGGGAAAGGAGTGCTCACACACCCACAAAGTGAAGTCAAACTGTGTTCAGAAGCCTTCCTAATGTGGATTCCCATCAACCATGATTATAATATTATTTTGTTCTTCCTCTCTTGCATGCAGGTTGAATCCTATTTTGCCAGCAGAGTATGAATTCTGGACTATCAGTGCATAGCCCCAGGCCATTCTAAAACTTGTGTCCTGAATCAAGAAGTGCATCTAACCTAAGATGCTTTCATGTTGTGATGCCCAAGAAAACCAAGCTTGCAGAATAGGTTGGTGCTACAAAACTGGCCTATCATACTGTGATACAGAGACAGATCTTGAAAATTTAGTATTGTAAAAATTTGTGCCTAGAAAGTTGCCATGACTGATATTTATTTAATATAGTGTTCCTGTATTGTGAGCTGATGAGCCCACTCTAATATCCTTTTCAAGATAGTAATCCATAGAAGAGACCAGTGCCTTCTAGAGTGACAGAAAAAGCATTACTTAGGAGCCACTGAGTGTTTTGTTGCCCAGGTGGTATAAAAGATTATTTATAAATGACATTTTTCCCCCACAGGTAAGACATGATTTTATGCTATCGGAATTTTTAAAAAAGAAATAGTCTTTTTATATATTTAACAAAACTTTTTTCTCTGCAATAGCCCAAACATAATAATTATTATTTTCCCGTTCACTGTCAATTTGCCCTCCTGAGTTTTTTAAAAATCCTCCTTCTTCTAATCCAAACCCATTGAGACATCTTGGCAGTGAATGTGAGCTACTGTGAGCAGACTTGCGGTAATTGATACAATTACAGCAAATTTCAGTTTCCTGAGGTGAGGGGCTTTAGCCAGGATAACCAGAAAATTGTCTGTCTCAATGGTTATGGAAAATCCGCATCATGTGGTTGGAATAAAACTGGGCCAAATGGAATACATGTATTTTAATTTCAGTGTTTTATGGCATTCCCCCATACCTTTGTGTGTGCATGATTACGGAATGCTTATTTCACTGGGCCTTTATTACTACCTAGTGATGGCTTTAGGTATGGAAGTGGAATTAATAGATAATTGTGGAACAACAGATGGCAAGGGGTAATTCACCAAGATGAGAAACAAACTACATCATCTGGGTAGTCCTGGACTGAGAACCCCTTTTTCTGGGAATTTTCCAACCTCACTTCCAAACTGCAGATTCTGAAATGTGCCCCCAGATCATTGAAATATCTCTAGGTTTTTCAGAGCTTCCCACCATTGAGAACTTACTTTATTTTGTTAAGATCCTAGTTGCCAATGATTTATGTCTTGACTGTAGGACATAAATCTCCTTTCTAGACTTCCAGCAAGAATCCATCCCCTTCAAATTACTTGTCTGAAGAAAGTAAGTTATATAAATGTATATGTTGAAGAATATTTTAGTTTGGCCTTTACTATGAGGTTGTAAGAAAAGAGTTTAAGGACCATGAACATTCATGAAGCTACATGAAAATATTCTCCCACCCATCTGTTATGTATGTAGCAGAGGATAACATATCCCATAACTCAGTGGAAGCACTTAAACTCAACACAGTAACAGTCATCCAAAGGATTACCCTGATTCAAATGGGCAAGTAGGATTGAAACCATTCTTTACTGGCAGAAATATATCGACATAAAACAGACACACAGACACACACACACACACACTTGACAGTGGGATCACTTAGTACCTTTCCTCAAGGCATAAGTCAATTCAATGAACTCCTGCAAGAATTACCATCCCTGTGTCTGAGAATAATGCAGCCACACAACCTTAGGTAGATGAAGTCATTACTCAAGCTATGTTAATCAGTCAACAAGTTTATCAGGCAGTAATAAAGTCTCATCTGGGGACCAGCCCAAATAAACCAGTTAGCCCAAGAGAATGGAGGAACCATAGTCTGGGCTATGAAGTAGAGCTTCAAGGACAGTGCGGTGTTTCTATTAAGATAGAAGCACAGGACTATACCTGCCATAGATCATTAGCACAAGAGGCTGATGACAACACCCTACAAATAGATTTTAATAATAATAATAATAATAACAACAATAATAATAATTTAAACTTGTATTCCACCCTACTCCCAATGACTCTGGGCAGCTCACAACAAAGAACAAAGAAGTTACAATAAAATCAATACAAGATAAAAGATGGCAAGCACAACAAACCAGATGGCATGAAGTGAGGTGTGTCACTCTCCCTTGTCAAAAGCCTGGATGAAGAGCAGGTTTTCATCACTCTGCTTAACAACAAGAGTGTGGGTCATCTGAATCTTGGGGGGAACCCTATTCTAGAGAGCAGGTGCTGCTACAGAGAAGGCAAACTTCCAGGGTCCTGATAGATTACATTGTTTAATTGAAGGAACCCAGAGCATGTGAACCCTGCAAGATTAAAGTGGTTGGGCAGATACTATGGGGGACAAATGGTCCCTCAAATAACCAGGCCTTATGCCATGTAGGGTTTTATAGTGATAATCAGCACCTTAGATCACCTTAGAGGCAAACTGGCAACCAGTGCAGCTTGCAAAGCTGAGGTATTACACAGGCATACCAAGGCATGATCCTCACTGCTTGGGCTGCTGCATTCTGGACCATTTGAAGCTTCTGGGTGGTCTTCAAGGGCAGCCCCATGTAGAGTGCATTGCAATAGTCAAGCCATGAGGTGACTAGGTCATGAGTGACTGTCTGAAGGGCTCTCCAATCTAGGAATATCACCGTACACAATTTAAGAAGACTGTTGGAGAAGCCTCCCACAAATGACATTCACTGAAGTTGAGCCTCCTGCCAGTCACTTCATGGAACATTGCTGGATTGAATTTCAAAAGGGCCGGTCTGGTTTTCATAGAGTTTGTTACAAAGTTTGATGCATTCTTTCTGCAGGAAACTTGGATGTTAGACAATTGTCATATGGACAATGGTCACTCCTGCTTAATTATCACTCTCACTAGCCAGAGAAGCAGTAGACCCAAAGGAGGACTGGACTTGTTAACTTCAGTGGAGCTGCTAGTCGAGGGCACTTAACTACCTTTTCATGGAAAATGGGCTATAGCAGCAATAGCAGAATTTAGGCATGATACTTTGTCATTCATTAATCAGCATTAATCCCCTCGTTGTATTCTCTGTTCTCCTAGGAATACCACAAAGATGCCTTTCGCTATATGTCAAGGGAGATTCTTTTAGCCATGCTTAAAAAATGTTAATATGGAGGGATTTAGACTATTATAGGGAACAAATTTTTGGCTGTTTCATAAACAAAAAGGCTCTTTCCATTTCCAGAAAGAGCCATGATTCAGCCAAAGTGCCTTACTGGAAAAAGTGGATGGGGAGGTGATCTTTATCAATTCCTGTTCTCCCTACAGTGGAACACGTTCCCACCAACCCACATCCTCACATTCAGGAACCTTTTAAAAATGTGACTCTTTCAATGTACAGTTGGGGACTGAGGAGAGACTGTGGAGCGGTACCTGAATAAAGGATGAAGTTTTGTTAATTGATGATATATGGCACCATGGTTTTATGATTAAAATATTACTATTATTGATTATATTTATTTTTTGATATATTTATGCTTTTTGATATCTGGTAATTTATTGTGTTATAGTTGTACATTGCTGCTTCAGTCAGGTGGTTGAAGCAGCATAAAAACATGTGAAATAAATAAATATTTACATTTCTGTCAATTTTAGAAATAGGATTTATTTGTAAGAGAAGATGACTCTTCAACTGAATCTAAACAATAATTTGAGGTGTAGGTTAGAACAGCTCTCCGAATTGGATCTGTTCTATGAACCATCTGCCTCCATGAGTCTCTTTGACTGGCCTACCAAAATGCAGGCTTGCCATTGCGGGGAACAGCTGGCTGTTATTATAAGGTGATTGAGTGGTGTTTCCTTTCCTTGTAGTTTCTGCCTCTAATCAGTTTTTATGTGCCTTGTGGAAATGGGATATTTGACAGACATCCGTTCCTAATTGTCCAGGGTGTTTGACTACAAACTGGCACACCTTACTAGAATGCACTTACATTTATATATTGTTTGATTTCTATTTATAGGATTTATAATGGCAATGTCACCTCAAACAGTCGGCTTAGAGATGGTGAAGGGAATTATTCCATTAAAAAAAGGAGAGTGGTATTGTATGATAATAATAGGAATAACTTGGAGTACTTTTAGTAGCCACTTATTTTCATTAAGAACATAAACCTGGCTTCTCAGAGGGCATCCCCACTGACATAGGATGTGGAGAGAAGGTAGGAATGGATAGAAACAAAGGCAGAAAGCAGGGGGGGTCTCCAGGGTATGGTAAAGGAATGTCAAAATGGCATCCACAACAGTGTAGTCAAAGCTCTGCCCATTTCTATGTGCATTGCATAATACCATTGTGGCTTCCATCTTAGACTTTTTTTTTACCATATCCTGTGGACACCCCCACAGAGATGTAAGACTGTCCTTAAACACTTACTCATTGGGATGCGGAAATAACCGTATTCTTGCTCCACTAATATGTACACAACATGAAACATGGAGATGCATTGTAGCCCTGGAAGTGGCATTATTAGTACCCATTATTACTATTGATTTTTTTTAATCTGTTCAATCGTGTCCGATTCTTGGAGACTGCCTGGATGAGTCCCTGCAGTTTTCTTGGCAAGGTTTTTCAGAAGTGGTTTGCCATTGCCTCCTTCCTAGGGCTGAGAGAGAATGACTGGCCCAAGGACACCCACCTGAGTTCATGCCTAAAGTGGGAGTAGAGCTCACGGTCTCCCGATTTCTAGCCTGATGCCTTAACCACTACACCAAACTGGCTCTCTAGTACTATTGATACTTAAAAGTAAAAGAATTAGGGCTCTTCTATGTAGCAGCCACCCTCCACATGCCACTAATTGCTTTTCTTTTCATGGGGGGGGGGTCCTTAAGGACAGCTTTTTGAGCCCCCCTTCATTGATTCCCCTTCACACATGACATCTCCCCATCTAGTTCATCTACTGGTGTGTTGGGGAGACGGTAGAATCCACGGTTTGCCTATTACTTGGGCTAGAAGGGGAAACTGCAGAACTCTTACAAACTTCACCTGCTTTTTTTTTAAAGGAAGGAAAGTCCATCAATTTACTGGACCACTGGTTAACCTGCTTTTGTTCTTTTAATAAATACCCAGCATTTCACTGATCCGCTAGTGAAAGTGCTTCACTGGTCCTCTCTGACCATCTGTTTCTTGCCTGAACTGCTAGTTTACCTGTTGCAGGTTGTATAGGAACTGGGGAACTGGTGTACCTCGCAAAGCCCAGCAGGATTAAGGCTTTATGTGGGCACCTTCCTCTCCTCAGGGAGAAACATCCTGAACATAGCCATGGAGGAAAGCAACAAGACTAGAGGGAAGGAGTGGGTTCTTAGCTCCATGCAGTGAACTATTAAAACACAGAAGTTGCCTAGATCATGTTTTTGCAGTACGCTAGGAAGACAATTCAACAGCCTCGTGTGGCACAGAGTGGTGGGCCGCAGTATTGCAACCGAAACTCTCCCCATGACCCAGGTTTGACCCCAGCAGAAGCTGGATTCTCGGGTAGCCGGCTCAGGTCGACTCAGCCTTCCATCCTTCCGAGGTCAGTAAAATGAGCACCCAGCTTGCTGGGGAAGGTGACGACTGGGGAAGGCAGTGGCAAACCACCCCGCTCTATAGTCTGCTGAGAAAATGTTGCGAAAGCAGCGTCCCCCCAAAGGGTAGACATGACTCGGTGCTTGCACAGGGGACCTTTCACCTTTCAGGAGACAATTCTCCTGGAATGGCATGGGTCCAGGGTACCTGAGGGACCGTCTCATCCCCAAAACATCAACCCGTCCCACCTGGTCAGGCAGGGAGGGCATGCTACGGACCCCATCAGTAAAGGAATTTCATCTAGCAGGGTCCAGGAGGCGAGACTTCTCTGCAGTGGCACCCGCCCTTTGGAACATCTTGACCCCGGAGTTGAGACGGGTTTCCTCACTCTCGGACTTCCGGAAGAAACTTAAGACCTGGTTCTGCCGCCTTGCTTGGGAGGGGGAGAGTGATAGCTCCACCTGGGAATGACTGGCTCCATAGCACCTCTTAGTGATTGTGTTCCATCTCCACTTGGATTTTACATTTGTTTTTATGTATATTTTAATGGTAATGTTTAGGTGGTTATGTTTTTAGGGCTATTTTATTGTAAACTGCCCAGCGTCCCCCATTGGGGGAGATGGGCGGTGATATAAATTTAATAAATAAATAAATAAATTCATCTTGCCAGGAAGATTTAAACTGATTCAAAATAACCATGTTCTCAGACTCTTGCTCCTCATAATTGCCTGATGTAACACACATCCTCTTGCTGGAGAACACAGAGTGAAAATAGGAGCTGAAGAATTCTTTGATCTCTGTTAACAGTTTTGAATTTTTAAAATATCTTTGACACTTTTATTGAGCAGCTGGTATAATGATTCTTTTCTTCCTTTTATTTTGAATATATCCGAAGGAACCCTTTTTGCTGTTCTCAGAATCCTTTTCCAAACTCAGCTCATTCTGAGCTTTAGACATTCTGACACCCTCTCTACAGTTTCCGACTGTTCACCTGCCTTCCCCTTTCCCCCTACTCTGTATGTCCATTTTCTTTTCAGATCTTCACTGAGCTTTCTGTGCAGCCTCACTACCTTCTTCTTCTGTCTTTCTTTTATTTTTTAATTGGACTTGTTTGTAACTGTAATTAACTGACCTTTTTTAAGGAATTCCCACCCAACTAGAATCCCTTATTGTCTTTGGCCATGCTAATCATTGCTCTGGTTATATTACATCCACTTTGTTAAAGTCAAAGACAGGCATTCAACTACCCTCAAAATCAAGAATTCTGATATTATGTAACCATAATCCCCCAGCGTTTCTGGTATTTCTACTCTATTGACCCACTTTTCCCTATTAATAGGTATCAAATTAGGGTTAACCAATCCTCTTGGGCTTCTTCCATTCTCTGAAGAACAAAGTTATAAGAACAAAGACAAGAATTTCTGGATGGAGTATGTCTCCCAACATATATTGCAATAATTAAATTGTAGAGCGCAGAGGCAGCTTAGCTATACTGGTTGTGAAATGTGGAAGTACTGCTGCACCTTATTTATTTATTTATCAACCAAATTTGTCACTGCCCATCTCCTCCCACCAGGGGGACTCCAGGCCATTAGAAAGTAGGGCTGGCTGCTATAAAGGTAACAACCTCCCCCAGTTCTTCCCTACAAAGGGGCAGGACTTCTAATTGCTCAAATACCTCACTGCACAAGAAGGAGGCGGCAAGAACCCCTTGCTCAGGAATAGCCCTCTGTGTTACCCACAACTATTTACCACTGTTCTTCTCGGTCAAAACTTTAAAGCATGATATTGCTGTATAATATTTTTTAAAAATAAATATATTTGACAACCCTTTGACACGGAAAATGCAATTTTGTCTGAGATAAACAAAACTGAAGAATATGCAGAGCATCTAAGGACTTGAGATACCCATTAGAATAGCTTTAAAACTTTAGATGACATAAAGGTTGGTTACTTGTGCCCTGAAACATTTCCAGTTGGAATTAGTACTCTGTATGTGAATATTTAGTATTCTGCTACCATTTCCCTGTCACCTGCCATCTTAGTCCCCTAAGCAACAAGTACAAAGAAGATAAATTGGGGGAATATATTTCTTTGTTCCACTTCCAGGTGCATAACAGCTGGCAAAGACCAAGGGATACTGAAGCTGTGAGCTATAAATTTTGTTCATAAGAACTTTGGACACTTTTTCTCATTCTGGCTCTTTCACATTAATAATCACCACTCTGAGGGCAATGGAAGCTCAGGTGTGTTCTGACACTTTGCATTCTGTCATCTTCCACATCCTCCCGGTTTGGAGTCATTATGGTGCTTTGAAAAATGACAGCTGAGAATCTCTCAGTCTCTAAAAACAGTTGAGTATAAATGGAGCAGAACATGGTTGTGTTGATGCAGTTACGGTAATGCTACTGTTGCCTCCCCCCCCCACACCCCCAAATTCTTTCAGTCAGAGGTGTCCATATTATTATAATAGCTAGCTGCAATTTTGGCTCAGTCATACCTTTAGCTTACAGCAGAAAGGACAAGTTGTTTTTTCCTGGAGCAATTTGGTGACATGAAACTACAATTTCAGAAGAAGAAAATAAACAGTCATAATTGTTCCATTCCATCTAGGAACAATACACAAACATAAGTGGGTATTCAAGAGTTCCTATCCTTTGACAGCATTTTGAAAACTGATTTGCACATTGGTAGAATACACTTTCCCTTACGTCTCTTTTATTGGGGCACTGAAATGCATAATGTGAGCCTCAGTGGGTGGCAGCCAGCAGGCCAATTATGTCTGAGCTGAGAAGCTAAGCAGGGTTGCCTGGTTTGAATGGGATTCAAATCACCAGGGAGTTTCAGGGCTGCTGGCTTGCCTGGAAAGTTGAAAACAGTATCTCAGAAGAAGGCAATGGCCAATCTTCTATACCAGTGTTTCTCAAACTTGGCAACTTTGCTGGCTGGGGAATTTTGGGAGCTGAAGTCCACACATCTTAAAGTTGCCAAGTTTGAGAAACACTGTCTGTTGCTTGGGAACTGCATGTAGGTGTCCATGAAATAATAAGGAGTAAGTATTGACACAAAGGAGATTTGACCTTTGCATAAACCAAAGCCATACTGTGTGGCAGTGTGCATATTGATTATGTTGATTATGTAACATCAAGTTGGTATTGATTCTTGATGACCACATAGCACTCCTAAACCAAGCACACCTTTTCCCAGAGATGCACTGTAGCTTTGGAGGGTAGCCACACAATTCTAGGAGAAGATGCAGCTGCTTTAAGGAGTTGCCACAGAGAATACATGAGTTGGTCCCACCTTCTCCAAAACATGTCTTCTCCTATGAATTTGACCTTAAAAAAAAGGCCTAATAAGGTTTCTCTTGTGCTATATTGACTGGGTGGAAAAATCTTTTAAAACAGCATCTGAATCACATTCCACTAAACAACAGGGCAATGAAAACACTTGGAGCAGTCTATCAAAACAAGGCTGATCAAAATGTTCTGAGAATGGAACAAAATAAGAGTCTTTTTCTGAGGTTGAAACAAAATTATTGGGTTATGGGTGTTTTGTTTCAAGCTCAAAATGTTTCAAACTCAGAGTGTTTTGAACAACTCTAGTTATTACATATTCCTGTTTTTTTTTTACTTGTGATATGATACTGTTTAACTGGTTTGGCTACACTTCAAGATCAATGTATTTTTCTTAAAAATACCATATTTAAGTCAGTGGGATTATTACCATCAGATCTTATACAGATGACCACACAATGCACTGAGTTGAACTGTCTCAGTGTACATGCCTGAAGAATTCAGCCTTTTCAAATTCTTATACAAAATGTCCTAACAGGCATTATTTGGGCTACTTGCGAATTGGCATACATCCAACAATTTTTTTGCTTCTCTGAATTTTCATCACACAATTTCAGGAGATTAAACATATGAATAAACTTATAAACAGCATTTTGGCAAAATATACGTATATTCACAGGGAGAAAACGAGAGAGGGGACAAGTAGACAGATGGACAGAGGGTTAATATAGAAATAGAGTGATGCAGAGCTTTGAAGCAGCACTTTGTTTCAATGAAAATTCCAGCAAAGCAAGATCACAAAGTCAGTCCACCCCTCACAGCTGCTAGGAAGCAGAGCAGATCGTCCATGATGCTCCAACTTGATCAGGCAGGGTAGTATCTGTACTTATGCATTTAGAGAAGCCCCTTCTTTCTAAGAGAGGCTGCCAGTTAAAGACCAAGAAGCGGGGTGTCCTTTTCACATACCGCTATGTGGAAATGGCCCAATTTTGTGAATATGAAATGTAATACAATTATCTGAAAAGTGCAAAGAAAGCTATTTGCATAATATCAAATTAAATCAGCTGTGCACAAGCTGAAGTCCAGGGCCATGTATGATCCCTGAATGCCTTCAGTGTGGTCCCCACTGAGCCTCCAAAAGTTGTCACCAAATTGTAATGTTTAAGATATCAAAAGGAACCAGTATAGAATTATAGCATACTTTAATTTAAATGTCAATCAAATCCAATGTTGCTGTCCTGGCCCCCATGGTTTTCAAATGCTGTTCCCAGCCTGCCTTTTATGGCTTAAATGCATTCTTGGGCCTGAAAGAAGTTGCATAGTCCAGTTTTAATCTTTCATGATTTTCAAAGGTGGCATTCAAAATGTGAAAGTATTCTCTTTAGCTAAACGGGATTCTTCAGATTTAGTACCTTTATAAGCAACTGAGATCTTGGAACATCTGGCAGCTTGTGATACCTACCTGCCTACTAGGTGGTTCTGTGAGCACCTTGTCAGAGACACTGCGGGAAATTTCAGTTGTAGTTCTCTGATATCTTCTGCTGTTACTAGGGAAGGGCCAGGGGCCTCCTTTGATATTAGAGAAGGCTTTCAGAAGGATTCTGCCCAGGGCCCTTTTGAACCTTGAGCAACTCCTTTCAGATACTAAACATGCTCGGATATATACACTTGAAGATTCACAGAACTAGCAAAATTTAAGATGGTTGTTTTTCTACCAAATAGATAAAAATATATATCTGGCATTAGAAAGGGAGACAAAAGAATGTATACATATCATACAGGGGAAATTATCACATTTTGAAACTTCCTCAAATGTTGCTTTGTAAGAATCTTATTATGGTTTCCCCTCTTCATTTGTATCAATTTGCAAATATCTTATAATTATTCCATAATTTCCAACCTGCAGCTCCCATAATTACCTACCCTCCCTCCCAAATTCTTTTTCTCCACTGCTTGTGCTTCACCAGAAGAGAAAACTCTTCAGTGACAGGAGAAAGAGTATCGAGAGTAAGGAGGGACCACAGTGGTGTAGGAGCCTGCAAGAAGAGGGCTGCTGTAATGAATATCAGAGAGGTTCTGTGCTGGTACTCAGGTGAGATCTATAGCATTTCTTCAAAAGCACTTTTGAAGCATGAGCAGTCCTAGTAAATCCACCTCTGAGAGCTGGTTGTATCAAGCCCCTCTTAGCTTGGGAAGCCAAGCTGCAACGTTCTTACAAACTCTGCCAAAACCATATCAGATTGTTGTAGGTATCCAATTTGATTCTCCTCATCAAAGTGCTTCAGGACTCCAATTTGTTAAGATGATGAAATGAAGCTTCGTCAAATCAAGTCATCCCACTGAACAACTGTGTAGTCTTCGTATTAAGCTGCTTTTTAAAATAAGGCTTCTTCCTTGTGTTTCTGGTCCTTTCCCATCTGTATGACAGCTGTTCCAGAGTCTGGCACTATATGTACTTCTCATATGTGCCAGCTCTCTTCCTTTTATTGCTGCAGCTTATATATTTTTCCTTCTCCAGACAAAGGTGGTGAGCCTCAGCCTCTATTTGCTCACCTGCAGCCTTAGCAAAACTCCATTTCTTCCCACCTGTTGATGGGAAGAAGAAGATCTTCAAAGCAGTGAGGTTAACAACAGAGTTTTTCACTGTGAACCTGTTTTAAGTCTGACAATATGCTAAGCTTAGTAGCTTAATCAACACACATTCAGAAAACTGGAACATGAATGTTACAAATTACTCTAGGCTTTTGTTTGAGATTCTTCATTTACATTTAAGGTATAAAGAAGCAACTGTGCACAAGCATGCACAGAAAAAAAGCAATATAAATCAAAGTAATCATGATTAGCATAGTTAAAAAGGCTGCCTGAAGCTTCATGAATAGTTATAGCATTTCACTCACCCCACCCTCCTGAGAAGTTTTCAGACTTCCGACTCAAAAACAGAAGGTGGAGCCTTTTATGAAGTCTCACACTGTGGGCAAATGTAACGTAACCAAATATATGCTGGTGAGAGCAGAAATGTTCATGCCAACGAGTCCTGCAAAAGCTAAAGCAAAACTGTGTCAAACATTTGCAGTTAACAATGATAAATTCATGCTGAGTTTTAGCATCTCAACAAGGGCAAATTGCAACAAATATTCATAATTATTAAGGCCAAATATATCCTTACAAAATGTATTCAGCAAGAATATCTTCGTATTTCAGCAATTCAGATCAAGTGGGCAAGTGGGCTTCTAACTGCCTACTTACTATCACATATAACACCAAAATGCATTCATGGACCCAGGATATGTGGTGTTCTTCATCGTATCACATCATATCACAACACAACATAACAGATAACATAGCAATAAACATAACATGATAATGAAAATCCCTTATAGTACTACTACGAGTAGTAACAACAGCAACAGCAACAATGCTACTTAACCAGTTTCTTGAAATGCTTTTCCTGCTTGTTTGACCCAGGAAAAATATCTTCCTAATAATATTATTTAAATTTAATAGAAATTAAATCTTATTGTTGATACTGAATATTGTTCGTTCACATTTTTGATCAGCTTAATGGATTGTAAACATGAATCATAAATATTATGGGGTAACATAGAATTATTTTTGTTTAATTTAATTCAATTATTTATCTGAAGTCTTTTAAATTCAGTCTTCAATTTAAAATATAAAAGATTTTTAAAGCAGTTTACAAAAATAGATAGCTAGTCCCCGTTTTCAGGCATGGGATCTAAAACACATAAAATTGTAGGGAAAGTATTGGATAGACAGAAGGAAGAAAGGCATAGTCCAATGAAGCCCAGTGCTGTGATTGGTTGGAATAGCCCTAAGTTGGGGTCTGTTCAGATTTCACACAAATAAAGGCTTTGAATGCAACCCCCAGCCCACCAGGAAAACAGCATACCATTCATCTACTTATGAGAAACACAGAGTTATTTTATAAAGGTTTCGTAATCCTTGCCATTGCATTTATATTCCAGATTATCTATTTCACTAGCCATATGTAGCCCAGTATCTTTTTAAGATGGTCCCTGGATCCATAAGCAAGGTCTCCCAAGAGGAGTAAATGGGCTGTTTTATGAGCCAGGTATTTGCACTGCCTTGTGGCAAGGTGAGTTGCCCTGATGGACCACAGTGGTTAAAGGTTTCTAGGTTCTGTCTCTGTGGACCAAAATCAGGCTCAGTGTCATATCGACACCCAGAAGCTTCACGCCTGATTAAAATTACTGGATGCAGGCACATCTGCCTTCTAGCTATAAACATATAAAAGGGCAGAAGCATACTAATGGAGGAGAAGGGGGTTGTTGGGCACTCCTAGATTGTTTTTGTGTGGTGTAGACTAATAATACCATGTGGATCAAGGAGGATTCTGTTGATGGAGAACCAGCAGGACCTGAGAGAGGGAGACTGCGGAGTGAACCCCCTGATGGAAAGGACTCTCATTTTTTGGACAACAGACTAGACATCAACTCAGACAGCTTGACCAAGATGTTGGAATCCAAGAATCCCAAAAAAGAGTCATTCTCCCCTCTTCCTGTTCTCCTGAGGATAGAAGTGACCCCAGAAGTGAAAGCACAAGTGGGTGCAGACTGTGCGATCATAGCTGCCATCTTGACTGGTTTGACCCATCCTTCAGACATCCTGTTGGCCATTGAGATTTAGCTCCAAGCATCTCAAGTTGCCCATGGCATACTTAGTTATGGCAATTCCTCACATTTCCATTCCATGACCAGCATCTTTCTTTTTAATGATGGTTTCCATTTTAAAGGCTTGTGTGTGTTGAAACCCAAAGGCATGTGCTCAGCTGTTGTTTTTGTTTTTAATACTGTAACTCTTTTCAGTGACATGATTTTGGGGGTGGGGGTTATAGGAGATTCTAGATACCATAAAAAATAAAGGCTTTGCATGCAACCCCCAGCCCAAGGGATTATTTGCAGTAATAAAGTTGAGTCAGAAATCTAAAACCTATTGTGCAATAATATGAAAAGAATTTTTACTGGACATTTCTATTTCAGATGGGATTAGACCCACATTTCTTGATTAAATGGTTAAATATTTTGTGAAATGTGGAGATAGAAAAAAGAAGGGTCTGTGATGGAAAAAAAGTTTGTTTTGTTTTTCAAAAGTAAACAGCAGAAAGAAAGAGCTGTGAGAGTAATGTACTGAGGGTTCAAGATATCTGGTTTGAATATGAACTTTTCGGCAAAGGTGAACATTCAGCTGTTCAGAAAATAGTTTGAAAAATAAGGGCAATTATGGGAAATTATAAACAGGAGTGTAAATCTTTCATGGATATGGTCCATGGCTCAAACGTCAGGAGCTTGGGAAAAGATTAAACAAGTAAGATTTCTTTCCCAGGACATAAGGAAGTATCTGGTTTTGATTAAGAAAGTGACTGTCCAAAAGGGAGTGATTGGGATAATGTTAGTTTCTGAGTGAGGAAAGGTCTTCTGGAAAGAAAAAAAAAAGCCCCATTTTTTTCTCTACTTTCCAGAAGAAAGAAAGTTGAAACAAGAATTTGAAAACTTGCATATAAAATTGTTGTGTTATCAATCGGTAATCTATAAGAGGGGCATAAAGGTTTTTTTTTTTACTGTACTATTCCTTTCCTCTTCAGCAAAGGACTGTTACCTTGTCGTGGTGCTGGAGCTTGAGCACCTCAATGATGCCATGAGCTAAACCGTGAGGAGCCACCCAAGACGGGAAGGTCATGACAGAGAGGTCAGACTAAATGCGATCCCTGGGGAAGGTAATGGCAACCCACCCCAGTATTCTTGCCGTGCAAACTCAATGGATCAGTACAACCAGAGATATGTCGGTATACCATCGGAAGATGAGACCCCCAGGTCAGAAGATGGTCAAAATCCTACTGGGGAGGAACAGAGGATAAGTTCAAATAGCCCCAGACGTGATGACGCAGCTAGCTCAAAGCCGAAAGGATGGCTAGCGGCCGACGGTGCTGGTGGTGAACGGCGAATCCGATGTTCTAAGGATCAACAAACCATTGGAACCTGGAATGTAAGATCTATGAGCCAGGGCAAATTGGATGTGGTTATTGGTGAGATGTCAAGATTAAAGATAGACATTTTGGGCATCAGTGAACTGAAATGGACTGGAATGGGCCACTTCACATCAAATGACCACCAGATCTACTACTGTTGACAAGAGGACCACAGAAGAAATGGAGTAGCCTTCATAATTAATAGTAAAGTGGCTAAAGCAGTGCTTGGATACAATCCAAAAAACGATAGAATGATCTCAATTCGAATTCAGGGCAAGCCATCTAACATCACAGTGATCCAAATATACGCCCCAACCACAGATGCTGAAGAAGCTGAGGTAGAGCAGTTCTATGAGGATCTGCAGCACCTACTGGACAACACGCCTAAAAGAGATGTTATTTTCATCACGGGAGACTGGAATGCTAAGGTGGGCAGTCAAATGACACCTGGAATTACAGGTAAGCATGGCCTGGGAGAACAAAACGAAGCAGGACATAGGCTGATAGAATTTTGCCAAGACAACTCACTCTGCATAACAAACACTCTCTTCCAACAACCTAAGAGACAGCTTTATACATGGACTTCCCCAGATGGACAACACCGAAATCAGATTGACCACATCCTTTGCAGCCAAAGGTGGCGGACATCTATACAGTCGGTAAAAACAAGACCTGGAACTGACTGTAGTTCAGATCACAAACTTCTTCTTGCACAATTTAGGATCAGACTAAAGAGATTAGGGAAGACCCACAGATCAGCTAGATATGAGCTCACTAATATTCCTAAGGAATATGCAGTGGAGGTGAAGAATAGATTTAAGGGACTGGACTTAGTAGATCGGGTCCCGGAAGATCTCTGGACAGAAGTCTGCAACAGTGTTCAAGAGGTGGCAACAAAATACATCCCAAAGAAAGAGAAAACCAAGAAGGCAAAATGGCTGTCTGCTGAGACACTAGAAGTAGCCCAAGAAAGAAGGAAAGCAAAAGGCAACAGTGATAGGGGGAGATATGCCCAATTAAATGCAAAATTCCAGAGGTAGCCAGAAGAGATAAGGAATTATTTTTAAACAAACAATGTGTGGAACTGGAAGAAGACAATAGAATTGGAAGGACAAGAGACCTCTTCCAGAAAATTAGAAACATCAGAGGTAAATTCCAGGCCAAAATGGGTATGATCAAAAACAAAGGTGGCAAGGACCTAACAGAAGAAGAAGAGATCAAGGAAAGGTGGCAAGAATATACAGAAGACCTGTATAGGAAGGATAACAATATCGGGGATAGCTCTGATGGTGTGGTCAGTGAGCTAGAGCCAGACATCCTGAAGAGTGAGGTTGAATGGGCCTTAAGAACCATTGCTAATAACAAGGCAGCAGGAGACGACGGCATCCCAGCTGAACTGTTCAAAATCTTGCAAGATGATGTTGTCAAGCTAATGCATGCTATATGCCAGCAATTTTGGAAAACACAAGAATGGCCATCAGACTGGAAAAAATCAACTTATATCCCCATACCAAAAAAGGGGAACACTAAAGAATGTTCAAACTATCGAACAGTGGCACTCATTTCACATGCCAGTAAGGTAATGCTCAAGATCCTGCAAGGTAGGCTTCAGCAATTCATGGAGCGAGAATTGCCAGATGTACCAGCTGGGTTTAGAAAAGGCAGAGGAACTAGGGACCAAATTGCCAATATCCGCTGGATAATGGAAAAAGCCAGGGAGTTTCAGAAAAACATCTATTTCTGTTTTATTGACTATTATAAAGCCTTTGACTGTGTGGACCATAACAAATTGTGGCAAGTTCTTAGCGGCATGGGGATACCAAGTCATCTTGTATGCCTCCTGAAGAATCTGTATAACGACCAAGTAGCAACAGTAAGAACAGACCACGGAACAACGGACTGGTTTCAGATTGGGAAAGGAGTACGGCAGGGCTGTATACTCTCACCCTACCTATTCAACTTGTATGCAGAACACATCATGTGACATGCTGGGCTTGAGGAATCCAAGGCTGGAGTTAAAATCGCTGGAAGAAACATTAACAATCTCAGATATGCAGATGATACCACTTTGATGGCTGAAAGTGAAGAGGAACTGAGGAGCCTTATGATGAAAGTGAAAGAAAAAAGTGCAAAAGCTGGCTTACAGCTAAACCTCAAAAAAACCAAGATTATGGCAACCAGCTTGATTGATAACTGGCAAATAGAGGGAGAAAACATAGAGGCAGTGAAAGACTTTGTATTTCTAGGTGTGAAGATTACTGCAGATGCTGACTGCAGTCAGGAAATCAGAAGACGCTTAATCCTTGGGAGAAGAGCAATGACAAATCTTGATAAGATAGTTAAGACCAGAGACATCATACTGACAACATAGGTCCGCATAGTTAAAGCAATGGTGTTCCCCGTAGTAACATATGGCTGCGAGAGCTGGACCATAAGGAAGGCTGAGAGAAGGAATATCAGTGCTTTTGAACTGTGGTGTTGGGGGAAAATTCTGAGAGTGCCTTGGACTGCAAGAAGATCAAACCAGTCCATCCTCCAGGAAATAAAGCCAGACTGCTCCCTTGAGGGAATGATATTAAAGGCAAAACTGAAATACTTTGGCCACATAATGAGAAGACAGGACACCCTGGTGAAGATGCTGATGCTAGGGAGAGTGGAGGGCAAAAGGAAGAGGGGCCGACCAAGGGCAAGGTGGATGGATGATATTCTAGAGGTGATGGATTCATCCCTGGGGGAGCTGGGGGTGTTGACGACTGACAGGAAGCTCTGGTGTGGGCTGGTCCATGAAGTCACGAAGAGTCGGAAGCAACTAAACGAATAAACAACATCCCTTTCCTACTGCAAGGAAGGAAATCTTTTTCTGTAATTCTATTAACTTATAAAAAACAAAATACAGTTAACAATAAAATGTAAAGCATATAAAAACCAACATCCCTGGAGTATGTTCAGACATTTCTTCTATTGATGTCCTATTTTTGCTGCACATTTATTACAATCTGAGAAGTAATCATTGTTTCATTAGAGGAAGTTTCCATAATAAAATTAGTAGAAAATGCATGCAATATTTTTAAAAGTACTGTTCTTTTAAAAGTAACCAGTAGGCAAGAACAACAACAACAACAACAACAACAAAGCTGGCATCAGGGCATCTGCAGAAGGTTGTCAAATAAGTCACGATGTGACTTCAACTGCATGGTTGCACACACCATCGTTACTTTTTTGACCCCTCATGTAGATGCTCTTGGCTGACAAACTGTAAAGCAAATTACTAGTCTCTGCCATGAAGTTTATTTGTAGCAATATATATATATATATATATATATATTTGTCTGTCTGAGTCAGTCTTGGCTCCTGGCAACTGCCTGGACTAGTCCATGCAGTTTTCTTGGCAAGGTTTTTCAGAAGTGGTTTGCCATTGCCTCCTTCCTAGGGATGACAGAGAGTGACTGGCCCCAGGTCACCCAGCTGGCTTCGTGCCTAAGGCAGGACTACAACTCACGGTCTCCCAGTTTCTAGCCTGATACCTTAACCACTACACCAAACTGGCTCTTAGCAGCATCTTTAGGATCCACCAAGTCCTACCATTCTTGGGAAGGGGACCATATACTAACTGGTATATGAGCCACTTTGTAATGAGCCATGCTTACAATGAAAATCATTACAAGCCCTTAAAATTCTATTTTTTTCCCCCAGCCACAGAAGTTTGACACCCCATCTTAATTTTCCTATAGCTAACAACTTGAATATCACAAGATGTGATGGTCAACAATTCAGTAGGCTTTCCAGATATACTTGATATTGAATAGTAGCAAGTGTGTGTTTGTGTGTGTGTTTGTGTTGTGCCCTCAGTCTTGACTCCTGGCAACTTTCTGAACAACTCCACACAGTTTTCTTGGCAACATTTTTCAGAAGTGGTTTACCATTGTTTGCTTCCTGGGGCTGAGAGAGAGTGACTGGCCCAAGGTCACCAATCTGGCTTTGTGCCCAAGGCAGGACTAAATCTCTTGTCTCCCAGCATCTAGCCCAGTGCCCACTACTATACCGAACTGATTTAGCAATGATAGCTAAATATAAAATATCAATATATTATGCAACATACCTCCGTGTATCAGATAAGGAGAATAAATAGCAAGAGTTGTAGGGTTATTGCAGAATTGCAACATTATTCCAGTACAGGGTTTGGCTTTTCTAAACAAAACATGTTCCTTTTATAGCCTCCTTTTTGGTTTTCCATGTTATGCTTTATTTTTGTTCAATAAATCCTGACCTCTGCTGGCTTGAGTAAGATGCTGATATATACTAGAAAGAAAGGAAAACGTAAGGTCGAATATCCCCACGTATTTATGTTAGTAGAGAGACTGTTGCTCTCTGCTCAAATGAGCTGAAAAATGTATTTCGTTGTTGGATTCTGTGTGCTGTATAAAGTCTTCAGCAACCATCAAGTATGTTATGGAAGAGAATTATTTGAATGATCCGATCTGGTCATTTCAGTGATGATGCACCATTTCTCTCTTGTGAAAGTGGAATGGCTTTGAACTGTTTTACACTGCAGCTTCATTCAGAGAAAGCTGTTCGGCACAATCAGTAAAATTCTCCTTTGTATCAGGTGGGCCTATTTTCCCCTCAAGTCCCAAAACAGTGGCATGAGAAAGGTAAAGGTAAAGGTTTCCCTTGACGTAAAGTCCAGTCGTGTCCGACTCTAGGGGGCGGTGCTCATCTCCGTTTCAAAGCCTTGGAGCCGGCGTTGTCCATAGGACACTTCCGGGTCATGTGGCCAGCATGACTCACGGGACGCCGTTACCTTCCCGCCGAAGCGGTACCAATTAATCTACTCACATTTGCATGTTTTCGAACTGCTTGGTGTGCAGAAGCTGGGACGAGCAACGGGAGCTCACCCTGCCGCGCGGTTTCGAACCGCCGACCTTCCGATCGACAGCTCAGCGGTTTAACCCGCAGTGCCACCGCGTCCCAAAATTAGAAGGGACCTTCTAATTTTCCTTCAGTGTTTAATGTTCTTCTTCCAGTGAAATTCCCATTGTTGACCTCTCTTGCTGCATTCACATTTTACATCCATTTAATCACACAGTCTTTGATTCATTTGGGTTCAGAGTCCTACTTCATCAGCAGTCCATAAATGAGACCCAGCATGGCACCCTGAAGCTGCTTCTCTCCTGGGCTCTTGCTGCTTTGACTCTGTCCAGACTACCACATCCTGCCATTGGATGATGCCCCCCTACTCTGCTCTGCCTCCCCAACTTTCCATTCCTAGAGAAATTTCCATTCTTTTCTATGCTGGGCTTTACTGGACACACACACACACACACATGGATCCGTGTGAGAAGCAGATGAATCCCAGAATACAAGGGCAGGGAAATTGACAGGGGGATATTAATTGGTCTAGCAAGGCTGCCGGTGTGTGTTTGTGGGGGGGATGGGCAGCCACCAGCCTGACTTTTTTGACTCTCCATCTGCTGATACCTCTGTGGCCTTGGGAGTTCACATTGCTGCACATGCTTTAGCATATGATTGCTTGTATGTTGTATGTTTTTACTAGCCTAATAAAATTTTATTTTATTATATAAATGTTTCAATAAAATGAATCAAAAGTAAAAGTAAACTGAAATGTAAAACTTTCTAGGATATCTTCTGTCACCTGTGGGCTGGATCCCAGCCCCTCCTGGATCCTTTGTGCAGTGGGGGGCGGGCAGCGAGGGGGAGAAGAGGTAGTTTCCTGGATCATAGAGCCTGTTGACACTTCATTGTGGGAACGGACACTGCTGAAGGCCTTGAAGGAAGCTGGGGAATGCCTTCCCCTTAAGAGGCTCTTTCTGTGTCCAGAAGTATTAGACAACTGTTGCCCAGTCTTGACCTTCCCTTTTGGGTAAAGGTATTGGGGGAAATCAACTCCAGAGCACCCTAGAAGAAATGGATTATCTGGATCCTCTTCATTCAGCGTTCAGGCCTGGCAATGAACTGAGATATCACTGATTGCACTTTATTGGGATCTGGATGGGGGAATTAGTCCTCTCAGTAGCCTTTGATGCCACAATCATGGTGTCCTTCTGGACTGTCTGTGAGTGTTGGGGATTGGGCTATTGGGGCATTATGTTACCATGGTTCTTCTCCTTCTTTAGTGGACCGTTCCAGTTGATGGGCAAGAGAGATTAGCCTGATGGCTACCCTCTTCTGGGATGCTGCAAAGGTTGGTTTCCTCCCCCGTCCTGTTAAACATTTAGATGAAGCCACTGGGAGAGGTCATCTGGAGATCAATATACTGATGATACCCAGTTTCTGTTGCTATACCAGGCCAAACTGGTAATGCTGCTGAAGCCCTCTCAGTGCCTGGAAGTTGTGAGGGTTTGGATGGGAGGGATAAAGTTAGATTAAATTGTAGCAGGACAGCATTACTGTTTGGCCACTGAGGTTCTCTGTTCCACTAGGGTTTCTTGTTGCAGTGGTACTACTCCAAAGGTGGTACCACTTGGGGTGTCCTTCTAGATTTATGGCTCCTATGAGAAGAGCAGGTGAAGGCTGCAGCCATGGGGGCCTTTTCCAGCTTTGGCTGATGTGCAAGTTGTGGCCCTCCCTGGGGAGGGAAGATCTTGCTTCAGTGACTCATGCCCTCATCATCACCTGTTGCAATGTGGTCTACATACTGCAAGGTCTCCACTGGTTACTTCTGGGTGCAATTTAACATGCTGATGTTAACCTGTTAACCTGTAAAACCCTACATGGCTTGGCAACTAGTTACCTGCAGAACAACATTCTTCTATTGGAATCAGTCCAACCATTTCGATATACTTGGGAGAAAATACTAGAAAATACCACTACCATGGTGCCCCACTTTAGGGAGGTGAAGGGGGCCAAGGCCTGGTGGGGTGGCTTTTCAATGGCTGCACCAGGCCTTTGGAACCTCTGATGGGCTTCCACCCTGACTGCCTTTTGGCAGCTGCTCAAAACAGAGCTGTTTCAGAGGGCATTTGGGCCTTATTCCATATTTTTTTGATTATAATTTGGTTTTATTAACTTAATTTTATTCTACGTTTTCATCGGTTTGTAGACCTTTTATTGGTGTACTTCTATTATACATTGTTTCTTATGTATTTTAGCTTGTAAACCACCAAGAGTCCTTAGGGATTCAGCAGTCTGTTAATGAGATAAATAAATACATGGAGTAAAAGAAATGTTGAGGTAGATTTGTTGTGCCTTTGCTGAAAGAGGCAACTGTAATATTTTCTGTTATATTCTGTTTTTGGTTTCTGACCATGACATTTTAAAAATCAATAAATATACCCACATCAGGGAATCCACTAGCATTGAGTGCATGGGGCTATTCCCACAACCATCAAATAAAGTAAGGGTTCATGTAAGACCTTGACTTATGTGCCTCTGGCCACCACTGGGTGTCTCCTGGATAGGAGGTAATACATGCTTTTTCCCCAATAACAGGATGGATTTTCATACACACACACACACACACACACACACACACACACACAGACATTTGGAAAGCTTATCCACAGACATGTCAGGATCAGGAATAGGGGCCTGATTTGCAGGAAAAAAAACCACAAACCATTTTGGCTCCTGGTTTTTCTGCGTGGAAAACTGTATTTGGATTGCCCACCCCAGAATATAGTCTGCTTCTCAAGCCCTAATGGAATTGTTTCAACAAGACATTAATAACTGGGGCTGGGACTAAAATCAAGAAAAATAACTAAATAACGAGCACAACTAATTAAGTCTGAAGCAGAAATTATTGCTGAGTAGTCCACCATTTAAGGTAACTACCTCTCTTTGGCATTTCCCCACTAGTCACTCGTAGCAGCTTAATACTATCACAGAGCCACAATGGAAGTATTATAGCTCTCTTCCTGTATGGCCCAAAGGGGCCTCACGAACCATTTCACATCCTCACAACTTCACCTCACAACCCATTGCAGAGGCAGTTTACATTCAAATTTAGCTGTTTCAGTTTAGAAGCAAGCTGTCCCTCTTCTAGTGGCAAGTTTTGCTGTATGAACAATGTATGAGACATTCATGATGATGCTGGTGATGATGCAGTCAAAGCCTGGGTTCTGCTTAGCTAGTATTGGCCAACCAAAATGGCTTCAAGTCAGTCTCCTCTTCTCCAGTACCTTTCCTGGCCACTTTTTTACAACACAATTCTGGTTTGGGCAGCGGGAAAGCCTGGGTCTTTCCAAGTGGGCTGTTCTCTATACCCAAGAGTTGTCTCCCCCACTTTTCCTTCCAAGTCTGTGAGACCTTGCAGCAGACTATGAGGGCCTGGAGGGAAGGCAAGAGAAGCGTGGGTGTGGGTGTGGGTGTGAGCATGGAGGAACAGCTTCTTAGCCACCAGTTCTCTAATCCTACAGAAAAGTGAAAGAAGGGAAGTTGGGGAAGCACTCCCCCATGGTAAATCTCTCACCCAAGGATCAGGCATGCAGTACCTGATCCACATGTGTGTATATACATTTTCTGACCTATGCCCAGTAGGCCACTGTACTTCTGGAAGACCTTGGACATATGTCAAAAATGTGAACCCCAGCACCTTTTACACCCATCCATCACTGCAGTTCCCAATCCAAAGAGGAGGAGCTGATACATTCTGCCTGATAAAACAAGGAGTTGCCTAATTTGTGGGGTGATGGTGGTGGTCGGGTTGACATGAAGAAAAGTGGGGAAGTGGCTCTTTCACCAACAGTTTTCTGATCCCAGGTGGCAAGAGAAGCAGGGGAGAAGTAGCATTTTAGCTAAAGTTACCCATACTCCCTGTGGTTCATATGTTTTCCTTAAGTCAAGGATGTCTGCAGATGGGGGCAAAAAATCAAGTCGGTAGCCTTAAGTACATGATCAAAGCCCCACACCTTTTTAATGTGCACCATGATGTGCATAAAACAATGTGATTGTATGGTTGTGGTCACTATCTCAACTTTTTTTACCTTAAGTTATCCCACATTAAATGTGTGAGGACAGCACCACTAACTAGCCAAACTGTTCAGGAAGAATAAGACTCAGCAATGGGAACAAAGTATTACCACATTCTTTTTTTTTGCCACTGGAAGAGAGTGCATTAACATTGCTGCCTGTCCTTGTTATTGTTGTTTTGTCACAGCAATGGTTGGTTGACTCTAAAAGGTGCCATAAATCACTAGTGACTTATTATCTAACCTCAGCATTGAGGAAACTCAAAGTCTGCCTTCCTGGGGTAAGTGTGGGCCCAGATCTCAGAAGCAATGCCTGTCAGCTAAAAAGAAAACACAAAGGAGAATTATTAACAGGGGTGTCTGCAGGATGTGGTCAAAAAAGTCAATATGGCAATCAAGGTGACGTGATTGAAGTTCTGCCTATTTTTTATGGCCAGCCTGGGAAAGTTGGCAGATGATCACTACCTCTTCCCACTAGATCTCAGCATGACAGGAAAAAGCACCGGATTCACCCACACTTCCTTTCTCCTTGTACATTTAGAACACTCGGAACAGCCCAGTTCACTGTCATATATTTCACAGGGGTTAATTTTCTGTGAGAATAAAAAAAATAACCTTATCTGTGTCCATCTGACAAGCAGTGCTTCAGTCATGACTCTTCCACAAGATACTGTTGTTCTTCAAAAACAGGTTCACTTTAGGAGGAAGACTTAAGAGGGAGTCATCCTATTTATCACCACTCAACTTGTAAGATCAGAGAACTCGTCGTGAGGCAACCAACAGTTTTATGCATATTTATTGACTGACTTGGGCACGTGGTAAGCATTCTCCTGATAGTCCACGTTAAAGCCAATCAATCATCACTTAAATATATCTACTGTATATTCACCTTAGCCCTTCATTAGCATTCATTAGCAATTAATCAGCACAGCAGTATCTCCTGAAAGTTCAACAATCCATAAGGTACATTTACATTCAAGATGAGCAAGCGAGCATGTTCTCCACTTCTGTTTTGCCTTCCCTTTCAGGAAGGAAAAACACTTACCAATAGACTGAATAAATGCTGAAGTGATAACACTTTTTGGTTTATCTTCTGCTATACAGTTACTGAATGTTTCTAAGAAAGAAGTAATTAAAATTCTTTCACAAAATAACTTTCAAAAGTCTTTTTTGGGACTACATGACAATCAAAAAAGTCAAGATGGCAGCCACAATGGTGTGACAGAAGCCCCATCTCTCTTTCACAATAAGAAATAGGGAGAGCTTCAATCATATCACCATGATTGCCATATTGACTTTTTTGACCACATCCTGCAGACACCCCTGATAATAATTCTCCTTTGTGTTTTCTTTTTAGTTGACAGGCATTGCTTCTGAGATCTCTTTGACAGATAATTTTCCAAATACACATTGTGCCAGGTCTGATGTCTACAAATCAGGACCCATATAAGGAATTTCGGGACCCAATAGGATACTACATTTGGAGCCCCCTCCCCAATAAAGCCTGAGAATTAGACCCCCACTTTCCATGTGGCCTTCTTGTATTGACAGCAAGAAGCCAATGGGGAAGTCTTCCATTTCTTTATCTGAGTTATACCATTTTGGGTAAGGTTTAGATTTGTTGCAGGTCTAGCTTTCTGCAGTGTATGGGACCAGGGATAATGACTCAGCCTAGCTGGAAGCAGATTTAAACAGATGACTGAAAAGCCTTGGGAAGTTTTCTCTTAACATGGTATAGCTCCTACATAATGTACACCAAGGTAAACCAAGGTTTGTAGTCTACGGATGCTATTAATTGCACTTTGTTCTTTGGGAAATGATGTGTCTTGTGGATTAGAAGCACTTTTTACTAGCAGAAGTTGTTACCCCAATTTGCAACCCACCATGACAGACTGGTAGTGTGTGTGTGTGTGTGTGTGTGTGTGTGTGTGGCAATATTTTGTACAGACTATTGCAATATTCAGTTGCATTGTATTTGTCAATGTCCCTCTGGGTGTATAGGAACATAAAGAAGAATGAAAATAACAAGAGCTTCATCATATATACAGTTCAGAAATGCTAATGGAGAATTAGTTCTACTGGGGCAGTTTAAAACTCTGAAATTTGGAAAGCTTTTTAGAGAGCGTATGTTTGCAGCATACAGAAATAGGAAGATCTTTATAAGTAAAAAACAGTTACAAAACTGCCTTTGAGAGAGAAAGATGAGATGAGATGAGATGCAGACCGCATGAATTGTCATCTAAAACTGCAAAGTCACAAGTTCTGCCATAAAATCCTCTAGTGAGTCTTTCCAAGGTAGCATCAGATCTTAAAATGTTTCTGAATCCAAATTCTATTTTCTAGTCAGAAATCTTGTGATTGAATGTGACAGATATAGCTACTTTTCACTTTGTCTTAATTAGCATTCACTATAAATAACCAGTTTCATTTCAGACTGGACTGAAAATAATGGTTTTGAAGCCATTACAGTTCCACAGAAATGTGTTGTTCAAATCATTGTTTGTTTGTTTTTTCAGAGGAATGGCTTTCAAAAATGCAAATGTGCTTTATTCAAAACTAGCCCCCTGAACTTCAAGGGCATCCTCTGCACTAGTCCAATGTCTTAAATTGAATTGCCTCCCCAATGCTGATGGATCTGCAAGATGGATCTTTGAAAAAAGGTATAAATGTATTGGGGAGAAGGAGGAACATTTTTGGAAGCAGTTTCTGCTTAAATAATTTAGTTTCTCTCAGAAATCTTGGCATTTTGGCTTGCTTTGCTGCTTATTATCATTACGTATTTAATTTAGTTTTATCTCACCTTTATTTTTGGTCAACTCAAGATGGCATACATACCTAATGCTATTTTCCCCACATCAACAGTGCTGTGAGGTGGGTTGGATGGGGAAAAAGCAAATGGCCCAAAGTCACCAAGCTGGCTCGCACACCTCAGAAAGCACTAGAACTTCCAGTCTCCCAGCACCTGAACCACTGCACCAAACTGGCTTTTGGTTGCTTGTGGCCATATGAGCTAGAGTTCATGGGAACCCTGAAATAACAGAACAGAATTTGTCTGAACTGGGCTCAGGAATATGTTGGTTTGCTAGCTGACCTGAGTGAAGATTTTCCTCTGTAAAATGAAGAGCTCACTGCACACTCTTTGCTCTGCAGTTTCATTTTGACAGGATGACAGGCAGTACTAAACACACAGCCCATAAAATCTGTAACATCCGAAGGGAGCACTCTCAACATTGTTCTCAGGAGTTTTCTCCTGATCCCTGTTTATACAAGTAGTCTTCACTTAATGATAGTAATTGAGCCCAGAATTTCTGTCACTAAGCAATGTGGTTGTAAAGCAAGATGGCATTGCTTAGTGATGGCAATCCTGGCAACTCCCCTTGCCATCGTTAAGTGAATTTTATTGGTTGTTAGCCTGAGCACCCACCCTAATCCAAGCCATTCTGGGCTTGGTCCCTCCCAGCCCCGAACACTGCCTTCAACTCCCCCCCACACCTATCTCCTGTCCCACATCTCTGCCCTTTTGGAAGCCCTGCACCTTGCGGCAAGCAGACCTGGAACTGCATGGCTCTGGAGCTGCAGCCAGCTCCAGCCTTCCCAGCCCACATCCGTTCATTCAGCTGACTCCTCTCCCAGTTCCCCAGTACTGTACCTTTGGACGTTTTCACTCAGCCACAGCGGGAGAAGCAGAGGCGCCTCACTTCTGGACCCAGCTTCTCTGGCAAATATTTCCTCTCCATGTGGCTCCCTTCTGAATGCTGTCTTCTGTGGCTTACGTTATCTTCTCAGCTTATGCTATCTTCTCAGAGCCTTTGGAGCTCTGAGAAGATAGTGTAAGCTTCTCCAAAGGCCCTGAGAAGATAGCGTAAGCTGAGAAGATAATGTAAGCCGTGGAAGACAGCGTTCAGAAGGGAGCCACGTTGAAGTACCCCTGCAGTCATAAATGTGGGCAGGCTGCCAAGTGCCCAAATGTTGATCACATGACTTCAGAGGTGCTGCAACGGTTGTAATTTTGGGCACAGGTTGTAAATCCATTTTTTTCAGCACTGTCGTAATTTTGGGCAGTCGCTGAAGGAATGGTCATTAAGTGAAGACTACCTGTAGTATGCTATTGCATAGTCAACATTCTCATCTCTTTCAAAAGAAACCCAGCTTTCCTAACTTTTCTTTTTCAGTTAAAAAAGAAAGCCAAGATGTAGATTTTGAAAAAAGAAAAGGAAAAAAAAAAAACACCCTACCATGACAAAGAGCCAACTCTTCACTATTTCTGGATTTTTTTTTTAACAGAATGGCACCAGACAGGGTGGTGAAGGAGGCTCACTTTCCTATTGCCTAGCCAGTCTCCTCATAAGACATACTTGGGTTTCTCAACCCTATGGGCAGCCATAACAACAGAGCAGATTTTGGGGACATCTTAAACATTAGTACATAAAGGCATCTGTCAGAAAATCACACCCTTCTGATGCCTGTTTCTGGCAGTCCCCCTGACATGGGGAAAATGATTTGCAAGGAAGATGCTCTGTTCAAGTCTTCATAGCCAAAGGCTGTCAACACTTTACAAACCTGTGAATGTCAAAAGAACGGTATTGGGATCTGAAGCACTGGTATGGCACAAAGGTCTGTTCTACATTTTTGAAAAGAAGTCACCCTTTCCATCCTGTTCTGCCTCCGTAAGAAGAAATGGTCTTCTGGAAAAACAAAGGCAAGAAGGAAAGAAACTTCCCATATGTAGAGCAGAAACCTTATGAATTTGGATTCAGAGACCTTGTGAAAGGCATTCCATTCCCAGACTGCTCCTGCTTAGAAAACAGGTGGGAAACAATTTTTACTCATTCTTCTTTCCCTTGTAGTGTCCTAGACCAGTGAATCCTGGGGTTTTTATTTATGCAGACTATTATACTACCACTGAACTCTTTCAGAGATCACTATGTATGCCTGTGATGAGAAACACAGTCCCCATGGATGCTCTGGTGCATGTGATTCTAGATTGCAGCTAGTAAAAATAGGTAAAGCCTCATAGGATCACTAAACTTCACAAGACTTCAGTGTTTCTGCATGGGTCCCATCGGATACTGTTGCTTAATCAATGGGACCTGGAGCATGACCACTCTATTTGGCTGTACATGTATTGGAACAGGATTGGGAAGACCTAGATTCAACTCCACTCTCCGCACAATATCTTGGAAGCTTATAGTTGTATGAGACCTAGTTTCATAAAATAAACTGCCTTTACTGCCTTTATAATAGAATGCATGGATTTAGAGGATGCCAATAGGCATAGTTCTAGTTCAGAAGTGGGGTGACCTTGCTTCTGGGTAAGGGGGCAGGTTGTCCAGCTTCAACAGAGCACTGAACTTCATATGTAACAAATTGTAATGTAAAGCATACAGATGATCAACCCAGGTGAAATAACCAAGCATGTATGTTGAATTGGTGGGTGCAGATACTAATGATGCTATATCAGCAACTGGTTTGGATTGGCTGAGTACTCCCAAGAAAGCCAGCTATGGAACATTTAATAGTTACTCACAAAGAATGGAAGAAGCATAAACTGGCTTGTCCTTTGGCAAGCTCAGGACTCAGTTGGAGCATCTCACTGCAACCCAGCAAGACAGCAGAGGCTATATCTGTGATCAACCAAACCCTTAAAAGGGGGCTCCATTATTGCTTTGGTCCATCCTTGATTGCTGTTGATTTGAGACTTAAAGAGCCTATGACTTTTCTTTTTAAGCCGCCTATTTCTGCTTGCTGAGAAATGGCAAAAGCGATGAAAAAGCCATTCTCTGAGCTCCCAGATAATGGGGCTGGCATGTCTTCTGAAAAGGAACTCAATAAAGAGAATGCTGAGATCCTTTGGACTCTAAGTCCTCTTCAAGGTCTTACTGGCTCTGGACCACAGGAGCTGGACAACAACTATACTGTATGCACATACAGTATGCATTTGCATCTTTTCTGTTAATTAAGTTTTTTCATATTCAAATGCTGGATATAGGTTGCACATCAGGGTGCTATTCATGACTGATAAGCTTGAATGCTGATGAAAATGCTAGAGAAAAGGTTCTGATTCCCTTGCTCATCCTGCACTGTTAAATTCTGCCACTGCCTGATTACTAATATTCTAACCAGCAAGTTGCTGCAGCCACAAAGCTATAGTGGACTGAAAGATGGGGTAAAAGAGCGTGCCTGAATTCCTCCTCTATGGCTTGAGGTGAGAGGTGCTGGCTCACCATACATTATATGAAAGGAACTGATTGGTAGATAAATGATAGTCCTCAGAGACCTGGAATACCAGACTGGCACCTCATAGTTCATTAAATTGATTACATTAAGAAATGCCCAAGAAAATAAAGTAAACTATAGTGGGTTTTTAAAAAAAAAAATCCAATTAGTGCAGCAAAGCATAAGAAGCTAGGTCCTCTGGGGAATGGGGGTGAAAGAAGTGAGGGGCTTACATCTGATGATTTGGACAGCTTGGAAAATAATTATAAGTATTAATATGGATGCTTAGAATGTAGATAACAGTTGACTAGGGAAAAAGAGATGCATAGACATGCCATTTATACCACTCTGAAAAGCCATTGTTAGCCTCCTTTGAAAAACCTTAAGCTGTCAGGAATATTATTCATTGGGCTGGTTAATTGACTTAATCCCACGATTTGGACTCGTATTTAATACATCATTTTTGATTCTCTGTGCAGTCATGCTAAAGCGATTTATACTTGCCTTCTCTAATTGTAGAGACAATGTTCTCCTGGGCTTGTGCTTTGAGAAATATATTTCACTTTTTTAGATGATGCTGAACTGTGAGCCATGGTTTCAAGTTCTGACTTTTTCTTTCCTTGGTGGCCTTCCAAATATTTCTTCTGATCCAGTAGGACATTCTTCTAGCTCTCCTCTTGCTGCCTCTGATAAACTGAAGCCAATGATCTGTTGGCCTTTGATATTACTTAGCCCTTCCCTATGACTTTTTGAACATTTGGTCATATTTCTCCTTGTTGTGCCAAACCCACTGTCTACTGTAAAAGACTCACCACAGATGGAGAGGAACAACAGCAAAAGAAGAAAACATTTTTTTCTTATGCTAAGGAAAAAATGGAAAAATTAAAAATAGACCACCTCCCAGGTCTGTTTGCAAAATATTGAAACTTTTCTTTAAGCCTACAAATTCAGATGTAGAAAATCCTTGCAAGTTTCCAAAATGAGGGAGGGGGAAACAGAGCTGCCTATAGCTCTGTCAAACCAGCAACACTTTAAAGATAAATATTTCTCAGTTTAAGCCTTTCTTTGTGGTTTGTACAACAATGAAGCTCCATCTCACTGTCCCCAAAAGAGTCAGAAAGGCACAAGAGGAGTCTTTTTTGCCAGTGAAATATCACTGTAACTTTTATGTAACCACAGCTAAATATTCAGAAAACACAAAGAGAAGCTTTCTGTTATTACATTAAAAAAAAAAGCCCCAACCAAACAAAGCAATTTGGTGAAGCCCAGTATATATTTTTAATAGAGATCAGTATCCAGGGATGAAACATAACATGTAAGGAATTTGAGCACTTATTTCTATTATTGGAAATGGCAGTGTAGGATGTACATTGTTTATAAAAGACTTATTTTCTATAAAACATTTTCTGTAAAATCTGGCCACACACCAGCCTAAGCCCATGAAACTAAACAAGCATTATTATGTTTTAAAAAAAAAGGGGGGGGGAGCCTCATGCTGCAAGGAGTTTAGGAAAAGTCGGAATTGCCAGCAGAAAGGGGCTTTGGGAGGCCAGCTGCCAATACACTTGAAGAAAGCTTAGCTGGTACTTTACTTCCAGTGACAGTATTGACTGACACTGAAAAAGATACTCTGCTTGTACTCAGAAACTTTTTTTCTTTAAACAAGTTTCAAAGAAAAAAATGCAACTGAAGCACACTAAAATGAACAAGAGGGGAATGGCTGTGAAGGTGTGGTGTGAAGCAAGGAATCCCAAGGATTTGCACAAAGAATGCGAGAACGAGAAGAAGACTGGAAAAGTGATGTGTGTGAGAGGGTGGTGGGGAGGAGAATGCCAGTATATTTGTTTATTACATTTATATTCTGCCTTTCTTCCATGAGCTCAAGATGGTGTACAAATAAGTCCTCCTGCAATTTTTCCCAACACAACAAACTGTGAGGGAGGTTGGGCTGGGAGAGGGTGACTGGCCCCACATCACCCAACTATCTTCCTTGGCTTGAACCAAGGTTCCCTGGTGCTAGTCCATTATGCTACATTTGCTTAGTATATTGAGTTCTCTGAAACTCTGGAAAAGAGAAAAAACTGCTCAAACATTGTAAATCCTGGAACAGACTTCACCAAGTTGGAAGCCCTCAAAAAGTCTAAACTTAAATTTCCCAGAATTCCCCAGCAAGCAAGGGCATTATTAGGACAATCAGATCTGGGCTGAAAATATCCAGATGACCGCTAGATGGCAACAAAAATGCAAACAATTTGAAATATTTCTTTCCATCCAAATCATCCAAATTTTCAGAGACCAGATCAGGGACACTTACTGTTGTTGAGAATCTGTTCACATACCTAGAAGGTACTCAGGTTGGCAAAGCTGTGATAGAAGATGACACCTGAGGCCATCCTTCTAAGTCTACTGTACATCAAATATTGTTCCTTTATAACTGTAGCTATTCTGCAAGCATCTGAGATAAAGTTCACCAAATAATCTGAAATTGGGTGGAATCTAGTGTCCTGTTAGATATAGATTATGGACATTGTTTTTAAAAGGGAGGGGTCGGAGTGTTAAAGGGAAGGAAAAAGAGAAAATCCCCTTGTTGCTCACTGCTCTGTTAAAAGTGTCCTGAAATACTTGGTTCATAGATTATGCTAAGCCCAGTTTTCCTTAATTATGGTTTATTAAATTTAAACAAATAGGCTGGGCTCCTATAATATGCTAAGGCATAAGCCGCAGCTCACATACCTCTGTGTCTAGGGAGGATCACACCACATATGAAGGTCAAAACCAAACCCATTGGGATTAGAGCAGTGTGAAGGCCCAGGCAAACTGGGGTGGCATTCCCAGAGGTACATAATTGAAAAGCTTCCTGTTTTGGAAGGGAAGGTTGGAAGGGTGTTGGATCTCATTGACCTACAGTCTGTCCCACCTTATGTCCTATTCAACAAGACTCTTTTTCCTTGGCTGGAATTTCTGAGACACAGATACAGATTTATTCTCTGAGATTGGTCTCTCTTTCTATCTGATCCTGGGGGGAGGAATATGAAATATCGTAAGTTCCCCAAAATGCCAAAAACCTTTGGATTGCAAATTAAATAGCCAAAGTTGGAATTTCTAGGTCTGATTAGTAAGTGGTGGGACTGATGCTTTGCAGCAGTAACATTCTGAATTATGTTGGAGACAGAAGGAAAGATTAGATGATTTGGGTATGATCCAGCAAAACTGCAGTGATGGAACACAAAAACAAAACAAAACAAAATTAAAACCCCTCAGTATTAAAATAAATAAAATAAAAATAAAATAGAATTGTGCCCAATGATATGTGTCATACCCGAAATAAGGAAGGCTGCCCCTATTGCAGTTTGGTTCTTTCACAGCTCCTTGCATCTGGCCCACCTAGGCAAGCAATTTTTATGGGTTTTTAAAAGCAGTTCCTAACAGCAGAAGAACAATTAGAAATACATTTAGGGGAACCTCTTCAATATTACAGTATGGTTTATTGCTTTATTTATCTCTAGGTTGATCGGCTGTATTTCTAGTACTGCCTTTAGGATGTGGCAGATATAATTTCTAGTGACCCAAATGAATAATTTGAGATTCCGGATAGGTATTTATAATATAACCATGGGCTGTTTCTTTTTACTATCCTATCTATCTGTCTGTCTGTCTGTCTGTCTCTGTCTCTGTCTCTGTCTCTGTCTCTGTCTCTGTCTCTATCTCTATCTCTATCTTTATCATCTATCTACCTATCTTCCCATTTATATCCATCCATCCATCCAACCAACTCAAGACTCTTCTAAATATTGAATGCAAACAGATTGGAAAAAGTCAGCTTTAACTATAAATACCATCAATGATCCATTTTAAATAGTGGATCTTTCAGAAAGCAATAGCATGTGAATGTACAAAGGATGTATAGAATGTGCTTTACCTTTAATCTCTGAAGTTATTTCAGAAATAAAGAGCTAGATATTGTAATGAATTCTTAATAGTCTCATATTTCTAAATGTCAAGTTGTTCTTATGGAGATCTATTTCCAGATGGGCCCTTAATCTACTGATAAAACAATAGAATGAATCAAAGTCTGGTTTCACTTATGTTTTAACATAGTGTTGGATGAAAGCCAACAATGTCTGTTTGAAGCGAACATGCTTGGTGAATGGGTTCCCCTTTTCTCACAGTTTTGGTCAGTGGTGTCTATGGGGTGTGGTCAAAAAAGTCAAGATGGCAGCCACAAGAGTGCCTGCTTTTTATATTTGTTGCAAGCAACGATATCCTGCAGAAACATCTGGCAAAATTTTGGTAGTTTGAACTTAGTTTTCTGGATATTTTATTGACATTTTCTTTGTAAAATGAGTGTTGGGGCAGTAAGAATGTATGTGATTTTATTTTAGAAAAAATAAAAAAGGCATGCTTCCACAGTTGTTTGATCTTTGGGAGATCCAGTATTGGGCTTAGCCTTCAGGTGGTGGTTGTGAGTCAATTTAAAATGGTTTGCCCAGAGGAAAGAATCATAATTTCCTGTTTAAATGTTTACTTTTTTTTTAAGGATAGAAGGATGAATTATACATAAAGAGTGAGGAGAAGGAAGGAGCAGAAGAAGATTATGAAGGAGGGAGAAGAAGTTAAGTTAAAAGTTTGAAATCCATTTATTTTTTTTAAAAAATCCCATGTAGCATCCAGAGCATGGATGTCCCCAGGAGGGAAATGATATCATGTGCATCATGATAGCATCACGTGAATGATGTAGCCTACACAGGCATCAGACATCAGTACATCATTCTATAATCATGACATTTAACGTACCAGAAAAAAAAGGTAAAAGGGCGTGTTGAAAGCACAAAGATAAATGGAGGTACTTTTGAACTATAACTATATCCAAAGTGACACACTCAAAATGTAGTTTTGCCAGCTATTGAAAGAACTAATACATTGTCTTGTTTTTGCAGTTATCTCGTCTTTCCACTGAAAGGTGCCTAAGTTGGCTAATAGTAGTAATATAAATTCCTTAATACAAGACAATAAAATGTAATTGAAAATCACTAGACAAAGTCACTCAAAACTGGGAAGCTTTTTCTAACGTTTCACTGGCTGTATGTCTATTCAGTAATGTAAACAGATGCAAAATTAGTGGAAAACATATGTGAATCTAGTATAAACCCAAGCATCTGGAAAATGAATTGTAATAATTTGTGACCTTAACTCATGTATTTGTTTGTTCCGTATAATTTATCCCTTCACATTTGAAGTACAAAACCATAACACCTGAATAATAATGTATATTACAGTATTAGGAGATGAACTCTACTTATTAGGTATTCAATCTAAGTCACATCTCATTAAAAAGTTCTGAGAGCAAATTAAGAGAAAAACTAAAATGAGGAGGACTTGGAGGGTTATTATCAGGAAGAGGGACACTGGGGATTTAATCACGAGAATTGGCTACTTTCTGTTGATTAGTAAATGCCACTTTCCTTTCAATGGTAAATGGGAATAGTTGTGATACTGGACAAGGCTATGCCATGATGATAACTGATGGTAGAGTGAACCTGAGGTCTAAGTAAAATGGAAATAGAATCATTCTAAAGGGAAGGAAAATAATAATTCTTAAGGAAGTCATCCTTAAGGCAAGGAGGAGAAAAAAGTAGGATTTAAGATAGAATGAAATGAAATGGCATGTACCCAATGAGAACTGTGGAAGAATGATGCTTTTGCAAAAAAAATAATTGAAGCACTTAGTGATGACTGAAGCAGTTCCACTCAAATAAATATGGAACAACAATGACTTTGATGAGCTCCTCTCTCAGTGGTGACTATTTATATCCCATGAAATAAAAAGGGAGACCTGGAAAGAGGCAAAGGCAATGTGCTTTACAATGCACCATTAATAATTAAGAATGACATTAGAACGAGAAAAGATTGCAGAGCATGGGAGCAATGAATAATGATAATCTTGGCTCATCTTGAATGTCACTCAGATGTGTCACTGAAGTGCATATAACTTTCTCTGGATTATTCTGAAGTTATTTAAATTGGCTAATCTATGCTAAACATTTTGTTATTTTTACTCAGCCCAGTGCATGAATTTTTATAAGGCTGATAATAGGTCTCTATCTGTTTGGACAAAAGAATCATTCAAACAGTTGTCAGAAAACATTTATCTTGCTAAATTCAGGAACCTGGGAAGCAAAATCACTAAACAACTTGCTGGACGTCAAGTTCCCTAGTGATAGGGTACTTCAAACCACAGAAAGTATTTCTGATAAAACTGGATTGTGTTTTTACAAAACTGGATCAGATGCAGATTTGTGCTGGGTATGACTCTGACTCAGGTTCAAAGTAAATAGGTTGTGTGCTCATTTTTCTCATCTTTGTTTGTGGGGGTGGGGGCGAGAGAGAATGTAATTTTCTTATTCTTCCCCTTTTGTTTTATTTCTTCTCCCTAAAGATACTTGCATTGTATATGCTTGTCCTGTCCAGACTATGAGGCAGCCAGGCAGGCTTATTATCAAAACCACTCTTTATTAAATAACTATTTACAGTAAATAAGTCCTCATGGTCAAGAGGTAGGCTGGTTCCAATCAAGACCAACCGGGCAACAATGGGAGAACTGGCAAGGTTGCAGGAGGAGACTGTGGTAAGGCAGCTGAGTGGAATTTGCTGACAGGAGCTGTGGAACTGGAAGAAGCTAGAGCATGTGGCACAAATGGAACTGGAGATGATTGTCTGCAATCTGGAACACCACTCGAACTAGGCTGGCACCTGGAAGCTGGGTGAGACTGAACTGGAACCACTGGGCAAGGCTTGACTCTAGAGGCAGGACTGGACTGAACTAGGTGACCCAGGCTGGACTGGGTACTCTGGACTGAAGACTCAGAACAAGGCTGATAACTCGAAGCAAGGCTGGACTTGGCTGGAGATTCCAGGCTAGGCTGGAAGCTTGGTACACGACTAGGCTGGACTGGAGATTCTTGACTAGGTGGAGAGCTAGAAACACAACTGGACTGACCACAGGTTCTAGACAAGGTTGAGAACCCAGTTCACAACAAGACAGGTCTAAAGTTCCTGAACAACATTGGGCAACTGGGGCGTGGCTAGGCTGGACTGGAGATCCTGGGCAAGACTGGAGGTTGAAAACACAATGAAACTGTACTGGAGACTCTGGACTAGGCTGGGAGCTGGAAGCATGACAAGGCTGAACTGGAGATCCTGGGCAAGGCTGAGAACTTGGAGCATGACAAAGCTGGACTGAAGACTCTGGACAGGACTGGAAGCTAGAAGCAAGGCTGGAAGCGCTCCTGGAATGTGCAGAATGGTGACAGTGAGGTCCAAAGCTGGACACAAGGCTGAGGTTGCTGGGTTTGGCAGGAAGATCCTCTGTGGCAGCAGTTGCAGGATACAGGTCCTCTCCGATAGGAAACACTGATGTTGATTCCCCACCAGCTACAGACGAGGTTTCCGATGCAGGTAAGGGCTCTTCTGCTGGGGCTGTGAACTCGAAGGATTGGTTGTCTCCAGCATCTTGCTCTTCACACATCTGAGACTATATAATCCACTTCAAGGGAACTCTAGAAATGATCATATCTGCCCTGCGAGGCTCTGGGGATAGTCCAGTGTGACTTGGTCCCCAGATTAAAAGATGATTAGGTAAAATATTCTCCCACTAACATTTTGTAGTCTGAACCTGAAGTAAATAACGTAAAGCACATAAACAGCTATAAAGGTGTGAAATATGCAGCAAGTTAGACCATTATGAGGAAAGTTAGCTCTGCTTGCCAGTATAAAAATCAAGAAATCCCATCAACTCATTATGTATCATTCTAAGTCTTTTCATTTGTCTTCATATGCTGACTCTGCATTAGAGAAACTTGCATTTAAAAAACGCATTACATCAAGAATATCTGAAATGAGTATATTGGGAAATCTTATCTTAAAAACTATATACAGGAGGGAATGTTTTGTAGTAAAATACTACGTATAGTAAAGAGATTTTAACGGATCTTGCTTTGAAATGACGTTCTAAAGTCAAACAAACCCCTCCTTTACCATACATCCATATGAATCATAACATTAGATGACATAAACTAGAACTCACCCACAATTTACCAAGGCAAATACTGCTGTAGTCAGCCCTTGGATCACATTTGGCTAGGCTGGGCAACATGAAGCCATGTGAAATGGATTTTCAGTTCTTTTTTAATATGGGGTAATTGGGAAGTATTAAAAGTCCAGAATGCTGAGAAAGGGAAGACAGCCAGCAGTGAGTAGATGAACTTGATTATAGCAGTGATGGATGCCCATTGGGAGACTTGAAAGACCAGGTTTGGAGGCAGGTCAGGTCATCCTAGAGAAGGTCTATCTATGTTGCTAAGAGTTAACAACAATTTGATGGCATGTGTGGCAATGTGATGGCACTGGGGAGTTTCAGAGGCAAAATGGGTACCTTAAGGTTTGCAGACACTTCATGCCCTATTAGCATGCCATTTAAACTCTGATATTCTGTCACCAAATCAGTATCTCTGTCTAGTATGTTTAGTTCTTAAAGTTGGAATGTCTCTGTAAGAAAACTTTTCACAGTAACATAGGAATGATGAGGAAATATCTGTGGTGCATATTATCAAGCAACAGACATGGTTGGAAACATCAAAATACCTAACTTGAATTGATGAGGGCTAAGCTGCATAATATAAGCCTACCATAAAATCTGTATATTAGAAATGAAAACATATGAGATGACTTCTTATCATACCAAACACTTGCATACTTGACATGACTTTGGCATGGATTACTTCAGTCTGAAAAGTGGAACTGGCAATGTCACGTAGAGAGGCTTGTTATGGAAGTCCCAACTCTTAGAAGACTAGCTAGATTTGCATTTTAGGACCATCTAGAAATGATTATGTACCTTGTATTTCAGGATGGGACTGAATATTCTCAATTTTACATGGCATTTCAATACCTTTATATGTTAAGCATTCTGAATGAGGCAGAGTAGAAATCTAAATAACTAATAGGCAGCATTGTTTTAATATTTCACTGGTGAATGGGGTGGGATAATTGCAAAATCCTTTATACCCAGGAAAATTGTATTTAGCTCTCAGAGTAATTTCAACTGTTTCTTGCAAATGAACAGTTCTGAATATTGCAAGGATGAGTCTGTTCCTTCCCAGCTGCCTGCTGTGTGAGGTGAGAGAGACAGAGGAAAGAGAAAAGAAAGATGAAGTGATGCTTAAAAAAAGGAAGGGGGGAAGGTGCTAGAAAGAAAATAAATTGGTGGCTTTGCTTCCTTCATCCTTGTCCACTAATAGCCCTCCATAAATTACTTCTGCAGGATTATGCCCTCAAAAAGAAAAAAGGTTCTCCAGCCCTACTTTATTCTGATATATAATTATAACAATTTATTATCAAGAAGCATCACCAGGTTTATTTTCTGAATATAATGTAATATTCTCATTCTTGAGAACCCATGCTTACCAACACAGAAGTAAGCAATCCACATTCAGATAAATGCATTTATAAATGGTTGCCCTTTGTAGATGGGATACTCCCCTCCCCAACTTCGATTACTAGTTTCTATATTTGCTAGTTAAAGAAAACTGATAGCAAAGCTGTACTTGCTTAATAATTGAATTTATTATAATGAATTCCACTTCTTTCCTCAATGCACTCAAGGGGAAGTGGAGTATGGACATCATACACTTCTGTGAAATTCTAGTGTAAGTCCAGGCTGAAGAGTGAAATGGTGCAAAAAGTTGTTTCAAGTAAAGCCCACTTCATGATTTTTGCAAAGCTGTATGTATAAATATCATGTGAAAGAAAATGGGTAAAATGATAATATCCCGAGAAGTTACTTTACTTAGCAACATAAGAATAATGTTACCCAAAACACAGAAACCATATGGAATTGGGCAATAATTTTGTATAATTACTATGGAATAATTTTGTCATAAGCCAAATTTCCAACAAACTCAACTGAAATTATTCATTTAAGAGCCCACTTTGTTGCCCAAATAGAGGGAGTTGTGTTTTTTTTTCAAGACAGGAAATTTACTTGGCCTTTGAATTGCATGTTGTGTGTATCAAGGGTAAGGGGGTGCACTTCAAAAAGATAAGGCCAAGGCAAAAAGAAAAAAAAAGAATTACACATTGTTGATAGGAGTTCTATCCTCCTATTAAACAATTATCTCCCTTCTATCACCTGAAAATTAATTTGGCTGTACTTTAAACCAGGATCCACTTGTGAGTCAAGAAAAAGCGCATTGTCAATTTATCCACACTGTTTAATTGATCCATTGCCAGAAAGAAGAGCCAACTGTTTCCAGAGGACAGAAGTGGATGACGATGCCCTAAATTAATCTCCCACTGTCAGGCTGTTTTGCTCAGTTCCACTGCCAGTTCCAAAGTATATGTTTCCCTGTTATGTCACCAAAAGTGCTCCTGTCTGCCAGAGACAGAACACTTTAGTTTATTGTATTCTGACTTCAGTGGTTCACTGGCTACTTTGTAGAGGAAGAACCACTCCAACTGAGCTTATCATGCACTCTAATAGTTTCTATATCTTTCTTTACCAGCATTGCTGAAAGAGCACAGTGGTTAAGGTCTTTACTTAACATAGAGAAGTTTGCCAGTTCAAAACCTGACAGAATTTTTAAAAATTGTGTGAGATAGGTGGCCATACAAGTTCTTTAAACAAACAAATGAACATCTTTCTTTTCTTAAGTAGCTCAGGGGTTTACTGTTTTACCTTTTTCCAGTTACCCAAACGGTAAAATGGTAAATTCCTGGACATTTTGTAAAAAAAAAGCCCTAGGGGAAAACTAGCTACTTGAGAAAAGAACAATCATAATTAAAGAAAGATGTATCTCCTACATTTCAAACTGGCAACCTTCTCTGTGCAAAGCAGAGATTTTATACACTGTGTTATTTCCTCAATGCTGGTAAAGGTAGGTATAGAAACTATTAGAGTTGAGCAAGGTGCAAAGAAGGGAATTTTATTTTAAGCTGCCTATTGTGCCCGCAGGTATGTGCATTTTGATGGTTTAACTTGGCATATATTATTTCAATTTCATGTCTGCTTCTGGACTGAATACCTTGCAGGCCATAGCCAAACTGTCTCAGTCCATTCAGGATTTTCTTAAATCAGCTTAGAGTCAAGCCAGCATGATCACAGGATAGGAGCATCTTAAATGATAAATGCAGATATGCTTTTAGTAGAATGGAACAGTAATGGAAGAACACTTCCTTAAAATTATACTAGAGAAGATAGATGTGACAAATTCCGTCTATTTCTTAGAATGCTTATTTCCTCAAAGGATTGCTAGATCTGGCCTGGCATGCTCAGACAAAATGCTGATGACCTGTCAGGTGCCTTCTTAGGTTTTCTGTTTTATTTTAATCCTACCCAAGCATTCCAAACAGTGTTAGTCACCTGGGTTATCTGCCTTTTACATTTTTCTAAGTGTCCAATGAAGCATCAAAATGTCAGCTGCAATCTACCATCATCTTGGGTAAGTTTATTACACAGTACTTTGCCCATGTTCTTTCACATCTGGAATCACTACCTTCTTCTTCAGGATCTGTTTATTACATTTGACTATTTCTGGATTACATGTTACATGTCTGCCCTTTGTTTACCTGACACAGTCTGGATTTTACACATTGCACTAAGCCATAATCAAAGGAGACCATGGGGATGGCAGAGTGGGGCATGAAATCACACAAATGAAGCTTGCATACCTGAGTCAGATGTGATGCCCTCATTACATAATTGTGTGGTTTGTGCAATGCTGTCATGATAAACACATCAAAGGTGTTGGATTAAGATGGGAGAGTCCCACATTCTTGTCCACCCTCAGCCATGGAAGCTTTCTGGATGAGTTTGGGCCAGTATCTTTCAGCTAAACCCGACTCACAGGGTTGTTATGGGGGGAAATTATTGGGTGGATTACTATGTACATGCAGTTTGGTCCTGGAGGAGAGATGGGATATAAGCCTAATGAATAGTAAGTAATATATGTTGTATATTATATTTTATAATAAATAATAAAATCAATCAATTCATTTTGACATGGTCATGGCTTTGTAACAGATATGCAGCTGACCATAACGAGGTTCATTTGGCTTAGTGTATCGTGTATACCCAAACAATGTGGGGTATCAAGCATGTTTTATGGCTTTGTTTTTGCATGAACCAAGCCAACTGTGGCTTATTCAAGAAACCCTGGATAAATGAACTGGTTTGGCTTGAAGCATGAACACAGTGGTTTTGTTCCAGGTGCCCCACAGGTAAGTATGCAAAATGAAGAATAAAAATATAAGTTACAAATCAAAGCTGATGCTTTTCGATTCCTTTCCTTAAGTTTTTTTGTGAAGGTTGGTGCTGTTCTGTAAGGGATTGGTCCTGTATTGAATTTTAACAGCATAACTAACAGTTGCATCTGAGATGACAGAAACTCAGCCTTATACATCATTCAGTTGGCAAAATCAGCAGAGCCTCTGTTCCTTAATGGTGTCATTTTGACTGAATGCTGTTAACAGATTACCTCTGCCTGGGGCAATGGAGCATGTGCAGGAGAAAGATAACCTTGTGTTCATAATTTAATATTAACTGTTTTCTCCATAATACTTCTTTCCAGTACATTAACAATAAACCAATATGGCCTTGTCCCTGCGGTCGTATTCTTGAGTTTAAAAAAGAAGGGGGGGAATTACATGATAGAAAATTCCTGAAGATTTTCCAGTGAAATATTACAAATTACTCAATGGTTCTGTCAGCGGTGGGGGTAGGGAAATCAGCTGGCTTAGATTCAATCAAATTTAATTCCTCCAATTTAGCTTCACCACACTTCAAAGGGTGCTCTTATGAATTGTCTTGGTGGAAAAAAAAAATTAACAGTAATTTCCTCTTATACTGAAAGCTCTCAGTTGTGTTTAACATAGTGAGATCAAGAAACGGTTTTTTAAAAGCGAATATTCTGACACAGTTTGACATAAAAGTCTAAGCCATTTACAGAAAACTCTTTATGGAATTTTCATCCTATTCCATTCCCGGGAGCTAAATTTATATGGTGCCGTAGCTATCATAGCATGAGAGTATTAGCTTTCTCGCTCCACAAGCAGTTCTGTGCAGTCGGAGGGCCCTATCGCTTGCTACCACTCACATACGTGAGCATTACAGGTTTATCTCATCTTCTATACTGAGTACTTGGCCCAATTCATTCCTGTAGGCTACTTTACTAATAACCTATTTCTTATCAGGGCCTCTCCACCTCAGCTTGTGATCAAAGAACCAATTAATGGAATGGAGAAAGGTGAAGCATTCAAATAATAGGGACAGCTGTTTTTCTCTGTTAGAGAAAATCCATTTGTATTGTTATCGCCTGCTCTGAGTTCCGCAGCCCCTGCTTAATTCAGGGGCTGTCTCTTTCTGCTGATGACTGAAAAAGAGAAGAAGTCACAATGAACTCCAAAGAGAACTATGGAAAATACCACTGTATTTCAACTGGGCCCTTCCTTCAACTCGAAAGCGAAACACAACAACAACAACAAGCAGATGAGAAGAAGGAATGTCCAATAAAGACTATGCCATCTTTTTTGTCATTTTCAAACTTGCATTCTTTCATCACCTTTTCCTTAGTGCTTCCATCGTTGATGCCCATGCACTCTTTCGCTTAGCTGTCAAAATCAGAGAAACAGACACAGATGGTATCTTGAGCTCTACATCAATTGAAAAGTAATTATATGAGGAAAATAATCTTAACTGGCCAGCATGAATCATGTTGGGGCATAGAGAGAAGCTCTTAAGTATTTGTTGCCACTCAGAACTAATTGCCAAGTTGGCTTTTTCCACTGATCCAATTTAGGATTGAGTAAATAATGATAATGATAATAATAATAATCACTTGTTGAGGTGGGTGGCTGTAGAAATCAAATAAGTAAGTAAGTAAATAAATAAATGTATCTGCTGCCCAACTCCTAGAGACTCAGTTTACAAATGGTTAAAAACATTTAAAAACAGGTAAAAGTGTAAAGGGGAAAAGAATTATCCTGAATATAGGTTCCTTCCTAACATTTGCTTTTCTATTCACATTTCCATAGACTGATGTAAAAACCTCTGCGTGTTATGTATGGATGTCTGTACGTGTGTGCCTTCGAGTCAGTGTTGACTCCTGGAGACTGCCTGGACTAGTTCTTGCAGTTTTCTTGGCAAGATTTCAGAAGTGGTTTGCCATTGCCTCCTTCCTAGGGTTGAGAGAGTGACTGGCCCAAGGTTACCCAGCTGGCTTCATGGCTAAGGTGGGAATAGAACTCATGGTCTCCTGGTTTCTAGTCTGATGCCTTAACCACTACCCCAAACTGGCTGTAATGTATTAATTATATTGTATGGATACATTAATACAATTGAGAGGAGGGCTTTTGAAAAGCCTAGCTTTTAAGAAGTTAACAAATGGGACTTGGTAAATGAGTCTTGTGAATTGGTTATTAATACAGTAAGACCAATGGTCTGGCTATCCATAATACAACTAGATATTAATACTATGTAGAGTTGAGCTTCTCAGTAAGTGCATGGTTTTTACAGTTGGCTGACCTATCCCTATATTTCCCTTGCCCTGCTGGTGCAGCCTTCTGTAGGTACCATCTGTTGCTCCTCCTGTTCTTCTTCTGAAGCTCCTTGACCCACATCCTATCTCAGTTGGCAATAGAAGTGAATCCAAATGATGATTTTCCCTCATGCTTCCCTTCCTCCTGCCTTTTGCAAAAGACTAGGCCATTGCTTTGTGTGGGAAAAGAGGAGAAAATCCTTCTTTAAAATGGTGCCTGAATAAAAACTGTGTGCATCATAATGAAAGTGCACAAACAGCAACAGTATATGTTGTGAGCAGAACTCCCCTGCTGATTGCACATGGCAAAGCTACTGGTGGTGTGGAATCACGGTATCTGTATTAGATGGGAGAAGTCAAGATGCATAATGCATTTGCTTGTAAGAGCATACATAAGAGATAAAAAAGACAGCATGGAAACAAAAGATAAGTCATATTGAAATGTATTCAAAACACTTTCAGGCCTAAATTCACTTCTGAAGTATCAGATATGTACTGCCTACTTTTCAAATGTAGTACTTATTTATTTTAATGAGAATGCCTTGGGAATGCTTAATAAAATTGAGTCCCAGATATTTGCTTGCATTCCATGAGAAAGGATTACTGTGCTTTCCTCTTGTTGAAGGGATGTCAAGCAATAAAGTGAAAGAGAAGTTTGAACGTAATGAATATATGTAGCTGTCCAGTCCTGTTTTCTGTAATGTAGTGTAAAAAATAGGGAACACAAGACACATTTTGAAAAACAGAATTGAGGGCTTTTTATCTGCATTAAAGTTATATTTCTGCTTCACTTGTACCATAAACAATACACAAATTAGCTTGGAAGCAGGCAAGGTGGATCAGCTGGCCGGTTCCGCCTATGAAGGAAATCACCAGGGAGGTTGGCTGGGGGCTAGATGGAGGCCAAGAGGAAAAAGAAGTGTCCACTGAATGGAGAGGGACTGGCAGAGCTGAAGAGCCAACAAGCAAGCAACCTGGATTTGGACTGGGGCCAGTAAGGAGGACTTGCAAGGAATCAAGTGGAAACAAGACAAGGAGTGTAGAAACTGCTCTGTGAGACTTTTGCAGGGCAACTAAGGTGTTGAAGTGTGTGAATATGTCAGATTTTAAAATGTACCAGCTCTGCTTAAAGAGGCTTCTTGGCTATTGGGAGAGAGAGAAAGAGAAGGCATTCCTGAGCCAGCCTCACAGGACTGATGAGGGTAGTGATGGGGGTGGAGGGGAAGGATTTATTCTTATTGAGTTCAATAGCTACTTTTGGGTAGAATTATTGTTGTGGGTTTATGTAACTATGTGAATCTACCTGTAGATCTGTAAGGTCATTGTTTGATGCACTAAAATAGAACTGTTCCCAACCAGTTCTGAATGCAAGAAACAAATTAGTTTCTCCATTCCTGGAAGTCTATCTTTTGGGTCTTACTGTATTTGTGGAGGGTGGGACAAACGCCCCTTAGGGCTGCCTGCTGGTTGGAGAGCTGACAACAGACTTGGTTGGAGGGTTTTGGATAGGAGTTAGAAAAGGAATCAGGGACAGTTTCTTGAATTTGGGACTAGCCCCTGCATCATCATCATCATTGTCATCATCATCACGTCACAAAAATGGCGTCCCCCGAAAAAGTCAGACATGACTCGGTGCTTGCACAGGGGTCCTTTTACCTTTTTCACACCTGCATAATAAAGGAGGCCAGGCAAAAGGGCTTTATTGATAAGAGTGCAGGAAGAGAACTAAGCATCTCTAGAGTCAGATACTCCTGTGACATACCTGGTGCACACCAGATGCTTTCTGTATGATGAAGCCCATACATTCCTCTGTATCATGTATAACCTCTCCTATGGTAAAGGACAGTGTTTCTCAACCTCAGCCAGTTTAAGATGGGTGGACTTCAACTCCCAGAATTCCCTAGCCAGCCATGCTGGCTGGAGAATTCTGAGAGTTGAAGTCCACCCATCTTAAATGGCTGAGGTTGAGAAACACTGGTTTAGGAGGTTATGGAAATTCAATACATTTGTAGGGCACCAGGATGGGGAAGACTGACCTATGTAATGCTTTATATTTGGGGTACCTGCAGGGTGAAGTGGAGTGTCAAGAAAGTTAAGATGACTGCCATGACTGTGTCATTGAAGCCCCACCCATTTTATGGGCTTCATGTGAAAGACTGAGCCCATGGTACCATCAAAAGAGAGGATGCAAGCTATCATACAGCCTGCTCACTTGGCCTTTCATTCTGGGCAGCTCAGTCTCCATATTAGGAAGGCACAAGTTTGTGTGAAGCTCAAGAAAGGGCAATTTCTTTATACTTTCACTATTTTCTTCTTCTGGGTAGTACATTACTGGGGACTAGGCCCAATAAGAGCAGTTCTCCTGTCGAGAAAAGGAAAATAAAGGGAAGCAAGCAGGCTTGGGGAATTCTGGGAGTTGAACTCCATACATCTTCAAGTTGCCAAGTATGCTCTATATTAGTGTTTCTCAACCTTGGCAACTTGAGGATGTGTGGACTTCAACTCCCAGAATTCCCCAAGCCTGCTTGCTTCCCTTTATTTTCCTTTTCTCGACAGGAGAACTGCTCTTATTGGGCCTTGTCCCCAGTAATGTAAGCCGGGTAAGAAAGTAAGCAAGCTGGCTGGAGGATTCTGGGAGTTGAAGTCCTCACATCTTCAAGCTACCAAGGTTGAGAAACACTGCTCTATATATACTCTTCACCATATTTACCAACTACATGGATCATCCAACGGCACCTTGACTCAGAGATCCAGCTGCCAAGCAGAACTGGACCCAAATGACTTTTTGAATTTCTCCAACAAACCTATATGCATTGATACTGGATGGATGATTTCTCTAAAATTCTCTAGGAAACTGAGTTTTCCAATAATTTCTCAAAAGTGGGATTTCCCTTTTAACTGTAACATCATTACTAAAATGGGATGAGTTCCCTCCTGCTGTCTTTCCTTTGCATTCAGTGGACGTATAGGAAGGCAGGGAGGTTGCAAAATACTTGAAAGAGGGTTGTATAACAAATGGCAGGACATTCATCCTCCCATACCTTGGTCTTCTTGGAACTAAATAAGTGCAAAAAGACCATTTTCCCCCCATGACATTCTTCTGAATTTCTTTTCTCTTCTGAAAGAAATTCTAAAGCAAGTTCTTATTCTGCAAAAAGAATGAGAACTGAAAGAAGAGAGAATTTCTCTGCCTGTAGCAACATTTATTTCCAGGTATGTTTTTATGATTTGAAGATTCTACAGACCAGCTGCACTGGGCATTTAACAATCAGCAATATGGAAAGTGATTAAGATGGGGTGGGGAAAGAGTTTAAATCTTTCTGCTGTCAATTTGTACTGCATTCTTGCTCTTCCTCAATGGTCCACCCTGAAATAAAATAAAATAAAAAGATACCCAATTAAAGTTCTTTCCCATAATGTGTCATTTGCTAACATTTGTCCTCAATCTCTCATTCTTAAAAAGGGGAATTCCACCCAGAAATATGGGGGGAAAGAAAGAATTAGATCAAAGAGCACATTTAAAGGTGCCAAAAATAATGATGAAGAACAATACAGTATGAAGCTGCTTTCCCTCCCTGGAATGTAGGAAAGCAACATAAACTATTTTGTCTGCACTTGACACTGGCATATCTATTTTAGAGAGGCTGTAGTAAATGTTGCTATAATCCTTTAAGTTAGTCTCACTGGGTTCCTTCTAGTTTCTGTTGGTTTCACCTGGGAGACCTGAGAATTAATAGACAGATTACTTGACTCTTATCTTTCAGACTAGGAAAATTGGAAGTAAAGCTATTTCAGTGACATCACTGAAAGTATATTATTGGAGAACTTCAGTGGCAAAGAAGAACACAGCTCTTCGCTTTAGGAAGTTAACACTTTTTCATTTATAAGACTAGATTTGCCATTTAGAAATATCACATACAGGCTGGGTTTGCACAAAATATTAGACTAGGCTAAACTGAGGTTGGGTCGTTTGAGGCTCATCATGTTTTGTGAGCAAGGCCATCAGTCAATCCTCAGTATGATTTATGGATTTATGGAATTTGTTGTGGTTTAACAAAACAGCAGTAAGTTTCATTAACCTGGGTTTTGAGCATTGTGTGAAACCAGCCAGAGAGATCAAGAGGTTGCTGTGGTGCAATTGCATGGAAGAAAAGACCTGGCTTTATGCAACTCCAATGATGCTTGCAATTTCTAAACAGATTCCCATATGTATAATGACTGGAAAATAATAAGGACGTGATTTCATCTCCCTATTAAGTAGCAGCTGTTACTTAGCAGTCTGCTGGATTTGACATAGCTTAATCTCTTGTCCTTCAGTTATTGAACTGATCTGGTGGCTGCAAATGAAGAAAAGTACATGAAAATTAAAGACAAATGAGCAGGAGGGATGGATCACAGGTGAGAAGAATTGGGTGAAACTGGATCAAACCTTGAGATGAATAAAAATGAACATACCACACATGTTACAAAAAGAAGACAGCATACAATGTTGGTTGTTCAGCAAACACTATATTCTAACCCCAATAGATCCACAGCCACTGGGACTACTATATATTGTGGATCATCCCTTGTGCAATGATGCCACATTTTAAAGTCTGTAGTGGAATGAAAATAGGAAGGCTTACTTTAAATTAGACCATTGGTCCATTTAATCCAGTATTGTCAATATTAATTGGTAAAGGTTATCCAAAGTTTTCTTAAGCTCTGTGGCCTTTTCCCAAAATAAATTCCTAAATATGTTGTAGAAATGTTATAAGGTATATGAAAATAGATGATGTTGTTGTTGATGATGATGATTACAAACAATTGTTCTAGAAAAGAATAAGGAGGAAGATTTATTTGCCTTTTCTGGGTTATGATGGCATTTGAAAGTTGTTAAAATAGGTTCCTATCATGTCATAAGCAGTATTTAGGCATCATAGAGAGGTTATGACTTACACATTTTTCTTGTAACATCTCCATGCAACGTAGCTTTGTTTGTTCAAGCGGCAGTTAATATACTTGGTTGGGCTTGGCCACAGCTCTGCATCCTCCCCCCACATTAACGCTTAACATTTATGCTTTGTTCAGAGTGTTCTAGTCTTGTAAGGGAGTCAGTTTCCCAGCTAAGGTCACTAAATGCAATGCATTTTTAAGTGCAGCCAATCTGAGCCTTTCACTTAAGAGACTCAGAACATCAGTTCACAGAAGCATAGCTCAGAAATAATTTATACAATCAATTAAAGAACATTATCAAGGGATGATTTGACAACTGTTGCCATGCCAACCGGCATGGCAGATAGCATTTCAACGTTCAAAGGCTGCACCTGGTGATAGACGTAGCAGATTTTGAGGGCTCTGGCAGAATCACGGATGCCCAAAGGTGTGGCAGAGACGTGATTTAAAAGCCTGATGTGATGCCTTTCTCGTGGTGAAAGGGTGTTGATAACATGTTGTTCACTCCCTCATTCCAAATTCTGTCATTTTTCATCACTAGATGAAATCTGGAAGTGAGAATGCACTTTGCAGGCTGAGAAAATATGATAGCAAAATGGATGATGCTCATTTGCAGTCTGAGATAATTAAAAAAAAAGTGTGTGCCAGTGTGTTTATGAAAAGCCTGTTAATCAGCCACAACTTCACCATCCTTAATGGGTGCATCTTCTACACTTCCAATTATTATTAGGAATTCCAGTGTACAAAAGGCTTTGGCTGCATTTAAATATGAACCTAGGAAGACCAGGCAAAGGGTTAGTGTAACTGGTTTCTGAAGCCTGATTTACTGATCCATTTGGTTTCATCTTCCCATGTTTTTCCAGCTGTAATTGAAAGTGCTGGTCTTTACCTGAAGACTCTAAGTAGGTAAAAGTAAAGGCTACCTCATTTCAAATCATTCTCCCACACTCTGCATTTGCCAAGAGAGATGTGGCATTTCATCCAATCAGTATCTGAAGCATTAGGATGGGACCACATCCAGGGCCTTTGACATAGCAGTACTTAGAAGACAGAGCATATTTATTTATTTTTAAAAAATCTTCCTTGTTTCCAACTGATTACCATATAATTGCTTTTTTTAATGGTATTTGTTACATCAATAAGTTTTAGTAGGTTTGAAAACAGCCTTGAATTTATCTGCAAAGAAACCAGGGTAGCTAAATATTCTAAATAAATAAACAAACAATATGGTGATTTTTGGATTGGCACATAACTCTTTGCCTGCCTTTCTGTTATATCCATAATGTTAAAGAAGTGTTATTATTTTAAAAGGAAATGTTGTCATGCTAAGTGTTTCAGCATTATGAATAACAAATCTAATTTAAAAATGAAAAAAGAAAGAAAAGAGCTGTTTAGTTAAAGAAAATCAGGTTTTTGTTAAGAAGGTTCATATAATTCTTGCTCAGAAGGTTTGGATGTGATTGCTTAATCCAACTGCCTATACTATATAAATTGAAAAGCTAGATGTAAATATCCTAAATAATTGATGTCAGTCAGTTTCATAGTGCTTGGAGTTGGGCCTATAGCTCTTGCATCGGTGGGACAGGGAGCCAAGTGGTTCCCAAATGATTGTGCAAAGCACACTGCAAACTTCTGCTCCTGAAGTATCTTCCAAATCAGTGTTTCTCAACCTTGGCACCTTTAAGATGGGTGGATGTCAACTCCCAGAATTCTCCAGCCAGCTTAAAGGTGCCAAGGTTGAGAAACACCTCTCCAAATGCTATAGGAAAGGACACATATCTCATACCTGGTGAAGGAAGAGGCAGAGGAAGGCACCATCAGATCCTAAGGTCAGATTGTTCCCATCTGTACTACTGGGCCACTTCTGAATAACTGCCTTTTGAAAGAGAAGCAGGAGAAGGCAGTACATAAGCAAGGGCTCCATCCATTCCTGGATCAGTAGCATCTCCCAAGACTCATGTAAGACCAGCTGCTTTGAGAGAATGAGGATCATTGGGAAAGTAAATGAAAATATTCCATCACACAACTTTTCTGGATCAGCTAGAGAAATCCATCAGTTAACATGGAATATTAACTGGATTTGTGAAAAGCATCTTGGAAGTGTAGTTGCCCACAAGCTGATTAGCAGCGTGACACAAATTTAAAATGGCCAAACACATCAATAAAAGATTGGTCATGGGTTATTACTTGCATTCCATTCTGGTCATACCTCTTCTAGAAGACTGTGCCTAGTTTTAAGTGCCAGATTTGGAAGAAGGATTCAAGCAAGCATAGAACAGGCTCAAGAGAAGTGAAATGAAGATGGTCAGGGGATAGGAAATGTTATAAGGAAAGACTGATGGAGCTGAGTATGTTTAGCATAGAGAAAATATGACAGAGATGGGATATAATAAGGTTCCTCAAGTCCCTGAAGGGGTGGAAAAGGCCATGAATTGTTCATCTCAGAGTGCAGGACACAGAACAATGAATGTAATCTATAGAGAGACAGATTTAACTTGAAAATTAGAAAAACTTCCTCAAGTAAGAGACTTTTGACAGTTGAATCAATTACCTTGGTGGGTTTCCCATCAATAGAGGTGTTCAAGCAAAGACAAGCCACCTCTCTGTTGAAAATGCTGTAACTGGGATTCCTGGAATGAGTAATGTCAGGCAGTTGGGGATGATCAGACTTAGTGATCAAAAAAGTTCCTTAAAGGCAGTGTTTCCCAACCTTGGCAGCTTTAAGAAGGCTGGCTGGAGAACGGCTGCGCCCTTGGCTGCTGTCATCTGACACTGAGGAAGTATTCTACATCTCGGGAGAGGCTGAAGATGACTCTAAGGAGCTGGCAGGAAATGCCAGCCACCTGCCATGAAGAGCACCTGCAGGCAGGTGGGGGAGGATGGGCACGAGGATGCTATGGTGAGTGCTGACTGTTCCACTTTAGCAGTAAAAGTGAAATTGGGCTCCCGCACAAAAACTACAGAGGTCTGGGCTTTAGTTGACTCTGGGTGTTCCAGGTGTCTAATTCACCCTGATCTGGTTGCTGCTTTGGACCTGCCTAGCTTCCCCCTCCAGCAGCCTTTGATCTTCACACAGTTGGATGGGTCACGGCGGGGGGGGGGGGCAACCCATTTCACTGAAACTGTCACAATGCAAATGGGCAGCCACCGTGAGACTTTGAAATTCGTAGTGGCACCTGTTGACAATCCCTTGGTAATTCTGGGGATCCCCTGGTTGACCTATCGAAGCCCATATATAAACTGGGAACACAGAACTGTGACTTTTAAAGATGGGTTTTACCAAGCCCCTACAGAGGAGAGAGCTGCATGTGCGGGGGTTGGAAGGGCTGCAACCGCCACGCTCTATCTTGGCACATTTAGAAGGCTTGCCCGATCGATACCAAGACCTTGCAGATGTTTTGGGGGAAATGGAAGCAGATCAGTTACCCCCTGCCACCAGAAAACTGACTGTGCAATAGAGTTGGTTCCCAATGCTCAATTGCCCAAGCCAAAAATTTATCCAATGACTCAAAAGGAGCTTGAGGCATTACGGGACTTTATTGACAAAAATCTGTCAAGGGGGTTTATTGAACCTGCAAATTCCCCAGTTGGGGCCCCTGTGCTATTCCGGGAAAAGAAAGATGGCACACTTAGACTCTGTACGGACTATCAGGGGTTAAATTCTGTCTCAATTTGCAACAAGTACCCTCTTCTGCTCATGAAGGACATGTTAGCTCATTTGTCTAAGGGCAAGATTTTCTCCAAGCTCGATCTTCGTGAAGCCTATTTCCGCATCCGCATACGAGCTGGAGATGAGTGGAAAACTGCTTTTAATTGCCCACTGGGTTCATTTCAGTACAAAGTCCTCCCTTTTGGGCTGGCAGGGGTGCCCGGAGTCTTCATGCAATTGATTAATGAAGTATTACATGATCATTTGTTTAAAGGGGTCCTGGTTTATTTAGATGATGTCCTCATTTACACTGAAACCGAGGAGGAACACGAACGCCTCCTCAAACAGGTGTTAAGCAAGCTTAGAAATGCCAAACTTTATGCCAAACTTTCCAAATGTGAGTTTCACAAAACCCAACTTGACTATCTGGGCTATAGGGTGTCTGACAAGGGCATTGAAATGGACCCTGCAAAAATTCAGGCGATTTTAAGTTGGGAACGTCCCTGCACCCAGAGGCAATTACAAAGTTTCCTCAGGTTCAGTAATTACTACCGTCAATTTATCCAGGGGTTTGCTGAGATTGCTTTGCCCCTCACTGATTTACTCCGTACCAAGGGCTTGGGGGAGACACGCAAAGTAAAAAACCCTGGGGCAGTGCTGAATTGGACACCTGAATGCCAGGCAGCATTTGAGAAGTTAAAAACTCTCTTCACTGCTGAGTCTATTCTACAGCACTCCGATCCTGAACGCCCCTTTGTGGTCCAAGTTGATGCTTCTGATTCCTCAGTTGGGGCTATATTGTTACAGAGAGATTCTGAAAATCACTTAAGACCCTGAGCTTATCTGTCCAGAAAATTTTCTGAAACCGAACGCCGGTGGCATGTTTGGGAAAAGGAGGAGTTTGCTGTAAAAGCCGCTTTGGAAGCCTGGCGTCACCTCCTGGAAGGCGCTAAATGCCCTTTCGAGGTTTGGACCAATCACAGGAATTTGGAAGCCCTCCACACCCCCTGGCATCTCAGTCCTAAACAAATCCGCTCGGCTCAATTTTTCAGTCGCTTTAACTTCCAGTTAAAATTTATTCCGGGAAAGAAAAACTTTCTGGCCGATGCTTTGTCACATTTACCTCAGGACCTTGACCAGGTGGCAGATGTGGTTGGGACTGTTCTTACTGAACCACAACTGGGCTTGGTTGCTGTCACTTGGATCCAGACCCGTGCAGAGGCAACCCCGCCCCCAGCCCAATCTGGGAAGCAGAAAGTACAAGTTCCTTGTCAATTACAGAAGGACTATCTCCAGGCACTGAAATCTGACACTTGGTTGCTAGCTAATAGAGACAATGTTTCTTTTGAAAACAGTCTTGCTTGGGTGGAACACCGCCTGTATGTACCCAAAACTTTAAGAGCTGACATTTTACAGCGTTCCCATCATGATAAACTTGCTGGGCATTTTGGTTTTGTTAAAACATTACATTTGGTTCATCGTCAATTCTGGTGGCCTACTTTGAGACGCGATGTAAAAGACGATGTGGCTTCCTGTCCTGTTTGTGCAATGTCTAAACATAAAGGGGGGAAACCACAGGGGCTTCTACAGTCAGTGGCCAGCCTGTCCCGTCCCTGGGATGAGATTTCTATGGATTTTATTGTGGATCTTCCTCCCAGTCAGAAGAAACTGTCATTTGGGTTGTAAAAGATTTTTTCTCCAAACAAGCCCATTTCATTCCATGTGCATCCATCCCATCTGCCCCACAATTGGCGCGCCTATTTCTCTTCCACATCTACTGACTCCACGGTAGCCCCTCCCATTTGGTCAGCGACCACGGGACACAGTTTACTTCCCAATTTTGGAAATCATTTTTAGAATTGATTGGCACCAAACAAGCGCTGTCTACCTCTTCCCATCCTGAGACTGATGGATCTACTGAGATTTTAAACTCCACTCTTGAACAATTTCTTAGAGCATACATTAACTACCATCAGGACGATTGGGTGGAGTTACTGCCTTTTGCTGAAGTGGCTTACAACAATGCTGTCCATCAAAGTACCAGACAGACCCCTTTTCGTGTGGTTTCTGGTCAGGACTTTGTTCCCATCCCTGAACTGCCACAACCCCCTTCCCAAACATGTTCTGCCTCTGACTGGGCTGTTAAGCTGGCTGATTCCTGGCCAGTAATTCAACAGGCTTTGGCTGATGCCCAGGCTGCTTACAAGTTCTAGGCTGATAAGCATCATTCCTTGCATCACGACTTCAAGATTGGGGATCAGGTGTATCTATCTACTAAATTTATCAAATCACCACAGCCCTCTAAAAAACTTGCTCCCAAGTTCATTGGTCCTTTCCCTATTGTTGGTCTTGTCAATCCAGTTACTGTTAAATTGGACCTGCCTCACAATTTGAAATGCTTGCACCCTGTTTTCCATTGCAGCTTGCTCAAGCCTGTCCACCACTCCTCCCGCTGGCACCCCCAACCTCCTCCTCCCGCTCCAATCATGATTGATGGCCAACAGCACTTTGAGGTCAAGGAGGTCATTGATTCTCGCAAGCTTTGCGGCACGCTCCAGTATCTGGTCTGATGGAAACACTTTCCTCATCCTGAATGGCTGTCTGCTCGCCATGTTAATGCTCCTGATTTAGTTCACTGTTTCCACTTGGCTTACCTTTGAAGCCTGCTGCTTAGTGTTTTCTTTCTTTTGGGGGCCAGTATGTCATGTTCACTGTTTCATTGTGCACTGTACATCGTAACATTTCACATGCCATGGCTCTGACGTGCGTTTCTGTTTAGGAGGGAGCTGCTGTGAAACCTTGTACCAAGCTCTGTATCTATGTTCATTACAATGGAATGTGTTTGGGTTATGTTCTATGTTCAAGGACTTTTCCCACAGACCATCAGAAGCCGTTAGAAGCACCTGGGATTGTGAACTTGGGAAGATTCTACAAGGGGAGGGATCTCATTTGCACCAAGGGTTTTTAGTTTGCATTTGGTGCGCTTTATCATTCTCAGCTTTCTCTGTGATCCTGCATACTATTCTTTAATAAATCAGATATCTTTGAATTCCTGCTCATGAATCTGATAGTGTTTTAGAATAGGCACTCATTACATCTAGGAGTTGAAGTCCACTCATCTGCAAATTGCCAAGGTTGAGAAACACTGCACTAAGTGTTAGATAGATATAGAAGTAGAGGCAGATGTAGAAGTAAAGCTGGAGACAGAGATAGGAATATTCAGGATAAAAAAAAAAACATCATGAGTTAGTTTCCTAAGAAGTTCTGACACTGATATTTGAATTGCAAGTAAGAACAAGATCTGATGTTATGGTGAGTTTCAAGGTCAGCTGGTGATACTAATCTACCATGGGTCAATGTACATTTTATGTACAGTAGTAGCAAAAGCAAACTTGAGTTCCATTAATTTCCATTTCCTATGTTATTATTTGGATCTACATGAAAATTGGCTGACTGTTTTCATCTTATTATAAATTGTTACCTTTGGGATTGTCTTCATGTAGAATCAGCCTGACCTACACAATCTAGGGGGGAGAAAATGCTTTGAGTACACAACCTCAAAGTAACCTGGTCCTTCAGACTGATTTTCTTAGTAGTAGAAAATCTCTCCTCCACTGGAACACCTTGTTCCAGGGGGTCCATAGCAAGGTCAAAAAAGTTGTAATACATGTTAAAAATGACTGGGACTTTGATCACATGGTTGTGGCTGACATGTTCGCTTTTCTGACCTCCTGCTTGTAGCTTGTCCCCTGAAGTTTTGTTGTTGTTTATTCATTTAGTCACTTCCGACTCTTCGTGACTTCATGGACCAGCCCATGCCAGAGCTTCCTGTCGGTCGTCAACACCCTCAGCTCCCCCAGGGACGAGTCCATCACCTCTAGAATATCATCCATCCACCTTGCCCTTGGTCGGCCCCTCTTCCTTTTGCCTTCCACTCTCCCTAGCATCAGCATCTTCACCAGGGTGTCCTGTCTTCTCATTATGTGGCCAAAGTAGTTCAGTTTTGCCTTTAATATCATTCCCTCAAGGGAGCAGTCTGGCTTTATTTCCTGGAGGATGGACTGGTTTGATCTTCTTGCAGTCCAAGGCACTCTCAGAATTTTCCTCCAACACCACAGTTCAAAAGCATCGATCTTCCTTCTCTCAGCCTTCCTTATGGTCCAGCTCTCGCAGCCATATGTTACTACGGGGAACACCATTGCTTTAACTATGCGGACCTTTGTTGTCAGTGTGATGTCTCTGCTCTTAACTATTTTATCGAGATTGGTCATTGCTCTGCTCCCAAGGATTAAGCATCTCCTGATTTCCTGACTGCAGTCAGCATCTGCAGTAATCTTCACACCTAGAAATACAAAGTCTTTCACTGCCTCTATGTTTTCTCCCTCTATTTGCCAGTTATCAATCAAGCTGGTTGCCATAATCTTGGTTTTTTTGAGGTTTAGCTGTAAGCCAGCTTTCGCAGTTTTTTCTTTCACCTTCATCATAAGGGTCCTCAGTTCCTCTTCACTTTCAGCCATCAAAGTGGTATCATCTGCATATCTGAGATTGTTAATGTTTCTTCCAGAGATTTTAACTCCAGCCTTGGATTCCTCAAGCCCAGCATGTTGCATGATGTGTTCTGCATACAAGTTGAATAGGTAGGGTATAGATGTTTTTCTGAAACTCCCTGGCTTTTTCCATTATCCAGCGGATATTGGCAATTTGGTCCCTAGTTCCTCTGCCTTTTCTAAACCCAGCTTGTACATCTGGCCATTCTCGCTCCATGAATTGCTGAAGTCTACCTTGCAGGATCTTGAGCATTACCTTACTGGCATGTGAAATGAGTGCCACTGTTCGATAGTTTGAACATTCTTTAGTGTTTCCCTTTTTTGGTATGGGGATATAAGTTGATTTTTTCCACTCTGATGGCCATTCTTGTGTTTTCCAAATTTGCTGGCATATAGCATGCATTACCTTGACAACATCATCTTGTAAGATTTTGAACAGTTCAGCTGGGAAGCCGTCGTTTCCTGCTGCCTTGTTATTAGCAATGCTTCTTAAGGCCCATTCAACCTCACTCTTCAGGATGTCTGCCTCTAGCTCACTGACCACACCGTCAAAGCTATCCCTGATATTGTTATCCTTCCTATACAGGTCTTCTGTATATCCTTGCCACCTTTTCTTGATCTCTTCTCCTTCTGTTAGGTCCTTGCCATCTTTGTTTTTGATCATACCCATTTTGACCTGGAATTTACCTCCAATGTTTCTAATTTTCTGGAAGAGGTCTCTTGTCCTTCCTATTCTATTGTCTTCTTCCACTTCTGCACATTGCTTGTTTAAAAATAATTCCTTATCTCTTCTGGCTAACCTCTGGAATTTTGCATTTAATTGGGTATATCTCCCCCTATCACTGTTGCCTTTTGCTTTCCTTCTTTCTTGGGCTACTTCTAGTGTCTCAGCAGACAGCCATTTTGCCTTCTTGGTTTTCTCTTTCTTTGGGATGTATTTTGTTGCCGCCTCTTGAACACTGTTGCAGACTTCTGTCCAGAGTTCTTCCGGGACCCTATCTACTAAGTCCAGTCCCTTAAATCTATTCTTCATCTCCACTGCATATTCCTTAGGAATATTAGTGAGCTCATATCTAGCTGATCTGTGGGTCTTCCCTAATCTCTTTAGTCTGATCCTAAATTGTGCAAGAAGAAGTTTGTGATCTGAACTACAATCAGCTCCAGGTCTTGTTTTTACCGCCTGTATAGATGTCCGCCACCTTTGGCTGCAAAGGATGTGGTCAATCTGATTTCGGTGTTGTCCATCTGGGGAAGTCCATGTATAAAGCCGTCTCTTAGGTTGTTGGAAGAGAGTGTTTGTTATGCAGAGTGAGTTGTCTTGGCAAAATTCTATCAGCCTATGTCCTGCTTCATTTTGTTCTCCCAGGCCATGCTTACCTGTAATTCCAGGTGTCATTTGACTGCCCACCTTAGCATTCCAGTCTCCCGTGATGAAAATAACATCTCTTTTAGGCGTGTTGTCCAGTAGGTGCTGCAGATCCTCATAGAACTGCTCTACCTCAGCTTCTTCAGCATCTCTGGTTGGGGTGTATATTTGGATCACTGTGATGTTAGATGGCTTGCCCTGAATTCGAATTGAGATCATTCTATTGTTTTTTGGATTGTATCCAAGCACTGCTTTAGCCACTTTATGATTAATTATGAAGGCTACTCCATTTCTTCTGTGGTCCTCTTGTCAACAGTATGGTGGTCATCTGATGTGAAGTGGCCCATTCCAGTCCATTTCAGTTCATTGACGCCCAAAATGTCTATCTTTAATCTTGACATCTCACCAATAACCACATCCAATTTGCCCTGGCTCATAGATCTTACATTCCAGGTTTCAATGGTGTGTTGATCCTTAGAACATCGGATTCGCCGTTCACCACCAGCACCGTCGGCCGCTAGCCGTCCTTTTGGCTTTGAGCTAGCTGCGTCATCACATCTGGGGCTATTTGAACTCATCCTCTGTTCCTCCCCAGTAGGATTTTGACCATCTTCCGACCTGGGGGTCTCATCTTCCGATGGTATACCGACATATCTCTGGTTGTACTGATCCATTTAGTTTTCACGGCAAGAATACTGGGGTGGGTTGCCATTACCTTCCCCAGGGATCGCATTTAGTCTGACCTCTCTGTCATGACCTTCCCGTCTTGGGTGGCCCTTCATGGTTTAGCTCATGGCATCATTGAGGTGCTCAAGCTCCAGCACCACGACAAGGTAACGATCCTTTGCTGAAGCCCCTGAAGTTAGGTGCACCCATACCCTGATGATGTTTTGGAAGATGACAAAAACACTCCCCTTTTAGAGACATACAGACTTGTTTATTGGCTCCTATGAAATAATGTCCATTTCCAGATTGCTGTATACGTAATCTATTCTTCATGTAGTACACAGGGATCAAATAGAAATCTGAATTCTGATGAAATTAAAGCAATACATGCAAAACAATGCATACAAAGAAAAAGCTCAGGGAAAAATTGTGTCTAAAATTCATTGAAGTGTAAAGAAAAATGGAGAACTGCCATAGTTCTGTGTTATAGAAAAAGATACTCTGTTAATAAAATCCATCCTGAAAACAGGGCGTGGAGGAGGGGGTGGTTTTCTCAATCCACCTTATTCTACATCTGGTAACTATATTTGAAGGGTAGAAAAAGTGGAGGAGCATGACATTATCCAAGAAAAGAAGCTATCCACTTGTTCAAATCAAATCATCATTCTGCCTTCAAAAAGTAAGTGAGCTTTCTCCACTCATATTACTCAAACTTTAGGAAAATAGTACTGAGCTTCATTTGACAATGAAATGCCATAACTAAGCCCAGGAAAAAGGTCTGCATATGGCCCAAAAGAAGGAGGCAACTAACATTTGGAATAAAAATGTTGGCAGGATGTCTAAAAGTTTTATAAAATTCTAAAAATAACACTTGACATCACGACTTCAAGATAAAAAAACAGATTATTGGAGCTCTAGTTCCTTTGCTGGATTATTATGCAACTACATAGCTTGGGACGCGGTGGCGCTGCGGGTTAAACCGCTGAGCTGCCGATCGGAAGGTCGGCGGTTCGAAACCGCGCGGCGGGGTGAGCTCCCGTTGCTAGTCCCAGCTCCTGCACACCAAGCAGTTCGAAAACATGCAAATGTGAGTAGATTAATTGGTACCGCTTCGGCGGGAAGGTAACGGCGTTCCGTGCAGTCATGCTGGCCACATGACCCGGAAGTGTCTATGACAACGCCGGCTCCAAGGCTTTGAAACGGAGATGAGCACCGCCCCCTAGAGTCGGACTCGACTGGACTTTACGTCAAGGGAAACCTTTACCTTTTTACATAGGTTTCCAGTTTTTTGATGAAATAAGTCTGCACTGGCATCCATTTAATTCCAATCATATATTTGGACATTTCAGATATCCTAATTTTATCAGTTCGGGTAATTAAATATTGGCTAAATACGTCAAAACACAAGGACCTATTTTGCCTGTATGTAAGACCATAACTGTAACTCTTTTTAATGGATTCATTTTCCACCTTTATTGAAGCACTGATCAGTCTGATCATTTCAAATACAAGCTGTATTTTGGATTTATTTATTTATTTATTTATTCATTCATTCAGTTTCTGTAGCCGCCCATCTCAGCAGGCGACTCTGGGCGACTTACAACGATAAAAACCATAAAGCAATTAAACAATTACAATTAAAATATTTACAATACAAATAAGTATACATGGCTGCCAAGTCAACAATGTAAGATGGTAATACAACCAAGAAGCGGGATCATTACAACATTCGGGGCCCCAGGCCCGGGCACATAACCAGGTCTTCACAGCCTTAGAAGAGGCCAACAGGGTCAGGGACATCCTGATCTCTGAGGGGAGAATATTCCAGAGGGCAGGCGCTATGGCTGAAAAGGCACGCCTTCTAGTCCCCGCCAACCGACATTCTTTGGCTGACGGGATCCGTAGCATGTCCAATCTACCAGATCAAATTGGATATTGTTTCAATGCATATAGAAAAGGGGAGAGGCTTGTATTGTGTGGCTCCATTCACCATCTTGCTAACAACCCCCTCCTGGATGTCACTGCCACTATATGTGTTCAGCCCAGGAAACGGGTCTGCAAGGGAGGTCAAAAAGGTCAATATGGCTTCTGAGACCACCTGATTAAAGCCCCACTCCTTTTTTTGTGCTTTGCCTGTGTGACAGACATACAAAGGGGCAAGACTTCAATCTGCTAGTTGCAGCTATCATCTGTACTGTTTTGATTCCTCCCACAGATGCCCCTGAGTTCAGGGCAATTGCCTCTGCTACCATCCCAAAAGATCTGGGCTTCTAGTAAGGCTGGGTCAAATGTCCCTTATCCATGTTAATGGCATTGTTAATTTATCTTCAACAGGATGTCTTTGTCCAGAATTTGGATGCAGGCCTAAAAACTTTTAGGAAATTAAAGATTAATGGGCCAAGCATTTTTCTTTCTTTTTCTTTGCAGAAGAAAATACAATACTGAAAAGCCTTCATCCTTCCTTCCAATGTTACTGGCATCAAGACAGCTCAACCATTTCCACATGACTTTTCTTCACAGAAGATCTTAATTTTTTTTTAAGTCCAGCAACAAAACTGAAGGTCTACAGAGCAGTGGTACTTACTACCCTACTGTATGCCTGAAAACATGGACTGGTTATCGAAGGCATGCAGGAGAGCTCAACCATTTCCACATGACTTGTCTTCGCACAGTATTAGGCATCAGATGACTAGATAAAATGCCAGACACTGAAGTTCTCTCTAGAGCAGATCTACCATCAGTCCACACACTGCTGATGAGAGCACAGACCTCGTGGGCAGGTCACATCATTAGTATCCCGGATGAGTGCATACCCAAGTAGCTCCTTTTTGGGGAACCTTCTGCTGGAAAACACTCTCATGGAGGGCAGAAGAAACATTACAAAGATACATTAAAAGCCTCCCTGAAATCACTTGACAGAGACAAAAGCACCTGGATAGAAGCTGGCACAAAATTGCTCTATCTGGTGTGTCCTCATCCATAAGGGCTGTCGAGTAAGGCGTACTGTGGAAGCACAACATAAGCGCAAGCTGGACAAGTCTAGAGCCATCAGTGCAACAACTGCAGTGTCTACATATGTTTGCCCAGCATGTGCCAGGACATTCCATGCCTGAATTGGCCTGACCAATCATCTTCGAACACACCACATTTAGTTTTAACATGACTAATGGTGTTGAGGTCTTCATTGACAACGATGGAACAACTGGCATCATCTTTGTAATGTAGGATATGATGCCTCTTGAAAATATGCAACAGTCTCCTGGGACATTGGAAAGGGATTCTGGCATTGACCAATGGGGTCAGCCACTGTTTTTTGCTCAGGAATGCATCTGCAATTATCATAATGTTCACCTGCCATGTTCACAGTTCATTAAGGGAAATGTTGCTTGGCTACAGAGAGCACCCAGGATACTACTCAACAGGGTAATACCATTTTTTTTGTTAAAAAACAGTTGGGGTGTGTGACTTTGACACTGTCAGTTAAATGCAGCATCCTGCCTCTACCAGGGTCACCTAGTGTGTTTGCAAATATGGTCAACTTTTACAAAATGTGTCTGTTGCCTCACATTGGGCAAAGAAATCTAATCTGGAAAAGTACAGTAGCCTTCTCAATTTATGCTTAAACCATTTCTTCCCAGCAGTTTTTCTTTCATATTTTTCATATGATATCTGCTTACTGGTCTTTGCTGCATAAGATGTGTTTCTGCCTAAACTTTTTACATAGCTGACAACTGTCCTGGCTGTGTCATTGTGGTCAACAGCCACAACTGTGGGTGGGTCTCTCTCCTGGGGAAAAAAAACAGAAAAACAATACAACTCTGGAAAAATTCTGGATTTTGCCTATGGTTCTGATTCTGGTTGCTATATCTCTAAAGCTTGTGATTTCTTCTGAGTTTTTGGGAGATGCACACACGTGCATTCTATATTGAAGGTCGGTAACTATTACCCCAGTCCTGTAAGTTTCCAGTTAGCATTATCTTTTTTTTTTTCCAACTGCTTCTTCCTACCTTATAACAGTTTATCAAAGTGTAATTATCACTCTGTGTGGGAAGATCAAGGATTAACATTAAATTTGTAAGCCCTAACTGCAAGCAAGGAGAAGTGTAGTTCTATATAGCCTCTATAAAATAAGTTTTTTGATAGCCTGGATATATTTATGGTAATGAATTCAACCCATTCCTCTGGGAATAGACATCTTGAACATCTGAAAAGGAGGGGGACAAAGAAAAAGAAAAGGATCAAATACCAAAGTGTTTTGCATTCTATTATGCATATGAGCAAGATGCATGATTATGAGAATGATACTTAGAACTCAGAGTTCAGATAACACATTTTACAGGATAAAGTGCACTTGCTTCTCTCTGCGAACATGAGTTACTGTATATACACGCAAGAAGACTCAGCAATGTAAGAATGCCAGAAAACATTCTGAAGTTCTGCAGAATGTTCCAGCCATACTATTTCATAAAACAAGGCAACCTGCCAAGATCTCAAAAGATCCCTTTTGGCAAAAAAATCAGGAGACTGGTAGCACCTTTTCTCACTAACCATTGTTATTAAAAAGGATAAACTTTCATGAACTGCAGTCATTTCATCAGATGCATAAGAAGATCTGATGAAATGAGCTGCAGCTCATGAAAGTTTATGCCTTTTACTAACATTTGTTAGTTCGGGAAGCTGCTACCAGACTCCTAATTTTTTGCCACCATAGACTAACATAGCTTTCCTCCTACAAGATCCCACTTGGAAACTCATGAAATGTTGGCATTCTTGCCTGAAATTGCTTGAAATGTAAGCCACTCTTGTTTTTTAAAAAAAAAGTCTTGTGGTTCTTTAGGCACCACCTAGGGAGCTCCATGAATTCTAAGCCATCTTTGAGGTGATACATTGTCAACCGCCTTGTTAGCCAATTGCATCTAGTTAGTCTTAATAAACCTTGCCTTTAAAACATCCAATTGTGTAATGAAGAAACACATGTCTAAATGATAGCACTTCAGACCATGGCGGAATGTGTTGAGATATCTGAAAAAGGTGATCTGTGAAGAGGAAATCAAAACATAATAAAGAAGATACAGATGTCCAACAGGAAGGTGTTATCTTTCCTCACCTTCACTCTCAAGTAACATCATCCCTGAACAGCTTTATCACACATTTTAGCAGTAGAGAAAAGAAAGCAAAAAATTTAGGGATTTTCATCACATTTTCTGTATGAGAGACTGGTACATGATGCCCTAAAACTAGGGCATAAAATGCTCTATGGCTACTTTTATGCATATATATTAAACATAGTCATTGGTTACTTTTTTTGTTTGAGAGCCAGTTTGGTGTAGTGCTTAAGGCATCAAGCTAGAAACCAGGAGACCGTGAGTTCTAGTTCTGCCTTGGGTACAAAGCCAGTGTGATCTTGGGCCAGTCATTTTCTCTTAGCCTTAGGAAGAAGGCAATGGCAAACCACTTCTGAAAAACTTACCAAGAAAACTGCAAGGACACGTCCAGGCAGTTTCTGAGAATCAGACACAATTGAACGGATGATTAAAAAAAACAACTTTTTTGTTTATTTTGAGACCTGCTACCTCAATGTGATTTTATTTCTCTTTCTCCACGTTGCATTTTTTTTATTTGATATCACAATCTTAATATGAAAAGTTCTTTGGAAACTTTTTTTGACTATAGAGCAGCATTTTAAAAAAGAAATAGTTTTGATGCATTGACTTTACTAATTATTTAATTTTTAATCAGTGCTCCCACTTGCCTATTAATATATTTTTGCACTAATGTGGTAGAAAAAATCATTTAAATAATTCAAGTCAATAGTGTACCCATCACTTTATTTATTTATTTATTTTCCAAACTTCTATTACCACTCATCTACCCCAAGAAAGGGGATTTTTTTTTTTTATGAAAAAAAAGGTGGGATTACTTCTTACATATTTTACTGGGATTTGCTGAATTTCTTTTCCTGAGTGATAATACAGGATTTTGTCATTATAATTCTGAGGTATGGTAGTATTATTTTTATTTCATCATAAAGCATTTATGGACTGCCAGTACATATTGATGTATTATATAATAAGGCTTTATTTTTGTGAATGGAACTTCCAGCTATTTAGATAGGATACCCTATTGCTATTTTTAAAAATAAGATTAAGTCTTGTCCTTAGAAAAGAAAACAGACAGGCAAGGATAGTATTTCTGAATATGCAGCAACTTTTCATACAATTATGCTATTCTTGCTTTGTGATCTATCCACAAATGACTTTGCTTTAAAAAAAGGAATTAAGCAGAAAGGATCTTCATATTTTATCTTCCAGTATAGTTCAATTGTAACTTGACTTTTTCTTATAAGTTTAGAATAGTAAATATTTCTTATTGATATTCAATATAAAGGGTATTTTAAGCCAAATGGACATGATTTTAAGTGTGCTGCAGAAGTTTTCTTTGGGTCTTCCATTCTGAGAGACAGAGAGAGAATGAGAGTGTGTGTGTGAATCAGGATGTGTATGTAAAATAACTATTTCCATATGTGAATTGGCTGGTGCTTCAAGATAGTGTGGAAAATGGGTTTTCCCCTTTTGTGTCTCTTCTTTTGGATACTTTTCTACTTCTCATGCCCTTTCAGTTGACTTTAAGATTTGATGAGAGCAATAAGCCTTAAAGCAACATGGTCAGTAGTGACACATTCACCTATCTTACCATCTCTTACTAGAGAGTTTCATGAAAGAGTGGGATTAAAAAAAGTAGTCTGGAAGGAAGAAAAATCCACGCAACATATGGCATTTATACATTAAAAATATTTAGATTAGAAGGCTTCTGAGATGGGTTCCATTTGTTAGCACTTCACATCTGCTGTCTTGAGATAGCATCTCTTTTGGTCAAATAAAATGGTTAGCACAAGAAAGGTAAATTATTAAAAAATTGTGTTCTTCAGAGCAGAGTTTTATGTGGTTTCCTACTCCCCTAGAAAGTAAATCTATCATTCTGAGAGTTTTAGGGTTCCTTTAATCTTCAGGGCAATTTCTGAGAATAATGGTCAAGGCCATTAATACCACAGCAACTCAAAGCCAAATTGTTTGGAAAACTGCTGGATTGGATTTGCAAAACAAAAATAAGGAGGCCTTTACTAAAAATACTTTAGCTATCTGCCTTGATGCTTTTGGGAAGAAAGATGAAATGGATCAGATAAATATCTTTTTGCAGAGGAGTGACTCCATTGGATAGACTTTGACTATCTCAGAGTTTTTCTGGTTTGTGATGTTACAGTTTTGGAAATGAAAGCTAAACAAGGCCAATGAAGATCTGTGCATCACTTCTTTACACTGAACTTGTGAAGGTGTCAAATTTGCAATCAAAAGATAAACAAGACCTAGGAGGACCAGTATAATAATTGAACCAGGGGGGTGGCGGGTGGGAGGGGGGAAAGAGAGAAAGAGAGAGAGAAGGGAATAGCATAAGGAAGGAATCAGTTGTTGGTCATGTCAATGGGGTGTGGAGATAAGAGTAGATAAGAAGTTAAATAGATAAGATAAGAAGATAAATAGATAGATAAGAAGTTCTAGAAACAAAATTTAGATTTCTAGGTAGGAAGTTAAATCTGAGACCAACATGGTTTATTGTGAAATACTCAGTACACAATCAGGTCAGCTAGATAGTAAGAATCAGAAGCCTCAGAGTGGATAATTTACAGTGCTAGAATGATTTGCATTTTTTATTCACTGCAATGTGTTTGAAAGGCTTGAAGTCCATTTGAACCAATATGGAACTACACTGCTGGCATTTAGTATCAAAAGACTCCTAAGAGAAAGCATATCGCATCAGTGTATTCAGTTTGAGATGAATTATTCCTACAGAATGAAGATTAAATTGATTTTAATTATCAAGCCATTGACAGGGTAAATTAGGCAATATTTGTAGGATGAGCCCTGATAGCCAATATAAGGCCAAAGGCCAATGTGCAAAACTGCAAAAGCTGGAGTTATTTGGAGAGGGGAATCACAGATAGATGTATCTAAGGCTAGTAGCTATCAGACCAAGATGGGAGAATTGAAGTGCTTGGAAACATTTATTGCATAAAAGAATACTGGTAAATCAAAGACAATCAGCGCATTATGTTTACCTTCGGGTATACATTCAGTAAGAATTACAAGGAAGTATAATTAAGAGGAACAAATTTCATAGTAGGGATTTTTGTAAAACATTAGATTATTAATTATCAAAATATTCAATAATAAAAACAAAAAGGAATTTAACCTTTGGCCAAGAAATGCAAACAGGGAAGTATTGATAAAAAAGAACAAGAGTTAACTACCTCTTCTGATCCTGTGGGCTTTGGTGATAGCCCGTGTGTTCTCCCTCAAAAAGCTAGCTAAAAACTCTGGCAAAACTTTGGATTTCAAGACATCTTGCAAGAACTTGCTGCAATCTTGTGTGATTCTGAGGCTGAGACATTGCCTATTCGGGATTTGATGGGTGCTGAATTGACACCCTTGCATCTGAAACACAATACTACTAAAGGAGGGCCAGAAAGGCTGACTGAATAATTTGCATCTACCTGACTTCACTGTAGAAAATATTGATATCTAAGCTTGAACTGGTATGTTAGGAAGGGGTTCTAAGAGAACAGAAGTGTAAAAGATGAGGTTCTGACCATATCAACAAGTTAAAAATCAGTAAACTAATAACTTGCAATAATATTCAAAATATTTAAATAACTCAAATGCTGAAATTGCTTCTAACAAGCATGTTGAAGATTAAGCCTTGCTGAACAACCATCAGTACAAATGAAAATCCCATAAACCTCTGAGATTGTTTAAGAATGTCAACAAACATCTGGATGGAAATAATTCAGAGGAGGGAGTGTGCTTCAATGTTCAAAAGCTTTTGACAAATTTCTCCTTAGCAATGTCTTTACAGTCACAGGATAAGTGGACTGGGTCATCATGCTTTCAGGGTCCAATGAACACTAGCTTGTGGGTGGATTACTTCAGAGGAAACACACAAATGCAATCTCTTTCACTGTGACGACATTTGGATATTCATTCATTTGCACAGCCACAGTTTTAATTTTCTGATTTTAAGCAATCAAGTTTGAGCATTTCTGAGGGCATCTGTTTGTGTATACTTGCTTATGTATTTTTATTCAGTTTAGCACATTTCTTACTGAGGAAAAAGGTTTAAGACGGGAATTGAGGACTATGACTCAGATGTCAACATCTCATGGAAGGAACCTTGCAACATTTCATGCAACAAAATCTATGAAGCTTCTAGTTTTGTTATCAACATCCTTCCACACCCACAGGAACATATGGTCCTTCTGTTTGTGCAAATAAGCAACTATTGCTTAAAGTAGATGTTTCTACTAACACCGTGTCTAATTACAAAAAACAAACGCATGTATGTATGATCTCTGTTAACTGCCTTTCTCATCAAGCTTTTCTCTGCATTCTGGTTAATCCAAAACAGCATTTTTTTGCTGAAGAACAGGCAGATGGATAATAGAGAGTCCCCTCCCCAGTGTAAACCTGGCTTAGGGTGCAAATGGAGAGTAATACCAGAGGCCAACAGTCTGTTCTATATGTGATTTGGCTGTATTATGCTTGAGAATACATAGGCATTAGACTGAAAACTGTCCTATATTTAGATTTTCCTCAGAGTCAGAATGGTCAGGAGAATACAGGTAGTCCTCGCTTAACATCCACAATTGGTACTGGCAAGTCCATTGGTAAGTGACGTGGTCATTAAGTGAGATATGACACGATTATGGCTTGCGATTTTACTGTGGGCTTCTCCATTGACTCTACTTGTTGGAAGTTGGATGTGAAGCATGCAAATGGCAATCATGTGACTGCAGGAAGTTGTGATGGTAGTGCCTGCCAGTTACAAAGTGCCTGAATCTTGATCATGTGACTACGGGGATGCTGCAATGGTTGTAAGTGTGAGCACCAGTTGTAAAGTTATTTTTTCAGCGCCGTCATAACTTCAAATGGTTGTTAACTACCTGTAATGGCTGCATAGTTGATCTCAGAGTAATACAATTTCTTCAAACTGTGCAATCAATCTGTGTTTGTGGGGATGGGTTTTCACCTTGTTAAACCATAGTTTGACCATGGCTTATTAAAGTCATAATTGACTGTGTCCTATATTACCCTAAGCTGTAGCTCAGGGGTTACTTTCTTCAACGGCTGTATGAATACAACACACTTAGGCAAAACCAAAGCCCAATTCTATTTTGGTGTGATGTGTCAACTAGCTTATGTGTGCATATTGTATGTGTATATCTCTTTGTATCTCTGTATTATCTGGATGTCTATTTCCTTTGGGTAAACAGGAATTTCTTAGTATTTTCCAGTCTTTAGCTATTTTTATTTAACAATGTGTGCTGCACTCAGAGATGGAAAATA